>NC_042622.1:225704695-226304695 GCF_901001135.1 Rhinatrema bivittatum
CCCCAGGAAAATACGGGGCGATATTACATCTATTTCATTGTACCCAAGAAGGAAGGTTCCTTTAGCCCCATCCTGGACCTCAAGAGTGTCAACTGACATCTGCGAGTGGTTCATTTCTGCTTGGAAACCCTATGCTCCATGATAATGGCCGTACAATCAGGAGCGTTCTTAACCTCCCTGGACCTATCCGAGGCCTACCTACATATTCCAATTCGGCATGAACATCGTTTCCTACGCTTTGCTGTACTGGGCCACCATTATCAGTTCCAGACACTGCCCTTTGGCCTGGCCACTGCCGCCAGAACATTTTCCAAGATTATGGTGGTTGTAGCGGTAGCATTGAGAAAAGAGGGAATCCTGGTGCACCCATACTTGGACGACTGGTTGATCTTGGCAAAGTCCATGGAAGAGAGTCTCCGAGTGACCAACAGGGTGACCTTCTTGCTTCAGGAACTCGGTTGGGTCATAAACTTGCACAAAAGCAGTCCCAAACCCTCCCAGTCCTTGGAATATCTGGCAGTCCAGTTCGACACCAAGCAGGACAAGGTCTTCCTCCTGACCACGCGGATAAAGAAGTTGATGAACATGATACGTCTGATGGTGTGGAGCTATCTTCAAGTCCTCAGTTTGATGGCAGCAGCCCTGGAAGTAGTGCCATGGGTGAGGGCACACAGTCGACCAATTCAGCACTCCATGCTGTCACATTGGAACCCGCAGTCTCAAGACTATTCAATTCACCTCCACTTACTGATGGAAGTATGTTCTCGGCTCCAGTGGTGGCTACAGGAAGCTCATCTGGGCAGGGGTATACCCTTGTACCCTCCGAACTGGCTGGTCCTCATGACAGATGCGAGCCTCTGGGGCTGGGGAGCTGTATCAGGAACTGACGGCCCAGGGGCATCGGATCAAGGAAGAGGCCCTCTGGAGAATAAACCACCTGAATGTCTGGGCAATCAGATTGACACTCCAGGGCCACGCGGTCCGAGTAATGTTGGACAACGCAACAACAGTAGCCTACATCAACCGCTAGGGTGGAACCAAAAGCCAACAAGTTTCACAGGAGATAGATCTCCTTATGAAATGGGCAGAAATACATCTACAGATGATCTCAGCCTCCCAAATTGCAGGAAAAGACAATGTCCGAGCAGACTTTCTAAGCATGGCGAGTCTGGATCCAGGAGAGTGGGTGGTGTTGGAGGAGGAATGTTGTCGGTCTATTCAGATGGAGATGTTGCAATCTCTGGATTTGGGTGGTGAACCTTACAAAGAGTCACCTGGTTCCAACCCAGACTTTGGAGTACGTGGGGGCAAGATTCGACATCTGGCTGAGCAAGATGTTATTATCTCCGTGGGGATTTTGAAGTTGCAGTTGCAGGTGGGCCAGCTGCTGTGGATGCCGGTGCCCAATGCCTGGGATTATCTGCTGGTTCTGGGTTCTGTGGTATCTATGCTGGATTTGGTGCCATGGGCCTTTGCCCATATGCGTCCACTCCAGAGGGCGCTTCTATCCCGTTGGAACCTGTTGTCAGAGGAGTTTCATCAGCCCTTACCACTGCAGGGGGTCTCCAGATCTAGTCTGTCATGGTGGCTGTCTCAGCCCAGTTTGGCGAAGGGCTTGGATCTGAAGGTTCTAGACTGGGTAGTGATGACCACAGATGCCAACCTCAGAGATTGTGGGGCATTCTGTCAAGACCGGATGATCCGAGGGCTGTGGTCGCCAGAAGAAGCATCCTAATCTATCAGTCATTTGGAAATGAGGGCAGTGCACAGGCGTTGGTGGCATTCCTTCCTCAGGTTCGGGGACGAATGGTGAGAGCGTTCTCAGAAAATGCAACAACAACTGTGGCCTATATCAATCGGCAAGGCAAGACATAGAGTCGAGCTGTGGCTCTGGAGGCTCAGGAGTTGTTTGTCTGGGCAGAGCAATATCTGGGGGAATTGCGGCATTTCATGTGGCCAGAGTGGACAATGTGCAGGCGGATTTTCTCAGCAGACAGCAGTTGGATCTGGAAGAATAAGGATTGTCGGCGGAGGCCTTGGACCTCATTCGACCCAGGTCAGGCAGACCCCAGCTGGATCTGATGGCGTCATGCAGTAATGCCAAAGTGGCATGTTTTTTCATTCACAGAAGAGAGGTAGGGGCCGAAGGGATAGGCAACTTGGTTCTTCTGTGCCCAATGGAAATTCTGTTGTACGTATTTCCTACTTGGCCCATTGTAGGCCGAGTGTTGAGGCGCATAGAGCGACATCCAGGCAAGGTGGTTCTAGTAGTGCTGGAGAAGCCGCAGCGTCCATATTTTGCAGATCTTATCCATCTCACCGTGGATGGACCCATCCGGTTGGCTCATCTGCAAGGCTTGCTCAGGCAGGGGCCTATCATTTTGGATTGGGTTTATCGCTTTTGTCTTGCGGCTTGGCTTTGAGAGGAGATGTTTAAGGTCTAAAGAGTACTCTGAGGTGGTTGTGGCTACTTTGCTACAGGCAAAGAGACTTTCCAGCTCGCTGGCTTATGTTGGGGTGTGGAGAGTGTTTGAGTCCTGGTGTATGGAAGAAGGCCTAGATCCATTGCGGGTAGATGTTCAGCACATCTTGGCCTTTTTACAACAGGGTTTGTCAAATGGTCTAGGCTATAATTCGCTTTGGGTGCAGGTGGCGGCCTTGGGTTGCCTTCAGTAGAAGTTGCAGGGAAAGCCTTTAGCTTCTCATCTGGATATCATATGTTTTCTCAAGGGGGCCAAGCATTTGCAATCGCCAGTACAAAGGATGAATCTCTCCTGAGATCTTAACTTGGTCTTGCGAGGGCTGCATGGTCCTCCGTTTGAGCCTTTACGGAGGGTGACGCTGAAAGACCTTACATTGAAAGCGTTTTCTGGTAGCGATTTGTTCAGCCAAACAGATTTCAGAACTTCAGGCCTTGTCCTGCAGGGAGCCATTTCTGAGGATATCGGAGGATGGCATATCTTTGCATTCAGTCCCCTTGTTCTTGATGAAATTTGTTTCTTTGTTTCACCTCAACCAGACTGTGAACTGCCGACTTTTCCGAATTTATTGGTGGACAGAGCGCATGCATGCTTCATCTTTTGGATGTGCGGCGGACATGGATGCGTTACCTTAAGGTTATTAACAGTTTCCGACGTTCAGATCATCTATTTGGCTTATTTGGGGGCGCAAGCAAAGAAGCTAAGGTGTCTAAAGCCACTATTGCTCAGCAGTTAAAGAAGTCTATTATTTCAGCCTATATTTGTAAAGGTCGGAAGGTTCTGGAGGGGTTGCAGGTGCATTCTACCAGGGTGCAACTGGCTTCTTGTGCGGAGTGTCAGTTGGTGTTGTCACAGGAGATCTGTAGAGCAGTGACATGGTCTTCCCTTCATACTTTCACCAGGTATTACCGCCTAGATGTGCAGGTGCCAGAGGAGGCGAGCTTTGGTGAGGGTGTTCTGCGAACGGGTCTTTCAGGTGCCCACACAGTGTAGGGGAGCTTGGGTACATCCCACTTGTCTGGACTGATCTGGGGTATGAACAGGAAAGGAAATAGATTCTTACCTGCTAATTTTTGTTCCTGGAATACAGTCCAGAGACCCATCACTGGATTCTGAAAGACTTATGGTTACGATAGTTCTCTGCAGAACTTATTTCTGTATATAGTTGGATTTTGAGGCCTGAAAGGTTTTTGGTTCCTTTGGTTGGATATGAGGGCTCTACTTTAGGGGGCTCCAACCCTAGTTTTCCATGTTGGCCCTAGTGGGGGGGGGGGTAGTTTTTGGAACTTGGAAATCTGGCTTTACTTTGGCTTGGGTACAGGTTAATACTGAGGGATTGCAGGTGGCACTCTTGGTTATGTAACAGTGCCTGAAAATGTTTTATTCTGCCTCCATCTGCTGGTATGGATGCAAAATCCTTTGTCTGGACTGATCTGTGGAATTCCAGGAACAAAAATTAGAAGGTAAGAACCAATTGTCCTATCTCCATCAGGAATAACAGTAACATATTTAAAGCTCCTAGGTAGTAAAGCAGTAACATTATCTCACCAAAAGTACAACATAGAAAAAGGACCAGCAGTGCAGTGAATGGTGCTGGTAAGGAAGCCATTTCTAATGATTTCTTGTTTGTGTCATTACGGTTCAAGTGAAACTTGAGAAGCTAAACTAAAGAGCATGTGATTCCTTGAGTGGCTGTTTGACTGTGTTTGGTTTTCAGGCTTCACAGGGAGGGGATGGTGCAGCATCAACCTGGTCTTCTGCGGAGGATCAGCAGCTGGATTATAGCTTCTACCAGCAGGGGGAGACATACGGGCAGCAACAAGGTGCAGATGGTACCCTCTATCCTCACACCTACCGCCAAGGAACCAAGCACCACCCAGGAGCAGGAGCAACTGCTGGGAAATCAGAGCTGTACCCAGGAGGAACACCTGGCACAGGTAGAGCTGGGCATGCATTGCTGTCTCGTGTAGGTAGGACCAGGCTCGCATTTAGTATTCATCTCTGTCTTATCTGTGCAGAATGGTCTGTGGATGAGCAAGCAGTTTGATTTCTGCCATGCCAGTATAGTACTGCCTGGCAGCTTGTGATGGTCTGAACTATTCCTGTCTCAAGCTTTCTTTTCTGACTGGAAGTGGTTGGGAACCTTGGTTAATGACATCAGGAGCTTCAGGCTTCCTGCTATCTCTGTACCCCACTCATTATCATAAGAACATAAGAAATTGTCATGCTGGGTCAGACCAAGAGTCCATCAAGCCCAGCATCCTGTTTCCAATTGTGGCCAATCCAAGTCACAAGTACCTGGCAAGTACCCAAACACTAAGAAGATCCCATGCTACTGATGCAATTAATAGCAGTGGCTATTCCCTAAGTAAACTTGATTAATAGCCGTTAATGGACTTCTCCTCCAAGAACTTATCCAAACCTTTTTTGAACCCAGCTACACTAATTGCATTAACCTGGCAAGTACCCAAAAACTAAGTCTATCCCATGCTACTGATGCTAGTAATAGCATTGGCTATTTTCTAAGTCAACTTATTTAGTAGCAGGTAATGGACTTCTCCTCCAAGAACTTATCCAATCCTTTTTTAAATACAGTTATACTAACTGCACTAACCACATCCTCTGGCAACAAATTCCAGAGGTTAATTGTGATTTGAGTGAAAAAGAGCTTTCTCCGATTAGTTTTAAATGTGCTACTTGCTAACTTCATGGAATGCCCCCTAGTCCTTCTATTACCCGAAAGAGTAAATAACTAATTCACATCTACCCGTTCCAGACCTCTCATTTATTTATTTATTTATTTAAAATCTTTTCTATACCGTCGTTCAGTATATTACCATCACAACGGTTTACATAGAGGCACATATAGTAAATTGTTCATGCATCTGTTCCTATTATTAGTAATGGAGGTGCCTGATAAGCTCGGTAACATAGTTTCACAATCATGGCTATATGTTCAGATTTTAAACACCTCTATCATATCCCCCCTCAGTTCTTGACCTTGCACAACATGAGTAATGTGTAGTGATACGGACACTGCTTCTGTGATTCCTCAGCTACAGACACAGCTACAGACACAGCACAGGAGCCCACGCAGCCAGGATCTGATTCTTACCAACAGGCAGCACAAAGTGCAACAGTGCCAGCTGGGCACCAGAAGTCTAGCCAAGAGTCAACTACCTCGGGGCAGAGCACGCATGCAAAATCTCAGGTATGGCTCAGATATAAAGGGGAAAAGATACAGTACTTATAGCAATGTATGTTTATCTTCCAAAAGGAATCCTACACAGACTGAACACTTCAGAAACTGGTCTGCAGCCATATCTGGGGTGAATGGTCAGAAACATGATGATTGCAAATAAGAACCAAATGGTCCACCCAGTCTGCCTGGTTATTCCTGTTTAGACTACTGAAGCTAAGGATATTATCTCAGCTGTCACTTATACAGGCTTTGATCACCTGCAAGATATCACTTCTTATTCAAGTCAGTTTTTGTTGCTTTTTGAGTGCCTGGACTGCTTAACAGCTTTCTGATGGAAAAAGGTACATTTTTACCCAAGTATTGCTGAGTGCATACAGTCTTGATCAGAGGGGGGATTAGAACTTGGGAAAAGGGGAGATGATGAGGCTTACCTTAGGTTAACAGATCATAACAGACCCAGCCATAGTTCTCTAGAAGCTGAGCGATTGCTCATACATTTCGGAGCATCCCTCACAGGTTTTACATGATCACTCACATAAATTTTTCTTTGTCCTATGTACAGAAATACAACGCTAAAACTGGCACTTAAAAATTGTTGGTTTAAAAAAATTGTTGCTGACATGAAAAAAAAAATGTGCACATGCCTAGTCACTCCTTGGAGGGAGCATTGGACCCAACCATAAAACTGTGTTTCAGGAGTTCCTCTGACCCATAATTTTGTACTTGATGCTGCCTCTCTGGAACAGGTCCTTGGGCTCTGCCTCTCTCCACCAATGGTACTTCACTGGTGTCTCCTTCCAATCTCTGCCATCTACCCAGATGACAGAATTGGGTGATCATGTTCTGTAAATGCTGCATCTCACAGCAGTAATAGTGTGCTAGATTCTTTATGCAACCTACTCCCCAGGTGCTGTAATGACCTTTGTGATCTCGCAAGTACCCTGAGCAGGCCTTCCACTGCAAGACTTTTATCTACAAAAGGGGAGATGAGAGAAATCTACAACCATCTATTCATCTCTTTCTTACAGGCACAGCCCTACACGATCGTATCTCCAGCAATCTTAAAGGCTGACATTGTGAGCCCTCCACAGCTGGCCAAGGCAGCGCAGACGCCAGCAACACCGGGGCCTGCTGGCTCAGAGCAGGAAACCTTCACTCAGTATCGTGAGTACTTCCTACAGTCAAAGGGAGGGACAAAGCATCTGACTTAGAAGTAGCAATACTAGCAGAGTGTATTTCCTGGCGTGTAGCCAGATGGACTCAGTACGAATGGGATAGTATCCGCGTGCTAGCAGTTGGAGACGGATCTGACGTCAGCACGGGGTATATAGCCCCACAGGAAGCGCAGCGATTCAGTAATTTCCGTCTCCAAAGCAGTTTGGAGTGCCTGCACGCTGGTTCAGCGTGCTTTCCAAGCCTACTTTAAATTTTCTCTTTTTCTCCAGGGACTCTACTATACGCCTTTCCTCCGTGGCCTCTGCTTGTCGCCCTCATCCACAAGATTCAGACACACCGGGGCCTAGTTCTTCTAGTGGCACCAGACTGGCCAAGACGACCCTGGTACGCGGACATGAGAAGACTACTGGCAGGGGAGCCTCTTCCCCTGCCTCCTCTCCGGGACCTTCTACGTCAAGGTCCCATCCTCCACGAGGATCCAGCTCAATTCTCTCTTACGGTCTGGCCATTGAGAGGGCTAGACTGAAGAAGAGAGGTTACTCGGGGCCCGTGATTGATACACTCCTCCGCGCTCGCAAGTTTTCCACATCCCTCACCTACGTCCAGATCTGGAGAGTATTTGAAGCATGGTGCGACACTCATGGCGCCAATCCACATGCCACCACCATACCTATCGTGTTGGATTTCCTGCAGGATGGGCTTCAGAAGGGTCTCTCCCTCAGCTCCATCAAGGTTCAGGTTGCGGCACTGTCTTGCTATGGTCCCAGGAGGGAGGGCAAGACCATCGCCAAGCACCCAGATGTTTCTCGTTTCCTGCAAGGGGTCAAGCATATTCGTCCGCCACTGAAGTGGCCTGTGCCCTTAAGGAACCTTAATCTTGTTTTGGATTTCCTCGCGGGATCCACCTTCCGACCCCTTCGGGGCTTATCTCTCCGGTCTCTCACCTTGAAGTTGGTGTTCTTGCTGGCGGTGTGCTCCGCACAACACATCTCTGAGCTACAAGCACTGTCCTGCCGTGAGCCCTTTCTACGGATCACTCCGGAAGCTATCCATCTTCGGATGGTTCCCTCCTTTCTCCCTAAAGTGGTTCCACAGTTTCATCTTAACCAAACTATCTCCTTGCCTACCACGGTAGGTTTGAAGAAATCTGAAGAAGGCCGTTTATTACGCCATCTCGACATCGGCAGATTGCTGCCCAGGTATCTGGACGTGACTCAAGACCTGCGAAAGACGGACCACCTGTTCGTCCTACACAGTGGGAAGAAGCAAGGTGACGCAGCCTCTCGGCCCACCATTGCCCGCTGGATTAAAGAAGTTGTCAGAGCAGCCTACGTGGAGGCTGGGAAGG
Organism: Rhinatrema bivittatum; assembly: GCF_901001135.1. NCBI lineage: Eukaryota > Metazoa > Chordata > Amphibia > Gymnophiona > Rhinatrematidae > Rhinatrema > Rhinatrema bivittatum. The sequence continues at coordinate 225,712,902 of NC_042622.1, forward strand.
CGCCGCCTCTACAGGTTAAGGCTCATTCTACCAGAGCGCAAGCAGCATCTTGGGCTGAATCCGGGATGCTGTCACCGACTGAAATCTGTAAAGCAGCGACGTGGGCCTCCCTTCATACCTTTTCCAGGTTCTACCGTCTGGATGTCCAGGCCAGGGAGGACTAGGCTTTTGCAAGGGCGGTACTACATGGTCCTCAGGCAGCCGCCCGCTCCTGCGGGGAGTAAAGCTTTTGTACATCCCATTCGTACTGAGTCCATCTGGCTACACGCCAGGAAATGTTTGGATTACTTACCTGGTAATCCCCTTTTCCTTAGTGTAGACAGATGGACTCAGCATCCCGCCCAGCTGCCTGTGCACATGGGTTTCACCGGTTCCGGGTACGCCGAGCATTTGTTTACATACGTGCGTCCACTCTACCAGTCTCTGCGCTTTCCGGTTGTGAATGCTGGCGGTCTCCAGCCACTGTCAATCGGTCAGGGGAATCCTGTTTTCATTTTTCACTTTTCACTGAGCGTCAGTACACACATCCATAACAGCTTTTGCAAGGAAGATTACTGAATCGCTGCGCTTCCTGTGGGGCTATATACCCCGTGCTGACATCAGATCAGTCTCCAACTGCTAGCACGCGGATACTATCCCATTCGTACTGAGTCCATCTGTCTACACTAAGGAAAAGGGGATTACCAGGTAAGTAATCCAAACATTGTGTAGCATTCAGTCTGCATTCAAATCATTAAATTCCTCTTCCTCTTCCCTTCATCCAGCCAGACTAGCCCAAATGCATGAGTTATGCCTCCCAACCAATAGATGGAGACAGAGACTAATAGGTTTGCTGACATCACACTTTATAGCTTCCATGTTGACCTCGGCCTGCCAATATTTTCTGTCTCCAGCAGATGTCAGGCAAGCATCCCCTACTGTGTCCTAAGGCTTGATTAGGCCTGGCGAAGAAGATACCATTTTGGATGGCATCTCCTTAGGTGAAAGTCTTCTACTCCCTCCCTCGGTTGAGCACAGCCAGTGTACCAGGGGGCTCCAGTTAAAATCTTAGAAATGACCCCTCTTCACCTCTCCTTCCTCATGCTTTTTCTCTCTTTTTCCACGGTCTCTTCTGCTCTCAAGGTGCAGGTGGTGGCCTTGAGCTGTCTTTGTGGCAAGGTGCATGGAATGTCCTTGGCCGCTCATCCGGATGTGGTGCGATTTCTTTGGGGGGGGGGGCGCCCCCCAAAACATTTGTTTCCTCCAGTGTGGAAAATGTCATTCCTGGAATCTTAATTTGGTCCTAAGAGGGATGTGTGTGGCATCGTTTGAGCCTTTAAGGAGGACAACTATAAAAGATCTCACTCTGAAGGTAGTTTTTTCTAGTGGCAATTTGTTCGCCCGAAGGATTTCTGAGCTTCAAGTATTGTTGTGGAGAGATCCCTTTTTGAAGATCTTGGACTCCAGGATCTCGTTGCTTACTGTGCCCTTTTTGTCCTGAAGGTTGTATTGGCGTTCCCTGTACGTACCCGGATCAGTCCAGACTCCTGGGTTTTGCCTCCCCTCCAGCAGATGGAGACAGAGAAGTTTTAACAAGCTCTGCCCTAGATCCTAAGGTGCCACTTACAGCCTGTCAGTATTTCTCTGTCTCCAGCAGATGGTGGCGGTGCAAAAATCCTACAGTCTGGTCTAGTTCCCAAGAAAAAAAAAAAAAAAAGACAGGTTTGAAGGCTAGGAATTGGGAGTTTTCTGTTACTTTAATTTCTAAACAGGTTTAAAAAAAAAAAAAAAAAGGTCACTGACAGGAGACAGCCTCCCAGGGGGTTGTGAGGTCCTGAGGGGACCATCCCTCCTGGTGTTTAGAGGCAGCTGCTTCTAAGGGTTGAGGACCCTGTACTTAAGTTCAAGCAGCCTGGGGTGATACCGGGGAGCCCGGCTCACTCACCCCAGCAGGGCCAGAACCTTGGACAGCGGCGAGCAAGTTTTCTTTCTTTAAAAAAAAAGCAAATCGAATCGAGGTGATGCCGACTGAGAAAATCCGCCTGAATGTTGTCAACCCCGGCTATGTGGGATGCTGCAATGCTGACGAGGTGTCGCTCCACCCAGAGAATCAACTGCTGAGCCACTGCTGCCACTGGTCCAAGGTCCGGCTGGTTCTCCATCCCAGCTGTCTGGCTCCAGTGCCAAAGGACCCTCTGCTGCCTACACTACCGGATCCTAATTTGGATGATCAGATGGCGCACATGCAGGTCGAAGGAGATGATCCTAGGTTCCTGTGTCTTTTTCAAAGTGATGAACTGGACCCGCTAATTCCCCATGTTTTGAGAGAATTGGATACTGATGGCCCGGAGGTCAGCTGTCTGGCACTATATCTAAGAAGGGGGATCCTGCGTCCCCCAGTACAGACTTTCCCTTTCCATGAGATGCTCCTCCAATTGTCCAGGGAGTGGGATACCCCTGATGCCACCCTCAGAGTGGGCAGAGCTATGGACAAGCTCTATCCCCTCCCTGAAGAGTATCTAGAGCTCCTCAAGGTGCCCAAAGTTGACACGTCGGTTACGGCGGTCACTAAACGAATGACAATCCCGGTCACGGGTGGCGTTGCTCTCCAGGACCGAAAGCTCGAGGTCTACCTCAAGAGGATTTTTGAGGTCTTGGCTCTAGGGCTCAGGGCTGCTGTCTGTAGCTCTCTCATGCAGCGGGCAGGTCTCAGATGGTTTCAGCAACTGTTCAGTGCACAAGACTTGCCTCCAGAGGAAGCTCAGCAGGCGGAGCCGTTGCGTATCGAAAGGGCCCATCGGCTTGGACAAAAGCGGACGCCGTCAGAGAAACCGCGTGTGATTATCGCAAAGCTTCTCAATTTTATTAATAAGGAAGAAATCCTCCAAGAAGTGTGTCGTGGGACAAATCTGCAATTTGAAGGTCAGAAGATCTTGGTGTTTCAAGACTTCTCAGTCGCCCTATCCACAAAGCGCCGGGTACTTGCACCATACTGTTCCCAACTACATAATCTAGGCCAAAGGGCCGTAATTGTGTATCTGGCGAAAGTAAGAGTCGCGGCACCCGGCGGGCCTTGTTGGTTTTCCGAAGCGGGGGACTTGCGTGAGTACATTGCCGCGATCGCCAAAGCACCGACCAGCCCGCAGGAGAAATCTTGACCTGGACCGGACGTTGTTATTCTTCGCTTTCATTATACCTGACGGACATTCAACTAGGGCTTTGATCTCGAGGGATCGGTTGTTTTAAAGAACATGCAGTAGGTCAAATTGGCTTATTTGCATCCCCCATGGATTACTTCGGAGACCTGGATTAATGCGTCTTTTAAAATTACCAGATGGGGGATTTACAAGTTCTTTCTTGTTTTTCTTACTATCCATGTTTCAGAACCAATTCTGTTATGTTGATCATTTAAATATTGCATATGCCTTTTCTGGTGTTCCTAAATAACTGTGGGAGAATTTCTCCTTTTTGTCCTGTACCACATACAGCATAGGCAACTTTTCCTCTTGTCTTACAATTTACTTTGTGGTCCCAAAGAAAGAGGGTACCTTCCGTCCTATCCTGGATCTACAGCAGGTGAACTTAAACTTGAGAGTTCTCCGCTTCCAGATGGAGACCCTCAGAACGGTCATCGCAGCTGTTTGCAAAGGGGAATTCCTCGCCTCCTTGGATCTTACAGAGGCCTAACTCCACATTCCGATTTGGAGCTATCATCAGCAGTTCCTACGTTCAAGATTCTGGGACAATATTTCCAGTTCCGGGCCCTCCCCTTCGGCTTGGCGACGGCTACACGACTACAATCACCAAGATGATTGTAGTTGTGGCGGCAGCTCTCCAGATGGAGGGAGTGTTAGTTCACCCTTACCTCGATGATTGGCTGATTCGAGCAAAGTCCGAGGAGGATTGCTGGCGAGCAATACACCGGGTAACGCAGGCTTGAGTAATCAATGGGATAAAAAGTCATCTGATCTCATCGTAGTTCCTGGAATATCTGGGAGCTCATTTCAACACTCGGGTCAGTAAGGTGTTCCTCACAACGGACAAGATGGACAAGTTGCAGCAACAAGTACTTCATATTCTACAGCTTCAGATACCCAGAGTGTGGGACTATCTGCAGATTCTGGGCTCCCTGGCTTCGACGTTGTAGTTGGTGCCGTGGGCCTTTGCTCACATGAGGTATCTTTTGTTCAGTTTATCAGTTCTAGAAGGATTGGAACAGCTTTGAAGGCTTTGAGAGCTCATTGGAATAAGGAACTGATACGGGAGGCTTACATATTGAAGGGATTGCCACTTCCCAAAAAATTTAGGGTATACTGTACCCAGAACACAGGCTATTTCATGGGTGGAACTTGCATGGTATTGTCATTGAAGGTTTTCAGAGTGGTGCCCTAGTCTTCTTTGCATACTTACTCAAAGCACTATGGTCTTGATCTTTGAGCCAGGGAAGAGGCTTCCTTTTGGTTCGGAAATCTTGAGAGCAGGCTTGGCAATGTGCCACCCAGTGGAAAGGGTCCATATCATGCATCTGGACTGGTCTGAATAGATAAATTATTCCTTGCCTGATGATTTCCTTTCCTTGAGTCCAGCCTGACCAGTCCAGGAAGCCTATCTGTTCTGCCAAATGTAGTATTCTCCTGATTCATATTCAGAATAACTGCTGGTGTGCAATTGGCACGCTGGATGTTAAGGTAATAAACCTTATAAAGTAATGCAGGTTATGTCTGTTCCAGTTTTTATTTCTGTTTTTTCTCCCTCTGAAGCCCTCTGGTTTTCGTTTTAGAGGGTGAGAGAAAATTCAGCGTAATAAAAATGTTTAATCTTAACTTGTTACATAGAATGCTGGCAGGCTGAGGTAAGCACAGGAGCCTATAAGAGGTGATGTCAGCAAACCTGGTAGTCTCTGTCTCCAACTGCAAGTTGGGAGGCATAACCCATGCATCTGGACTGGTCTGGCTGGACTCATGGAAAGGAAATTATCAGATAAGAGCTAATTTCTCTTTGTTTTGTTTTTCATGTCATTCCTCAATGGCTGTCTCTTTGGTTTGACAAGTGCTTTCTCCCTCACAGCTGTTCCAGATGTGTCTACATACCAGTACGATGAGAGTTCAGGGTATTACTATGATCCACAGACTGGTTTTTACTATGATCCTAATTCTCAGGTATATTTTGCCTCGCTTTGGGACTCTTGATAATGCTGTCCCGTTTAACTTCTGACACCTATTGGCCTCCCTTATCCATGTGGATTTTTAACATCTGGTTTCTATTTCAGTATTTCTATAATGCCCAGACTCAGCAGTACATGTACTGGGATGGAGAGAAGCAGACCTACATCCCGGCCTCAGATCAGCAATCAGAGGCTCAGCGAGATGGGCCTAGCAGCACCAAGGAGGGTAAAGAGAAGAAAGAAAAGCATAAAACAAAAACTGCTCAGCAGGTGAGCTCCCATATGAGACCTATTGCTAATGCTTACCCCTTCACCCACTCAGACCCCCATCCACACACACATGCATCCCTTTTCCCAGCAGCTTTCTAACACTCGGGCTGATTCAGTAAAGTCCGCGGGAGAGCAGGCAAACGCCCACTCTCCTGTACGCGCGATTCAGTATGCTAATTAGGCCCGGCGGTAAAACCAGGTAAAAGGAGGCGCTAGGGACACTAGCGCGTCCCTAGCGCCTCCTTTTGGACTGGAGCGGCGGCTGCAGCGGGTTTGACAGCCGACGCTCAATTTTGCTGGCGTCTGTTCTCGAGCCGCTGGCAGCCACGGGCTCGGAAACTGGATGCCGGCAAAATTGAGCGTCCAGTTTTCGACCCGACAGCCGCGGGCCGACTTCAAATTTTTTTTTTTTTTTACTTTTGGAAAGTTTCGGGACCGCCGACTTAAAATCGCCATGATATTAAGTCGGAAGGTGCACAGAAAAGTAGTTTTTACTGCTTTTCTGTGCACTTTCCCGGTGCCCAAAGAAATTAGCGCCTACCTTCGCAGCCCTCCTCTGGAGACGGACGTCGGCAGAGACGGATCGCGGCTCCCCTGCCTCCCGGAGGCGAAGATGGATGCCTGCACGGGCGAAAGCGGCCCCTGTGCGTGCAATTGGGCCGCTCAAGACGTGACGTCACATGTCGTGACACCAAATGTCGTGACGTCACGCCTTGAGCGGCCCAATTGCACGCACAGGGGCCGCTTTCGCCCGTGCAGGCATCCATCTTCGCCTCCGGGAGGCAGGGGAGCCGCGATCCGTCTCTGCCGACGTCCGTCTCCGGAGGAGGGCTGCAAAAAAAGTAAGTCGTTGCTTTACACTGCCAGTCCTCTCTCCCCTCCTCCCGAAGCAAGGCTGCTTTACGTGCCTTGCTTCGGGAGGAGGGGCGAGAGGACTGGCAATCCCGAGCGTAGGAGAACTGTCCACTTCGTTGCTAGTTTTTTTTTTTTTTTTGGCTTTTTCGATTTTTTTTTTTTTTTTTTTTCTGCTTTCGTTGCTTCGGGAGGAGGGGGGAGAGGAGTGGGGCTGCCCCGGAGACCAGCACCCATTGACACGGCCAGGGCAGGTGGTGAGCGGGGGCTGGGAGTAAGTTTGCCGCCTACCCTTACCCCTGCCTCTTACGCAGGGGTAAGGGTAGGTGGTAAGAATCGGTTAAAGGGGATTGTGTATAGCAGGAAGGGCTAACGTGGCCAGAAAGTGAGTAGAAAGCGGGTTAGGAGTGGGGTAACCGCGGCCGCACTTTACTGTATTGACCTGTATGTTTCCTCCAGTGCTGGGTACATAGAAGGTGTGTATTTTACTTAATGGAGTGCTTATACTGTACTTCGCTCTAACCCCTCTTAGAAACATGATGGCACAAAAAGACTGTATGGCCCATCCAGTCTGCCCATCCATCCAATTAATTAACAAACTCACTGATAAGGTAACTTCTGATATAAATCGGTCTCAATCCACTCAGCCTATCTTATGTGAAGTTAGAGATTTAGGTGGTATTATAGACAGCGAATTCAATTTCAATAAGTCTGTCAAAGCCATAGTTAAAGAAGGATTTTATAAATTACAGATTTTAAAAAAAACTTAAACTTCTGTTACATTTTAATGATTTTAGGACAGTACTTCAGGCCCTCCTACTTTCTAAACTTGGCTACTGTAATGCCCTGCTTCTAGGTCTTCCTGCGTCTTCCACTCGCCCTCTCCAACTGCTTCAAAATGCCGCTGCCCGCCTCTTAACTAATACCAAAAAAAGATCATATTACCCCTGTTTTGAAAGACCTCCATTGGCTTCCCATTTATTACAGAATGTTCAAATGTCTGATACTAATTCATAAAACTATATATGGTAAAAAAATTGAATGGCTAAACGCGGCCTTATATATTCACACTCCACAATGAAATTTAAGATCTTCCGGAAAACCATTATCATCCATCCCTTCACCAAAATTAACACTCCTGAATATGGTTCGAGATAGAGCTCTTTCTCTAGCTGATCCGAAAATATGGTATACATTGCCTCTAGACATAAGGCTAGATTCACACACACAATCATTTAAGAAAAAATTGAAGACATGGCTATTTGAGCAAGCTTTCGATTAGGCTTCATCCTAAACAGACCCAGCCCCAGGTTTCTTCTTTTTCATATTTCTGATTTCTTACTTGAGTTCATTTTATTTTTACCTTGTTTAACATTATTTATGTTTTTAACTGAGTTATTTATTTATTTTACTACATTTTATTTTGCTCTTATCTATACTGTTAGCTAATATGAGTTAATTTTTACATAGATATAGTATCATTTTAATAATTTATATATTTTATGAATGTTTAATTTGATCGTTAAATTTTTTATTGTATTGATGTAAACCGATATGTTCCTATGAATATCGGTATACAAAAGTGAATAAATAAATCAATTTTGCATTATAATTCTCAGCACTTCCTTAGAGATCCCTGTATTTATCCAGTGTTTTCTTGAATTCAAATACTTTTAGAATTCAGATTTGTCTCCACCATCCATTAGGAGGCTGTTCCATGCATCCACTACCCTCTCTGTAAAGAAATATTTCTTAAGAATACTCCTGAATCTGCCCCCTTTTGCTCTCCTCTCAAGTACCCTCATTCTAGAACCTCCTTTCCATTGAAAAAGGCTCACCTCCTGTGCATGGAAACCTTTGAGATATTTGAATATTTCTATTATATCTCCTCTATCTCACCTTTTCTCTAGGGTATACATATTTAGATCTTTGTCTATCCCTATATGCTTTAGAATGAAGACCACTGACCATTTTAGAAGCCACCCTCTAGACTGACTCCATCCTATTTATATCATTTTGAAGAACTGTACACGGTATTCCAAGTGAGGTCTCACCAGGGACCTATACAGGCACAATATCTCCTCCTTTTTACTGCTGACCTTTCCTCCTCTTACACAGCCAAGCATCTGTCTGGCTTTTACCATAACTTTATCCACCTGTTCCCTGTACGTACCCGGATCAGTCCAGACTCCTGAGTTTATCATCCCTGCCAGCAGATGGAGACCAAAAAAGTTTCACTGACACTGCTTCATATCCCTGGTGCCACCCGCAGTTCCTCAGTGCTTCTCTGTCTCCAGCAGATGGTGGATGGTGCACAACCTGCAGTTCTACAGTCTGGAGAGGTATTTTTTCTGGAATTGTGAGCCTTTCCTCCCAGGGGGTTTTTGGGTCCTGATGGATCCTTCCCTGTCTGAGGTGAACGAACTGGGGGGTCGGTGATCCTTTTGTACGCTTGGTCTGTGATCCGTGGGGTATAAATCTGGTGGTCCAGATCCCTCCCCTTCACGAGGCTGCTTAGGCAGCTTTGGGCTCAGGGCAGCTGGCTGTCTGTCTGCCGCCTCTGTTTTTTTCAGCGGGCTGATCCTCCTGCAGGGCTGGACAGCACTGTCTTCCATGGTTAGCTGGTTTAGTAAAGTTAATTAAAAAAAAAAAAAGGGAAGCAACGAAGGGACAAGGAGCTGAGGTAAGCAACGGCTCTCTGCTCAGTAGTGCTGGTGGTATGGATAGCAGGACTTTCTGAGCCTCTCCGTGTTTTTTTTTTTCTTAATCTCAGCGGGTTTTTTTTTCTTTTTTTCTCAGTGTGCTATGGTGCAAGATTCTGTGCGCCACATGCGGTTGGGTGATGAAGGGCCATCTGAGTGGACTGGTGCAGGCGAAATGATCGCGTCAACATTCAGGCTCTTCCATGGCTTCTCTACTCGCGTACCGGGATTCAGAGCAGGCCAAGTTCTCCTTCTCAGTCAGTGCGGGAACGGCAGCCATTTTGGATTACCATGCGTTGCTGCCCGCACGGATGGAGGAGGAGTGAGAATTCCCTCTGAGGCTTTCTCTGATTCGTGTGAACTCCATGACGGTTCAAGGCAGGGTAGATGAGGGCTTGGCCTTAGATCTGCCAGTTTCTGATTCCTCGCAACAGGTTCCTGGCTCCTCAACAGGTTCTTACGGCTCCTAGGCCTTTTTCAGCCGATTTTGTTTTACTCCTCCGTGAAGCATATTTTTCTCAGCAGTCAGGGCTGAAACCTCAACCCTCTCCTTCTGTGGGTTTGCGGTTGGGTCCAGGGCCAAAGCAGGCCTGGAAACAGAGGCCTTCTGGGGTTCAATGATTACTGGGTCCTACTCCAGGGGGCGAGGATTCGGATGAGCCTGTCGCTTCAGAGGGCACTCCTGATGAGTCAGAAACCTTGGTAGCGCACTACCAGGGGGCTCCAGACGTGCCTGATTCGGTTCCGAGAGATGATCCGGAGGAGAACCTAGGTTCAGAGGGGGATGACCCCAAGGTTGTATGGTTGTTTCAAAGGGAGGAGTTAGAGCCTTTGATCCCTCAGGCTCTAGAGGAACTTGGTTTTAAAATTCCTCAGGAAGGCTCAGACACGGAAGGAGCAGACCCAGTTCTGGATGGGCTTAGGGTTCCCATGAGGGCTTTCCCCTACCATAAGTCAGTGAAGAAGCTGATGGATCAGAAGTAGGAAGCTCCTGATGCAGGCTTGAGAGTGGGAAGAGTGATGGCGAAGCTTTGTCTTTTGCCTGAACAGACATTGGAGCTCCTTGCCCTCTCAAAAGTGGATTGCTGCAGTGTCGGCAGTCACGAAAAAGACGACTGTTCCTGTCGCGGGCTCCGTGGCATTAAAGAATGTGTGGGATTGAAAACTGGAAATTCACTTCAAGAGGATTTTTGAGGTGTCGGCCTTGAGCTTGCGGGCGGTTTGTTGCTCTAGTTTATTCAAAGAGCTTATTTGCGATGGGTGCAGCAGATTCATGATGGTCAGTCGGGGTTAAATGTTGAGGCAGACAAGGCGGAACACTTCGAGGCAGTGGTAGCCTTTGTTGCAGATGCCTTATATGACTTGGTAAAGACTTCGTCTCGCATTCCCTGTACGTACCCAGATCAGTCCAGACTCCTGGGTTTTGACCCCCCCCCCCCCCCCCCCAGCAGATGGAGACAGAAGTTTACAAACCAAAACTCCGCCTATATCAAGGCTGGTGCCACCTACAGTCTGGCAGTATTCTTCTGTCTCCTAGCAGGTGGAGGTGGTGCAAAACCTACAGTCTGTGCTGAGGCCTAGTGATTAGGGATTAGATAGTATTAAAAAAAATAATATAGACATAGGTACTACAGAGGCTTGTCTGCAGGTTTGATTTTCCGCCTCCCAAGGGGTTGCGACGTCCTGAGGGGACCATCCCCCCTGGTTTAAGAGGCTGCTGATGTGTGTGGGATCCTCATTTGCCAGCGTATCGTCTCAGCTGGGGGTGACACTGGGGAGCCCGGCTCACTCCCACCAGCTGGCCCAGGACCCGAGGTATCGGTAGCTATTAAAAAAAAAAAAAAAAAATTCTTTAATTTTCAAAGGCTTTGTATTGTTTGTCTCCCTTTCTCTTTCCCTACCGCGGGGGGACCGAGAGCCGATTTCGCCGTCGTGGGGGAGTACATTTGGTTTTTTCTTTTGTGCTTTAAGTGTTCCTGCTGTCCAGGGTTCGGGCATGCCGCATCGGTCTGCCTGCCGAGCCTGCGGTTCCACGCAGGCGCGGCTGTCCCGTGATAGCATCTGCTCCTCTTGTTTCTCGGGCGGCGAAGGGGAGTCCTCGGTCTCTGACAGGCCTCGGGGCAGAACGCAGTCGCGCGCCGGGGCTGCTGGGGTCCACCATTTTGTTACCTCGGGGGGCCGCCATTTTGTTACCTCAGGGGGGCCACGGTGTCCGGCGGCAGAGCGGGGGGAGGGCGACCCTCCACCGCGTCTCTCACCCCAGTGCAGGGTCCCTGAGGGGGACGGACCTGCAGGAGCCAGAGTTGTAAACAATGTAAGGGTCCCTGAAGGGGATACCGAGGAGGGGTCCTCAGATTCTTCTTTTGGGTCTGAGTTTGTGCTTTTGATGCACAAGGCATTCAAGGCCCATAGGCTGGCCAGGAAGAGACCCCACGATACCCATGTCACGGACCCCCTAGGGGGGCGGGGGAAGCGAGCTCGACCCGGCTACAGGGGGCGCGGACAACTCCCAGCCTAGTCGATCTGGGGCAGTCCGGGGGAATCCGGACTCTACCACAGACACCGATGAGCAACAAGTTGATCAGGATTGGCCGTCCAGCCACCGAGGGGGGTTGATGGGGGATGGAGACCAGTTACCCCCTAATTCTCGGGGTGCCCATGGCACTGAGGGGGATGACCCGAAAGTGGTTCGGCTCTTCCGCAGGGATGAACTGGGACCTCTTATTCCGGAAATTCTGAAGGAATTAGGAATCCAGGTGCCGCAGGAAGAGTCCCGGCTTGAGTCAACGGACCCATAAGAACATAAGAATATGCCATACTGGGTCAGACCAATGGTCCATCAAGCCCAGCATCCTGTTTCCAACAGTGGCCAATCCAGGCCATAAGAACCTGGCAAGCACCCAAAAACTAAGTCTATTCCATATTACCGTTGCTAATAGCGGTGGTTATTATATAAGTCAACTTAATTAATAGCAGGTAATGGACTTCTCGTCCAAGAACTTATCCAATCCTTTTTTAAACACAGCTATACTAACTGCACTAACCACATCCTCTAGCAACAAATTCCCGGTGGTTTTGGGGGTTTTACGGGGTCCTCCCTCTGCCTTTCCATTGCATTTTTCAGCATCAGATTTACTTTTTAAGGAATGGGATACCCCTGATTTTGGGACTCAAGGTGGCTAAGGCTATGGATAAGCTCTATCCTCTACCGGAGGAGGCTTTAGAGCTGTTGAGGATACTTAAGATAGATTCAGCGGTGGCGACGGTCACAAAGAAGACCACCATTCCGGTGACCGGGGGTACAGCGCTAAAGGATTTGCAGGACCAGAAGCTGGAGATTCAACTCAAAAGGATATTCGAGGTCTCGGCCTTAGGTATTCGGGCAGCGATTTGCAGTAATTTCTCCTTACGCGCTGGTCTCCGGTGGGCTCAACAGTTATTAGTCCGAGTCTCTCTCTCCCGAGGAAACGGGCCAGGCGGGACGCTTTGAAGCAGTGATTGCTTATAGTGCAGACGCCTTTTATGATCTGCTTCGCACCTCGGCCAGAGCTATGTTTTCCGCGGTATCCGCGAGGTGTTTGCAGTGGCTTCGTCATTGGTCGGCGGACGTGACATCTAAGGCCCAGTTAGGTTCGTTGCCCTTCAAGGGCAAGCTGTTGTTTGGCAAGGAATTGGAGGATCTGATTGAGTCCTTGGGTGAGAACAAGGTGCATCGGCTGCCAGAGGACAGACCAAGGGCCAGGGGAGTTCAGCTTCTCGCTTTCGCGGCGGTCACCGTCCTCTGACTTCCTGGGGCTCGGTTTCCTCTTTTCGTCACAGTGCCAACAGACAACAGTCTTATTCTCAGTCCTTTTGCGGGCGCCGTTTCGGTCATCCGGGAACCGGTCAGAATGTGCAGTGGGGCAAGCCTGCACAATGATGTGCGGCCGGTCCATTCCTCCGTACCAAGAATCGGGGGCAGATTGGGTCGGTTTTACGAGGAATGGACCAGAATCACGTCGAACCAGTGGGTCCTGGATGTGATAAGACAAGGTTACACGTTAGATTTTTTACGCCGGCCGCGCCAGTTTTTTCTGGTATCGCCTTGCGGGTTTTCAGACAAGTGCCAGGCGGTACGGGCAACACTGGGTCGGCTACGAGATTTTGGCGTGATTGTCCCAGTGCCACCCAACGAGCTCTGCAGGGGCCGTTATTCCATTTACTTCGTGGTACCGAAAAAGGAAGGAACCTTTCGTCCTATCCTCGATCTGAAAAGGGTCAACCGCTGTCTCCGGATCCCGCGTTTTCGTATGGAGCCCTTGCGCTCCGTGATCGCATCAGTAAGACAGGGGGAGTTTTTGGTTTCCCTGGACCTCACAGAAGCATATCTTCACATCGGTATCCGGACAGAGCACCAGCAGTTTCTCAGGTTCGCCGTTCTGAGGCAGCATTTTCAGTTTCAGGCGCTCCCGTTCGGCCTTGCAACTGCGCCTCGAACTTTCACCAAGATTATGGTGGTGGTGGCAGCACAGCTACGCAGGGAAAGGTCTGCTGGTGCATCCGTATTTGGACGATTGACTGATTCGCGCCAAGTCGGAGACACTCTGTCAAGCAGCTGTTCAGCGGGTGCTCCAATTGTTGTGCACTCTAGGTTGGATGTCAATGTCTCCAAGAGTCGCCTGCTACCTTCACAGTTGCTGGAGTTTTTGGGAGCTTTATTCGACACTCGTCGGGGAACGGTGTCCCTAACACAGGATCGAATGTTCAAATTACAGGCGCAAGTTCGAAGATTGTTATCCAAACAGGTACCGATATTATTTACTATTTACTATTTTTTACTATTTACAGGTGTTGGGGTCAATGGCTTCCACGCTGGAATTGGTTCCCTGGACTTTCGCTCATATGCGACCATTGCAGTCAGCGTTGCTCTCTCGCTGGAACCCAGTGTCGGAAGAATTTCGTCTACCGTTGCCACTGACCTAGGCAGCTCGGGACAGCATGGATTGGTGGTTGTGTCCGAGCAACTTGAGCCGCGGAGTGCCACTGGAAATCCCGTCCTGGACGGTGGTCACTACGGACGCCAGTCTATATGGCTGGGGAGCGGTCTGCCTACGGAAGTTGGTACAGGGACAATGGTCCCCGCAGGAGGCTTCTTGGTCCATGAATCGGCTGGAAACCAGAGTAGTCCGGCTGGCTGTACAGGCTTTTCTCCCACTAATTCACGGGCAGTCCGTCAGGGTTCTCTCAGACAACGCGACTACGGTGGCTTACATCATTCGTCAAGAGGGCACCAAGAGTCAATCAGTTGCGGCCGAAGCCCAGCTTTTGATAGCATGGGCGGAGAAGCATCTGTGCAGCATAGCGGCCTCTCACATTGCTGGGGTAGAGAATATTCATGCAGATTTTCTCAGTCGCAATCAGCTGGACCCCGGAGAGTGGGAACTTGCGGAGGACGCGTATCATCTCATTTGTACACGGTGGGGAACCCCCGCCTTCGACCTGATGGCAACCTTCAAGAATGCGAAACCTCCTCGTTTCTTCACTCGACGCAGGGAGACGGCAGCAGAGGGCGTGGACGCTCTAGCACTACCGTAGCTGACAGATGTACTACTTTGTGTTTCCCCCGTGGCCATTCATCGGTAGGGTGTTACGGCGAATAGAGTTACACCCGGCAGACGTGGTACTAGTCGCCCCCGAATGGCCACGTCGTCCGTGGTTCGCGGATCTACTGAATCTGACGGTGGAGGAACCCATTCGCTTCCCATATGTGCCGAATCTTCTGCATCAGGGGCACGTTTGTTTCGACCAGGTCGATCACTTTTGTCTAGCGTCATGGCTTTTGAGAGGCAACGGTTGAAGTCCAAGGGATATTCGGATGCGGTGGTAACCACTCTTCTACGTTCCCGGAAAGCATCTTTTTTTTTTTTTTTTTTTTTTATATATACAGAGAAGAATGTTACTTTCAAACAATTCAGATTCACAGAAATAATATTATACTTCTCTTACATATCCTGTATTCATATTGCAAGGAAATTAGAGACTTTACAGTTCTCATTAAACAGAGCAGTTTAAACAGCACAAAAACTTTGACCCAGGAAAATAATTGCCAGTGCTTAACCTAACTACTAATTTTTACCCAATCACTATAGAGTCCACTAAGAGTGGGAGTCCAGGTATGCTCTTAGTTTCGGAAAATTGAAGATATATCTAGAGTTCTGATGGATAATAAAACATCGACAGGGATATCTAAGCATAAACTTTGCCCCTCTATCCACCACTTCTGTTCTCATAGAAATAAATTTCCTCCTTCGTAATGGCATAGAATGGGCTTTGCCCTTCACTCCAGTGTACCAGGAGCAGCAGCTGGTGAATGACTGGGGGGGATTTACCGGTGGGCTGGTCCCTTCCCTCCTGGCCCAGAGACAACCGCGGGTTGTGCTTTGGTGAGGCCAACGTGAATTTAAAAAAAAAAAAAATCGGAACGCGTTGTTTTTTGCAGCTGCGCTGTTTTTATTCGGCCTCCCGGGCTCCGGGGTTTATTTTTGTGGCGTCACCTCCTTGTTCAGCGCGGCAATGCCACACACTTTGGCCTGCAAATCCTGTGGGGAGCCAGCAGCATGGCTCTCCAGAGATAGCTTCTGCTCCCTGTGTCTTCCCGGAGGCAAGGGCCCGTCAGTGGGGGTAGCTGGCGGCAGGGGGAGGCAGGCATATCGGTCCCGTGGTGCGGACACCCCGATGCTGCCTCTTAGTACTCAGCCTGTCCTGCTCCCGCAGAACAAAGGAACGGTGGCCATTTTTGGAGCTTTAGATGCTGATGCAGACAGCTCAGCAGGGGGAGGGGATCTCCCTCCTCAGTTATTTCCACAGGATATTTGCCCCGGGTCTCCCCATGATTTATTTCCTGCTTTCCATGCTCTTTGGGTACCCCCCCTCGGGAAACTTTAAAGGGCCAGCATCCTTTTTCGGCTGATCTTATTTTACTATTACATAAGGCTTATTTAGCTAACGGTATGCCCATGGGAGATCCTGAGCCCCCTCCAGGGCAGCCTGGGGATGCGCCCTCTCCTCCCATGCAGGTTCCTAGGCCGGATCCTCCTGAGGTCTCCCGGATTAGGGTGGTCCGGGAAGGGTCCGGTTCCGGGAACCAGGGGGTGGTGCCGCTGGCGGATCCGCTTCAGGTGGACATGGATGAGGATTCCGAGTGTGTGGCCCCAGTGGAAGGGGATGATTCTCTGGTCCTTAGGCTTTTTTGTAGAGATGAGTTGGAGCCGATGATTCTACATGTCCTAGCGGAGTTGGGCATACCGGCTGGTCAGACCCCGACGCCTCAGAATCAGTGCACAGTGGGAGTCAAGTCCTCCCAATGAAATAGCACCGACCCACTCCTCTGATCCGGTCTTTGGGGGGCGGCTGTCCCTGTTTTACGAGGAGTGGGTCAAAATAATGTCGGACCATTGGATTCTAAACGTTATAGAACACGGCTATGCCTTAGATTCTGTTCGTCCTTTATGCGATCTATTTCTGGTGTTGCCCTGCGGGTCTCTGGAGAAAAGGCGCCAGGTATCTCTCAAGCTTCGCCGTTTGTTGGACCCTGGGGCGGTCGTTCCGGTTCCTCTGAATGAACTTCGAACTGTCAGGTATTCGATTTATTTTCTGGTTCCGAAGAAGGAAGGGTCCTTCTGGCCGATTTTAGATCTGAAGAAGGCCAACAGAGCTCTGAGTGCCATGTTTTCGTATGGAGACGCTATGTTCCGTAATCGCCTCCGTCAGAGCAGGGGAGTTTTTAGCATCCTTCGATTTGACAAAAGTGTACCTACACATTGCAATTCGGAAGGACCATCAGCAGTATCTTCGGTTTATGGGCCTCGGCAAGCATTACCAGTTTCAGGCACTTCCCTTCGGGCTGGCGACCGCTCCACGCACATTTACCAAGGTGATGGTAGTCGTGGCGGCAGCTCTCTGTCGCCAGGGGATCCTGGTCCATCCCTGGTTGGACAACTGGCTCATTCGAGCGAAGTCAAAGGAACTATGCGAGGCGGCAGTCGCCAGGGAGATGCAGACACTTCACACTCTAGGTTGGATCATCAATGCGGACAAGAGCCAGTTGTCCCCCGCCCAGGTCCTGGATTTTTTTGGGGCGAGATTAGATACTCTGATTGGGAAAATCTTCCTGATGCAGGATTGGATAGACAAACTCATGTCGCAAGTTCGGCGTCTCTTGTCCCTGCCAGTTCCCAGGGCATGGGACTATTTACAGGTTCTTGGTTCTATGGTGTCTACTCTGGAGTTGGTCCTGTGGGCTTTCGCTTATGAGGCCGTTGCAAAGGGCTTTGCTCTCACGTTGGGACCCCAAGTTGGAAGCTTTTCAAGTTCCCTTACTCCTCCAGGAACTGGCCAGGTCCAGCCTAGCTTGGTGACTTACTCACGAACACTTGTCCCGGGGGATGGATCTGGAGGTCCCTCAGTGGACTGTTGTGACAATGGATGCCAGTCTTTCCAGCTGGGGGGCAGTTTGCCAATCTCAGGCAGCCCAAGGCCAATGGACGCAGCAGGAAGCGCAATGGTCCATAATCATCTCGAGACCAGGGCAGTCCGCTTGGCCCTGCAGAAGTTCTTGCCTCTGGTTCATCGTCGGTCGGTGAGAGTGCTCTCCGACAACGCAATGATGGGTAGCATATATCAACTGGCAGGGAGGCACAAATGCCGCCCCAGAGCAGCGGAGGCAGACGAGCTCATGGCCTGGGCAGAAACTCATCTGCTCAGGATAGCAGCTTCACACATTGCCAGGGTAGACAACGTACAGACAGATTTTCTAAGCTGTCAGAGATTGGATCCCGGAGAATGGGAGCTGTCCAACGAGGCGTTCGTATTGATATCTCATCACTGGGGGATTCCCCATTTGGATTTACTAGCGACTCGAGGGAATGCCAAAGCGCCGCGTTTCTTCAGTCGCAGAAGACAGCACGGAGCAGAAGGGGTGGACACTCTTGTCCTCCCATGACCTCGCGACATTCTGCTATACACATTCCCACCTTGGCCTCTGGTAGGGAGCGGTGGTGATGGTGGCTCCAAAATGGCTACGAAGGCCAGGGTTTGCGGATGATCTCAACCTTGCAGTGGACAGGCCGCTCCGTCTGGGTCATCTTCCGAATCTCCTGCAGCAGGGTCCAGTATTTTTCAACCAGGTGGATTGCTTTTGTCTAGCGGCTTGGCTTATGAGAGGCAGCAGTTGAGAAAGAAGGGGTATCGGTAATCAACAACCTTTGACAACTCAATAATGTTCTTTCTTTTTTAATTTGGCAGGTTTTATTTACCTTGGTCATTCTTTTGTTATCTCATTGTTAATCTCTCTTTTGCCTCCTCTACATTCCAAGTTGCATTTTATCCCTGTTTTATTGTAACTGCTACCTTATTCTTCTATCACATGTTAATGTTTTTAAGTTATTAAGTATTTATTCTTTTGTCACACCTTGTTATTTGTAAACCGGCATGATGCGACTCCCATCGCGAATGCCGGTATATAAGAAATTTAAATAAATAAATAAATAAATATCCAGATTCGGTGATTTCCACTCTTTTACGGGCTCGCAAAACTTCCACCTCTCTTATGTATGTCCAAGTCTGGAAGGTTTTTGACTCTTGGTGTAGTAGGTTGAATGTTTCCCCTAGGCAGGCCTCGATAGTCCACATTCTAGTCTTCTTGCAAGAGGGTTTGGCAAAAGGGCTAGCTTTCAGTTCTCTCCAGGTTCAAGTGGCAGCATTAGGATGTTTACATGGAAAGGTGGACGGTGTGTCCATAGCGGCTCATCCGGATGTGGTTTGTTTCCTTCGGGGTGCTAAGCATTTGCATCCACCACGTCAAGCTGTTTGTCCATCCTGGAGTTTGAATTTGGTCCTTAGGATGTTGTGTGAACCTCCTTTTGAACTACTCAGGTGCATCACTCTGAAGGACCTTACGCTCAAAACAATGGTTTTGGTAGCTATCTGCTCGGCTCGGAGAATTTCGGAAATTCAGGCCCTGTCTTGTCACGAACCTTTTCTTAGGTTTTCCGATTTTGGCGTTTCTCTTAGAACCGTGCCATCCTTTCTGCCTAAGGTTGTATTGGCTTTTCACATGAACCAGTACATTGAGTTGCCTGTGTTCTTGGATTTGGATCAGAATTCTCCACGTGCTCGTGAATTGAAGCATTTGGATGTCAGGCGGGCGCTGATGCGTTACTTAGAGGTCACTAATGATTTTCGCCTGTCGGATCACCTTTTTGTCTTGTGGAGCGGTCCCAGGAAAGGGCATAAAGCTTCCAAGGCTACTATTGCCCGGTGGTTGAAGGATGCTATTGCTTCAGCATACATATGTCACGGGCGAGCAGTTCCAGAGGGTCTTAAGGCTCAATCGCTCCGTTCTCAGGCGGCATCCTGGGCAGAAAGTCAGTTGATTTCCCCTCAGGAGATCTGTAGGGCTGCAACCTGGAAATCTTTGCATACCTTTGCTCGGTATTACTGTTTGGATGTTCGGGATCCCGACTTGGAGAGTTTTGACAGCGGTGTGCTTCGAGCGGGGCTTTCTAGTCCCACCCCATGTAAGGCGGCTTGGGTACATCCCAGTAGTCTGGGCGGATCCGGATACGTACAGGAAAGGGAAATTGGTTCTTACCTGCTAATTTTCGTTCCTGTAGTACCATGGATCAGCCCAGACGCCCGCCCAGTTTTTTTGATTCCACTCGACAGATTATTGTTTGTTTTTTTCCCTGTCATACTATAGCAGGATGAAGATTTCACATTTTGTACATAGTTGAGTCTCCTAAATTTGGTTTAACCATTTAAAGTTTTGGATTCCTGTTATCACTTTAATTCTGCTTTGATATGGTTTATACTGAAGGGGCTGCAGGTGGCGCATCCTACTTACAGGGGTGTTCTTCAAGTTTTTCTCTGTCTCCATCTGCTGGAAGGGAGGCATAACCCAGCAGTCTGGGTTTATCCTTGGTACTACAAGAACGAAAATTAGCAGGTAAGAACCAATTTTCCTATCGCTTTTGTCTAGTTGCTTGGCTTTTGAGAGGAGGGTAATTGCCAGGTTCTTGTGGCCTGGTTTTGCCAGGTTTCTTGTGGCCTGGTTTTTGTGCCAGGTTCTTGTGGCCTGGTTTTGGTCTCTGTTGGAAACAGGATGCTGGGCTTGATGGACCTTTGGTCTGACCGAGCATGGCAATTTCTTATATTCTTATGTGGCAAGTTTCTTCAGCGGGGTTAAGAATTTGCACCCTCTGGTGAGGAGAGTTTGTCCATTCTGGAATCTTAATCTCATTCTCCGAGGTTTGTGCGAGGCACCTTTTTTGAACCTCTTCGCAGAGTGACGCTTAAGGATTTGTCCCTAAAGGTTATTTTTCTAGTGGCCATTTGTTCAGCGAGAAGAATCTCTGAGTTGCAGGCTTTGTCTTGCCCGGATCCATTCCTACAGATTTTGGACTCAGGAGTGTCTTTGCGCACGGTGCCCTAATTTTTTCCAAAGGTGGTATCAGTGTTTCACATAAGTCAGTCGGAGCTTCTGGCCTTTCTGGATTTGGATTCTTCCGTGCCTCATGCATGGAAGCTCAAGCTTTTGGATGTCTGCAGAGCTTTGTTGAGATATCTCAAGGTTACAAATGATCATCTTTTCGTTTTATGAAGTGGTGCGAAGAAATGTACCCAGGCTTCCAAGGCTACCATTGCGAGGTGGCTCAAGGAAGCTATTAGGTCGACATACATTTTCAAGGGGCGTCAGGTGCCTGAAGGTTTGAGGACTTACTCTACTTGGTCTCACGCGGCTTCATGGACGGAGGCTCAGTTGGTTTCACCACAGGAGATTTGCAGAGCAGCAACTTGGAAGTTGCTGCATACCTTTGCAAGGCATTATTGTGTAGATGTAGGGGTTCTGGAGACTCAGTCGTTTGGCGAGAGTGTTTTGAGAGCAGGACTTTCCAGGTCCCACCCTAAGTAGGGGACTTTGGTACATCCCAGGTGTCTGGACTGACCTGGGTACGTACAGAGAAAGGAAAATTGATTCTTATCTGCTAATTTTCATTTCTGTAGTACCATGGATCAGTCCAGAACCCGTCTGATCTATGGAGGTGGAGAGTCATCCGCTCAGCTGCAATATCTTGTGTTCAGTTTTTTCATGGTATGAAGACAGAGTTGTTAAATTGTTAAATGATTCTTTTTTGAATGTTCTTACAAGTTTTGCAAGTGTTTTATGCTTGGGTACAGGTAAATACTGATGAACTGCAGGTGGCACCAGGGTTTATAAAGATGTCAGTGAAACTTTCTCTGTCTCCATCTGCTGGCAGGGATGCATAAACCCAGGATTCTGGACTGATCCATGGTACTACAGGAACAAAAACTAGCGGGTAAGAACCAATTTTCCTTTTGTCCACCTTAAGATCATCAGATACAATTACTCCCAGGTGCTC
The DNA here is from genome assembly GCF_901001135.1 of Rhinatrema bivittatum. NCBI lineage: Eukaryota > Metazoa > Chordata > Amphibia > Gymnophiona > Rhinatrematidae > Rhinatrema > Rhinatrema bivittatum. The sequence goes on from NC_042622.1 coordinate 225,734,288, forward strand.
TTCTTTTGTGATTAGAAAAATTTCACCTCCAATACTGCATATTTCCCTTGGGCATTTTGCATCCTAAATGCATAACTCTGCATTTTTTAGCATTAAATCTTAGCTGCCAGAGCTTAGACCATTTCTCAAGTTTTGTTAGATCCCTCCTCATGTTTTCCACATCTTCCTGGCTGTCCACCCTGTTACAGATTTTGGTATTATCGGCAAACAGACTTTCCTGACAATCCTACAAAAATGTTGAAAAGAATCAGTCCAAGGACCAATCCCTGAGGTAAACCATTAGTAACAACCCCGTCTTCAGAGAAAACTGCATTTATCACTACCTTTTGTCGCCTCCGACTCAGCCAGTTTCTAACCCAGTCAGTCACTCTAGGATCCATACCAAGGGGACACTATTTATAAGTCTTTTGGCAGAACCGTGTCAAAGGCCTTGCTGAAATCCAAGCACACTACGTCTAGTACTCTCCCTTGTTCCCTGTATGTACCCAGATCAGTCCAGACTCCTGGGTTATGTCTCCCTTCCAGCAGATGGAGACAGAGAAAGTTTTACTGACTCTGCTACTTAATCACACATTCTACGTGCAGTTCCTCAGTATGTCTCCAGCAGATGGTAGATGGGTGCAAACCTGCAATTCTGCGACTGAGACTATTTTTCTTTTTCTTTTGAGCCTTCCACCTGGGGGTTTATTAATTTTTTTTTCTGAATCCTGAGGGGTTCTCCCTGTCCGGTTGAGGCAGGCGGGCTGGGGGTTGGAGACTCTTGTGTGTACCCGACCCATGCGCCCGTGGTGTGTAAATCTGGTAATCCAGATCCCTCCCCTTCATGCGGCCGCTTGGTCATCTGCAGGCTCTAAGCACAGGTTTTTGTCTGGGACAGCCTATACATAATTTTTGTTTGATTGTAGGCTCTGTCTCAGCTATGATACTTTTCATTAAAGTTTAAAAAAAAAAAGCAGTTTGAATTTTGACTGAGCAGCAACCCTTCTTCCTCACTTAGCAGAGCGGTAGGGTTTATTTTTAGCAGTTCTCTGTTTTATCACCAGCAGCATGCAGTGATGCGCTGGGGGTTAGCCTGCCGCATATACGGCATGATTCGTTCGAGGCTCAGCTGACTCTGCCTCTGTGCTGCATGCTCCAAGGAAGGGCCCCTCCGACCGCACGGCTGCTGCGAAACAGTGCCGGGGTTCTTCGCTGCCGCTCCGTCATAGCATTGCTTTGCTGACTGGGGTGCTGATCCCTTCCTGATCAGCGCGGGAAGGGCAGCCATCTTGGATTTGCATTCGGCCGTTCCCATGCTGTCAGAGGGGGAAGGGGAAGCTCTTCCCCGTTTGTCCTGTTCCTTCTCTGCCCACGATCAGGGAGATTTTGGTGAGTCAGAAGTTAGCATGCTGCCACTTTCTATTTCCTTGCCTGAACAGGTTGGAACTGTCGGCCCTTTTCTACAGACTTGTTGCTACTGCTGCATGAGGCTTATCTAGCCAGGCAACTTCGGTAGCCAGGGAGCTGTGGTCTTTGACGGCCCAGCCTACGAGGGGGCGTCTGCTTGACACAAAACAGTTTTGATCTGGTCAGCATCGGGTCACTCCAGTGCAGGGCATATCGGGTTCCCCCTTGGGTTCTGGCCAAGGTGGGGGTGACTCAGCTGATTCTGTCGAGGCTCCTGTAGAGTTGGAAGAATCTTAAGTTCCAGGGTTTCCGGCGAACCCTGGAGATCCGGTCTCCAAAGATGCGGATCCAGGGGGACCCTATGGCAGTCCCGGTGCCCGAAGGTGATGACCCGAAGGTGGTACGTCTTTTTAGGAAAGAAGAGCTTGACACCTTGCTGCCTCTAGCCTTTCAGGTGCTTGGGGTTAAAATTGCGCAGGTGGACTCTGATTTGGATGCAGCAGATCCCTCTACAGCCTTTCCATATCACAAGTCTGTGCAGAAAATGGTGGAAACGGAATGGGGTGCTCCCAATTCCGGTTTAAAGGTGGAGAAGGGCCATGGCGCGGCTTTATCAGTTACCCGAACAGGCGTTGGAACTCTTTGCTCTTCCAAAGGTCGATGCTGCAGTAACAGCGGTTACAAAAAGAATGACCATCCTGGTGGTAGAGTCCACAGCGTTGAAGTATGTTCAGAATCGTAAGTTAGAAGTCTACCACAAAAGGATTTTTGAGATCTTAGCCCTGAGCTTGCACGTGGCTATTTGTACTAGTTTCATGCAAAGAGCAAGTCTTCGATGGGTGCAACATTCCCAAGAGAACCTTCCAACCTCTGGCGAGGATGCGGACAGGTCTTAGAGAATTGAGGCAGCAGTGGCTTATGGAGCGAATGCCATATATGATTTGGTTCGTACCTTGTCTTGCATTATGGTGTCTGTGGTTTCCGCCAGAAGGTTGCTCTGGCTACGAAATTGGGCAGCGGAAGTTTCTTCCAAGGCGCAATTGGGCTCACTACCCTTTAAAGGCCGGCTTTTATTTGGCGAAGACCTTGAACAATTGATGCAGTCTCGTGAGGACAAAGTACTCAGGTTACCGGAGGATGTCTAAGGGCAAGCGTTTTTTCCAGACACATTCTCATTTTTGCCTAGATAGGAGGTCTTGGCCGTCAAAACCTGTGTTTGGGTCCCGATGGCAGTCCAGAGGCCAATCCTTTCGAGGGGCTTGAAGGCCATTCCGGGGCGCTGCCTGGGGGGAGTACTTCCAGTCTTAAATCCCCGCCATGAAGCCAGGCTGGTCTACTCCCGTTGTTCCCACTATAGGAGGTTGCCTGGCAATATTTTACGAGTGGACCAGTATCACTCAGGATTCTCAGTGTGGTAAGGGACGGTTACGTTTTAGAATTTGCTCGTCTCCACGATTTGTTCCTAATCTCCCCATGCGGCTCCTTGGAGAAATTCGTAGCAGTTTGAGATACGTTAATCCATCTGCGTCTCCTGGGGGCAGTGGTTCCGATTCCTCACAAAGAGCTTCGCAGGGGGCAGTATTCCATTTATTTTGTGGTCCCAAAGAAGGAGGGGATTATCTGCCCGATTTTAGATTTGAAGAAGGTGAATGCAGCTCTCAAAGTTCCACGTTTCAGAATGGAAACCCTGAGGTCCATGGTTGCGGCAGTTTGCAAAGGGGAGTTTCTAGCTTCCCTGGATTTGCAGAGGCCTATCTCCACATCCCCATTCATCAGGCCTTGCAGCGCTTTCTGCGATTCATGATCTCAGACCACATTTTCAGTTTCAGGCCCTTCCTTTCGGATTGGCCACAGCACCATGCACCTTCACCAAGTTGATGGTGGTGATAGCGGCGGCACTCCGGAAGAAGGGGAATTCTGATGCATCCGTATCTGGACGACTGGCTTATCAGGGCAAAATCAAAGGTTCTTTGTTGCCAGTTAGTTCAAAGGGATCTTGAAATGCTACAGTTGCACGGTTGGGTTGTGAATGTAACGAAGATTTGTCTGTCACCGATGCAGTCCCTGGAGTATCTGGGGGCTTGTTTCGACATCCTAGTCAGCAAGGTGTAACTAAGAGAAGTGCGTTCTGACGCTGCAGGAGCAGGTTTGGTGGTTGTTACAGTTACGGGTGCCCCAGGTATGAGATTACTTGCAGGTTCTGGGCTCTTTGGCCTCGACACTGGAGTTAGTAACATGGGTCTTTTCTCACATGTGCCCTTGCAGAGAGCACTTTTGTCTCAGTGGAGTCCGGTCTCGGACGATTTTCAGCTTCAGTTACCGCTCGAGAGCGTCGCACGGGAGAGCCTTTCCGGGTGGCTTCTAACTTCCAATCTGGTATGGGGTGTGAACCTAGACGTTCTGGATTGGGTGGTGGTTTTTACCAATGCCAGTCTCTCTGGTTGGGGAGCAGTATGTCAGCATCAGTCAGCTCAGGGTGGCTGGTCCAGGAAAGAGTGTGTATGGTCTATCAACAGACTAGATACCAGAGCGGTCTGCTTAGCCTTGCAAGAATTTCTTCTGTTGGTGAGAGGCCGGTCAGTGAGGGTTCTCTCCGACAATGCGATGACAGTGGCTTATATCAATTGTCAGTGCGGAACCAAGAGTCAAGGAGTAGCTGGGAGGCACAGGAGTTAATTCATTGGGCAGAGTAACCTGGAGCGCATAGTGGCATTCCATATTGTCGGGGTCAAAAACGTTCAGGCAGATTTCTTGAGTCGTACGGTATTAGATCCAGGTGAGTGGGAGTTGTCGGAGTCAGCAATGCAGCTCATTCGCGAATGGTAAGGCTCCCCCCATGTAGACCTGATGGCGACTTGTCTGAATGCCAAAAGCACTTCGGTTTTTCAGTTGGAGGTGAGAGCACAGGGCTGAGGGGGTTGAAGCGCTGGTACTTCCTTGGCCAAGAGCAGTGCTACTCTGTCTTTCCTCCCTGGTCACTTGTAGAAAAGGTACTGCGTCACATAGAAAAGCATCAGGGAGAAGTGGATTTGGTGGCACCGGAGTGGCTGCGCTGTCTGAGGTTCGCGGATCTGATCAATTTGGCTGTAGATGGACGAATTTGATTGGGTCATCTGGAGGGTCTTCTCCGGAAGGGGCCCATGTTTTCCAACCAGGCTGCTTGGATTTTTTTTCTGGCTTTTGAAAGGCGAAGGTTAAGACGTAGGGGTTATCCAGAGGTGGTTATTACTACATTGTTGCAAGCCAGGAGAAAGTCTACGAATCTTTCCTATGTATGGATTTGGAAGGTTTTCGAGTCCTGGTGTACCGCCAACGAAGTTTGCCCTCTACGGTCATCAGTTTCTGACATTTTGTCCTTTCTGCAGGACGGTTTCGCCAAAGGCTTGTCTCATAGCTCACTTAAAGTGCAAGTAGCATCTCTAAGTGGCCTTCATGGCAAAACTGATGGTTCATCTATTTCTGCACATCCAGACATCCTTTGCTTTCTCCGTGGGGCAAAGAATTTGCATCGTCCACTTCGACAAGTTTGTCCATCCTGGAATCTTAATCTTTAGAGGCTCCTTTTGAACTACTCCAGAGGGCGACTTTGAAGGACTAGACCCTTAAGGTGTTTTTTCTGGTGCCCATTTGTTCCCGCTAAAAGGATTTCTGAGTTGCAGGTGCTGTCGTGTCATGATCCATTCCTTCAGATTTTGCGGTCAGGTGTCTCTTTGAGAACCGTGCCTTCCTTTTTGCAAAAAGTGGTCTCCGCGTTTCAAGTGAATCACATTGTGGAGCTTCCGGCCTTTCCTGGGCTGGATGTGGCTGTCACGCACGCGAGGGAGCTCAGGCTGTTAGATGTCAGAAGAGCTTTATTTTGTTACCTCAAAGTAATGAATGACTTCAGGAGATCAGATCACCTTTTTGTTTTGTGGAACGGCCCGAAGAGGGGATTCCAGACTTCTAAGGCTACCATTGCTCGTTGGCTTAAGGAGGAGGCTATTGGTTCTATCTACATGCTTCGAGGTCGGCCGGTTCCAGAGGGATTACGAGCTCATTCTACGCGTTCTCAGACAGCATCGTGGGTGGCGACTCAGCTGGTTTCTCCCTAGGAAATTTGCAGGGCAGCGACTTGGAAGTCACTGAATACTTTTGTTAGACTCTATTGTCTGGATGTGGGCGATATGGGCTCCCCCATCTTTTGGCAAAAGTGTTCTGCGAGTGGGAATCTCCAGGTCCCACCCAGTCTAGGAAGTTCTGGTACATCCCAGGAGTCTGGACTGATCCTGGTATGTACAGGGAAAGGAAAATAGGTTCTTACCTGCTAATTTTCGTTCCTGTAGCACCAAGGATCGGTCCAGAACCCGCCCAGTCTATTGAGCGGGAGAGTCGTCCATTCATTCAGTTTTTTATAGCAGAGAATATTTTCATGTTTTGTAAGTTGGCTTGTTTGTTTGTTTTTTAATTTGAGACGTTTTTCAATTTTGTTGTAATTTGGTGTAGATTAATACTGAGGAACAGAAGGTAGCACGTGTGATTAAGTAGCAGTGTCAGTAAAACTTTCTCTTGTCTCCGTCTGCTGGAAGGGAGGCATAACCCAGGAGTCTGGACTGATCCGTGGTACTACAAGAACGAAAATTAGCAGATGATAACCAATTTTCATATCCAACTCTCTGGTCACCCAGTCAGAGAAAGAGATCAGATTCATCTGACAAGGTTTACCTCTGGTAAAATCATGCTGCCTCAGATTTTGCAATCCATTGGATTCCAAAAATAGCGCTATCCTCCGTTTTAACAGTAATTCCATTAGTTTGCTCACCACAGAGGTCAGACTAACTGGCCTGTAGTTCCTCCTTACTTCCACTTTTATGAATTGGAAACACATCTGCCCTTTTCCACTCCTCTGGAACTACTTTAGACTCTTAAGTATTGAAAAGGTCATCTAGTGGACTGCCAGGACATCTCTAAGTTCCCTTAGTACTCTCGGGTGTATCCCATCTGGCCCCATTGCCTTTTCTACTTTGTTTAGTTAACACCTCACAAACACATTGTTCTGAAAATCAGTTGAGGTTTACATCACTTCCAAACTTATTTGTGTTTTTTTTTCATGTGGTCCTGCTCCAGGCCCTTCCACAGTGAGCACCAAACAGAAATATTAAGCAATTTTGTTTTCTCCTCTTATGCCTCCTCATATTCCTCCCCTTTACCTCTGAGTTTCTCAATGCCACTTCATCACTTCCTTCAATCACTAACATATCTAAAAAAAATATCTTGTCCTCTTCCCTTCCCCCTGCCCGCTCCAAGATTGCGAAGGACATGGAACGCTGGGCCCGGAGCCTCAACAAGCAGAAGGAGAACTTTAAGAACAGTTTCCAGCCAATCAACTCGCTCCGGGAAGACGAGCGCAGGGAATCTGCCACAGCTGATGCAGGCTATGCTATCCTGGAGAAAAAGGTACTATACAGAGACTGCAGCTAGATATCACAACCTGAGCTTCTAAGGAAAGGCTGCAATGAGTTCTCTTGTGGTGTCTCGTAGGGAGCCCTGGCAGAGAGACAGCAGAGCGGAATAGAGTTCCCAAAACCCATAAGTGAGGATCAGGTGAGTTCTTGGTGCTTTCATCTCTTCTAGCATCGTACATGAGAGAGAATTTTATTGTACCAGGGCATTGACAGAGCTATGTGATGGATTCAGGGTTTGAATAAGCGAGAGTGCTGCAAAGCAGATACACTGGCAGAGCTGTCTGTGAGGATCTCCCTGCTGGAATAGGTGTTGCAGCAGGGCAGGAGTGAGATGTAATGGCAGAACTGTATGCAGGAGTCTCCTGACTGAAGTGGATGGATGTGCATTGGTAGAGCTGTGTGTTAGGTTTTCAATACTAGAATAGCAGGGGGTGCTGCAGGGCAGGAGTGAGGTGGATGGGCAGAGCTGGGTGCAGGAGCCTCCTTTCTGGACTGGCAGGGTGTGCTGCAGGACAGGAGTGAGGTGCATTGGAAGTGCTGTGTATGAGGGTCTCAGTACTGAAATTGCAAGGGGTGCTGCAGGGAAAGGAGTGAGGTGGATTGACAGAGCTGTGTGCAAGGGTTTCAGTACTGGAGTAGAAGGGAGTGCTACAGGGTAGCAGTGAGGTGGATTGGTAGACCTGTGTGTGGAGTCTCTGTAGTGATGCTTTTTAATTATTTTGGGCTATTGCAGAGCAAAGGAAGGTGCTCCAGTTTACAATGAACTACTTGAGTTCATCAGAATTAAATCACTGAGAATATGCAGATTTCACATTTTTTTTCCTTTTGTCCTTATGACACTGCTCATTTTAAAAATAAAAACAAATCTTGATCTGTACTTGATTACAGCTGGTACATGTTTCTATAATACTAGGCGAACAATAGATAACTAAAAAACGGACGGATTGGAAAGAGCAATATTCCTTGTCCTTAATGAAAAGGCACTCTTAGTGTAAAGGGTTCTAATGAAGTAGTGTCTGGCTGTAGGATTTAACACGGGCCTGCTTTTCTGCTCCAAGAGTCCGCCCCGGGGTTTGGTGGCAGCGTACAGTGGTGAGAGCGACAGCGAAGAGGAACCGGAAAACATGTCCAGTAAGGAAGAGCAGCTAACGGATTGGCAGAAGATGGCGTGCCTGCTGTGCAGGAGGCAGTTCCCCAGCAAGGAAGCCCTGATACGTCACCAGCAGCTCTCTGACTTACATAAGGTACCAAATCATGCAGGCTGGCCGGCTCTCTGCCTGGGTCTTGCCTCTCACTCTTTCACACAATGTTATAGTGTTTTGGAACTCAAATCTATCATGTAATTAAATTGCTGTGGCAAAGTTTGAAGTTAGGACATTCTTGTTTATTAAGTTGGCCACATTCCTGGGCACATAGAGGAGTTTGCGTTAGTAGTAAAACTTCAAAAGCAATGTAAGTGGCTTCTCTTTTTGGCAGAGTATCTACTGTTCCTGTACATATCCCAGATCATCCAGACAAGTGGGTCTTGCATGCTTACCAGCAGATGGAGGCAGATAATAAAAAACTTTTTCGGCACTGCTACATAAATAACAGAATGCCACCTGCAGTCCCTCAGTATATCTCTCTTTCCAGCAGACAGTAGAGGTGCAAACCTGCAGCCTGGAGTTGCAAGAGTAAATTAAAAAGGGAAGAAAGAAGATTCTTAGCAGGAATGCTCCCCAGGGTGTTAGGTTCCTTCGTGGGCCATCCCTTGGGTAGAGTAGGCAAGTGGGTTGGTGATCCTTTATCCAGCTTGACCCATGTCTTTCAGGGGGGGGTGAAAGCCTGGTTCCCTCTCCCCCTCTGGGTTCCCACCACCCTCAGCGGTCAGCTACCATCAGCCAGAAGCAGGGACGTATTTAGGTTTTCCTAGTGTGTTGCCAGATGGACTCAGGACCAATGGGGTTATGCTCCCCTGCCCATCCGATGGAGATGGAGTCGGGTTTCAAAGCTGACATCGCTCTAGATACATCACTGCAGTGGCCTCAGTCCTTCAGTATTTCTGTCTCCAGCAGATGCGGACATGCTTTCCCTATGGGGATCGCTGTACCTTTTGGAAGGAGAAATTCTACTTTTAAATTGGAGAAAAAATTGAACCCCGCTCTCCTGAGGTGACACCTAAAGGTCCCTTCCCCAGTTTGAGAATTCCTGAGGCGATTTCCGAGATCCCTCAGAGGTGAGCCTTGGTCCGGTAGCCGGTTCCTAGCATGGACCTTGCTGCTGAGGCAGCTGAAAGGCAGCAGGTGCAAGAAGCCAAGCACGGAGGTGACGGCCAAAGCCCTCTCCCCCACAGCCGGAGACTGTCACTGTATTCAGCCGGTCATCCAGTCCCTAGATCAGGGCATCTATAATCTTACTGGGGTTCAGTGTTTGTTTGGTTAAGTACAATTACTCTTATCTGGTTTTAATCAAGTTTTTTCATTAGTGGGTCCACAGTGGCTTTTGAAGAGAATACTGGAGGGCTGAGGTCACTGCAGGGTGTATCTAGGGTAATGTCAGCTTTTTGAAACCTGACTCCATCTCCATCTGCTGGCAGGGGAGCATAAATCCATTGATCCTGAGTCCATCTGTCTACACTAAGGAAAACAAAATTATCAGGTAAGTAATTTCTCCATTATTCTTCCTTGCTTGCTGTTTTTCTGTGTGTGCTCCTTTTAAAAAAAAAAAAAAAAAAAAAGGAAAGTAGAAGCGGCAGAGAGACAGTGTTTGGGCGGCTGAGCAGCTTCACTGCCTGGAGGCAGTCAAGGCTGAGTGGAACCAGATTTGTACAGACCGCTGGGCCTGGTGCCTCAACAGCATCTGAGCGTGGGGATCGTGCCGACGGCAGTGTCCTACAGAAGGGGCTATTTTTAGGCCTGATCGCAGCTGAATGGCACCTCCCGCTCAGCGTGGGAAAGTCTGCTGCAACTCGACGCGGGTGCGTCTCAACACGACCGTGTTTTGTGCTGATTGTGTCTCCGAAGGGATTGGGACCTCCACGGGACTCACTGGGGGACGGTCAAGCCACGAGGTCAGCTGGGCCAGGAGATGGCGTGGTAGGGGCCAGGCTGCTGCAGGACAGCCTCAGGACTCCTCTCCCCCACTCTTTCCTGTTGATCAGTGCCCTGTGGGGAACAAGGTAGGGGAAGAGGATCAGGAGGATGCAGATCAGGATCAGTTTTCCCACTGATTCTGAAGAATTTTTCACAGATTTTGTCCTGCTCCTCCATAAGGTCTATCTGGCCAAGAAGGAGGCAGGATCCAAGTGTCCTCTCCCCCAGATGGACTCAGGACCAATGGGTTTATGCTCCCCTGCCAGCAGATGGAGACGGAGTCAGGTTTCAAAGCTGACGTCACCCTAAATACACCCCTGCAGTAACCTCAGCCCTTCAGTATTTCTCAGTCTCCAGCAGGTGCAGACATGCTTTCCCTATGGGGATCGCTGTACCTTTTGGAAGAAGAAGAAATTCTACTTTTAAATTGGAGAAAAGATTGAGCCCCGCTCTCCTGCGGTGATACCTAAAGATCTCTTCCTTAGTTGAGAATTCCTGAGGTGATTTCTGAGATCCCTCAGAGGTGTGCCTTGGTCTGGTAGCCGGCTCCCGGCGTGGACTTAGCTACTGAAGCAGCTGAAAGGCAATAGGTGCAGGAAGCCGAGCCTGGCGGTGACAGCCAAAGCCCTCTCCCCCTGCATCCAGAGCCAGTCTCTGTACTTAGCTGGTAAGCACTGAGCCCACGTAAGTTTAAAAAAAAAAAAGAGGATTTCCTTCCGTTTCAGAGACATTGGAGGGTTTTCGGTAAGACTTCCTCTGGTCTACTTGCTCGGCGATCCCATTGGGATAAGGGGAAGTAGGCTTCAGAGGGGGTTGAGCGGTCGGCACACCGCGTAGTCAGCTGCGGCTTCGCTATCTTGAGTGCATTTTTATGCATGTATTACCCGCCATAGAGCTTCGGAATGCACAGTGCATGTCGGCTCTGCACACACACTGTGTGTATAACTGCGCACGCGTACATATGAGCACATTTTATTAGGAGCACAATACAAGTAAAGCCGGGCGCACGGGCTGTGCGTGCGCTTTTCTGAGGCCCATGTAGGCACCTAAAATCTATGCGCAGAAACTTTTAAGCGCAAACTGTCTGAACACGCAGTTACCGTCGCCAAGGTCTCCAACAGCAAAGATACGTAAGCGTGTTTCTCTATGCGCAGAGTGTCATTTTAGGGCTGCACAGTCTGACCTGGATTCTTGCTTATGTCAGCACTGTGAGGAAGCCCAGGGAGAGTTGGCCTCCCTGGACTTTGCTAAGCCTGGCTCCTCCCATTCAGAGGATGTGTCAGCCACAGCCTTAGCCGAAGTACCCCAGATCTGAGTAACCCTGGAACTGGGTTATCCAGTGGAGAGAGAAATTTAGCGGCACCTACCCCAGTACCTCCTGGGCTAGGCATGGACCCAGCCGCCTTCTCTTGGGTGGAATTCTTTCAAAGCCTTCGTACAGGCGTAGTGTGCTACCTCATTTGCCCCTGTCCGGACAGAACCTCTCCTAGTCCTATCGGCAGACCTCGAGGCATGCCTGGATAGCACGGCCGAAGGAGAGTTTCCAGATTCCTTGGAAGATGAGGAAATCCCCCCCTGGTTTAGAACCATATCGGACCATATTACAGTTTTTCCATAGAGACAAATTGCCGGCCCTGGTTTCCCAGACCCTGAAGATGCTGGGAATCCCTGGGGCGGACTCTGTGACAGAACCAAAGAAGAATCGCATTCTGATTTCCCTATGGAAAGCCTCTTGCTATTTTCCAGTACTGGAAGCCATCCTGGAGTTGACTGACCTGGAATGGGATGCCCCAGAAGCAAGTTTTAAAGGTGGACGAGCATTAGAAGCTCTATACCCACTGGATCTAGCAGCATGAGAACATTTGCGTTTCCCTAAAGTGGATGTGTTGGTCTGTGCTGTTTCTATGCAAACTATCCCAGTGGAGGGAGGAGCGACCTTAAAGAATGCATACGATAGGCAGATGTTTTCCATCTTTAAACAGGCCTTTCCTAGCGTGTAGCCAGATGGACTCAGGACCAATGGATATAATGATCTTCTGTTAGCAGATGGCAGACGGAGTCAGATTTCAAAGCTGACGTCACTCTAGATGTATCCCTGCAGTAACCTCAGCTCTTCAGTATATCTCCGTCTCCTAGCAGATGCGGACAGTAATCCACACACTAGAATAGTGTTAAGAATTACAGCAAAGAAGAAACAAAATTTACCTTAAGGAAGATCGAGCCCCGCTCTCCTGTGGTGATACCTAAGGGTACCTCCCCAAGTCGAGAATTCCTGAGGTGATCTCCGAAATCCCTCAGAGATGTGCCTTGGTCCGGTAGCTGGTTCCCGGCGTAGACTTAGCCCCCATTGTGGCTGAAAGGCAACGGCTGCAGAAACAAGCATGGCAGTGAAGGTAATTCCCTCTCCCACCGCAGCTGGAGACCGTCTGGCACACGATCGGTAAGCACCGAGACCAGTAAGAAAAAATCTTTAAATTGAGGTCTCCAGTCTCTAGAGCTCGGATTGCTGTACCGAAGCCGTCCCCGGTGAGGTTAGAAGGGAGCACTGATCAGGTTGAGCAGCCTTGGTTGGGCTAGGCCCTGATCTGGTGCAAGGGTCCACACACGTGGAGACCCTCGGGGGGGGGCGCCATCTTACGCACGGGGGTCGTCGGCGCCATCTTCCCTTCTTAGCCGGCAGTACGTGCCAGGGCATGCCGGGCGGCCGACATGCCTAACTTGCGCGCATCCAATACAGACGCATGCACACCCCGTACGCACAACCGAGTGCGCCCCGTGCGTAAAACCGAGCACGCACAACCGAGCGTGCCCCGCGCGCATAACTACAAGCACAGCCGCGTTTGCAACTGCACGCACACAAACACATAGAGACAATGGCACCGGCACCCAAGAAGGCCAGAAGGCACTCTCTTTGCAAGCCTGCCACATAAGAGCCGCGCTGCCTGAATTGGAGTCCTGCCAGTGTCAACATTGCAAAGAAGCCCAGGGGGAACCAAAGCCTGGTCCCTTACTGTCGGGAGATGGTTCCGGAACTACTGATGATAGTTCCCCTGACCTATGCATCTCTGAGATGGCTTCCCCACAGGAGGGCACCTCTGGGGCCCCTACTCCGACTCCCCCTGGGATTAACATGGACCCAGGGACCTTCTCCTGGTTGGAATTTTTCCAAGGGCTGCAAGCCTTCGTTCAGCCACAATCAGCCCCAGCTGCGCACCAAGCTCAACTCCTGCCGGAAGCATAAGATCCGCCCGGCTTGGATGCCTTGAGACATGCCTTGCCTAACCAAGAACTTCCCTAACAGGGACCCAGACACCTCAGATGATGAGACCCTATGGCGGAACCAAAGAAGAACCCCATCTTGGTGTCCCTTCGTAAGGCCTCATGCTACTTTCTAATGATGGAAGCCATCCAGGAACTGATTGACCTGGAATGGGATGCCCCAGAGGCCAGCTTCAAAGGGGGTCGGGCCTTGGAAGGCCTTTACCCTCTAGAACCAAGGAACGCCTGCGTTTCCCAAAAGTGGATGCTATGGTCTGTGCAGTCTCAAAGCGAACAACGATTCCCGTTGAGGGAGGGGCTGCATTGAAGGACGTTCAGGACAGATGATTGGAATCCATCCTTAAGCAGGCCTTCAACGCAACAGCAATGACACTGCAGATTGCTTCCTGCTGTGCACTGGTGGCACGTTCCTGCTTGCTCCTCTTGAGAGAGGCAAATAACTCCGGAACGTATACTGGTGAGACAATGGAACCTGCAGCAGCCTTCCTCACAGACGCAAGCTCAGACCTGGTGCGCACCTTAGCCAGGGGCGTTGCCTTGGTAGTGGCAGCCAGAAGACAACTATGGCTGCGGAACTTGTCTGCGGACGCAACATCTAAAGTGAATCTCACAAGAATGCCTTTTAAGGCTCTCTCTGGTTTGGAAGCAAATTGGAGAAGTTAGCCAGCAAATGGGGCAAATCCCCAGTGCCTCGGCTACCGGAAGATAGGAGTAAAAGATTTCAGCGTCCCTCCCCCAGAAGAACCAGGGGCAGAGGATCGCAGCGCTTTAGACCCTACAGGAACTCGCAGTTCCAGGCACCTCGTCCCTTCGGAAGGTCTCAGCCCTTTTGGAACAGACAGACCCAAGAGGGGAGCAGGCCCGGGGGCAGGCTCCAGCCGTGCTCCACAATGAGAATGGGCCTACCCATCTACAGGAAGAGGATATAGGGGGTCGACTTGCCCTCTTCTACCAAAGATGGGTTGAGATAACTTCGGGCAAATGGGTTCTAAACATCATTCGAGAAGGTTACTCTTTGGAGTTCCGCAGCATCCCTCGAGACAAATTTATGTCACCCTGCCACTCCCTCTCCAAGAGACTGGCAGTAGAAACCACTCTAAGAAGACTACTCAATCTGAAGGTAATAACTCCGGCTCCCACGCCCCAAAAAAATACGGGGCTCTCTTCCATTTATTTTATCGTTCCCAAGAAGGAAGGATCATTCTGGCCCATCTGAGATCTCAAGAACGTCAACCGTCATCTGCGAGTTCTACACTTCCGCATGGAAGCTCTTTGCTCCGTAATAATGGCAGTACCACCGGGAGAGTTTCTAACCTCCCTGGACCTTTCCAAAGCCTACCTTCACATCCCAGTCCATCAGAATCACCAGCTCTTCCTGCGCTTTGCGATACTGGGTCACCATTACCAGTTCCAAGTGCTACCCTTCAGCCTAGCAACCATCCCCAGAACTTTCACCAAAATCATGGTGGTCGTGGCGGCAGCACTGAGGAAGGAAGGGATCTTGGTATACCCTTAGCTGGATGATTGGCTAATCAGGGCAAAGTCTTCGGAGGAGGAGAGCCGGCAGGTGACCTGCAGAGTTAAGAGCCTACTCCAGGAACTTGGTTGGGTCGTGAACACGGGCTAGAGCAGTCTGCAGCCCTCTCAATCGCTAGAGTATCTGGGGGCCCGTTTTGACACCAAAGTCTTCCTCCTTCCTCCTCCGGTATGAAAATTGTGTCCCTCTTGGAGCCTTAACTTGGTCCTTAAGGGTATGGTTGCTGCTCCGTTTGAGCCTCTTAGAAAGGGCTACTATGAAAGATCCCACCTTAAAGGTGGTTTTCTTGGTGGCAATTTGTTCCACTAGAAGGATTTCGGAACTTCAGGCTTTTCATGTAGGGATTCTTGGAGTCTTGTTGCTGGCGGTTCCTTTCTTCCGAAGGGTGGTGTCATCGTTCCACTTAAGTCAATCTGTAGAGCTTCCGGCTTTTCCAAATTTGGATGCTACAGCGCCTCACACAAGAGAGTTGTGACTCTTGGATGGAAAGCAGGTGGTATTGCGGTATCTTAAGGTCACTAATAGCTTCCGGTTGTCGGACCATCTTTGTGTACTGTGGAGTAGTGCAAAAAAGGGTCATAAAACTTCAAAATCCACCATAGCGTGGTGGTTGAAGGAAGCTATAGGTTTGGCATACGTCTGTCAGGGTCATCCCTGAGGGATTTAAGAGGTCAGTCTACTTGTTCTCAGGCGGCATCCTGGGCTAAATGTCAACAGGTATTGCCACAAGAGATTTGTCAGGCGGCTCCTTGGAAATCGTTGCACACTTTCACCAGGCATTATCGTTTGGATGTCCAGGTCCCAGAGGCCAAGGGCTTTGGTGAAAGTGTACTTTGAGCGGGACTCTCGCAGTCCCACCCTGTTTAGGGAAGCTTGGGTACATCCCAGGAGTCTGGACTCATCTAGGTATGTACAGGGAAAGGAAAATTGGTTCTTATCTGCTAATTTTCGTTCCTGTAGTACCACAGATCAGTCCAGAGTCCCGCCCAGTTGATGTGAGGAGAATGTATTTATTTATTTAGAAAAGTTTATATACCGCTTTTGAAACAAATAGTTCGTTAAAATGGTTTACATAGTATACGTACATAATAAAATTCACATTAAAAATGCAATAAAAACTTATATAAAAATTTTTTAGGAGAGGTGGGGCTACTTAAGTGATGGGAGGGGAGGGGAACATTAGAAGGTAATATACCCATAAATGATCTATTAGGTGGAAGAAAAAGAACTGAATGCCATAGAAAAGAGGTAGGTTTTTAAACTGCATTTAAATTCCTTGCTGGCTGATGATTATCTTAAATGATCTGGGATCGAATTGCAGAGCATGGGGTCCTCACTGAAAAGGCCCGTTTCTGGAGGGTCCGCCTGATCTGTTGTAATTAGTCTGAAGAATGGCACAGGTTTTGATTAGAACCTCACATTTTTACGATTGGAAAGATTTCTCCATTATAAGTTTCCACTTCCTACTGCTCGCTCAGGGGGATGTGAGTACATTATTTGTGGTTGTGTTCATTAGTATCTTGGCCTTGGGTACTTGTCAATACTGGGGGACTGCAGGTGGTACACCAGGTTATGTGGCGGTGTCAGCGAAACTTTATCCGTCTCCGTCTGCTGGAAGGAAGGCAAAACCCAGGAGTCTGAACTGATCCGTGGTGCTACAGGAACAAAAATGAGCAGGTAAGAACCAATCTTCCTGTACGACACATGATTTCTGGGATCACTTTTCCTGAACTTGGGGGAGATTGCATCCCAAAGGTGTGTGCTCCCAGAGTCTGGGATGAGATTAAGCTTTGAATGTCCGTGCTTTCCTGCAACCAACTCTGTGCCCTTGCTTTTCAGCAAAACCTGGAGGCACATCGGCATTTACAGGCGCAGGAAGGAGGTCGAGACGCCATAGAGAAGAGTGATTCGGAGGTAGGGAGAGGATAGATGTTTTACTAATAAGACTGGGGCATTAGTTCCTTCAAATTCTAAATCATGAAATACTTATCAGGAAGGTGAGATTCAGAGGGGATGAAATAAGGAGAGAGACTAATATGACAGAGCTGTTAGTGGCAGTACCAGTCCAAATGTTATTAAATATTCCAACTGATTGCCTTACATTGGAAACGGACTGAACCTCCACCCCTGGCCAATATTCAACAACGCCTACATTCGTACTACCATAGGGGGCAATCCAGGACAGGATTAAAGCTTTTCAGAAGATATGGGAGCTGTACAGACTTTGGTCTGAGGGACAAGGAACACTGAACCTTAGTACGGATGGCTGAGGTTCGTTTGCCCTAGTGAACCCTGTGCACTTTTCTTAGGCCCGAACATTGACCTTCCATTGGCACCCCTGCCCATACTTGCAGTCCTAATCATTGAAGTCTGATCAGAGTTACTGTGGACGGGGGCGCCATTTCCCCACTTTTGGGTATTTTTTGCTGAGCTCCCCCAACCGAATTCTTGTAATCTCTCAGAAAGTTACTTCTCTATATGTTATGCTACAACATATGGTGCTGCAATTCTCAATAGTGCTGCTGTTGTTATAGTCGTGGGGGGAGGGGGGTTCAGGTTACCACATACAAGTTATAAAATTGGTGACCAAGGTTGATCTTTCTGTCTCATGCATGTTCGATAGGCAGTAAATTATATTGTTCCATATTTCTTTATTATTTGACCAGATGTTTATTACCTTTTGAGCACCAATAAAAATTGTTAAAAAAAAAATATATATATTCTAACTGGAGGTTAGAACTGATGAAATCATTAAGATGCCCCATTTCCATCTGATTACAGCCTGAAGGAGACACCATGTTAATATTTTTTTTGATAGTTTTTTTTTGTATTCCTCCATACCCTTTTGAAGTTGGGTAAATGCAATATATTGATCTTACTTGTGCCAGTGGGATCCTGGTGTGCATAATGTGAATACAGCACGGACAGCAGAAGGAGTGCAATCATTAAAAAAACAAAAGAAAAGTATTTACCTTTTCTTCCCAAAAAAATGGGAATCCTAAGATCTAAAATATGTGAGGACAAAACAGAAAAGAAGACCGCAATTTAACACACAGGGCCAGAAACAGGTATGTTTCTATTGTAATGGCTAGCCAATCCAGCGGCTTTATCCAAAAAGAGCAGGTCAGAGGCAAAGAGGGCACCAAGGAGAAATAAATCAGAAAGGTATCTGAGCTAATTATATTCCCTTTTAAGGCCTAACATGTAGAAAGCAGACATTCACTGCCATGTGATTTTTACTCCCTCTCCTTAGACAAAATACAGGGATCGAGCAGCAGAAAGGCGGGAGAAATATGGGGTTCCAGAGCCCCCTGAACCCAAAAGGAGAAAATATGCCACTGTTGCAGCAGCAAACGTGTAAGTATGCATCCCATCCCCACTACACCTTCCATGTATCTTCCCTCACACCTGAGCTTCCAGTCAAATGGGTGTCTGTGTGCCTGCACGTGAGTGTAACTTTACAGCCAGGTGGGAGGCCTAGTGGGAGGGCTTCCATGCAGCCAGCTGGTGAGGAGGGGGTACAGTATGAGGTTTTATATGCAGCCAGGCTGGGAGTGGGGAGGAAGGTATGGTGTTCAGGCTTACATGCAGCCAGCTGGTGGGGAGGGGGTACAGTATGAGGTTTTATATGCAGCCAGGCTGGGAGTGGGGAGGAAGGTATGGTGTTCAGGCTTACATGCAGCCAGCTGGTGAGGAGGGGGTACACTATGAGGTTTTATATGCAGCCAGGCTGGGAGGGGGGAGGAAGGTATGGTGTTCAGGCTTACATGCAGCCAGCCGGTGGGGAGGGGGTACAGTATGAGGTTTTATATGCAGCCAGGCTGGGAGGGGGGGGGGGGAGGGAGGTATGGTGTTCAGGCTTACATGCAGCCAGGTGGGAGGTTGGAAAGATTTACAGAAGTGAGGGCTCCTGCACAGGCAGGGAGCGTGGCTCATGTGCGTTCAAGTGGTGAGGGGGAATGCCGGGAGAAATAGTAGGGTGTAGTGCAAGGGTTCTTGTGCAGCCAGGTATTGTGGAAGGCCAGAAGAAGTAGGAGTGCGTGGTGCACAAGCTCATATGCAGCCAGGTTTGGGGGCTGGGGAGGGGGGGCATTGTGCTATTACTGGCATGAGTAGCATGGGATCCTCTTAGTGTTTGGGTACTTGCCAGGTTCTTGTGGCCTGGTTTGGTCTCTATTGGAAACAGGATGCTGGACTTGTTAGACCTTTAGTCTGACCCAGCATGGCAATTTCTTATGTTCTTATGTTAATATACAGCCAGCTGGAGGGTATGGGCAGGAGTGGATTTTGGCCTATCGTGGCTTTCCCTGTCAAAGGGCACCCTCTCTTAACCTGGTGTGCCCACTGCATCCCTTCAGTATTTCTCTGTCTCCAGCAGATGGAGGTGGTGCAAACCCTGCAGTCTTGCCCTGATTTAAGGGTTGAGGCACTATCCCTTAAAAAAAAAAAAAAAAAAGTGGAGTGTAGGTTTTTTATTTTACTTTCCTACAGCAAATCAAGCATCTAAAAAAAATAAATCCTGGCGGGGGGGTGGGGGGAGAGTAGGTAGGTTCGAGTGAGCCATCCTCCCTGGTAGAAGGTTCAGGAGCCAGGGTTGGTTACCCTGTGGGGCTCCTAGCAGGTAAGACGCAGGAGATTATTACCGGTGGTCCGGTCCCTCTTCTCTCCTTGCGACTCCGACCTCATTAAAAAGAAAAAAAAAAAGCGAGCAGCCTGCCGGCTTTCCTTCTATTCTTAAGCAGCTGCACTGCGGTTAAGGTCGGGTTCCGTCTGGGTGTCTCACCGAGTTTTCTTGGGCTCCCTGCCTCTCTCTCCCTACCGCGTCACTCCCCCCCTGGTGATCTCCATGCCGCGGCCATCTTCTTGTATTGCCTGCGGGGCAGTCTTCATCCAGACTCTCCCGCGTGGGCCTCTGTGTGCAATGTGTCTCTGTGGGGGGGGGGGGGGAAGGCAGCTCTTTTCAGGCTGCCAGCAGCCTTTCTAAGCCCCAAGGTGCAGTAAAAAGAGCAGCACTTCAGCACGGGAACGGCAGCCATTTTGAAAACATTTGCTACAGCTGAAGCAAGGGCAATGGGGGCAGGGGAGCTGCCTCCTGACCTTTCCCCGGTCGATGCCAGCCCTGGGTATCCTGATACAGACCAGGATCGGGGCTTTGGGCAGGCCCTGGTGAAACATGCCCGAAGCCTCAATAGGCCAACTTGCCTCTGCCCACACCCTCCAGCTGGCCTCCAGTTGTGCTGCTGTCAATAGGCTTTCCATTAGTGGCGTCGTTAGCCCCATCAGTGCAATGATTTTCAGTCTTAGCTCTCACTCAGCTGTGTCAGCGGAGTCCCAAACAGCACAAGTAGAAGGCAGCTACTGTGGACTGGAGGCCTGAGGAAGAAGGGATGTAGTTTTGTCAGTGGGGCCACACGGCTCGAGGAGGAGGAGGTGTTGGCTGGGCCACATAGATCAAGGAGGCGGGGCTCCAGCTGTGTATTGGCAGGGCTGCGCAGCCCAAGAGGGAAGAAGAAGCTGCATGGCCTGAGGAGGAAGGGCTGCAGCTGTGTCGACCGGGCCTGCACAGCCCAAGTAGGAGGAATCAGCTGCTGTGTCGGCTGGGCCCGCGCAGCCCAGGCAGAGACTGTTGTAGCAGTAGCACTGCAGGACTGAAGAAAGAAGACTGCTCCTGCACTCTGAACACTCTGGAGGAAAGAGTATTTGGGCATGTGTGTGAGAGAGCGAGAGCGAGCATTTGTGCAAGACAGCATATGTGTGAGGAGCAGGCAAAGAGCATGAGGTGCATGTATGTATATTTGTGTGAGAGAAACAGTATATGTGTGCGTGAGACAGCAGAATTATGTATCCGTGTGTATGTGTGTGAGAATGCATGTTTGTGTGAGAGCATTAGAGTGTATGCGAGAGAGAGCATGTGTGTGTGTGACAGCATATGTGAGTGTGTGTGTGAGAGAGATTCTGTGCAAGTTCAAGGAGAAGGCTACTGTTTGTATGTTTCAGAGGGGGAGAAAGCATGTGCTATGTGTGAGAAAGTTATGTGTGTGTGTATTTGAGAGAGCATGTTTGTGTGAGCGTGTGTGTGCATGTTGGATAGTGTGTTTATCCCAGGACAAACAGGATGATAGTCCTCACATATGGGTGACGTCACTGGACTGAGCCGTATCATGGCAAACTTTCTGTCAAAGTTTCTAGAAACTTTTGACTGGCACACTGAGCCCACTGAGCATGCCCAGCATGCCATTATCCCTCGAGCCACAGGGGTCTCCCTTCAGTCTTTTTTTTTCCGCGCTGCACTTTGTCTCGTGGTCAGGAGCCCTGTGTGATTTTCACACAACTATTCCTCACGGAAAAACTTATAATTTTCCTCAGAAAAATCCCCTCATTGGGGTCTCCCAGTCTCGGATTTATTTTACTTTGATCAGTGACTAAAACAAATATTTTGCAGTCGATACCGTTCCTTAGTTTCATTGGTGACCGCAGGCCGTCGATGGCTGTTCGGCCTTTCACAATGGCAACCGGCTTCAAAAAATGCCCTAATTGCCCCCATACAATGTCATCAAGTGTGTCTTATGCCTCTGCCCCGGACATAACGTTTCATCATGTCCCCAATGTGCCGAGTTGACTTCCAAAGGTAGATGGGCCCATCTAGACAAAATGGAGCACCTTTTTAATATCCAGCTCATCCCATCGTCATCGACTTAGTCGTCACCAGCAGGAGTTACAAAAAAGGTAATCATAAAGACCCGCCAGGTACATGGGGGTAGTGGGGACCCACTATCCCCAACTCCATCTAAGGCATTGACTAAATCAGCATCAGTGCTCGAAAAAAGAGAGCACCGTGAGAAACACCGTCATCGGCATAGGGAACCGCCCAGTGCCGATTCCGATCCGGGGGTGGGTTCCATAGCTATCAACCCACCCACTAAGAAGCCCAGGATCGAAGACTCATCATAAGAACATGCCATACTGTGTCATACCAAGGGTCCATCCAGCCCAGCATCCTGTTTCCAGCAGTGGCCAATCCAGGCCATAAGAACCTGGCAAGTACCCAAAAACTAAGTCTATTTTATGTTACTATTGCTAGTAATAGCAGTGGCTATTTTCTAAGTCAACTTAATTAATAGCAGGTAATGGACTTCTCCTCCAAGAACTTATCCAATCCTTTTTTAAACACAGCTATACTAACTGCGCTAACCACATCCTCTGGCAACAAATTCCAGAGTTTAATTGTGCATTGAGTAAAAAAGAACTTTCTCCGATTAGTTTTAAATGTGCCACATGCTAACTTCATGGAGTGCCCCCTAGTCTTTCTATTATCCGAAAGAGTAAATAACCGATTCACATCTACCCGTTCTAGACCTCTCATGATTTTAAACACCTCTATCATATCCCCCCCTCAGCCGTCTCTTCTCCAAGCTGAAAAGTCCTAACCTCTTTAGTCTTTCCTCATAGGGGAGCTGTTCCATTCCCCTTATCATTTTGGTAGCCCTTCTCTGTACCTTCTCCATCGCAATTATATCTTTTTTGAGATGTGGCGACCAGAATTGTACACAGTATTCAAGGTGTGGTCTCACCATGGAGCGATACAGAGGCATTATGATATTTTCCATTTTATTCACCATTCCTTTTCTAATAATTCCCAACATTCTGTTTGCTTTTTTTGACTGCCGCAGCACACTGAACCGACGATTTCAATGTGTTTTCCACTATGACGCCTAGATCTTTCTTGGGTTGTAGCACCTAATATGGAACCTAACATTGTTTAATTATAGCATGGGTTATTTTTCCCTATATGCTTCACCTTGCACTTATCCACATTAAATTTCATCTGCCATTTTGATGCCCAATTTTCCAATCTCACAAGGTCTTCCTGCAATTTATCACAATCTGCTTGTGAGTTAACTTCTCTGAACAATTTTGTATCATCTGCAAATTTGATTATCTCACTCGTCGTATTTCTTTCCAGATCATTTATAAATATATTGAAAAGTAAGGGTCCCAATACAGATCCCTGAGGCATTCCACTGCCCACTCCCTTCCACTGAGAAAATTGTCCATTTAATCCTACTCTCTGTTTCCTGTCTTTTAAGCCAGTTTGTAATCCACGAAAAGACATCACCACCTATCCCATGACTTTTTACTTTTCCTAGAAGCCTCTCATGAGGAACTTTGTCAAATACCTTCTGAAAATCCAAGTACACTACATCTACCGGTTCACCTTTATCCACATGTTTATTAACTCCTTCAAAAAAGTGAAGCAGATTTGTGAGGCAAGACTTGCCTTGGGTAAAGCCATTACATTAGCTATCCTCCAGTCTTCAGATACAATGGATAATGTTAATGATAGGTTACAAATTTTTACTAATAGGTCTGAAATTTCATTTTTTAGTTCCTTCAGATCTCTGGGGTGTATACCCATCCGGTCCAGGTGATTTACTACTCTTCAGTTTGTCAATTAGGTCTACTACATCTTCTAGGTTCACCGTGATTTGGTTCAGTACATCTGAATCATTACCCATGAAAACCTTCTCCAGTACGGGTACCTCCCCAGCATCATCTTCAGTAAACACTGAAGCAAAGAAATCATTTAATCTTTCCGCGATGGCCTTATCTTCTCTAAGTGCCCCTTTAACTCCTCGGTCATCTAACGGTCCAACTGACTCCCTCACAGGCTTTCTGCTTCGGATATATTTTAAAAAGTTTTTACTGTGAGTTTTTGCTTCTATGGCCAACTTCTTTTCAAATTCTCTCTTAGCCTGTCTTATCAATGTCTTACATTTAACTTGCCAACGTTATGCATTATCCTATTTTCTTCTGTTGGATCCTTCTTCCAATTTTTGAATGAAGATCTTTTGGCTAAAATAGCTTCTTTCACTTCCCCTTTTAACCATGCTGGTAATCGTTTTGCCTTCTTTCCACCTTTAATGTGTGGAACACATCTGGACTGTGCTTCTAGGATGGTATTTTTTAACAATGACCACACCTCTTGCACACTTTTTATCTTTTTAGCTGCTCTCTTCAGTTTTTTTCTAACTATTTTTCTCATTTTATCAGAGTTTCCCTTTTGAAAGTTTAGCACGAGAGCCGTGGATTTGCTTACTTGTCCCCCTTCCAGTCATTAATTGAAATTTGATCATATGATCACTATTGCTAAGCGGCCCCACCACCGTAACCATGTGTGATTCAGTGTGCGAGAGACTGAAAATTGGTGTGTCAGCATGTGAGAAAGTGTGTGTGTGACTGAGCTTTTCTGTACATACCCCAGATCAGTGCAGACAAGTGGGTTTTGCATCCCTAGCAGCAGATGGAGGCAGGGAAAAACGTTTCTGACACTGCTACATAATTGAGAGTGCCACCTGCAGTCCTTCAGTATTTCTCTTTCTCCAGCAGATGGTAGAGATGCAAACCTGCAATCTAGACTAAAAAAAAAGAAAGGAAAGGAGAAGAATTAGGAGGAAGATCGTGCTCCCTAAGGTGCTAGGTTCCTTCGTGGGTCATCCCTTAGGTAGCGCTGGGTGAGCAGGGGGTTGGATATCCTTGGTTGTCTTGGCTCAAAGTTCCCAGAGGACTGAATAGCCAAGAGCCCTGGTTCCCTCAGTTGCTCTGAAGCCCACTCATTTGGTCCTGGCCACAGGTTATAGGGAAGTATCCCCTCTTTTCTGTGCTTTATTTTTTAAAGCCTCTGTTTCTTTAAATAAAAAAAAGAGAGAGTATTTGGAGGCTATCTTTAAGGGCTAAGAGGAGAGGCAAGCCCGTTGGCGCTTTGGTCCTAGCAGCTCGGCAGGATGTTAGGGTGAGTCAGGGAGACTGCATTTGGGCAGCTGGAGTCTGGCAGGGCTCGGTAAGGTGGCGTGCTTAGTTGGAGGTGTGCAGCACACGGGAGTATGGTGCCTGTAGCTGTCCATAGCAAATCACGTTGGGACTGTGGGATAAGATGTTCACGTCTTCTGCCACACTGTGTCCCATTTGCATCTCCTGGGGCAAAGGAGGCCCTTCAGGGACTGCAGGGAGACAGCTCATGCGATCTTCTGGTGCTGACAAGGAGGCTTTGCAGGGCGCTGAAGTGGTGGTGGCCATTTTGTCATCTCGTGCTGCGAGGCGGCTTGATACCGAGGAGATCAGGAAATTTCCCTCCTCCACTGTCCCCGATGGTTCAGGATGCGTCTGAGCACCGGGGAACTGTGCAGGATCCAGCTGAGGAGAGGATGGTTGGTGATTCCAGTGATTGAGGCCTTCTCAATCGATTTTGTTCTTCTCCTGCATAAAGCATATTTAGCCAGACAGGGAGCAGGAGGAAAACGGCCACTGGTTCAAAAGCCTGAGCGCCCAGCGAAGGTCGGTAGGGAGCAGTCCACAGGAAATTCAGGTGGGGGCTGCTCCACCGTCTGAGCTTTGGTGGGCCTTCAGGATCCTATTCTAAATCTGACGCATCGGAGGATCCTCAGGGGGCTCTTAGAGATGACCCTGGGGAGGGACCCAAGGACCATAAGAAAGATGATGTTTCTCAGGCTGACAAGTATCATTCGGATCAGGAGTAGTCTGGTAGCGAAAGGGGATAATCTAAAATAGTTCGCTTGTTCCGAAAAGAGTAATTACGCCCTCTCATCCTTAAGGTTCTGGATGAACTAGGAATCAAGGTCTCGCAAGAGGAATTGGACAGTGAAGGGGTGGACCCAGTCCTAGATGGACTGCAGGGTCTCCCGAAGACTTTCCTTTACCTAAGAAGGTGAACAAATTAATGATCCAGGAATGGGATACTCCAGAGGCTGATCTTAAAGTTAGCAGGGCCATGGCAAAGTTATATCTTTGCTGGAGGAGACCTTGGAGCTCCTCAGGCTGCCAAAAGTAGATGCTTCAATCTCTACAGTAACCAAAAAAACAACCATTCCAGTAGTGGGATCATCTGCCTTGAAGGATGCTCAGGATCGGAAGTTGGAAATCCAGTTAAAGAGGATGTTCACGGTGACAGCCTTGAGCCTTTAGTGGCTATTTGTAGCACCCTTAATGCAGCGAGCTTGCTTGTGCTGGGTGCTGAAAAGACCCAGCACAAGCAAGCTTGCTGCATAAAGGTGCTACAAATAGCCACTAAAGGAATCCTGTTCGGTGGCAGAGGCCAAGCATGCAGCTCGGTTGGAGGCTGGAGTGGCCTCTGTGGCCGATGCACTGTATGATTTGGTTCAGACATCAGCCTAGAATAAGTTCTTGGCATTGGCAGCTCGACATTTCCTATGATTGCATAATTGGTCGGCGGATTTGTGGTCCAAGTCGCAGCTGTGTAATTTCCCTTTCAAAGGAAAGCTTTTGTTCAGGGAAAACCTAGAGCAGTTGATAAAGCATTTCGGGGAGTCCAAGGGAAACAAGTTGCCAGAGGATAAGAAGCCCGGCAATAATAATTTTCCATCTCGGTCTCATTTTTGGGAGGTGAGATTCCGTTCCAACAGAAATGCTTCATCTTCCTCGCAACGGCAAGGTGTGGGGAGGCAGCAGCCCTTTCAAGGGGCATGTCGGCTTGCCCTTGATAATTCTGCTCAAGGGGCTGGAAGAGATAAGGCCTCACAATGAGGCCAGCTCAATCCATTCCTCTGAGGTTGCCGTCAGAAGGAGATTTACTCTCTTTTACAAGGTGTTGACCAACATCACGAGAGATCAATGGGTTCTGGACATGATGAGAGATGGCTACACGTTAGAGTTTTCTCGCCCGCACAGAGAGGCCTAAGTGGAGTCTCATTGTGTATCCCGCATCAAAAAGAGAAGAGATGCGGGAGACGTTACAGCACCTGCTGTAACTAGAAGCAATAGTGCCAGTTCCTCTGCAAGACCAGGGCCAAGGAAGATACTCTGTTTACTTTGTGGTTCCGAAGAAAGAAGGCACCTTTCGGCCTATTCTGGATCTGCAGAAGGTCAATTGCTACAAGTGCCAAGTTTTCACATTGCAAACAATGATAGCAGCTGTTCACAAATGTAGTATCTGTTGTTATTGGATCTGACAGAGGCTTATCTGCATAGCCCTAGTTGCCCAGACCATCTGAAGTTTCTTCGGTTTGTGGTGCTAGGATAGCATTTTCAGTTCCAAGCTCTTCCTTTCATCTGGCAACCGCACCGAGGACTTTCACGAAGGGTGATGGTGGTGGTAGCAGTGGCGCTAAGAAAGGAAGGAGTTCTGGTACATCCGTACTTGGACGATTGGCTCAGCCAGGCAAAGTCGAAGTTAGCGTGTCGTCACTTGATTCAGCTGGTTCTGAGTATGTTACGCTCTCTGGGCAGGGTAGTGAACCTAGCAAAGAGCAGTTTGGACCGTCCCAGTTCTTGGAATACCTGGGGGGCATGAGTCGATACCCGCTTGGGGAAGGTTTTCCTTACCTCAGACAGAGTGAGCAAGTTACAGTCTCAGGTGCGGCAGCTACTTTAACTGCGAAGCCCAGGGTCTGGGATTATTTGCAGGTCCTGTGATTTATGGCTTCCACACTGGAGTTAGTTCCATGGGCATTTCTTCATATTTATTTATTTATTTAACATTTTTATATACCGAGGTTCTAGAGATAAAATCACTAAGCACTTCGGTTTACAGACAACAGATGAAATGACTGTCGAGAGTCTTACAAAGAACAGGAGATAAGAACTGGGATAAAAACAATGAATTCGTAATGACTTAAAATCCTTAAGTAAGTAACAGAGTTAGTAAAGATTGGTAGTCAATACATGTAACAGGCGATTAAATGAGACAAGAATATTATGAGATTAAGTCTGTGGTTGTGCAACAGGTATGTAGGAATGATTACGTCTGTATTAGGCATAGTCTAGGGTGAAGAGCCAAGTCTTTAGTCTTTTTTTGAAAGTAATTGGACAATGCTCAAGTCTAAGTTCTGAAGGGAGAGAGTTCCAATGATTCGGGCTGACTGTAGAGAAGGCTTTTTTATTTGAGAATGCTTTGATTGGAGGTGTTTTAAGAGAGCCTTTTTGGGCAGCTCTCATCGGACGGGAAGATGAGAATAATTGTAAAGGGAACCTGAGGTCGAGAGGGGAGGATTTGTAGATGGATTTGTGGATGATAGAACAGGATTTATAGAGAATTCTATATTTTATAGGGAGCCAGTGGAGATACTTTAAAATTGGCGTGATGTGGTCCCTGTTTTTTTGCTTTTGTAAGAATCCTGGCTGTGGCATTTTGTAGAATTTGTAGCGGTTTAAGGGCAGTCGCTGGGAGACCAATTAAAAGGGCATTGCAATAGTCAATTTTAGAAAATATGATCGCTTGCAGAACTGATCTGAAATCATGGGGGTGAAGAAGGGGTCTGAGTCGTTTTAAAACTTGAAGTTTGAAAAAGCAATCCTTCACTGTGTTATTGATGAAGCTTTTGAAATTGAGTTGGTTATCCATGATCACTCCTAAGTTTTTAACCATGGGAGAAAATGTAGGTGATTGAATTGGGTGAGATATAGAGTGTTGATAGTTGCCATCTTGGGTGATGAGTAGAAATTCCGTTTTGTTGGAATTGAGAATTAAGCAGAGGTCCTTAAGGAGATTGGAGATGGAAGTAAAACATGTATTCCAAAAATGAAGAGTTTCTTGCAGGGATTTGGTAATTGGAATGAGTATTTGGACATCATCCGCGTAAA
The DNA here is from genome assembly GCF_901001135.1 of Rhinatrema bivittatum. NCBI lineage: Eukaryota > Metazoa > Chordata > Amphibia > Gymnophiona > Rhinatrematidae > Rhinatrema > Rhinatrema bivittatum. The sequence goes on from NC_042622.1 coordinate 225,762,616, forward strand.
GGTAGTAGGTTAGATTCAGATTAGATAATAAGTGACAAAGGGGGAGCAGGTAAATGTTAAATAAAGTTGGAGATAATTAGGATCCTTGAGGGACTCCTAGAGTGGAGCGGATGGGCTGTGATTCATTATTGTTAATTTTGACTTTATAAAACCTGTCTTGGAGGAAAGATTTAAACCAATTCAGAGCGGTGTGTTTGATTCCAATCTCTGTTAGTCGGTCGAGGAGAATATCATGGTTTATAGTGTCGAATGCAGCTGATAAATCAAGGAGGATGAGAAGGCATGGATGTTTTTTTTCCCTATTAAAAAGAATGTTATCAGTTAAGGAGATTAACAAGGATTCAGTGCTTCGGTTTTTACGGAATCCAAATTGTGAAAGGGCGAGGATGTTGTTGTCATTTAAGAATTCAGAAAGTTGATAATTTACAATTCTTTCCAGGATTTTGGCAATAAAAGGGAGATTTGCTATTGGACGGAAGTTTGCTAAATTTTCTGGAGATAAATTTGGTTTTTTTAAGAGAGGTTTCAGAATGGCGAGTTTGAGTGGGGTAGGCACTAGACCCTGCATTAAGGAGGTGTTGATGATTTGAGCTATTGGTTTAGCGATCACTTTGGAGCATGCTATGAGAAGGTTAACAGGTATTGAGTCAAGGGGGTGGGAAGCTGGTTTAAGTTTTTTGAGGATGTTTTCAACCTCTAGGGAGGAAGTTGGTTCAAAGGTATCCAGGCTTGTGGTTAGAGATGGAGCTGCAGAGAGAAAATTATGAGGGGGAGGATTCTTTTTAAGGTCTTTAATAGGATTCAGGAGGTTGGATATTTTCTCCTTGAAGAAGATGGCCAATTCCTCAGCTTTGTTTGCAGCAGATTCTTCTAGAATGACTGTAGAAGGTGGTTTGGTGAGGGAAGAGACCAGGGAGAAAATATGCAGCCTTTGCAGCAAGCTCTTCTCTCCCGTTAGAGTTCATTGTTGGAGGAGTTTTACCTGCCTTTACTACTTCAGAGAGATGCCAGGTCCACTTTCTCGTGGTGGCTGTCTCTGCAGAACCTGGAAAGAGGGGTGGATCTCAAACTCCTAGATTGGGTGGTAATGAATCATGGATGCCAGCCTCAAGGGTTGGGGGGCTGTGTATCTAGGGCAAATGGCTCAAGGTCGGTGGTCAACAAAGGAAGTGGCCTGGTCTATCAACCGTTTGGAAAGGAGAGCAGTTTGCAAAGCGTTGGCTTCCTTTCTTCCATTGATCCAAGGTCAGACAGTGTGGGTAATCTTGGACAATGTGACGACTGTGGTGTATATCAATCGTCAGGGCGGGATGAAAAGTCGCTAGGTGGCTCAGGAGGCCCAGGAGCTTTTTGTATAGGAAGAACAGCATCTGGCAGGGTTGGCGGCATCCCATGTGGCTGGAGTAGACAATGTGCAGGTGGATTATCTCAGCAGACAACAGTTAGATCCAGGGGAATGGGAGTTATCCTCAGAAGCCATGGGTTTCATTCAGGACAGGTGGAGCAAACCTCGGTTGGACTTGATGGTTTTGGGCCTCAGTGCCAAGGTGGAGCGCTTTATCAGCTGCAGGAAAGAGTTTGAATCTGAGGGAGTCAATGTTCTAGTCCTTCGGTGGCCTGTGCAAATTCTGCTGTATGTGTTTCCTCCATGACCTCTGGTGGGTCGAGTATTGTGCCAAATAAAGCAGCACTCGGGAAGAGTGGTTCTTGTTGCTCCGGAGTGGCCTCATTACCTATGGTTTTCGGATCTGGTTCATCCAGCAGTGGATGGGCCCATCCGATTCGGTCATCTGCAAGAGCTTCTTTGTCAAGGGCCCTTATTTTCAGATCGGGCAGATCACTTTTGTCTCATGGCTTGGCTTTTGAGAGGAGGTGATTGCATTTGAAGGGCTATTCGGAAGCTGTGATTGCTACCTTGCTTCAGGCTAGAAGACCTCCCACTTCTCTGGCTTATGTGAGTATGGAAGATGTTTGAAGCTTGATGTGGGGAGGAAGTTGTCAACCCTCTGGGGCAGAAATTCCTCACATTTTGGCTGTTTTGCAGAACGGTTTGACCAAAGGATTGGCTTACAATTTGCTTCGTGTTCAAATGGCAGCCTTGGGTTGTTTTCAAGGTAAACTTCGGGGAAGACAGCTGGCCTCATACCCGGACGTCATTCATTTCTTGAATGGGGTGAAACATTTGAGTCCTACGGTCTGCAGGTTGTGTCCAGCATGGAATCTTAATTTAGTTCTGTGGGGACTGTGCGGTCCTCCCTTTGAGCCTTTATGTCAAGCTTCTTTGAAGGACCTTACATTAAAGACCGTTTTCCTGGTGGCTATTTGTTTGGCCGGACAGACTTCAGAGCTTCAGGCTTTGTCGTATAGAGATCCATTTCTGCAGATTTCGGATGATGGAGTTCTGTTGCGTTCGGTCCCTTCCTTTTTACCAAAGGTAGTCTCTTCCTTTCACCTCAATCAGGTGGTAGAGCTTCCCACCTTGGGTACAGGTCAATACTGAAGGACTGCAGGTGGCATTTTCAATTATGTAACAGTGTCTGAAAAGGTTTTCTTTGCCTCCATCTACTGGTAGGGATGCAAAACCCACTTGACTGGACTGATCTGTGATATTGCAGAAATGAAAATTAGCAGGTAAGAACCAATTTCTTGTGTGTGTGTGTGTCTGTCAGTGAGCATGTGAAAATGTGTGTGTGAGACTGAGCATTCCTGTTCATACTCCAGATCATTCCAGATTCCTGGGTTTTGCCTCCCTGCCAGCAGATGGAGACAGAAAAAAAACACTACTGCTTAACCTAGCATGTCACCTACAGGCCCTCAGTAGTTCTCTTATCTCCAACAGATGGTAAAGTTGTAAAACTTGCAGACTGGAGTTACGTTTAAAAAGAAAAATCAAAGAAGATAGAATCATTGCTCCCTGGGATGTTAAGTTCTGTGAGGGACCATCCCCCCATTTGAGTAGGGCGAGCATGGTTTGATGACCCTGAACCATCTCGGCCCAGAGTCGGCGGGGTTTTGAAAATCAGTGGGCAGACTCCCTCTGTACCCCATGAGGTATTGCCCCCCCCCCCCCCCCCTTTTCTGGAATCGGCACAACCAGCGGCTTCAGGGAAGTATTTATTCTCTTGATATACCTCAGGGCTGATTCTTCAGTGGGGCTGTGTTTCTTTCCTTAAAAAAAACATTAAAACAGTTTCTGCCGGGAAACGCAGCCACTGCTTTGGGCTTGGGGGAGCACTTGAAGGGAGCAGGGAGCTGATGAGACACTGCAGGAGGCCGTGGAATGGTCGAAGCAAAGTAGTGTGGCCGAGGAATTTTCTGGGGAAGCTGCAAGGGACAGGAAGCAAGCAGGTGCAGGAGGCTCATGCAGCAAGACCACATTATGGCAGCGGCGGCTGAGCACAGGTAGCACTACCGCTCCTGCTATAAGCTGCGATCTCAGTTTTTGCTAGTGGGCCTTTGTAGAATGTGTGTCACAGGGAGAGAGCAGTTCTGCAGCAGTTAGCACAGCTGTGCAGGACAAGAGAATGATTCGGTGAGCTGAGGCAGGCCGAGCTGTTTCTGATAGGGCTCTAGTCTTCTTGGGTGAGGATTCGGTCACAGCAGAGACCTTTTGCTTGGAGTTTGTGCTTCTCAGGCGCAAGGCATTTTTGGCTTAGATTGATGTGCAGGGGAAGCACCCCCACTCTCAAACTCTCCTGCGCCCTAGTAAAACTAGGAAAGTGGGGCCCCAAGGGGAGGGGGACTCTGTATCCCTTACCCAAAGAATGAGACCACACGCACATCAGAGGTCTCTGAGGTTTCAGAAGGGGACCAGATTCTTGGGAAGGATCCTCTGGGGTTGGACTAGGAAGGGGTGTACCCCGTCATGGTTGGCTTGAGAGGTTCGGCAGGTCTGGCTAAGGCTTTTTCTTTCCACAAGTTAGCAAGGCAGTTGGTCTTCAGGGGGTGGGGTCACCCCTGAGACCGTGACGAAGTTATACCCGTTACTACAGGAGACCCTCAAGCTTTTGATGCTTTTAGTGGTAGATGCTTTGGTCTCCGCGGTGACCACCATTCCGGTGACTGGGTCCGCTGCACTGAAAGAGGTGCAGGACTAGAAGCTGAAAGTTCACGTCAGGAGAATTTTTCAGATTTCTGCTTTGGGTATTTTGGCTGAGTATGCATCATTTTTATGCAGAGAACTTGTTGGCGCTAGGTTCAACAATTTGCAGGTGAAGGAGACATTGTCATCATCCTCCACAAAGCAGGCGGAGCACGTGGAGGCAGCGGTGGCTTATGTGGCGAATGCTTTGTATGACTGCATTAGGATGTCCTCCAGAATTATGTTGTCAGTAGTTTCGGCCAGGCGGCTGCTCTGGTTAACAAACTAATCTGCAGATGTTTGATCAAAGTCTTAGCTAGGAGCCCTCCCATTCAAAGACATGTTCAGGGAAGATTCACTGCAGCTGGTGAAGCATCTGGGAGAGTCCAGGAGACATAAATTGCTGGAGGTCAAGCTGAAGGGGGAGAGAGAACTCAGTCCAGACTCCTGGATTTTGCCTTCTGCCAGCAGATGGCGACAGAGAAGAAAAACTTTACTGACACTGCTACTTAACCTAATGTGCCACCTGTAGACCTTCAGTATTTCTCTTCTCTCCAGCAAATAGCAGAGGTATAAAACCTGCAGTCTGGAGTTACAAAAAAAATCTTTCAGGAGTTTCCTCCCAGGGGGGTTGTTAGGTCACTGGTGGGGGCCATCCTCCCTGGTTGAGGTGGAAGAGGGAGGGGTTTGGTGACCCTTGGTGGTGGCTCATCCTTGCATGCTCAGGGGCTTTCAGTTAGCTGGTGGTTCAGTTCCCTCTATGCCCTGGAGAGCCCTCAGGAAACAGCAGCTACACTGCAACATTCAGGAAAGTACTTAAAATTTTTTTTTTTACTGAAAAAAAAAACAACTTTAAGTCTGCTTGGAGAGGGGTTCTCCACTTCAACTGGCTCTTTGAGTGATCAGTGATCACACCAGATGCAGGTGAGAGCCAGCAGTGGCTGGGGGCTCTGGTGTTGACTAGACCGCCGCAGCGAGCGATGAGGAGGCAGCACATGTGGGACGCACATGGCACAAGCCACGGATTAAGGCAAGTCCTACTGCTCGTGTTGGGATACACGCACTGGTCTCAACCATGCAAATTTGTGTGCGTGCTACGTTTCCAGGGGAGAAGGCAGCTTGGGCAGTGCAGGCTCCGTTTCGGCACGTATAAGTGCAGACTTCGTTTTGGCACGTAAAAGACCAATGAAATCATTGAGAGACAATGTTGATCCTTTTCCCATAAGCATGGGAGCCGCGGCCATCTTGAGTGCAGGGAGTGTCCCTGGCCTTGCATCTGGACGCGATTCGTTTTCTTCAAGGGGCAAACACTTGCAGCTCCCAGTGTGGAAGGTGTGTCCCTCGTGGAATAATTTGGTGTTGAGTGGTTGTGCGAGGCTCCATTTGAGCCATTGCGGAGGATGACTCTAAAGGATTTAACCCCGGAAGTGGGTTGTTTTTTTTTTTTATGGCGATTTGTTTGGCCAGAAGAATTTCAGAGCTTCTGGCATTGTCTTATGGAGATCCCCTTCTTCAGTTTATGGAGAATGGGGTGTCCTTGCGAATGGGGCCCTCAGTTCTGCTGAAGGTTGTTTCAGCCTTTCATCTTAGTCAAACAGTGGAACTTCCCACCTTTCCGAATTTGGATTCATCTGTGCCACATGCGCAGGAACCTCATGTATTGAATGTGCGGCGGGTGTTGTTAAGGTGTCTCAAAGTGATTAATAGTTTCTGGAGATTGGATCATATTTTTGTGTTTTGGAATGGGTCAAGAATGGGGATGCAAGGCATCCAAAGCTGCTATTGCGCAACGGCTGAAGGATGCAATTAGCTCTGCATTTCTTTGTAAAGTCCGTCCAGTGCCGGAGGGTCTAAAGCCTCACTCGACTCGGGCACAGGCAACTTCATATGCCAAGTGTCAGCTGGTTTCTTCACAAGAAATATGTCGGGCGGCTGCTTTGAATTCGTTTCACACTTTATCTAGGCATTACCGGTTGGATGTCCAAGATCTGGACTCAGTGGGATTTGGAGAGAGTGTATCACGTTCCCACCCAGTATAAGGGAGCTTGGGTGCATCCCAGGACAGGAGTCTGGACTGATCTGAGGTATGAAAAGGAAAAGAAAATGAGTTCTTACCTGCTAATTTTCGTTCAGATACCACAGATCAGTCCAGAACTCCGCCCGTTCAGTAAAGCCCACTTGTCATGGCAGTATGTATGTGATGCAGAGTGGTTTCTTGGGTTACATGAAGTTCTGCTTAATGTTGTTAGAGCGAGATTTCCATAGAGGCTCCGCCTTCCTTTGCTCGTTGAGGGAAGTTTAGGGTTTCAGTTATTATAGTTATTGTCATCTTGGCTTGGGTACAGGTCAAACCGAGAGACTGCAGGTGGCACACTAGGTTAAGTAGCAGTAAAGCTTTTCTTCTCTGTCTCCCTCTGCTGGCAGGGAGGCAAAACGCAGGAGTCTGGACTGATCTGTGGTATTCCAGGAATGGAAACTAGGTAAGAACCAGTTTTCCTTTTCTGTGTAGGGATCAGTAGCATCCTAACTTATTCTTTGTTTCTAATTGGAGGTATATTTTTTGGGGGTCTTGTATAATGTTTGTAATGTTGCCTTTTCATAAGTAGGATTGTTACTGTTTGAAATCTGGCAGTTAGTGTTTACTATATTATAATTCAGTTTATGCAAAACTTTCCAAGGGCCAAGTCCACACGCAACACGCCTAACAATAGGCCTAATATCATGTGGGTTCCAAAGGTCTTTTGCAGGGTTTTTATTTATTTATTTAGAGGTTTTTATATACTGATGAACGTTGGGAACATCTCATCGGTTCACTTAAAACATAATTCAGCAACAAGCGCTTTACAGTATAACAATGAACTATTGGAGTTAAGGAAGGTATAATTATCAACAAGTTACAGAAAGAAAGTCATAGAATGTAAAAGAGAGGCTTAACTGTCATTATTTACACAATTTACAACATATCACTTTTTACAAAAGAGGGTTTTATGGTTGGCACCATGGTAGTGCATGTAAATATAGTGTACATGTTGTAAATGATGTTAAAGCTTTGAATGTCCTTTTTCATGTAAAATCGATTATAAGTGCATCATTTTTAATTGTGTGTGGGGAGGATGGGGGGTGCAAGGCTTAGATTCACCTAGGTTGCCTAATACCCATGCATCAGCCCTGGCTGCACTGCTTCCATGTGGGAAAGCAGAAATTCAGCTAGAGCTTTGTGTCAGTGGCTGTCCCCCAAGTCTCAGCCGCAGCAGTGATGTGTGCATTCTTTGCTGTGGCAAAATTTTTTTTTTTTTTTTTTTTTTTTTATAATCCCAGAGGAATCCAGTGGCATGGATCACTTCTGGTTCTCTCTGCCCTGGAGTAAGTAGGCAGAGCCTGGAGAACCATAACTGTAAAAGCAGCAGACCATGTAGCACCACAGTCAGTGGGAAAGCGCTGGAGTAGCAGGTGGGGGTGCAGCGGATTGGAGGCAAGCTGCAGTCCCAGAAAGGGGGAGGGGGGTGAGCCAGGAGGAAATGCTTGTGCATTGTTAGTGAGGCTTCTGTCTGAGGTGGCAGGGCTGAGCTCTGAAGGGGGGGGGGGGGGCAGATGACTGTGGAATCAATGAGTCTCCTGGAGAGCCAGGGGTGCTGCAGGCTGATGAAGAGTTGGCAGCAAGCAAGAACTTTACATAATGATGCAGGAGGCACTCACCGGGGGGGGGGGGGTCATTTTCAAAAGGATTTCCACGCTTAAAGCTGGGTTTTACACATGTAAATGCACTTTATGCCTGTAAGTGGGCTTTTGAAAATTGCTACAACATACATCATTGAATTGGCAATAGGTCTTAGATGTGTAAGTGCACTGTAAGTGCATACTTGGACTTTTGCAAATTGCTACAATAGTATGTTACATCTACACGTGTAACTCCTTTGAAAAGGGCCTTCTAAGTGAGCACATGAGTAGCAGCACAACAGCAGAATGTATGTCTGAGCCACTGGTTGGCACTGTGGTTGCCTCGTCACTTAGCAACTTGATTGTTTGGTTGGCAAAATAATTTAATACCAGATCAGGAATCCAGGATATATATATATATATATATATATGTATAGAGAGAGAGAGAAACACACACATGAGAGAGACCATATCTCAAAAGAGAGAGAAACAGGATGGAAGCAGAGGCAACCAAAATAGTGAGGGGTCTGCATCAAAAGCCATATGAGATGAGGCTGAAGGACCTGAATGTATATACCCTGGAGTAGAGGAGAGATAGGGGAGATACACTGGCAGACCTTTAAATTACTGAAAGGCATTAATGATAGACAAGAATAAAACCTTTTCCATTGGAAAGAAATCTGTAGAACTAGGATCATGATATGAAACTGCAAGGGGATAGGAACAGCATTAGGAAATAATTCTCCAAGGGTGGTGGATGCACGGAAGAGGTGATGAAGACAAGAAAGATAATGAAGTTCAAAAAGTTGTGAGATAAACAGAGGATCCATAGTAGCTAAAGGACGGAAATGAAGAAAAAGAGGTGAACTGCACGGAGCAGAAGTTATTGCCCTAAAAGAATTAACACAAACTGGGCAAACTGGAAGGGACACTTGGGTCTTTTTCTGCTGTCATTAACTGAGTTAACCAGGCTTGTGAGGAGCACGGAGCCAACCAGTTGAATGAATGAATGAATGGAAGGGAGACTGCAGTTCAGTTTGCTCATCCCTGGTCTCAGGTGCACTCTACTTAGTTATTTGTGGAATTTACGCTAGAGATATTTTGGCTTCAGGTCACATGATGGACCTCTCAAGAGTCAGCTTGGCATGCTTTGGGGAGCTGTTGAAACACATGCTGCGCAGACATTGCACAAGGGTGTCTGGCATATAACCCGTGGGCCTGCTTTGAAAAAAATCGCCTGGGCTGAAATTTTCCTACAATCCCGCTCCTGGGTGTGGGGCATGGTGTGTCTAATTGTGTTCTGTCTCCTTTTCTGTAGGGACTTTGAGCAGCCAACACGGGACGGCCTTGGGAGTGATAATATTGGGAGCCGTATGCTGCAAGCCATGGGCTGGAAAGAGGGGAGCGGTCTAGGGCGCAAGAAGCAGGGAATTGTAAATCCCATTGAGGTAATCCACTCTAGATGCTATAAGAGGGAGATGAGAGACTCAAGAAACATTCTGTCTTTTCCCCACTCCCTCTGTGTCTCATACCCTATGTTTGTGTATGTTCCATTCCATAGCCAGCAATGTAGCACAGGATCCAGTCCCATAAGCCTTTGTCTTCCCAGCACTGACATCCCTATCTGTGTCTTTATGCAGGCGCAGACCCGGGTGAAAGGATCAGGCCTCGGTGCACGAGGCAGCACTTACGGAGCAACTGCATCAGAATCGTTCAAGGACGCACTGCACAAAACCATGCTTTCCAGGTTCAATGAGTCGGACTGACCTTTCCTGTTGGGTGCAAAGCATACTCAACTTCCTCGCCGCCTTCAGGACAGTGACGTGCTCTGGCGCAGGGCCGCCTGTAAATACAGAAAACGGCTGAAAAGAGCAGAGCCTGGCATCTGCCACAAGCCTGTGGCCAGCTTCCTGCAGCAGACAGCCAGGAGGTGATGACCCTGTCACTAGAGACTTCATCTCCGCTCCCTCCCTTGCCTTGTTTAGAATGTGTCATGGCCAGTGAGCAGATTCTCGAGACTCCAGAAGCTTCTGTGAAGTTCTGGGAGCAGAGAACGTCCATAGAGGAGGACACATCCTCGCACGGCTGCTGTTAATTTTGGCGCAGTTAAAAGTCAGTGGATACGGATAGCATCCCTTTCACAGAGACTCCTGTATGCCGCCACACACGAATGTACAGAGTTGCTCCATCATTGTGCTTTCCTCTGTCCTAGCAGACTGCCTTTCCTTCTGACTCCGAGCTGAGCAGAACAGACTGCCCACGCACACATACACAGATGTGCGTACCCTCACACATGGACACATTCACAGCTGTTCTTCACCAGCACCGCTCTCTCCTCCCACCTCACCTGGGCCCTGTAAAATATTTCTCTTTTGTATAGTTTTTCTTGTGATGAGCTGGAAGCTGCTGGCGTCTGTGTGCTCTGTCTGTGGTGATGGGAGGCAGCAGCCCAACTGTAAGCCGCTGTAGCAGGAGAGAGAGACTCACCCGGTTTTGATAAAGGTAGTTCCTGGTGCGCAGGAGGCACTGTTTTTTCTTTTCGGCATACAGGAGCCAAAATGCTAACTCTACACTGCATTGTGGGAAACCAGAAGTGGTTCTATAATGTTTTAAATAAAACTTAAGCCTTTGGTACATCCTTGTGCCCTCAGCTTCCTGCAGCAGCAGTCATGGCCTGAATTAAAAAACAAAGCAAACCTTGGCCTGCTCTTTCTGCTTCCCCCCTTTCTCCCCCACAGGAAATCAGCAGCACTTCCTGGACCCGGAAGGGGAGGGGTGCAGTGTACCCATGACCTCCCGATTGTTGGAGAGGCAGGATCAATAACATAGTTATAAGCCCAGTGCAAATAGGTGAGTCCCTCTGTGTTTGAGCACAGAGCTGAGGTCAGAATTCCAGGGAGACAACAGTTCCCCTGACTTTTCCTGTTCTTGCTGTACTTGGAAACTTTGACAAAATCAGGGGCTCTCAGTGCTAAGGTTCTTCCCCAGTTTTCTTCTGCGGTTGTAAAACTGTAATGGAAGCTTTTCAAAGGATGCAGTGGGCCTTTGATTTTGGTTTCTAAAATGGATTAGCCTGCATTTTTTTTACATGCTCTTACTGGGTCAGAGATTTGGCCAAGACCCTTCTTTTATTAAGCCATTTCTATCTGTCAGTTTCCCCATGCCTGATGAGAGTGACCTCCAAGGGGGTTGGGGATTTGGAATGTGTTTTTCCAGACTGTATAGTCCATAATGGCTTCCTTTCTTATCGCAGCCACTCTAGCTGAGAAGTTGCTAGTTTCTCTGGCCCGATGTGCAGAGAAAAGGGTTGGAGACTGCCTGGTTCCTGATCCCCTGCTGTCTCAGTGCTGCACTGTTTCTCCATTGTGCCTGACAAGGGCACACTTCCTGGCAAATCCTGGGAAAAATGTGCCTTGCTTCCTGTGAAAAGAGGGGGAGAGACTGGGAAAAAAAAAAGCCCTAATTCTTCCAACAAATTTTCTAATCAATCGCTGAAGGACAGACTTGAGAAATGTTCTGTTTCTTCCTTGCAGCGGGTGACGGGAAGGTGTAAATCCAGGGCTGGAAAGTTGTGCTGGCCAGCAACACTCTGACTTGTCGCATTTGGCTGCAGAAGTTTGGACGTATTTCCTTCTGCTGTACTTCTGAGCCTCACGGAGCCAGCTGTGATTTTGGGATATTTAAGAGGGTAATGAGCAGTGAGGTATATCTGTGCGAGGAGAGGGAGGGTGAGCAACTTGTACTTTCTCCCCTCCACAATCTTTTTTTTTTTTTAACTCTCCTTTTATCAAATTTATAAAGGGAATTATCACAAGAGAAAGTATCTGGAAAGAGCCTTTTATGGCCAAAGTGGTTAGCTACAGATTGTTATCCCAAGCTGCCAACCAATCTTCCCTTTAATTTTTGACGGACTATGGGGTAGATTTTAAAAAACTGCGCCCGCGCGTACTTTTGTTCGCGCAACTGGCGCAAACAAAAGTACGCCGGATTTTAATAGATAGCCGCGCGTATCTTTTAAAATCCTGGGTCGGCGCATGCAAGGCTGCGCAAAATCGGCAGCCTGCATGCGCCGAGCCGCGCAGCCTGCCTCCGTTCCCTCCACCCCCCCTCCGCTGTCCCCCCCGCACCTTCCCCTACCTAACCCACACCCCCAACCCTATCTAAACCCCCGCCCTCTACCTTTGTTGGACAAGTTACGCCTGCCTGAGGCAGGCGTAACTTGCGCGCGCCGGGCCAGCCGCCGGCGCGCGATTCCCGGCCCGGGAGCAGTTTCGGAGGCCTCGGCCCTGCCCCCAAATGATGCGCCGCCACAACACACCCCCCCAACACGCCCCCCACCCCAGGAAAGCCCCGGGACTTACGCGCATCCTAGGGCTTGCGCGCGCCACCGAGCCTATTCAACATAGGCTCAGCGCGCGCAGGGGGAGGGGGTACGCATGTATCTTATGCGCGTACCCTTTGAAAATCTGCCCCTATGTGAACATTGTCTTGTGTGCAACATTTTATAAACTGAGTTCAAATTTGTGCACTGCAAGCCAATATAATGTAAATATCAGGGTTTCTTGTGCGCCCTATATTTTGCCACATGCACTGGGTTGACCTGTGCACAGCTTGGAGAGAACAATGCTGCCAACTGACCCTGTTTCTGGAGAGACTAGGCTGGTCCTGGGTGTTTTGACATGCTCTGTGCCTGTCTTATTGTGGGCCCTGTTAGGCTGATTTATGGAAGGAGCAGGGCTAGAATTAGCAGAATGCCAGTGGCTGATTATTTTATAGTAACGCCCCTAAAAAAAAGGTTCTGCCTGCTCCTTCTTTATAATAGGCCCTTGCAGCCACTCTGAAAAAATAAACTTGTTTCTCTCTCCTTTACTGCAGATTCTGGTGAAATCCACTTTCTTAATAAACCCACTTAGGGTTTTGCTAGTTTCTAGACAGCTTGAGCCTGTGGCTGGTAATTTTTCCCACTTCTGTCCCAAAACAAACAAATTTACTTTTCCTTTTTTCAAGACAATTCCAGCAGCTGTTGAAATAGGAAAACTGCTCTGATAAGTCTTTAGGCAAAGGTATGAAATTGATGAATGGACGTCTGCTCTCCTCCTCTAATTTGGCAAGGAGTGGAAGGGAGCTTCCGCTCTTTGTGATATGCCTGCAGACAAGTCCAGTCCATGCCCATTTTTCCATTTACTTCGTGCATAGGTCTTGTGTGACACTCTGTTCTTAGGCATGATATGCGTCATATAATAGTGGTGTGCTCTGTTATAACCAGTGTATAAAGAAATTATATCACCCCCCCTAGAGAGAGGAAATCCTTAAAATATACATAAATAGAGAGGCATGCTGAGAGAGAGTCCACAACGCTTAGAGAAAAAACAAATCCCAGAGTAAGTCAGAGCCCATTGAGAAAATCCATCCTAAATCAAGGGAAAACCTCATTAAGGAGGTAGGTGTCATAGGAGTACATTTCAGGGAGTTCATGTCTATGGCATTTGAGAACACGGTGGACTCTGATTTTATCTTATACTGATCAGGTGCCTATTCGTTTGTGGATATCTAGGGGTGAAAGGTGCAGCAGGCATAGACTGTGTTCCAGGAAGTCTCTCTTGCAGAGGTTTTGTTCCTTTCCAGTTGTTTGGGTTCTAGTAGCACAAAGCCCAGGGTTGTGCAACTTGGTGACATTTGGATGGCTGAGTTGACTATCCAGCTGCAGGAAGCATTATTCTCTTGTGTAAACAGTGCGCTCTGTGCACCTCACACTGGTTCCTGTCCACCCTGATGTTACACTGATAAAGCTGTTCAAAAATATCTTCTGTCCCAAGCAGCAAGCAGGGCCAGAACTGCTGGACCCTGCCTGAATCTTTCTGGGAAACAACACTATTAAAAGTAAAGACGAGAGCAATCCAGTCACAATTGTCCCTGGCACAGTGCCACGTTTACAAAACTGTCCGGCGTACAAGGTCAAATGTATCCAGCCTGGCATGCCTGGAAACTTTTCTTCTCCGTTTATGAAAAAAAAAATTAACAATATTCTTATTTTCTTTAATAATTGGGTTGATATTAGAAAGTGCTCATCTAAGTAGTCTGGAAATGGGTCTATTTAATATTACTTAAGGGCTTCTCCATCAGATAGATTTATGTTCACAAGGAGATGGAATATTTTGATGCCTCATTTTCTCCTCTGATACAGAAATGTTATAATAACATTTGTTATGTGAACTTCTGGGTAATAAATACAGCATTAAGCATTAGAGGTGCTTTTTCCCACAGGCACTAACCAAAGGCAGAGCAGCTTTAAAAGTGCATGATGACATCACAATTTGCTCTCTGAGATAGCAACTAAATTGAATAGGCCCGTTTCCTGGCCTAAAGGAAATAAAAAATAAAAAAAAGAATTCTAAGTGTCAGGGTTTTGTGAGCTGGGTGTTCTGGGTCCTCTCATCAGTAGCACAATTTGAATGAAATTGGATGACTGGAAGATTATTAGGGTGAGGAACAGAGACATGATCTTTTAAGGCCAGTTTCTCTATAAAAAAAAAATGTAGGATAGAGTTTCTACCAAGTCTAAAATGTTATAACAGGTTATATTTCTCTAGCCTTGTGGTGTTCTGATTTACCTTTAAAACAGACTGTTTCTTTTTCTTTTGTATACATAGAAACATGATGGCAGAAAAAGACCATGTGGCCCATCTAGTCTTCCCATCCATCTAATTTATCTAGCCCTTACAATTTCCATCACTCCCTTAGAGATCACGTGCATTTATTCCATGCTCTCTTGAATTCAGATAGTTTTTGCCTCCATTATCTCTATTGGGAGGCCATTCCATTCATCCACTATCCTCACTGTAAAGAAATATTTCTTAAGATTACTCCTGAGTCTACCCCCTTTCACTCTCGTTCCATGAACCTTTGTTCTAGAGCCTCCTTTCCGTTGAAAAAGGCTCACCTCCTGTGTATGGAAACCTTTGAGATATTTCGATGTCTCTATCATGTCTCCCCTATCTCACCTTTCCTCTAGGGTGTAAATCTTTAGATCTCTGAGTATATCTTCATATGCTTTAGAACGAAGGCCACTGATTATTTTAGTAGCCATCATCTGAATCAACTTCTTCCTGTCTTTATCCTTTTGAAGGTGCGGTCTCGCCAGGTATCTATATAGGGGAAATATTACCTCCCTTTTTCTGTTGACCATTCCTCTCCCTATGCAGCCAAGCATCTTTCTGGCATTTGCCATTGTTTTATCCACCTGTTTGGCCACCTTAAGATATAAAATCAATCACCCTCAGATCCCACCTCCTCTCTTGTGCTTAGAAGAACTTCACCTCCAAAGCTGTAGCTCTCCCGTGGGTTTATGCAGTCCAAATGCATTACTCTGCATTTTTTAGCATTAAATCTTAGCTGCCAGTCTCTAGACTGTTCTCCCAGGACAAGCAGGATGGTAGTCCTCACAGATAGGTGACATCATCAGATGGAGCCCGGCACAGAATAGTTTGTCAAAGTACTAGAAACTTTGACTGGCACATTGAACATACCCAGCATGCCACTATCCCTGCAGCTACGCATAGATAGTGGCATGTCTCCATTTTTTCCACAGTGCTGTTACCTACGGGTTTTTGGAGCTCTTCAATTCTTTTTTCCTCACAGGAAAAATTATTTGTTTTTCATCGGTACTTCCCGCTTCGGGGTCCCTCTTCGCGTGCCTATTCCTCTGGCGATCGGTAAGTACATTTTTTCCAAGTTGTTGCGGTCGGTTCCTGAGCGTCTGCCCCCTGTTGACCACTGATCACGCGTCATCTTTTTTCCATGGTGACCGGCTTCCAGAAGTGCCCCTAGTTTCCGCGGACTATGTCCATTATGTACCGGCACAACGTTTGCGTCCTCTGCTTGGGGCCTTCCCATGATGTTCATCCATGCCCCAGTTGTGCTCAGATGACCACCAAAGGCCAGCAAGACTGCATGGATAAGATGGAGCACTTTTTTGGTTCCTGACAATCTGCTCCATTGACTCCAGTACCGGGGACATTGAGCCAGGGGGATCCTTCTGACTCTGGGCAGTCGCTCAGATGATAAAGGCGCAGGAAATCGCCCCTCACCGGTGTCGGGCCAAATCAAGGCCTCGGGATAGTGTTCCTTGGCACCGGAGAAGGACCGGGCCAAGCATCAAGGGAAGCACAGACAGTCATCACTGCACGGGTGCTGGCACCGATACCAGAGGGGCACTGGCTTCAGCTGAACCCCCTCCAAAGTGACCCCGAGGCAAGGATGACCCATCCTCCAGGCCTGGGAGCCCAGGGCGTTCCCCCCCCAATCTTGGTGTCGGGTACAGAGTCTCCATGGACCCCCGTGGAGGTGTTGGTTACGCCCCATCTGCCTTCTCCCTGATCAGCGCTTACTACACCGACTTTTGGGAGGCGTTGGACTGCATGGTCCAGCAGGTAGTGATCCATGCCCTTTGGGGCCTCAAGCAACCGCCGGAGCCAACACCATCGATGTTGGCGCCCCTATTGGAGAGGTTATACGTGCTGCTCTGTGCCTTGCCGATGCAGCCAGTGCCCGGAGGTCCTCCGGTGCCTCGTCTGCCACCAATTCCACCCTCTGATACTATCCCGATTCCGGGTTCCTTGGAGGAAGAGGTTGCGGCTCTGCACTGGCCACCATGGGCAGCACCATTGGTGCCCAGTCTTGGGCCATCGGATGCCCAGGTCCACTGAGGTCCTTGATGGTCCCAGTGCCCTCGATGCCCATGCAGATGACACCGAGGCCCCCTGACAGGCTATTGATGCCAGTACCCTGGGACCCAGGGTTCGGCCTTCCTCCCCGACCCAAAAGGGTCAGTGGTGAGGAGGAGGCCCCTTATGACCCATGGGGTGATGATTCCTCAGAGTTTTCCTCTGAGGCTTCGGATGATCTTCCCGTCAGAGCCTTCACCTCTAGACAAGAGGCGCTGCTCGCCCCCGGAGGACTTGTCCTTCGCCAGTTTTGTTCAGGCGATAGCAGAGGCCATGCCTTTTCAACTGCTGACTGAAGAGGACACCTGCCATAAAATGTTAGACGTCCTCCAATTCGTGGACATCCCAAAGGAGGTGGTGGCTGTCCCGGTGCATGAGATCTTCCTTGAGCTCCTCTACCTTTATGGGAGCACCCAGGCTCCATCGCCCCAGTCAACTGGAAGACAGATGCCATTTATTTAGTGCAACAGGCCCTGGGCTTCCAGAAGAGCCAGATCCCACACCAGTCCGTTGTCGTGGAGTGGGCTCTCAAGAAGGCCGAAAGGGCCCGCACTCACTCCTCTGCCTCTCCGGGGAAGGATCAAAGAGCCTTGGATGCCCTAGGCCGCAAAGTCTTCCAAGGGGCAATGCTTATTGCCCGAATAGCTGCGTATCAGTTGTACGTGAATCAGTACAACCGTAACCTCTGGAAGCAAGTCCAGGAGCTCGCTGATGGTCTCCCACAGCAGTTACAAGAGGACTTGGAGTCCATCGTGCAGAAGGGGTTCGAGGCCGGCAAGCATGAAGTGCGAGCGGCCTACGACGTATTTGAGAAGGTGGCAAGGGTGTTGGCGGCCGGTATTAGTGCTCGGCGCTGGGCCTGGCTTAAGGCCTCTGACCTCCACCTGAAGTCCAGGAGAAGCTGGCCGACCTCGTGTGCACAGGGGAAAATCTTTTCAGAGATAAGGTCCAGCACGCAGTGGCCCAGCTAAAGGACCACCACGAAACCTTGTGACAACTATCCGCCAGCACTTCAGACCCCTCCTCGGCGACCCGTCAGGTGCTCAGTCGAGACTCCAGGAAACCCTTCTATAGGCAACGGAGATGTTATCCTCTGGCCTTGCGAGCTCATCCAGCTCGGGCTAACTCAAAGGGCCATCCATGCCCACAAGGGGTGCCTCGTGCCCAGCTTACGCCTTAGCCCGGGCCGGCATTGGGATTTTGACTGACACAGAGAGAGCAGCAGCTTAACCCTGGTGCCCACAGGTCCCAACCCACCGGTTGGGGGCCTGCTATGCCTGTTTGCAAACTACTGGACCCTATCACCACCGACCGATGGGTGTTAACATTCGTGAAACAAGGCTATCGCCTAAATCTGCTCAGCATCTGCCAGACTCCCCTCCCTCACCGGGCTGGGGCCTCATGCGGAGACCCTTGAGTTGGAATTCTCAGCCCTGTTGCGGTCAAAAGTTGTCGAACCTGTTCCCTGTGCCCAGCAGGGTCAGGGGTTCTACTCCATGTACTTTCTCATTCCAAAGAGAACAGCCTCCGTCCCATCCTTGACCTCTGAGCCTTAAACATGTTCCTGAGGTGAAAGCGGTTCAAGATGGTCTCATTGGGCACCTTAATTCTACTTCTTCTTCAGGGGGATTGGCTCTGCTCTCTTGATTTGCAAGACGCCTATGCTTACATCGCAATATTTCCACCACTCCGGCGATTTCTGCGCTTCGTGATAGGCCAGCAGCACTTTCAATACAGGATTCTACCCTTCGGCCTGGCCTCCGCACCCTGGGTCTTCACCAAGTGCTTGGCAGTAGTGGGAGCACATCTACGCCGCAAAGGGGTGCATGTGTTCCCATATTTGGACGACTGGCTCATCAGAAGTCCCTTGAGGGAGGGATCCCTCCAAGCCCTGCCCTCGACAGTCAGAGTGCTCCAGTCTCTGGGTTTTCTCATTAATTATCCAAAATCCCAGCTGACGCCATCCCAGCGGCTCAGCTTCATCGGAGTGGACGTGGACACCACAGTGGCCAGCGCATTCCTCCCCAGCGATCGGGTGGCGACCTTAGTGGGTCTGGCCCGGTCCATTCGTTGCCAACAGACGGCCTCTGCTCACCTGCTTTGCGGCTGCTGGGCCACATGGCGGTGTCAGTGCACTTCACTCCGATGGCTCATCTGGCCATGAGAATGACACAGTGGACCTTGCGTTCCCACTGGCACCAAGCCTCTCAGGACCTCTCCGTGCTGGTCCAGGTAACAGAGTTGCCCCAGGTCTCCATCACCTGGTGGGCACAACCTGAGCAAAAGACTCTCATTTCGGCCCCCTCCTGCTCAGATGATCCTTACCACAGTTGCCTCCAACATCGGCTGGGGTGCCCATGTCGACGGCTTCCTCTCACAGGGTGTGTGGTCAAAGCCCGAGGCGAGATGCCAAATACATTTCCTGGAATTCCAGACGATGCGATATGCCCTCTATGCGTTCCAAGATCGCCAGTCCAACAAGATTGTCTTAATACAAATGGACAACCAAGTGCCTGTGTGGTACGTGAACAAACGGGGGCACAGACTCCTATCTCCGCTGTCAGCAAACAGCGCAGATTTGGGCCTGGGCCTTATCACGAGCCATGCTCCTGCAAGCAGTATACCTGGCAGGAATGGAGAATGTGGTGGCGGACTGCCTCAGTCGGACATTCCACCCTCACCAGTAGTTCCTCAACCCCTCCCTGGTGGACAGAATCTTCCGCAGGTGGGATCAGCTGGATGTGGATGTATTCGCGTCCCCTCAGAACCACAAAGTGAGTCGCTTCTATTCCCTGCACAGGGAGGACAGGGAACTAGCCATGGTTGCCTTCATCAGATCCTGAAGTGCAGGTCTCCGCATATCCTCTGATTCCGCTCATAGGCAAGACTCGTGAAGCTCCAACAGGACGGAGGATCCATGATCCTGATAGCCTCGCATTGGCCGCGACAGGTCTCGTTTCCAATCCTCCGCGATCTGTCTGTCCAGGAGCCCATATGCCTGGGCACCTCTCCCAACCTCATCACACAGGATCAGGGCAGGCTGCGCCACCCAAACTTCCAGTCAGTCACTAATGGGCCGATACAGTAAAGTGTGCTCCGGCAGAGCGCACTGTTAGCCCGTGTTTGGCCGCGCGTTTTCGACGCGCTATTTTTACCCCTTATACAGGTTCGGAAAACAGACACCAGCATAATTGAGCGTCCGTCTTAAGACTTCTGTACACTTTCCCGGTGTCGGCTGAAATTAACGCCTGCCTTTGGCAGGAGTTAATTTTTTAAGAGTAAAATGTGTAGCTTGGCTGCACATTTTACTTTCTGAATTGCACAGGAATAACTAATAGGCACTTTTACCCTTTACTGTATAAGGGGTAAAAATAGCACGTTGAAAACGCGCGGCCAACACCCCCCCCCCCCCTCCCTCCCGAAACTAATAGCGCCCGCAACATGCAAATGTATGTTGATGGGCCTATTAGTTATTCTTGCACGATTCAGAAAGTAAAATATGCAGCCAAGCTATACATTTTACTCTCAAAAATTAACTTTTCTGTACACCCTCCAACTTAATATCATAGCGATATTAAGTCGGAAGCCCCAAAAATAAAATAAATTAAAACATCGGCCTGCGGGTTGGAAGACGGACGCTCAATTATGCCGGTGTCCGTTTTCCGAACCTGAGGCTGTCAGCGGGTTCGAGAACTGACGCCAGTAAAATTGAGCATCTGCTGTCAAACCCACTGACAGCCGCCACTTCTGTCAAAAAGGAGGCGCTAGGGACGCGCTAGAGTCCCTAGCGCCTCCTTTTACCGCGGGCCCTCATTTACATAAATTTATTTGCTGGATCACGTGCCCAGGAGAGCGGGTGCTCGCCCAAAACGTTTTTTCTGTATTGGCCTGTAAGTTCTCTACCAACGGCACTCAGTTTATATGTCTGTGCAGAAATGTGTCAGAAGGCCTTATTGAAATACAAGTATACTGTCTAGCATTCTCCCTTGATCCAACTCTCTGGTCTCCCAATCAAAGAAATTGATCAGATTCGCCTGAAAAATGTACCTCTAGTAAAACCATGCGGCCTCAGATCTTGCAATCCATTGGATTCCAGAAATTGCACTATACTCACTTTTAGCAGTGATTCTATTATTTTGCTCACTGCAGAGGTCAGATTAACCGGCCTATAGTTCCCAGCCTCCTCCTTACTTCCACTTTCATGAACAGGAACCACATGTGCCCTGATCCAGTCCTCTAGAACTACTCCTGACTAAAGCATTGAAAAGGTCAGCCAGTGGAGCTGCCAGGACTTTTCTTAAGTTCACTCAGTACCTTGGATGTATCCCATCTGGCCCCATCACCTTATCTATTTTGTTTAGTTAGCTCCTCATTAACACATTATTCTGAAAATCAATTTGAGTTTTACCTCACTTCTAATCTTATTTGTGTTCATTTTATGTGGTCCTGCTCCAGGCCCTTCCACAGTAAACGCCGAACAGAAGTATTTATTAAGCAATTGTACTTTTTCCTCATCAGCTTCTACATATTCCTCCCTTTAACCTATTGAGTCTCTCAATGCCACTTTTGCCAACTTCCTTCTATTACTAACATCTAAAAAACAAAAAAAGGGCTTACCCTCATTTTATCATATTTACTGTTTTTCCTTCCATTTGAATTTTTGCGTTCCTGACTACTTTCCCAATTTCTCTTAGCTTTTCCAGATATTGAGCCTGTCTTCCTCTTGCTGTGATCTCTTGTAGTTTATAAATGCAGCAGAGTTGCTTACCTGTAACAGGTGTTCTCCCAGGACAGCAGGATGTAGACCTCACATATGGGTGATGTCACTAGACGGAGCCCTATCACGGGAAAACTTTTCTGTCAAAGTTTCTAGAACTTTTGACTGGCACACTGAGCATGCCCAGCATGCCATGATCCCTGTGTCCACAGGGGTCTCCTTTCAGTCTCGTTTGTAGCAAAAAGCAAGAGCGAAAAAATCAAATAAACGTAAGCGGACCCAACTCTGCGGGGTGGCGGGTGGGTTTGGTGAGGACTATATCCTGCTGTCCTGGGAGAACATTTGTTTACAGGTAAGCAATTCTGCTTTATCCCAGGACAAGCAGGATGGTAGTCCTCACATATGGGTAATTAGCAAGCTACAGGCTGACTCATATTACAAAATGCCAATAGCAGACAACTCGTGCAGCAGGCACAATAATTGGGGTGCTATTGGCAATGATGAGGTACCCTGAAATCTCAGCAAGTGGTTGTGGAAGGAGTTGGGGATTATACTGGAACAAAGTTTTTCAAGACAGATTGGCCAAAGGCAAAGTCTTGACGGACTTCCTTATCTAAGCAGTAGAGGGCTGCGAATGTGTGAAGAGAGCTCCATGTCGTAGCCTAGCAGATAGCGACAATTGGTACTGAACGATAGTGTGCTACCGAAGTTGCCATGGCCTTTACAAAATGTGCCTGCACTCACCCCTGGAGAGGAAGGCCTGCTTCCTCATAGGAGAATTCGATACAGTCTGCTAGCCAGTTGGAGAGAGTTTTTGCCCACTGGAACTCACAGCTTGTCTTTGTCAAAGAAGCAAAGAGTGGATTTCCTGTGGAGTGCAATGCGGTCTAGATAGAATGCAAGTGCACGCTTACAGTCCAAGGTGTGCAAAACCCTCTCACCCTGGTGAGAGAAAGGCCTTGGGAAGAGTGGTCAGACTATAGACTGAATAAGGTGAGAGGCTGTCTCCACCTTAAGAAGAAATTTAGGGTGAGTACGGAGGACCACTGGGTCATGGAGGAACCTAGTGTCGGGTGAGTATGCAACAAGGGCTTGTAACTCACTGACCCTTTTAGCAGAGGTGATGGCTACAAGGAAGATAATTTTCCATGTTAGAATTTTAATGTTAAAGGAATGCAAAGGCTCGAATGGGGAACGCATGAGCCTTATAAGCACTACATTTAGGCCCCATTCCGTAACCAGTGATCGTAGAGGAGGCTTAAGTTGTAGAAAACCCATAATCTGATTCATAAGGGGTTGAGCCATTAACAGGGCATCCCCTACTCCCTGGTGGTACGCTGAGATGGAACTGAGGTATACCCGTGCGGAGGATGGCTGGGCACCAGAATCCGAAAAGTATCCTAGATAGCCTAATAGAGATGGAGTGGGGCAGGAAAAAGGGGCCAATACCTTTTTGTGCACGCCGTTTGGTAAATCTTGCCAATTTCGAATGGCAAGATTTACATGTGGAAGGTTTTCGTAAAGCTTACAAGTACCTGAGAATATCAGTGAGTCTGTGTTATGAGGCTGACCTGTGGGCAGGTGAATTGGTTCCTGGAGTGATAGGTTGAGAAGTATGGGGAAACATACTTGTCAAGGCCAATACGGGGTTATGAGAATCATTGAAAACTTGTCCTGCTGTAGATTCACGAGAGTTTTGGCTATGAGCAGTATTGGAAGAGACGCATATAGGAGGCCTTTGTTGCAGGGGCGGGCAAAAGTGTCCATGGCTAACGCATTTTGAAGCCTGTGTTGGGAGCAGAATCTGTCCACTCTGTGGTTCGATTCGGACGCAAGAGGTCGATAGTTGGTCGACCTCAGCGCTAGAAGATTTTACTCGCTACACATGGATTCAGAGACCACTTGTGGGGATGGAGACATCAATTGAGATGGTCTGTTAGTATGTTTGGTATGCTTGTTAGATAAGTGGCCCGGAGATGCATGAAGTGTGCAAGGGCCCAGGCCCAGAATTGCGCGGCTTCCTGGCAGAGCAGATAAAAGCCTGTGCATCCCTGTTCAAGTACCACATTGCTACTATGTTGTCTGTCTGTATTCACAAAGTTTTGTGTGAGACACAGTGTTTGAAGGCATAAAGGGCATAATGCATGGCTCAAAGCTCCAGGAGGTTGAACTGAGACTTTTCATGGAGCAGCGTCAACACATTTTGGGTTTGGAGGGAGTTGATACGAGCTCTCCAGCCCAAGTTGGATGTGACCATGGCCAAGATCATCTTGAGGATTTGGTTACTGGATCGGTGATATGGATCAGGGATGAAAGTGGTTGAACGGCTTAGAGCCACTGAAATCTTAAAATCCACTGAGTTTTTCTCATGGTTAGTCTGGCCATAGGAGTGACGTGGATCATGGAAACCATGTGGCCCAGCAATGGAAGAATTGCTGGGCTGAGACTATGTTGCATGCACGCAGAGATGTGGACAATTTGATAGGATGTCTGCGCGGTTGGGCAGGAAGGCCGTTGCGACTGTAGTGCCCAGATCTGCTCCATATGGGATTTATGGTAGTTGATCAGAATTTCCAGCCAAATGTAGTAGATTTATAGTGAGTCTTAGAGAATTTAGAGCTCCTTCTTTGGATTGACCCCTTATTGGGCAGTCGTCCAGATAAGGAAACGCGTGAATGCTGTTGTTCTTTGTAGATAAGCAGCAGTCACTGCTAGGCATTTGGTGAAATACACAAGTTGTCGAAGCTAGTTCGAATGGCAGAACTTGGTATTGAAAATGTTGTTGACTCACTATGAAGCATATAGAAAGTCCAGATAATAGAGGCAACCCCCTTGTTGTAGTAAGGAAAGCATGGTGCCGAGACACCATTTTGAACTTTTCTTTCTGAAGAAATTTGTTGCGATTTCTGAGGTCCAGGATGGGCGGAGGTCGCCTGTTTTCTTTGAAAGTAGGAAATAGCGGGATTAAAATCCTCTGCCTTGTGTGTCCAGGGAACGGTATCCCGAGTCCTGGTCCTCAGTGGGATGGACCATTCTGTTCTCTGGCAAGGTTGAAAAATCCAGGAGCCTGCCTGACTGGCGGAGCTGGTGTGATCTGGATATCAGTTGGTCTCACGTGGGAGCGGTAAAAGGTCTATCTAGCATCCCTCTTTGCTGTGCAAGAAACGTAGAGAACTGTCGCAGGGTCTCGTGGTGGTCTTGCAATTGAGCCACTGTCTGCTGGACATGTGCACGAAGAGATTATCTGCGGTGCATGGCAGATCAGGTAGTTTATTCTGGACTTCGGGCCATAAATCAGGGGCCGTAAGCTAGGTTCACCATCTAGCACCGAGTCCTGTTGCAGGCAGTGGGAGGACGTTTCGAAGCAATCACATGTTGCTTGAATTTCATGTGGATAGTGTCAAATATAGTTGGTAAATAGCATTAAGTGACACCAATATAGTTCTTGGAAGAAGTTATGACCTAGACCCTCCTGAAAACTTCTAGTCCTTTTCAATGACCAGGTCGAAAGGGATGGTTTCAGTCACGTCCTTTACTTAGGTCTCGATGGGATCGGTGCCGAAGCGGGATTAGAGTGCCCATCGCTGTTCGAGGATCCCGGGATAGGTATAGGGGTCCGTGGAGGCTCAGAAGGACAAGTCAGCGTTGATGACTTAGGTTGTCGTTGGTAGGTGCCACAACAGTGCGAATATCGATGGCTCTGGTGTTAGTAGATTCCGGAAGGCATCGAGGACAGCCTGATGGATGAGGATGTCCAGCTTCTCCCTGGAAGCTGGTATAGGTAGCGCAGCTACAGGGGGAGACAGACTAGGCGTTACTGGCACTTCCACATGAATCTGTGGTGGCTCAGTACCTGGCACCAATGTCAGTGGGGAATGCCTCAGTGCCTCGGGTGCAGAGGAGCATGGAGACTCTTGTACATGGGCCCGCTTCACAACTGACTCAATGGACATTGATGCCAGTGCGGTATCAGTGCCGGCACCGAATGCGGAACCACGTTGGTGCCGGTGACGATGTTTCCTTCGGTGCTCGGCCCAGTCATTCTCCAGCACAGAGGAAGATGCCACCGATGTCCAGAATGGTGTCGGTAACGGGTGGTTACCGTGGCAGTAATGATGTTTCCCTTGGTGCTCGGCCCGGTCATTCTCCAGCACTGAGGAAGATGCCCTCGCTGTCCCGGATGGCACTGGTGACGGACGGTCACCATGCCTCTACTGCTCCTGGTATTGTTTCTCACCCAAGGATTGCACGGAGCTCTGGTTGAGAACCCGAAGTACGGAGCATTTTCTTTAGTTGAGGGCATCAATGGAGGTGTCGATGGCGGCTTCGATAGTATCGATGGCATGGACGATGGCCTCAACGGGGCATCGACGGGGGCATCGATATCGACCGCAGTGGGAACCATGGATGTCCCAATCCCTCTAGCCCCATGGACCCAGTGGAAAATCGCAGCAAGGACACTCGCGGGCATCGTGGAGCAGACAGGGTGATAGACATAGGGAGAAAGAAGGCCGCAATTCGGTTGGTGACCCAGGGGAACTGATAGTGGTGTGACAGGAACCGACCGGAGAACAAGACATAGTACTCACTGAGCGTCGATGAAATGTATGCAAAGGGAGACCCGTGTAGGGAAATTATTTGTGAAGTAAAATTTCAAATGTTTCCGTGAGGAAAGGTTGTGAGAAAAATCTCACAGAGCTCCTCAATGCAAGGCAAACTGCAGAGCGGAAAAAACGAGACTGAAGGGAGACCTCTGTGGACACAGGGATCATGGCATGCTGGGCATGCTCAGTGTGCCAGTCAAAAGTTTTCCGTGATAGGGCTCCATCCAGTGTCGTCACCCACATGTGAGGACTACCATCCTGCTTGTCCTGGGAGAATAATCTTTTCTCCCTTACTTTTGCAGCTACTACTTTAGAAAACCATAGTAGCTTCTTTTTCCTCTTTTCCTAACAAAACGGTGAGTTGCAGGAGTTATCCCAAAGTAATGTACACAAGCTTAAATGTTATTAGTCTCAGCAACCCCCCTCTCAAGTGAGGTTTTGCAATATTGGCAAGGAGTATGCATGAGCAAAATTTGCATATGTTGGAGATCCAGTTTATACAAATTTTTCACATTACACTGGGCTTTTTTTTTCAGAGGGTACATGCCAGTACTGAGTACTGGTATCTTTTTCCTGTGCCTGTTGATTTGCATTGTGATTCTTAAAAAAAACCATTGTGTGGCTATGCTGACAACCAGGTTGGGGGGAGGACTCACAAGACAAATTGGTAAGCCCTGAGTTAGAGCCCACACTGAAGGGTTTATTTTCACCAGCAATAAAAGGTGTCACAGCGTGCATAGAATCTCGTGTTAAGGCTGCTAGAACTCTGTCCTTAACATTAGATATTTTTAATTTAGAAAAAAGCAGTGTGCTAATGTATAATGATGCATAGTTTTAAATGAATTCAAAATAAAAATAAGGAACTAGATGAGGTAGCCATTCTGCAGGCCCCATTTACCCCAATCCCTTTTGATTTTCAGGCTATTGTTAATGAATATGTGTGACAGAGATTTTCATGTCGCTGCTTAAATTATATGCAAATTTATTATGCATATTCTCCCAGGTCAAGCAGGATGGCAGTCCTCAGATATGGGTGACATCATCAGGATGGAGTCCTATCACAGAACACTTTTGCACTGAGCATGCCCAGCATGCCACCAACCCTGCATCCAGCAAGGGTCCCCCTTCAATCTCTTTTTTTTTTTTCCACGCAGCAGTAGCCTCGCAGTTTTCAGGAGCTCTGTGAATTCCTCACAACTTTTTCCTCACGGAACTTTTTCAAAACTTTTTCCCCATCCCGGGGTCCCCCCGTCGACCTCCGTTAGCGTTGGTAAGTTTTTACCTCGTTTTTGCGGTCAGTACCCGATGATACTCTCATCGGTGCCAGAAACCACGCGCCGCGTTTATTTTTTTAAAAATGGCAACCGGTTTTCGGAAGTGCCCCGAGTGTCTGAGGACTATGTCCATTACGGACCCGCATGATGTCTCCGTTTTATGCTTGGGGCCTTCCCATGACGTCCAACTGTGCACCAGTTGTGCCCAAATGACTCCGAAAGGCCACCGGGCCCGCTTAGAAAAAAATGGAACACCTATTTAAATCTAAGTGCTCGACCCCATCTTCTCCAGCCAAGAGTGCAACGAGTCAAAAGCAGTCTATCATTGACTGTCGCCATCGACGTCTCAATATCAAGACACCGGTAACCGCCAGTCACCGGCATCTTCGTGCTCAAAGGCATTGACATCCTCATCCTCTGCGCCAAAGAAGGACCGGGCCGAGCATCGAGAAAAGCACCGGCATTAACATCGATGGAACCACTGACCAAAAGGTCCCAGGGAGAGGAGCCCCCATCCTTCTCTGGACCCGGGACACCGAGGCGTTCCCCACCTGCAACGGTGTCGGGGGCTGAGACTCCACATATTCCTGTGGACCCTCTGGCAACGCCCATGGAGCCTCCAACCCTGGCAGCTGTGTTACCAACACCAGCTTTCCGGGAGGAATTGGACCGCATGGTCCAGGAGGCAGTCCTCCAAGCGCTTCGAGGATTTCAGTCGCCACCGGCACCGACTCCTATGCCGAGGCCTGACCTGATGCCTACGATGCTGGCTCCGCTACTTGAAAGGCTAGATACTCTTATCAGCGCACTTCCATCAGTGCCCATGCCTTCCGGACCGATGCCTTCGGAGGCATCGGTCCGGAAGGCATGGGCATCGGTTTCTCTATCATCGGACAATGAAGACCATGATCCGTCAACGCTGGACTCCGATTCCAGGGCCATCGGGTATTTTACCACCCTGACGGCCATTGAAAACGCCGATTCCATTGGTGCCTTTATCGATCTCTGTGCCACCTCCAACTATTTCGGTGCCACCTCCTGATCCGGCTGGATTAGGGCTTTTCCCTCCATCGGAAGAACCACAGGGTGGAGGAGACCAGCCATACGACCTCCTGGAGTGATGATTCCTCTGACTCCCAGAATTCTGAAGGCTTCCCATCGGAGCCTTCACCTCCAGAGGAAAGACGTTGCTCCCCTCCAGAGGACCTCTCGTTTGCAAGCTTTATAAAGGAAATGTCTGAAACCATTCCTTTTAAACTGCAAACTGAAGAGGATGCTGGAAATTTTGCAATTCGTGGATGCTCCCAAGAAAATGATGGCAATTCCAGTCCACGAAGTTCTGCTTGACCTGTTGCATCGTACCTGGGAGCACCCAGGTACAGTTCCACCGGTGAATAGGAAAACGGACACCACCTACCTGGTCCAATCAGCTCCAGGATTCTAGAAAACCCAGCTCCCTCACCACTCCGTAGTGGTCGAATCCGCTCAGAAGAAAGGAAAGAGGTCCCAGTCTTGTTCTTCTGCCCCTATTGGCAAGGAGCAGAAATCTATGGGCGCCAGGTGTTCCAGGGCTCTAGGTTGATGGCACGTATATCGGCCTACCAGCTATACATGACACAGGACACTAGAAACCTTTGGAAGCAGGTTCAGGATTTCTCCAAATCCCTGCCAGAGAAGTTTCAAGAGGGATTGAATTCCATCCTCCAGAAGGGCCTTGATGCTGGAAAACACGAGGTCAGAGCTACCTATGATATATTTGAGACTGCCTCCAGAGTGTCAGCAGCAGGCATAAGTGCTAGATGATGGGCATGGTTGAAATCTTCAGACTTGCTTCAAGAGGACCAAGACAGGTTGGCAGACCTTCCCTGCACAGGGGACAACATGTTTGGAGAAAAAAAAATCGACGAAACAGTTGCGCAATTCAAAGATCATCATGAGACATTGTGTCAACTATCTACTGTTCCCTCTGACTTTCCATCCACTACCAAAAGACAGTTCAGAAGGGCTCCCAGGAGGCCAACCTATAAAACCCGTAAGTATTACCCTCCTCCCGGACTCGACCAACCAGACCCTATCAAAAAGGTCAGCCTCATCAGCACAGGCCTCCGAAAGCCCTACCAGCCCTGCAGACTGGTCCTGCATCGGGTCTTTGACTCCCTTCTAGAGAGCAACAGTCAACCCTCGCCTCCAGCAATATTTCCTGTAAGGGGACGTTTGTGCCACTTTACAAACATGGCACACAATTACAGCGGACCAATGGGTTCTTTCTGTGGTTGCCCACGGTTACCATCTAAACTTCCTCACGCTACCACTGGACTCTCCACCTCGTCCGGTGTGGAATTTAGACAACCATTCTCCACTTCTCGAGCAGGAACTCTCAATCATCCTGCAGTCCAATGCCATAGAACCGGTTCCCCGACTGCAGTGTGGAAAAGGGTTCTACTCCCGATATTTTCTAATCCTAAAAAAGTCAGGCAGATTCGTCCTATATTGGATCTTTGTGCCCTAAACAAACATCTTCTGAAGGAAAGGTTCAGGATGGTAACCTTGAGCTCTGTGCTCCCTCTCCGACAAAAGGGGGATTGGCTTTGCTTTCTAGATCTTCAGGCGGTGTATGCCCATATAGCCATAACCCCTCTGCATCGTAAATGCCTCAGATTCAGCATTTCCAATACAGAGTGCTGCCATTTGGCCTAACGTCAGCACCCCGCGTATTTACCAAATGCCTGGCAGTAGTAGCAGCTTACCTGCGACAACGCAGCATCCATGTCTATCTTTATCTAGACCAGCAGTTCTCAACCTGTGGGTCGCGACCCCGGCGGGGGTCGAACGACCAAAACGCAGGGGTCGCCTAAAACAGGTCCCCAACCACCGGTCCGCGGACCAGTACCGGGCCGTTGGGGTTTTTTGCCGGTCTGCGGCGCCGCGGCTGCTGCGGGGAGGCGGGGCGAAGCTGGCGACCTGCCTCCTCCAACCCCAAAAGGGAAGAGACATGGCCCAAAAAGCTAGCGCGTCGCAGTGACGTATGTTGCTGGAGCCGCGCAGGCAGGAAGGAGGTGTATCAGCCACTGCAGGTGCTCCTCCTACTTCCTTCCTGCCCGCCCTGCCCCGGAAGACAAATGTTGCCGGAGCTGCACGGGGAGGAAGGAGGAGGCGCGTCAGCCGCGTGGGTAGAAGAGGCGCTTCAGCCGCGTGCAGAAGAGGAGCAGCGGGGCCGGGAAGACTAGGGCCACTGCAGAGCCCATCCTGTGGCAACCCGTAAAGAAGAGGCCCAGATGTGAGAGAGAGGTGTGTGCGAGTATGAGATGAGTTGAGAGACTGTGTGTGTTTGCAGAGACAGCATGTGAGAGCCTCTGTGTGTGTGAAAGAGACAGCATGTAAGAGTGAGAGCCTGTGCTTGAGCAAGGCAGCATGTGGGGGTGTGAGAGAGCCTGTGTGTGAGACTCAGACAGCCTGTGCCAGTGAGAGCCTGTGTATGTGGTTGTGAGAGAGAAATGCATGTGAGAATGAGAACCTGACTGTGTGTTTGAGGGAAGAAGACAGGTGGAGAGAAAAGAAATAGAAAAAAAGGCAATATAAAAGGAAATGGCAAAAAATTAGAAAGGGAAGCAGATGTAAAAAAAAAAAAAATTACTTTTTACTGATTGGCACATGTAATCTTTGGGAATGTGCAAGAGTAGCACTTTCTCTATGGCGGATCTCACAATGTACGAGATCAACATGGAGGAAGTGGAAACCCACGGGGCCTGCACAGAGGAGGCAGCAGAATGGGCTTCAGTGCCAATAGCAGCAATCAGTGCCTCCCCAATAGCCACGTGGCAGCAGTGGCAGTAATTAGATTAATTGTTTGACTCAGCTGGAGGTGACAAAGTATGAAGTGGGATGTGAAATCAGCTTTATCTGGTGGAGAATTAGGATTGCTGTTACACATGAACTGTATTTGGCAAACATAAAGGGAGCCAG
Source organism: Rhinatrema bivittatum (assembly GCF_901001135.1). Lineage (NCBI taxonomy): Eukaryota > Metazoa > Chordata > Amphibia > Gymnophiona > Rhinatrematidae > Rhinatrema > Rhinatrema bivittatum. The sequence continues at coordinate 225,793,635 of NC_042622.1, forward strand.
GATAATCAATTGATGCCTGCAGCTGAGGACTGATTCATTATGACTCATGTAGAAATTAGTGCATTTTCCAGATTAGTCTGCATAACACAATTCTCAACATTCAGCATTATTTCTGCTGCATAGAGTTTTATCTGAGAGGCTCTGAGGTTGTGAGGGAGCCAGTAAGAGTGAGAGCAAGAGTGTGTATGAGAAAATCCAGGGGAGTAAGAGTGTGTGTGTGTGAGTGGGGTGGGGGGGGGGGGGGGGGGAGAGAGAGTGTCTTACACCCTGAGAGTGTATCAGTGTCTGTGAGAGTGAGAGGTTATGGTGGGTATAAGAGCATGAATGTGTATGTATGTGACAGTGTATGTGTGAGAGAGAATGGACATGTGAGAGTATGTGTGAGAGAGAGAGGATAACCTCCTAATCCTCGACAATATCAGGGTGACTGGAAATCAAGAGCTCCCATGTATGGACAGCAGGGGTTTTTTAAAATCCTTATTAGTTTTAATTATTGTGTGTTATTTGATATATGTGCTGTTTTGAAATATTATTGGTGTTTGGGAAATTATAAAAATGTATATGATTTTAATTAATAGAAATTCTATTTATCAGTAATTTTAAAATATTCTTTTATTAGTATGGTTTTACTATTATAACTGATGCTTTATGTTTCTTAATTTTATTGTTTTATGAGGAATGGTGGTTCTGTTTATAAATGTCATAATAAATAAGTATGCACTAAAATCCAACCCCATCCATAACCCCGCCCCCATATGACCAAAGCCCCGCCCTCGCCCCGCCCTCGCAGGGCGAGGGCGGGGCGAGGGGTCACCGCAACATGAGGAACTGTATTTCGGGGTCATGGCATTAGAAAGGTTGAGAACCACTGATCTAGACGATTGGCTACTCAGAGGTCCATCCAAGGAAGTAGTACTTCACTCCCTCCATCTCATTGTACAACTACTACAATCCTTGGGGTTTCTCATAAACTATCCCAAGTCAAATCTGACTCCATCACGTACCCTCTCCTTCATTGGAGTGGATTTAAACACCATACAAACCAAAAGCGTTCCTCCCAAGGGATCGAGCATGCACACTATCGTCCTTGGCCAAAACAGTACAGACTCACCAAACCACGACAGCTCGTCATCTGCTAAACTTACTAGGTCACATGGTGCCCATGGTCCACATTACTCCAATGGGTCGTCTAGCCATGAGAGTAACACACTGGACTTTAAAGTCCCAATGGTCCCAATCATATCAACATATGTCCCACATTGTCCACAGCACCAGCCAGCTTCGTCTCTCACTAGCTTGGTGGATACAGGAGTCCAACCTTCAGATAGGACTACCCTTTCAATCTCCAGAACCTCAGATTACACTGACAACAGATGCCTCCAACCTCAGTTGGGGAGCCCATGTCAACAACTTGCAAACCCAGGGAACCTGGACTGCAGTGGAATCGAACCACCAGATACATTTTCTGGAGCTCAGAGCAATACGATATGCCCTATTCGCTTTCCAGGATTGCCTATCCAACAAGGTACTCCTAGTTCAAACAGACAACCAGTTAGTGATGTGGTACCTCAAAAAGCAGGGGGGGCTCTTACCTGCTATGCCAAGAGGTGGCGCAGATCTGGGCCTGGGCTCTCTCACATTCCATGCTACTGAGAGCAACCTTACCTGGCAGGCGTGGACAATGTGATGGCGGACAATCTAAGCCGGACCTTTCATCCCCATGAATGGTTTCTGGATCCCACTGTAACGAAACAAATTTTCCACCAGTGGGGCCACCCGCACATAGACCTCTTTGCATCAATTCACAACCACAAAGTGGACAACTTCTACTTTCTACACCGCAGCCACAAGACATCACTGAGGGATGCCTTTGCCCTCTCGTGGTCAAAGGGCCTTCTATATGCCTACCCTCCACTTCCATTCATCAGCAAGACTCTCGTGAAGTTACGATCAGACTGGGGCTCAATGATCCTCATAGCCCCTTACTGGCCGCGGCAGGTTTGGTTTCTCATCCTACGTGACCTCTCAATCCAGCAACCAATTTGCCTGGAGACAGATCCAACTCTATTAATGCAGAACAATGGACTATTGTGTCATCCGAACCTCCACTCCCTGTCTCTGACAGCATGGATGTTGAAAGGTTGATACTACAATCCCTTAACCTTTCTGACAACGTGTCCCAGGTCCTCATAGCTTCACAAAAGCCTTCTAGGAAATCTTATCATTCCAAATGGAAAAGATTCTCCTTGTGGTGCACGACACAGGAAATAGATCCCTTTTCCTGCCCCACAACAAGGTTCCTGGACTACCTCTGGTACCTCTCGGAGTCTGGCCTACAAACTTTCTCCATCCGAGTGCATGTCAGCGCCATAGCCGCGTACCACAAAAGGTATGAGATGCCCCAATCTTGGTGCAACCCCTTGTAGGGCTCTTTCTGAGAGGCTTGCTACAACTGAAGCCTCCACTGCGTCCTCCAGTTCCGGCATGGGACCTCAATGTTGTGCTAGCACGGCTCATGCGACCTCCATTTGAGCCCTTGCACTCCTGCGAGCTACGTCATTTCACTTGGAAAGTGCTCTTTCTACTTGCTTTGGACGTCGGCTCGTAAAGTCAGTGAGCTACAGGCACTGGTAACATATCCACCTTATACAAAATTTCTCCACAGTCGTGTGGTACTCCGCACTCGCCCTAAATTTTTGCCAAAGGTAGTGTCTGATTTCCACTTAAATCAATCCATAATACTACCCACATTTTTTCTGAAACCTCACTCATAGCCAGGTGAGCGGGCCCTGCATTCCTTGGACTGTAAACGTGCACTTGCTTTTTATTTGGACCGCACTCAGCCCATAGGAAGTCCACCCAATTGTTTCTCTCCTTCGATAAAACCAAACTCAGAGTTCCGATGGGCAAGTAGACCCTGTCCACCTGACTGGCGGACTGTATTACCTTCTGCTACCAACAAGCAGGCCTTCCGCTATAGGGACGCGTGAAAGCGCATTCAGTAAAAGCAATGGTAACGTCAGTAGCACACCTCCGTTCTGTACCTCTTGCTGACATCTGCAGAGCTGCCACATGGAGCTTTCTCCACACCTTTGCAGCTCATTATTGTCTCGACAAGGCTGGCAGGCAGGATTCCGTCTTTGGCCAGCCTGTCCTACGTAATTTGTTTTCAGTTTAATAACCCAACTTCCTTCCTGCGACCCACTGTGAAACTCAGGCTGCCCTCATACCCAAAACCACCCCTGTTGTTGTGACTACACGTCGTGTGCTTTTGGTTCACTTTACTTGGGCTCGCTATTCACCCATATGTGAGGACTGCCATCCTGCTTGTCCTGGGAGAAAGCAGAGTTGCTTACCTGTAACAGGTGTTCTCCCAGGACAGCAGGATGTTAGTCCTCATGAAACCTGCCCACCACCCTGCAGAGTTGGGTTCACTTACATTTTATTTTATTTTTTTTTTTCGCTCCTACTATTGCTACAAATGAGACTGAAGGGGGACCCCTGCTGGATACAGGGTTGATGCTATGCTGGGCATGCTCAGTGTGCCAGTCAAAGTTCTAGGAACTTTGACAGAAGTGTTCTGATATAGGACTCCATCCTGATGATGTCACCCATATGTGAGGACTAACATCCTGCTGTCCTGGGAGAACACCTGTTACAGGTAAGCAACTCTGCTTTCATTAGTGAGAGCCTGAAAATGAGAACAGATTGGTTCTATGGGGGCTGGAGGTTTCCATCCCCTGAAGTAGACCCAAGCCTACTATCCTTGCTTTTGGAGCATCCAGTAACTATTAGTCCATTTTAAATCTGCTTTTATTTATCATGAATTATTAGGGGGGGGGGTTGTTTAATTTTTAAATAAAAGCACCATATGGCTACCTCAGTATAATCTTTAGTACTTATTAAAGGACACAAGATTTATATGACATCATGGATTATTTATTTGAGAATGGCAACAAACACACAACATTAAAAGGTAAGAAATTAGGCTGTTTTACACACTTTTCAGGCAAGTCTACAAGAAGCAGTAAAGGTTTTGCATAACTGTACAGTGAACAGCCAATCAGAGGGCAGGAATTTGCATTGATCACTGTGCTGCGCCGTCAGATTGGCTGGGCCCAGTCTGCTGTATGACTGTTCTGTTTCTGCTGGGAGAGCAGCTTTCTGGGGTTTTATTTTATCTTGCTGGATTGCTAGTAAGGAGCTTGGAAAAGTTAGTACATTATATGACACCAGTCACTGACTTGATGTAAGAGAGGGAATTTGCTAGACATTACAGGCTTCTCTGCAAGTGGGGTGACCAACATTTTCATGCACCATAACTGGACCCCCAGCAGGCTGGGTGGTTTCTGAGCCTGCGGAGCCGGGGTGGGAGCATTTTGATTAGTAGGGATGCCCTAGGTGCTCATACCCAAGCATAGGGCTGGCATGAAGCATATGGGTGGTCCTCTCGTAACCCAAGTTACAACAGGAGCAGGGCTGCCCTGACTCTGGAAAGAGCCTTATTTGCTGCAACCAGAGGATGGGGAGGTCTGGCTGCAGACAGAACTGGTAAAGGCGACAGCTGTGGGAAGGCTGCTGTATGCCTCTGTTAGTGAAGAGAGGCAGAGGGCTGGCCAGAAACAAGCAGTGGGAGCATAAGCTTACAGCTGCTCGCTGCCCCTTCAATGCTGCAGCATGGCTGATGGCTAAGGGAGTGGGACTATGAACCCAGACGTGGAGTCTGAGTTGTGACCCTACTGGAACAGGCCGCTGGAGGGTGCAAAAATAGCCTGATATTGGGTTTGGTTTTTGTTGCTGCGTCCCAGGACATGGGGCAGGGGGAGCCTGCAGAGACAGCGGTGCGAGTGCTATTGCCTGCTTCCCGCCATGGGGAAAGTGGTGGGAGCTATGTCATTTGGCTTCCACTGCTGAGAGGAAACAGCCAGCGGTGAGACTGAGAAGCAGCAATCTGAGCCGCTGCAGAGGGACACATTGGGCTGCTGCTGGAAAGGCTGAAGCATAATGGGAGCAGGTACTTGGACTCCCACGGCTTGCTATGTGCTGGCTTTCACTGATTTTTCAGTCACAGCGATCAGGCTAAAATGCAGGAGTTGCCCCGCAGGGCCTTGAGATCAGAGGCATGCAATAGGCAGACAGTAGCTGGAAGATATGAAAGGGAAGGAAGAGAACAGTGAACAGGAAAGTGGGATGCTCAAATATGACTGGGCAAGCACTACGGCCAGTGGTGGGAGAAGAGTCAGAAGGAGCAGTCCTCGCAGCCCAGGCTGAGGGAGCAGACGTCTCTCCCATCCCTCTCCTTGTGGCTGTGCCAGAAAATAGTAGTCCGGAATTGGTGTGCATGTCACGATCACTGATTGGCCCCCCCAGCCTGGTTTAACTGTGTCCTGTTATCCTTGAAACCGGACACTGTACGACTGGTTGCAAAACTGGGGCTGTCTGGTCTAACACTGGGCAGTGGCCCCACCCTATGTGCAAGGTCCAGAGAGGTCACAGATCTCACTGGATCGTGGCGCACCAAGGCCAGGCCGCTACTTCTAACTGTGGTTTACAGCGTTCTCTGACAATTTGCTTTTGGCCGTGGGTGGGATAAAATACAGACTCTGTTTATTCCTGTGTCACTGCTTCAATTTCTGGTCTTCTCTATTCAAGTAAATCTTCCCGAGGTGTATTCACTTGGCTTTCTGGTTTATTTCTTCCATTGTTGGGCTTGTTTGATGATGAGTCCCTGGAGTTTTGGGGGGGGGGGGGGGGGGAGGGAGAACAGACAACAGCAGGAGGAAATACATTAATCTTTTTTCCCCAGCTGGATGCGTGATTGTGGCTTTTGTTTTTCCATTCCACCCTGGTTCCTGCTCACCGGGGCTTGTGGAGTTCTTTATTTATCTCATTCTCTGACCCAAAGATGCAGCTGTTGGCATTGACCCCACGTGATGCTGAAACCCAGCACCTTCTGGCAGAATGGTCAAGGAGTTAAAAGGCAGTGGTTTCAAAGGGCCAGTTCCTTGAGCAGGCGAGGGCAGGTATGAGGTTCTCTGATGGTATTGGGGACGGGGTGGTCAGATCTAATGGAAAACACAATGCAGTGGAAATATACTGTCTGAAATGCTCCCCCCTTTTTCTTTTTTAAATTTATATTCCATCTTTTATGACACTTCAAGGCAGATTGCATTCAAATACTGTAGCTATTTCCCTATGCCCAGAGAGCTTTCAATCTAAAGGCTGGATTTTAAAAGCCCAGCGCACGTTAACAATTGCCACTTGCACGCCCTAAAAAGGGCGGGATGGGGCGGAGGCCAGCCAATGGCCACTGTCCTGGGGAAGCGCACAAAAGCAGCCGGCCGGCACACGTAACTTACTTCTGCTCCCGAGGAGCAGTAAGTAAGAAAATTTTTTTTAAAATGGTGAACGGTAGGTTAGGTTTGGGGGGTGGGGAGGAGAGGGGAAGGGAAAGGAAGGTTAGGGAAGTTCTCTCCCAGTCCGCCCCTTAACTGGAGAGGACTGGGAGGGAACTGGGGAAGGCCCCATTGCAAAATTTGCTTGCACACACACACGCCGTGCCATCTGCCCGCACATGTGCACACAGCCAAAGGATTTTATAACGTGCACGCGCATGTTTTAAAATCTACCCCAAGTGCCTCATTTACTAAAGTTCTTTTCCCCACTCTGTTGACTATGGGAAAAAGGGTTAGGGCCTGATTTACAAAGTTTCTACCTGAGACAACGGAGGGTGAAATGGCTTTCCTAAGGTCACGAGGAATATCAGCAGGGTTTGGCTTTCTTGGTTTGTAGTTTTCTGCTCGAGCCACTATGCTACTACTCCTTTATTACACCCTGATAATGCCCTGAGTAAAAACAGGTCTCTAACCCTACAGAGATGGAGGAGTAGTCTAGTGGTTAGAGCAGCAGGCTGTGAACTAGGGAAGCCAGCGTTCAAATCTTGCTGTTATTACTCCTTGTGACCTTGGGCAAGTCACTTCACCCTCCATTGCCTCACATCTGAAGCTGAAGGCTGCATTCTGAAATTTAGCAGACGGTTCCCTAATGCACAAGTGAATTTTGTTTAGCACCTAATGCAGTAAGCTAATGCATTGGGAGTTTTAAAAAAAATGCACATAAAACAGAAAATGTGTGCAAAAAAAAAAAAAAAGGCTTAGGGCACAGCAAAATATAATTTATGCACAGAAAGGAAAACGTGGGTTTCTTACTTGCTAATTTTTTTTCCTTGAGTTCTACCAGACTAGTCCAGATGAGTACGTGGATTTTCTCCCCTACCAGCAGCTGGGGAAAGAGAATGAAAGCACTGCTAGATGCAGCCTTTATAAGTAACTGTGTTACCTGCAGCATTTCAGTATTCCTTTATCAAAACTAAACCATCAACTACCCCTGTATGAGAAGGGGTGGTGATTAAAAAAAAAACAAAACACCCAAACAAACCATCCTCTTAGGTGAATCCAGAATAGTCTTGACTCCCTTAATGGAGAATGTCTGAAACTAGAAACAATTAACATTCTCCTGCTGTTAAATTGAATAGTATATACACTTAGAAGAGCAGATTACAGGCCAGCTGGGAGGGACTCTGAACTAGTCTGGTAGGACTTGAAGAAAGAAAATTAGCACTTAAGAAACTCAATTTTTTCTTCCTTATTGTCCACCAGATCAATCCACAAGCATGGGATGACCAAGCCCCCCTTACTCTAGCAGGGAGCCTGCCTCAAAGGAGCATGTGACCCTAGCCTGTATATCCAACCTATAATGCTTGGAGAAGGTGTGCAACAAAGATCAAGTTGCCACTTTACAAATGTCCAGTGGCAACATTAACTGTGGCAACCTATACCTTCTTCCCCTTTGCCAGCTGCTTACGAATCTAAAACTCAAACACTATCTCTACGCCGACGATGTACAAATCCTGATCCCAGTCACCGAATCCCTCACAAAAACACTGAAGTTCTGGGACAACTGTCTCCAAGATATCAACGACCTCCTCACTAACCTAAACCTTGTTCTTAACACGTCTAAGACAGAAATGCTCTTTATATCTCTCAACCACAACGCTAACCTGCAGTCAATTCACACCAACACCCTGGTCAGCCAAGCAAGAGACCTCGGAGTTATAATTGATAACCAGCTAAATCTAAAAAAGTTCATCACCAACACAACCAAAGACTGCTTCTTCAAACTTCAGGCACTAAAAAGACTCAAACCACTCCTGTACTTTCAAGACTTCAGATCGGTACTCCAGGCCATTATATTCTCCAAATTAGACTACCGTAATTCCATTCTGCTAGGCCTTCCCGCCTCTTCCACCAAACCACTTCAGATGCTACAAAACTCAGCCACCAGAATTTTAACAAACTCCAACAGAAGAGACCACATCACACCCATCCTAAAAAACCTGCACTGGCTCCCTGTAAACTTTAGAATTCTACACAAGTGTCTCACCATCATCCACAAAGCTATTTACAACAGAACACCCATCGATATACACTACCCACTCACGCTACACTTCTCTTCTAGACCCATCAGAGAAGCCTGCAAGGGCTCGCTACACCCCCCCCCCCCCCCAGCCAAATCCACACACCTCTCATCCACCAAAGATTGAGCCTTCTCGACAGCAGCACCAACCATCTGGAACGCCATGCCCCCTGACCTTAGACAAGAACTTTGCATACTGACATTCAGAAAGAAACTCAAGACTTGGCTATTTCTACAAGCCTTCCCTGATCTATGACCTCCCCAACTACAATAACTCGCCATGGTTCTCTAGTCGATGTACCCCAACCCTGACATGGCATTTGACCCGACATTAGTTAGATCTGAGTTTTATGACCTGATACTATTTAGTCATGAATATACGATATTATTACAGTTCAGAGTATATGATATTATTTATATATTTGATAGTATTCAGTCCTGAGTACATGTTCTTATTATTATAGTCCTGAGTATATGACCTGATATTATTTAGTTCTGAGTTACACTTGCCTCTGGCTCTTCCTCCTCCCAGTTCGAGTGCCCCTGTTTTATTGTAACTTTTCGCCTTATTGTTCATGTTGATGTTAATGTTATTGCCCCATTGTTTCTTGTAAACCAATATGATATGATTGGTATCATAAATGTCGGTATAAAAAAGCAGTAAATAAATAAATGACTGACTGACTGACTGACACTGCCCAAGAGGCCACTTGAGCCCTAGCTGCTTGCACTATGAACCCTGCAAGAACCACCAGCTCCCTGCAAACGTAGGCAAGCACAATAGTCGTCTTAATTCATCTGGCAATAGAAACCTTAAAAGCCTTCTCTTTCTTGTGACCACTGAATAGTATAAAAATGGTCCAATTTTCAGAAAGCATTTGTTACGTTTAGATATCTTGAAATGCTTCAATAAGAAGAAATTTGCAAAAAAAGAAAGCACTCTATACACAGCCTAGAGTATGGCGTTCCTTAGACCTATCTCCAGACATAAACTTCCTAAAAGATGTCAGTTCCACTGTTTAATCCAAAGCATGAAGAAATCACCTTGGGCAAAAGGGATGGAGCAGTGTAACGAAACCACATCCCACAAAATTATAAAAAATGGGTCTCTACGTGACTAGGCCTGTAATTCAGAGAGATATTTCGCTGAACAGATCGCTACTAGAAAAACTGTCTTCAGTGTAACATCCTTCATAGAAGCTTCTCTGATGGGGTCAAAAGGAACTTTACACAAGGCTTTTAATACCAGATTGAGATTCCAAGAAGGGTTTAAGTTCGTGGCAGGAGGATGTAGATACTTAACACCCTTCAAGGACTGTACTACATCCAGTTGCAAAGCTAAGAACAGCATCTGCACTTTCCCCTCTATAACCCAAAAGTGTTGTCACTTGCATCTTGCTTGAATTTAGTGCTAGGCCCCCTGCAAACCTTTCTACGAAAAGGAAAGAATTGCCAGAACCGAAGCCTCAAACAGGGAAATCCCTCGTCTCTACTCACCATGTCTCAAACACTTTCCAAACATGAACATAAGCTAAGGAAGTAAATCTTTTTCTAGCTTGAAGTAAGGTGGAAGCCAGTTCCTCCAAGTAACCCTTTTTCCGCAGCCTTCTCCACTCAAGAGCCAAGTGGTAAGACAAAAGCAAGCCACCTATTTTAAGACCCTGATGCAGTAAATCCTGAAAGTGACTGAACCTCAGTGGTCCCTCTATGCTGAGTCTTACCAGATGGGTGAACCAAGGACACCTGGGCCACTCCAGGGCTGTGAGAATCACTCAGCCTTTGATGCCTCTATCCTCTGGATAACCTGTCCTATCAACGGCCAAGGGGGCAAAACATAGAGTAGTGCCCCCCACAGGCCAGGATTGTGACAGGGTATCTAGACCTCCTGACCCCAACTGACTGAAAAATCAAAGCCATTTGGCATTTCTTTTCAACATTATCAGATCTAGTGGAGGTTCTCCCCACTTGGACAGGATATGGAGAATGTCATGTCTGACAGTTCCCATTCCCTAGGATCTAACATGTACCTGCTTAAGAGGTCCACCTGGACATTCTCCAACCCAGCAATGTTTGATGCAGACTCTTCAGATGATTCTTCGCCCACTGGAATAAGAGGCTCACCTCCAATGATACTGCTGGACCTCTGGTTTCCCCCCCCCCCCCCCTTTGCTTTATATATGCCACCACTATATCATTGTCCAAAAAATACTCTCAATGCTTTCCCCATAACTAAAGGAAGAAACTCCAGCAAGGCTTTTCTGATTGCCCTTGTTTCTAAATGATTGATGCTGCTTCCAACACACTCCAGTGACCTTGAACAATGGATCCTTGGCAGTGAGCCCCCCAGCCACTCACACTGGCATCCATAGTTACCACTGTCCATTCTGGAATCTCCAAATCCACCCTGATGGAACCTGGCCTTGTGCTCATGAGACTGAGGATTCCATTACGAGAGGAGAATGCCCTGCAGTGCTCGCCTACATGCTCCTACCCACAGAACCAGATCCAAAGTTGATGCCATTGACCCCAGAACTTGCAGATAATCCCAGGCTCTGGAGGCCTTCATTCACATTCTCTCACAAACCTATCCCTGGATCTTGGCCATCCTTTCTGCAGTTAAAAACACCTTTCCTTCCTGAGTATCAAAATGAGTCCCCACATACTCCAAATTTTGAGGGGGTTTTGCTCTTGGGAAAATTGATGACCCCATCCAGATCCTGTAACAACTGGATCACTCTGGAAATAGAGTGATGACATTCTTCCTCTGATTTCACTTGAATCAACCAGTCATTGAGATAAGGATGAACCAAGACTCCTTCCTTGCAGAGAGCTGCCCCAACTACCACCATAAACTTGGATAAAGTTCTTTGTGCTGTTGCTAAACCAAATGGAAGAGCCTTAAAATGGAAGTGACACCCCCCCCCCCCCCAACAGCAAACCTAAGGAACCTCTGATGATCCCTTCAGATTGTAATATACAGATAAGTTTTCAGGAATTCTCCCCTTCATACCACCATGATCGATGTAAGGAATTCTCCTCTTCATACCACCATGATCACTGAAAGGCCGATATGGTACAGTGCGCTCCGGTGGAGTGCACTGTTAACCGCATTTGGACGAGCGTTTTCGACGTGCTAGCTTTACCCCTTATTCAGTAAGAGGTAATAGCGTGTCGAAAACGTGCGTCCAACCCCCCCCCCCCCCCGAAACTAATACCGCCCACAACATGCAAATGCACGTTGATGGCCCTATTGGTCATTCCCACGCGATACAGAAAGTAAAATGTGCAGCCAAGCCGCACATTTTACTTTCAGAAATTAGCGCCTTCCCAAAGGTAGGCGTTAATTTCTGCTGGCACCGGGGAAGTAAAAACTGGTTTTCTGTGCACCCTCTGACTTAATATCATGGCGATATTAAGTTGGAGGCCCCAAAAGTAAAAAAAAAAAAAAAATTAAAAATCTGCCCGCAGGTCGGAAGACGGATGCTCAATTATGCCGGCGTCCGTTTTCCGAACCCGTGGCTGTCAGCGGGTTTGAGAACCGACGCCGGCAAAATTGAGCGTCGGTTGTCAAACCCACTGACAGCCGCCGCTCCTGTCAAAAAGAAGGTGCTAGGGATGCACTAGTGTCCATAGCGCCTCCTTTTACCGCAGGCCCTAATTTGCATAGGCCACCCTCCTGAATCGTGCGCCCAGGAGAGTGGCCTGTGCGCGCGCCGGGAGAGCAGGCGCTCACCAGCTCTCCCGCGCGTTTTTCTGAATCGGCCTGTGAGTGAAGAGTTTCCATACAGAAATGGAACACCTTTAAGAATGCATTCACCTTCTTCAAATCCAGAATAGTCTTTCGTGGGCACACAAAATAAATGAAATAATGACCCAGACCTCATTCTCCCCTTGGCACTAGAATCACCACTGCCAATTGGAAAAGGCAATCGAGAGTGGACCATAACCTCTTTTCATTTTCTTCACCAAATGACAGGGGGACACCGTGAAGGCATTCACTACTGGGCTGGCATGTAACCATTCTAACATGTAACCATCTCTTATTACAGAAAGGATCCACTCTCCAAAATACTGGGACAGTCCTCTAATCTGCAGAGGAGGATGGTGAACCCTTCACTCCTCCTGTGCTGTTGCTGACACTGTCCCTTGTGCCTCGCATGAAAGGGCTGCGACTTATTCCCAAACGGCCTCTAAGAAGAAGAACTCTTTTCTGGCTGGAAGTGCCTTGCTCTCCCTAAATTTAGGTCTGCTGGGAACCTCTTTATAAGTTCTCTTAGCTTTGTCCTCTGGCAACACAGGAGGCTTCAACTCACCCAAATGCTTTACTAGCTTCTTCAGGTGTTCCCCGAAAAGAAGCTTTCTCTGAAGGGCAGTTTTCCTAGCCATGACTTGGACAAGGAATCTGCTGCCCAGTTGCAAACTCCTGGCCAATACCGAGGCCACCACACCTCTGGATGAGGTTTGAATAACATCATAGAGAGCATCTTTTATAAATGCAAGACTGGCTTTCAGGCTTTTTGTCTCCCTCTTCATAAACCTTCTTCTGCCCTGCCTCCCAGGATCTGCTATGACCAGTGCAAACACACTCTAGACATATTACTACAAATAACCACCCTGAGTGCAAAGCCAACTCCTCAAAGGCTTGCTTAAGATGGATTTTTATTTTCCTATCTTGGGAATACTTTAGGGCTGCACTCCCTTCTATAAGGATCATTATCTTCTTTGTGACCGCAGACACCAAAACATCTACCTTAGGAACCTTTTAACTGCTCAAAAGCACCATCAGGAAGAGGATACAGTTTATCTATGGCTCTGCCCACTTTTAACACTGCCTCCAGAGTCTCCCACTCCGCAGACATTAAGGCCTTCCCCACCCCGTGGAAGGGAAAGGCCTTATCTGGGGCTCTGAGACCTTCTAGAATGGGATCCTGTCCCTCCTGGACTGATTGCGCCTGTTGCTCCTTTATGCCCAGCTCCACCAGAGCTTATATAATCATTGCTCCAACTCCTCTCTCTTAAATAAGTGGACCCCCTCAGAGGTCATCTCCCTCCACAATAGGGATTTCTCCTTCTAGTGCATCCCTGTCCAGTTCACTTCCAATCTCCTCCCCAGTGGTTAAACTCCCTCAGAGAGCCATTTCCTAATGCTGTTTTTAAGTCTGGTGCTGATTCCCACCCGGTCTGTTTTGCCTGAGTGGGAACAGATGATGTTCCTGAGGAAGCCTCCGCTGGACTAGGTCCGTCTGGAACCAAGCCCTGCTTAATCAAAAAAGTGTGGTGCATTAGCACCACAAACTCCAGGGGGTGGGGGAAGGCTTCAATGAGAGCTGCCCCAATCATTCTCTTGTCCTTTAACTAACTCCTTCTTCCTCCTGTGGTGTACTTGGCTCCTCCATGGAAAATAGCACTGGGAGCTCTGAAAAGGCCTCCCTGCTTTCCCCACCACTGCAGGGGATAGTATCTAAAATGGTTGCCGTTCCCATGGTTACCAGTCGCCATCAGGAGATACGGCTTCCTGAGAGCCATTTACTACTTTTATCAGGGAAGGGGGGGGTGTCCTTCGAACGGCCCTCCCCTCTCCTGGTGTAAGCTTGGCAAAGCCCTAACTGCAACGCTCCCATGCTGGTCCCCACATGCAAGACACCCATTTCTGCACTCTGTGGGAGCGGCCATGCTGTCTGAGCCACATGACCGACTCAAAAAAAAAATGGAACTGCTCCTTTCCCTGACGAGCCCCGAGCAAACCTCTTCCTGTTCCACATCATGAGAGAGGCAGTCTCCAACTGACTGATTCCTCTTATTTCTTTTTTTTTTTTTAATGTGAACTTTTATTGACCAAAACAAGTTATCACATGTAACCTCTCAGGACATATACATTGCATTAATACAATATTGTCAGGTCATTTTATACTATTATAATAAACATATTCAAACAACAGCGTGTTGAGTCTTTACAGTACCCAACACACACCCCTTCCCCCGTCTCTCCAGAAGGAGCCCTCATGCCTGAAAAAAACAAACCATGAAATAAAATTAGATTAGGAAATACATACATCATAATAATGTCATCCCAAAGCCTGAAGCGGTTAGCTGGATAAGGTCTGAGCTTGCAACCGCTTGCTCAAAGGTGACCAAGTTGCTTGAAATACCTGTAATCTAGCCTGCCTAATCGCTGATAGACGAGACAGACGATAATGTGTGTGAAGTCTGTAGATCACGGTTGGTAGAGAAGGAGGATCAGAGCATTTCCACGCCTTCGCCAGTTCACAGCGAGCAGTTATAAATACCTGCGTGCAAAAGGTTTGGATCGGCCTGGTCAGGCCCTCCACCGGTAAGTTTAACAAAACTTGTTGGCGCTGCAAGGACACCTCTTCCCCCACCATAGTGGTTAGCCACCCACGAATCTTATCCCAAAAAGCCACCACCTTAGGGCAGCGCCGCCATACATGTACGTAAGTTCCTTCCTGTCCACAATTCCTCCAACACGTGTCAGGAATAGCTGGGAACATAGCATGCAGTTTAACTGGGGTCAAATGCCAGAGATATAATAATTTAGAACAATGCTCCTGTACAGAGGCAGATATGGAGCTGTTCGCAACCTTAAAGAACGCCAAATCCCAGTCATCCTCGGATAAGGGGGCTTCAAGGTCCTGAGGTCAGGCAGTAAGATGAGAGAACTTGGTTGGTGAGAGAGCGTTGAGTAGTGTATATATTTTTTAAATCACCCCTTTCATTTTATCAGAGTGCTCACAATAATTTTCGAATAAAGATTTAGAGAGATGCAACGACTTGTTTCCCCGTAATGCTATCAAAAAATGGAGAACCTGGGCATAGTTCAAGAAATGCTGCGCATTCCCTGGGTATTTACCCTGGAAATCAGCGAGACTCATCATAGTGCCCTCCTTCCATATGTGCCCTATGCAGGCAATACCCCTTACAGCCCATTTAGAAAAATCTGAGGAGTCCATTCCCGCCGGGAAGCTAGTATTGTGAAACAAGTAAGATAGTTGAAAATATTTAAAAGAGCCCACTAATTTGATCCTCCATTGATTCCAGACTTTGAGCGTATTCCCCAGCGCTGATGGCATATAGGTCACTGGTCTCCAAGTCATTTTGGGCTGCCAGGTTAGGGCCTGCCGTGGCATCCTGCCTAGCATGGCTTGTTCTAATCTCGCTGATTGTAAGTATCAACCAAAGCCCTAAGTTGTGCCACACCAAAATACCACATCAGGTTGGGGACACCCCATCCACCATTTTTCTTAGTAAGATATAAGACAGCTCTAGCCACGCAAGGGGGCCGTTTTTTCCAGATGTATTCAAATATTTTTTTCTGCCACAGTTTTAAGATGTTCGCAGAAATGTGGATGGGTATAGTTGAGAAAAAGTATAGAAGCTAAGATAAAATATTCATCTTAATAACCGCTATTCGGTCCACCCAAGAAAAGTGTTCCCGATTCCATGTGATTAAATCTTTCTCAATTTTCTTCCAAAGGGGAGCATAGTTAAGTGCAAATAATTCAGATAGGTCTGAGCTAAGTTGAACTCCCAAATATTTAATGGATTTTTTAGCCCACCTAAATGGGAAATCTCTAGTGATACGATCTACCTCCGTTCCAGATAGGTTAACATGTAGAATCTCTGATTTATCATAATTTACCTTGAAGCCCGCTACCTTATAGAAGCTATCCAATTCATCCACCACCCCCCTCAATGAATTGTAGGGTTCAGTAAGAGTGAATAGGATGTCATCGGCGAAGAGGGATAGCTTATACTGTGAGGCCTCCACCTTTACCCACCAAATGCGCTCTGAGTTCCATACCCTGGTTGCTAGTGGCTCTAAAAAAAATAGCAAAGAGCATTGGAGATAAGGGGCAGCCTTGTCTAGTTCCCCTTTGTATATTAAAACTAGGGCCATGCCCACTGTTCACCTTCACCCAGGCTTTAAGGGACTCATATCTTGGCCACCCAGGTCTGAAAAAAGCCTCCAAAACCCATTTTCTGTAATACTTTGAATAAAAATGGCCAATGCACCAGGTCAAACGCTTTTTCAGCATCAACTGCTAGTAAAATCGAGGGTGATTGCCTACGTTTGATCCAGTCTACAATATCAACCACCTTGCGTATATTGTCACTCGCCATCCGAGCCGGCACAAATCCCACTTGGTTGTTGTGCATTAGAGTGGGTAAAACAGCTTTCAATCTCTCCGCCAAAATTCTCGCCAGGAGCTTGAGGTCCACATTGATCAAAGATATGGGTCTATAGGACCCGCATAAGGTGGGATCCCCTCCCCGATTTTGCCAAAATAGTTATTCCCGCTATGTTAGCATGGGTTGCAAGGGAGCTATCATCCCTCAAGGAGTTAAACATCTCTGTTAAAGGCTTCACGAGTATATGTGATAATTTTTTAAAGTATGTCCCCGTCATACCATCCAAACCGGGAGTGTTCTGTCCCCAGCAGTGGGTACATGTTTGTGTCTGTATATACTGTACTTAATGGAAGCACCTTTTTGTAACCCATGATAAAAACCTGTGAGCCTTACCTTTAAGGGAGCTGGCCCTTAAGAGACGTTCCCTTCATCCTTTGCTTTCTCTCACTTGGGAGGGGTCTGTATGCCCTCTCAATCTAGCTTGAGTCTTCTTAAGTGCCTTATTGGGACTGCCCTTCATGTTCCCCCCCCTGTGTCACATGGATCCTAGACTCACTACCATTGGATCTCGCCCTCTAGCCTCAGCTTGTGGGGACATTTCCTGTAATCACTTTCCAAGACTGTTAGTCAGTCTCAGCTAAGCTGCTTCAAAGCTAGAAGTGCCTGCAACCTCTGTAATACAATTAGCCTTTTTACATTCCTTCTTATTGCTTTAATTCTAAAGATTAAATCAGCTTCAGAACCCTTTTGTCTTCTCACCCTGAATCCCAAGAAACTCCATCTCCCTTCTCCTGCCTATCTCCAGCTACAAAGATCTCTGCCTGAGGTATATGTGTTTGGAATGCGACAATTGTAAGTAATGGAAAATTATCTGTACGATAAATAATTTCAAACTTAAAAGATCTTTGCCTGAAGACTGATTGGGAAGGAAAGTTAGCTGACTGGAAGAGGGAAACCCGGGGTTTCTGACTGAGCCAGAACAGGGAGACTTTCCCGCTTTTAGCATTTTAATGGCAAATAGCACCTCAGGCTCCCTTATGGGAGCTGTATAAAAAGGATTGCTGTTCTGATGTGAGCGTCTCTAGAGATAAGGTTGTTAAATAATCATCCATATCTGCCTCCAATATAGTCTCGTCAGCTGCATACAGAGTGGCATAGAATTCAGAAAAGCATTTTCTAATATCTTCAGAGGAGGTAACAGTCTGGCCACCTGCAGACTTTATTTTTGCTATATTGTTTTGAACTAATACTGCATGCAAACACCTTGCTAACAGACGGCCTGCCTTGACCCACTGCTCAAAATAGTGTTGTTTAGTTATATCTAAAGCATGGGCGATAGCCTCAGAATCTACTGTCTGAAGGTCTGACCGTGCTAAAGACAACTCACTGAGAGCCTTTGGGCTTTGTGTAGTTTGATGGAGCTGAGTGAGCCGGGCTATCTCCTGCTCCAATTGCACCCTCCTTTTCCCCTTTTGTTGTTTGCAATAAGTAGCTTGGGAAATAATTAAACCCTGTGCAATTGCTTTAGAGCATTCCCAAATCACTGGAGAAGTGTGTGTAAGAGTGGTGTTTAGTTGAAAGTACTCTTGAATGCCCTCCCCTAAACACCGTAAGAAATTGGCATCCTGTAACAATGATTCATTTAACCGCCAAAACCGTACCCCTGGGTGGGCTGTAGCCAACCGCACTACCATCCATACCGGTGCATGATCCATCCATGTAATAGAGTCGATAGTTATCTTGGTTACACTATTCTGAGCCACAGCATTCACCAGAAAAAAATCAATCCTTGGATATGATTGATGTGCATGCAAATAATAAGAGTAACTGCATGAATGGGGATATCTTTGCCTCCAAATATCTTTCAAGTCTCACCGTGTAACAAGAGTTTTAAGAGACCGACGTGCTTGCCGGGATGCAGTGGATACTTGTGATGAATTATCTAGGTTAGGGTTATAGGTGACATTAAATTCTCCCTCGATAATGAGAAACCCCTCTGTTTGTTTTACCAATAAAGCATCAATAGCATCAAAGAAGGGGCCCTGTTCTACATTAGGAGCGTATAAGAGTAACCAAGGTGATAATTTCTGTCCCCAGACGCAACTTTAGAAGAACATATCTCCCTTGAGGATCAGTAACAGAGGCTAGTACTTCATGAATCAAATCCCGATTAAGCAAAATGCCCACACCCGTGTATTTTGTTGCTTTGGAGCTTGCCGAAAGATAGCAATGTGGGAATTGCCGAAATGACAATAAGTGTTCATGCCGTTTATGTAGATGGGCTTCTTGTATCATTACAATGGATGCCCTCTTAGATATAAGCTCATGCTCTAATAGCGTTTTCGGTAATGATTAAGCCCTTTCATATTAATAGATACAATGCGTTCATCCATTGCCATAAGTAAATAACAGAAAAGTCCCCCTAGCGGCAGTGTAATCATCCCCTAAAGACCCCAGACATTTCCCCCTTCTATATAGCTTAAGAGCAAGTCCCACTGGAGAGATCTCCCCACCTCCCTGTACTCATCCCCCATCCCTCCCAAGCAGACTTCCCAACCACCTGCATGGTCATCTCCCCTCTTCGGAGGACCCACGACATCATCAGAGATAGCCACCCCCATGTGACACCCCCCCCCCGGGAACATTCATGAAACATACTAGCTACTGAGCTTTTGAGATATAAAAATTCTAGGAACCATATAGAACAACCATAACAAACCAGCACTCTAGGGACCCCTTAAGTGACCAGCGCAATTTCCCCAGGCAGGTCTGGCTTATCAGTGAGAGCCTGGAAGGAGTCCGCTAAGTGAGATGTAAGAAAGTAAAGAAAGCAAAAGGATCAAAGTTCAATCTTCAGCTCTGGTCCAAAAGAGCCGCTCTCGAGTGTTCCCAGTGTCTCTGTAGCTGCCACCCTCCTTTGCCAACCCTGTGCCAACGAGGCTGGTCATCAATTCTCTGTGATTTAGGCACATTCTTGGAGGGGGTGATGCTGAGTTTAAGGCCAGCCTTGTTCAGGTCTTCTGCTGCCTCGGTTAGAGTTTTTACCCGATTTGTTGATCCGTTCACCGTAAATTGGAGACCAAAGGGAAAGATCCATCGATATCTGATGTTCTCGGCCCTCAGAAGTGCCGACGCCTCCCGCAGATCGTACTTCCACCTCAGCATAGAAGCTGCCAGGTCCTAATAGATACTTATAGCGTGGCCCTCCCAGGCCCAGCTATTTTTCTTTTGAGCTGCTACCAGTATCTGGGTTTTTTGCACATAGCTGTGGAAACAAATGATAATGTCTCTCGGACTAGCATCCAACCTCTGGCCCAAAGTCCTGTGAGCCCGCTCTATTTTAATGGCTCGTGAAGTATCGGCCATCTTGCCAGCTGTAGATTGGCCCTCCTGAAGAATAAAGGTGCACACCTCCTCTGCCACCTCCTGTGCATTCACAAAGTCTGCTGAGTCAGGGACCCCCCTGATCCTAATATTGCACCTTTGGGACCGATTTTCCAAATCTTCCAGTTTATCTTGGAGTGTGGCTACCTCGGTTTCCATTGAGCTGTGTTGTGCCTGTAATTTATTTAAGGCTGCAGCATGATTGTCTGCTCTCACATCCATATCATCCACGCGGTGACCAAGCATTACAAGGTCTTCTCTTAATTCAGTAATGGAAGCCAGCAGTTCTTTCTTATGGGTCTTAAGATTGGCCCTTATTTCATGGAACCAGCCCCTTATTTCATCCCATAGCTGCGGGGTTACTAGGGTAGTTTCTGTTCCACCAACCTGGAACTCTCCGGCACCATCTTGAAAATTTAGTGCGGCAGCGCCCGTAGCGGCCTGCTCCGGCCTGTCAGCTGTGTCATCAGCCAGCTCCGGCGGGTGTTTGCTGAATTTCCCTAAACAAAATCGAAGGGTATTTCCCTGCTTCCAAGGGCTCTTGCTTGCAGGGTCCTTTTTCTTCTCCAAGACTTCTCCCAGACAGCAAAAGAGGGGAAGAAGGGGCAGGACGGAGGAAAGACCCCCTCATCAACAGGAACAAGTGAGAAAAGGGCCACTGACCCTCTGTTCATTCTACTCGACTAAGGAGATATTCTCAGAACAACCTGGCTACTCCTGGGAGCAATCTCTCCACCAGAATCTTGCGACTGCAAGTTTGATACCTCTTCCATCTGCTGAAACAGAGAAATACTGAAATACTGCAGGTGGGAGAGTCCCGTATAAGGCTATTTCCAGCAAAGCTGTCATTCTCTGTCTCCAAAAACCCATGTGTCTGGACTGGACTGGTGGCCTATAAGGAAGGCTAAATTTTCTTTCCTTGAGTCCTACAAGACCAGTTCAGAATCCTACCCAGTTGGCCTGTAACCTGCTCTTCTATTTGTATATACTATTCAGAGTTTCGCAGCTATTGAATGTTAATTGTTTCTAGTTTCAGACCTTCTCTATTAAGAGAATCAAGACTATTCTGGGTTCACCTAAGAGTTTTTTCTTAGGTAGTTAAGAACATAAGAAATTGCCGTGCTGTGTCAGACCAAGGGTCCATCAAGCCCAGCATCCTGTTTCCAACAGTGACCAATCCAGGCCATAAGAACCTGGCAATTACTAGGGATGTGCAGAGCAAATGTTTAAGTTCATATGTCCATATGTCCAAAGAGGGTCCCATTTGCGGTCAATATGGACATAAACAGAATTCAATGAGTTGAGTATATGTCCATATGTGCAAATAAAAATTTAAACCCCTCACCCTCCTTAATCCCCCCCCCCCCCCAAGACTTACCATAACTCCTTGGTGGTCCAGCGGGGTCAGGACGCCATTTCTGACCAACTTTGCAAGGAGCACGTGACGTCGGCGTCACGTCGGAGTGACGCCACGTCAGAGTGATGCGGCGTCACGTGATTCCCCGCGAGTTCCCTCCGGCACCCTCGTTCGGCCCAAAAGGAACTTTTGGCCAGCTTGGGGGGGCCTCCTGACCCCCCCAAGCTGGCCAAAAGTTCCTTTTGGGCCAAACGAGGATCCCGGAAGCGTCCCCGCGGGGAATCACGTGACGTCGGCGCCACGTCAGAGTGACGCGGCGTCACGTGATTCCCCGCGAGTTCCCTCCGGCACCCTCGTTCGGCCCAAAAGGAACTTTTGGCCAGCTTGGGGGGGCCTCCTGACCCCCCCCCCCAAGCTGGCCAAAAGTTCCTTTTGGGCCGAACGAGCGTTCCGGCGCGAACCCGCGGGGAATCACGTGACGCCGCGTCACTCCGACGTGGCGCCAACGTCACGTGCTCCTCGCAAAGAATTTCAGAAATGGCGTCCTCACTCCTCGCTGGATCACCAGGGAGTTGTGGTAAGTCTTTGGGGGGGGATTAAGGAAGGTGAGGGGTTTAAATTTTTATTTTGGATCAACAATCGCGATTTTCAACTTATTCAACATAGCTATGTTGAATAAGTTGGAAATCCGATCGTTTATGTCTCATCACTTTTTTAAGTTAAAAAAAAAAAAAAAGTAGCGTTTTACATTTATGTTCAATACGAATGCACACCCCTAGCAATTACCCAAACACCAAGAAGATCGCATACTACTGATGCAATTAATAGCAGTGGCTATTCCCTAAGTAAACTTGATTAATAGCAGTTAATGGACTAATCCTGCAAG
This sequence comes from Rhinatrema bivittatum, assembly GCF_901001135.1. Lineage (NCBI taxonomy): Eukaryota > Metazoa > Chordata > Amphibia > Gymnophiona > Rhinatrematidae > Rhinatrema > Rhinatrema bivittatum. The sequence continues at coordinate 225,815,885 of NC_042622.1, forward strand.
ACCTTATCCAAACCTTTTTTGAACCCAGCTACACTAACTGCACTAACCACGTCCTCTGGCAACAAATTCCAGAGCTTAATTGTGCGTTGAGTGAAAAATAATTTTCTCCGATTAGTTTTAAATGTGCTACTTGCTAACTTCATGGAATGCCCCCTAGTCCTTCTATTATTTGAAAGTGTAAATAACCAAGTCACATCTACTCATTCAAAACCTCTCATGATCTTAAAGACCTCTATCATATCCCCCCTCAGCCGTCTCTTCTCCAAGCTGAACAGCCCTAACCTCTTCAGCCTTTCCTCATAGGGGAGCTGTTCCATTCCCTTTATCATTTTGGTTACCCTTCTCTGTACTTTCTCCATCGCAACTATATCTTTTTTGAGATGCGGCGACCAGAATTGTACACAGTATTCAAGGTGCGGTTTCACCATGGAGCGATATAGAGGCATTGACATTTTCCGTTTTATTAACCATTCCCTTCCTAATAATTCCTAACATTCTATTTGCTTTTTTGACTGCTGCAGCACACCGAGCCGATGATTTCAAAGTATTATCCACTATGATGCCTAGATCTTTTTCCTGGGTGGTAGCTCCTAATATGGAACCTAACATCGTGTAACTACAGCAAGGGTTATTTTTCCCTATATGCAACACTTGCACTTGTCCACATTAAATTTCATCTGCCATTTGGATGCCCAATCATCCAGTCTTGCAAGGTCCTCCTGTAATGTATCATAATCCACTTGTGATTTAACTACTCTGAATAATTTTGTATCATCTGCAAATTTGATAACATCACTCGTCTTATTCCTTTCCAGATCATTTATATATATATTGAAAAGCACCGGTCCAAGTACAGATCCCTGAGGCACTCCACTGTTTATTTTTTCCACTGAGAAAATTGACCATTTAATCCTACTCTCTGTTTCCTGTCTTTTAGCCAGTTTGTAATCCATAAAAGGACATCGCCTCCTATCCCGTGACGTTTTAGTTTTCTTAGAAGCCTCTCATGAGGGACTTTGTCAAACGCCTTCTGAAAATCCAAATACACTACATCTACTGGTTCACCTTTATCCACATGTTTATTAACTCCTTCAAAAAAATGAAGTAGATTTGTTAGGCAAGACTTCCCTTGGGTAAATCCGTGTTGACTTTGTTCCATTAAATCATGTCTTTCTATATGCTCTGTGATTTTGATCTTTAGAATAGTTTCCCCTATTTTTCCTGGCACTGAAGTCAGGCTCACTGGTCTGTAGTTTCCCAGATTGCCCCTGGAGCCCTTTTTAAATATTGGGGTTACATTGGCAACTCTCCAGTCTTCAGGAACAATAGATGACTTTAATGATAGGTTACAAATTTTAACTGATAGATCAGAAATTTCATTTTTTAGTTCCTTCAGAACCCTAGGATGCATACCATCTGGTCCAGGTGATTTGCTACTCTTTAGTTTGTCAATCTGGCCTACTACATCTTCCAGGTTCACAGTGATTTTGTTCAGTTCGTGTGACTCATCACCCTTGAAAACCATCTCCGGAACTGGTATCTCCCCAACATCCTCATTAGTAAACACAGAAGCAAAGAATTCATTTAGTCTTTCTGCAATGGCCTTATCTTCCCTAAGAGCCCCTTTAGTTGATGGTTTAGCTATGATAGAGGAATAACGAAATGCTGCAGGTGGCACAGTTACTTATCAAGGCTGCTTCCAGCAAAGCTTTCTCTTTCTCTATTTGCTGGTAGGGGAGAGAACCCCAAGTATATGGACAGTAAGGAATCCTATTTTATGTGCAGAAAGCATAGTTTATCTGCACAAAGGTTTTCTGCACAGAAAATATAATTTATGCACAGAAAAATGTTTTCAGTGCAGAAAGCATTTTTGTGTGCATAAATCATATTTATGTGTGGAAAACAGGCTTGCTTTGAACAAAGCATGGTCTCTGAGCATAAAATACAGACTGTAGATCCCAGTACTGGAAGTCCAGCTTCTGCCTGTAGCCTAATATTAGCCCTGAAAACGTTATTCCATCTTAGACTAGGAGTTTCCAGCGCTAAGAAACACAAGGTAAGCCAGCACACCTATCTGTAGTGGAGGCAATAGATAATGCCATCATTAGCAAGGAATTTCCATGCAAGGGTGCTAACCTAAATGCAGGGTTGTGCGCACAAGGGTTTTGTGAGAAAAACTCCTTGATGCTTCAGCAGTAAAGTCTGCGCAAAAAAAACATGCACAGCTGAGGTTTAAAGGGTGAGCTCTGCCGAATGCATTTTTTTTTTTTACATCGGCATCTTAGAAATATACGTACTCTGGGGACAGGGAAATAAATGGCTGACTGGTCAGGCAACTTGGAATATAAATAATGAAAAAAAACCCCACTGCTTACACCTTTTCTTAAGACAATTTTTATAGAGTGGAGGCTTAGCCTAGGGGTTAGAGCAGTGGCCTGGGAACTCGGGAAGCCTGCATTCAAATCCCATTGCTGCTCCTTGTGACCTTGCACAAGCAACTTTGCCCTCCGTTGTCTCAGGTGCAAACTTACAGGCACTGTGTTCTGGTCTTAATGCACAGATTACACATTTTTTTTTTTTTTTTTACATCTCCCTGATGCAGTAAGCTAATGGCATGCTAATGCATCCGGAGTTTAAAAAAAAAAGAACGCCTGACAGGACAACGTGCGTTCGGCACAGGCCAAACGCACGTTTTTACGCAGGAAGGGGGAAGGCGGTGCTATGGCTGCCAGGAGAGAATACTTATCCAGCTAAATGGCAGCCACCGCCACATAGCCAGATAAGTACTGGCTTATCCAACTAATAGCAGCAAACCACTGCCAGGTGATTCCCCCTCCCCACCCCCACCCCCTTTTTTTGAGTTTTAAGTGCCAGCGCAGTAGCGCTGGAAACTCACCTCCAGGTCAAAGATGGAGTTAAGTTTCCAGCCCTAAGAAAACCCGAGTTGGGCCGATGCACCTCTCTGCAGTGAGGCGGCCTACTTAATACCCTCACGTGCATGGGATTTCCAGGGCTCCCCATTTTGGAAGGCACATTTTCTGCACGTAAGACTCCTGGCTGCGTTGGCGGTAAGTCTTCCGTGCAGAAAATGTGCTTTGAATTGCAGGTAAAATGGTGCATTTGGCCTGAATGTACCTTTCTGCTTTGCCCTGTTAGGTTGTCAGCCTTTCTAACAGGCACGGCCACCCCTGGGGTCCTCCAGGGCCATAACCAGGCCTGGTTTTTCAGGAGCTCCACAATGGCGATGCACGGGATAGGTCTGCATGCAATGAAGGCAATGCCTGCAGCTCTATCTCCCACATATTCCCATGGATATCCTGAAAAGCAGGCCTGTTTGTGACTCTTGAAGACCACCCCTGTCACCTAGGGTTAGGGAAATACCTGAATGTAATCTGCTTTGAAGTGCCTGAAAGGTGAATGTAAAAAAAATAAATAAATAAAAATATATGCTGATTACACCTGTAAATACAGGCCTTTTTTTTTTTTTTTTAAACAGCACCACCAGAGACACTTGCAGTGACAAAAAAAACCCAAAAACCCCCCAGAAAATTCCAGGCTCTTGTGAACCTTACATTTGCTACACGGGAGGGACTCCCTGCTGCGGTCTTCCAAGGTTCTGAAGCTGTTTGCTTAGTTCTTCAAAAGAACCTAAAAGGAATCAAAACATTGGCACAATTAATGACAGGAATTTCCTTTTCTCTCCTCTCTCCCCCCCCGACCCTTTCATCGTCAGTCTGACCCTGCAAAGCGTGGCCGGAGCCCCTTCTGCCCCGGGCACGACGACACTCACCCCCGGAGCTTGGGACTGACCCGGGGTTCCTCGGGTTTGGGTTGCACGGAACCTGTGAATGACAGAGAAAGCTCGGTTACGGGAGCACGCGGAGACACGACCAGTGCATAAGGCTTCTCTGCTTCCCTCGCAAAGTAGGCTAAATATGGGGGGGGGGCAGTCTGGGCCTGTGTGTGCCAATGATGGGGTCATGACCCTTCAGTTCTTGGGTACTTCGAAAGGGAGGTCGTTTCGTGGAAAACATTAACTGCTTCTTTTACAGAAGTTCCTTTACTAATTAAACTGTGGGTTGCATTTTTACTAAAATCATTACAAAACAAACGAAGTAGAAGTAATCACTTTGCAGGAAACAAGAGTTTCCTGATTGGCTGCAATGCTGATTATTAATGACACAGGAGCCGCTGGGGCAGCTGATCCCCTCCCCCCCTCTCCACGAGACTTAGCAGAAGGTTCATCCTGTGATGGTTAGCATGAGGTCACTTTCTTTTTTTTTTTTTTTCCTGATTATCCCCTCCTGCAGGACCTCCTTTCCTCTCTCCCGTGCCCCAGCAGTGCACGTATTCCCACTTTTCACCCATAAATAGACCAAGCATTGTAGGGGAACCTAAGTGGAGAGAGCAGGGCGCGCAGCTCTGACGCTGAAGTATTTCCCATACCATTCAGACCTTGCCACTAGGGTCCCTGCGCTGGGAATGCCCTGCAGAGTCTCTAATCCCCGAGCCTCTGGACCTTTGCTCTGAACAACGATGCCTGGAGTGTACATACCCGGAACCTCTGGCATCGGTCCAATTCGTTGACCTTTGCCCCCAGCTGGGCTCTGACGGTGCCCAGGGTCTGACTCTTCTCCTCCAGCTCCTGGGCCAGGCTTTCTTTCTCCTTCGTCAGCTTCTGCTTTTCCTCATAGATCCTCTTCACCTCGGCGTCCCAGCTTTTGCGGATGGCCTCCAGTGCCCTCTGGTGCTCCTGAGCCATGGTGGTCCTGGTCTTCTCACACTCCCTCAGCTTCTCTTCGCTTCGAAGGTTCTTGGCATGGAGAAAGCTGTTTTCCATCAGTTTGGAGCTGATCTGGTCCTCCAGGCTCTTCAGTTGCTCATTGACCTTGTTTAGGACCAGCTCAGATAGTTGGGAGTAGCTTTCCTTGAGTTTGAATATGTCCAACCTGGAGCTGTCTAGAGGCAGAGCCCTCTCCACGGCACTGGTGATGGTCTGGCGGAGGTTCTGCAGCTCCTCGCTGAACTTCTTCTCAACGCTAGCGCAGCTCCCCTGGAATTTTTCCAGCTGCGTTTTCAGGTCGTTTCTCTCATTCCGCAAGTCGATCATCTGCAGACGGTAGAACTCCCGATCCGAGTCTGCTGCACGCATCTTCTGTGTCAAGTCTGCCGTGGTCTCTGAGCAATTCTTTCGAAATTTGTGAAACTCCAGCTCCAAGTGATTCCTTTCCTCCTTGATCCGAAATTTTTCCACTGCAGATCAAGAGCAAAAGGGACTTCTGTTAGGAAGGCTGGGGATACTAATATATTATCTTTATAAGCAGACATTATATATAACACCTCGGGTAGTTTTATTTTGGTCCAATAAAAAAGTATTAATCAATATCCTGAAATACTAAGTGTGTCTCAGTGGGAGTCAAGGTGCAACAAATATTCCTTCCATCGAAGCTTCGACATGTCCTGCAAATTGTCACTGGAAGGAAAACCTGTTTAGCTATGTTATTTTGTTATAACTTGGCTTTCTGAGTATTTTCGTTTATAATGCTTATATCAGGATACTGTGTGATGACTCCTCCAACTCTCAGCACTTTCCTGTTCTAGGGCTGTTCATGCAATTATGCTGTGTTATATGTTATGCATTATCCTATGTCACGAGATCTCCACCATGTGTTCCTATTTTATAGGATGTGTTATGCATGACATGTTCTGTGTTATGTATTGTACGTTATATTTTATGCTGTGTGATATTCATGTGATCTGTTCCGAGTTATGCCCCAGTGACTGGTCATGCCAGAAATGTCTGTTGTCATTGAGGGGATTCTCTGTAGACAGATCCAGGGCCATTGCTTCCATTAGGAAATTTAGGCAGTCATCAAGAGCAGCAAACTCACATGGCTGCTAGTGGAGTCCATCAGCTTGAGAATAGGAAGAAGCCAGAACTGCTGGATTAGAAGGGAAGAGTGAAGGAAATGCATGCTGAGTGAGTGGGGGCAGGAGGGGCTTGAAAGAAAGAAAGAATGTATTGGTCGCATGAAGGAGAGAGAGAGAGAGGTGCTGGGTGGGTGGAGGGTGGCAAGTGAGTATGTTGGGGTAGTGGGGGGCAAGAGGAGTAGGCAGGGGATGGAGAGAGTGAGAGTGTTGTGTGTTGAACAAGGGAGGGGTGGAGAGAGTGTGTGTGTGTGCTGAGCGGGTGCTTGAGGCAGAGAAAGCGAGAAGTTGCTGAGCAGTTGGTAAGGTGGAGAGAGAACGTGCTGGGTGCATGAGACTGGGGCAGAGGCTGCTGGTACTGCAGAAAGAGAGCGAGGAGCTTGGGGGGGAATGCTGGACCTGGAGTGGAGAGGAGAAGAAGAGACGCTGGCTTAGGGGAAGAGAGCGGATGCTGAGCATTATGAGAAGGAGGCAAAGAGAGGGCTATGCTGGGCAGAGGGGGTAAGGGAAGAGTCTGAGGGGTGGTGATCAATGCTATCAAAGAAGGAAGCTCTGCGCTGGAGCCCATGTTAGCAGGAGGAGGGAATGCGATGTTGGAGCTGCCACAAGTAGATAAGACAGAGAGGAGGAGTGACCAGACCAAAGGTTTGCCTAGGGCACCTAATACCCTTGCACCAGCCTGGACAGATCTAACAGGCCTTTTCTGTTGATTGCTAATTTTTAATGTTAATATTAAGTTCTAGTCCTGGCCCCCGAAATCCTGAGACAAGAGTAAAAAAAAAGTGTGCTGAACTTCAATGCATATTTTCTGTACTCATGAACTAAAAAAAGAGTTAGTACGCTAATGCTATGCTACTGTATTGGGAGTTTAACAGAAACCTGCTGACCTGAAAATGTGTGCACATAAACGTAAAAGTATGATTTATGCACACACAACCTGGTTTATGCGCATGAACAATCCGTGCTCAAAGCATGTTCTCTGTGCATTACGGCATAGGTGCAGAACATCTGCTTTCTGTATAAATCCCAGGTTTAGCCCTGTACACTTTACTCCGCCTCTGACCGGGAGTTACATTTTCAGTACTAAGAAAACATGAAATAAGCGTAGGCACCTCTCTGCCCTGGGGAGTAATAGCGAATGCCTTGATTTACATGAGGGATAATCATTTGTGTGCACAGTTTTTAATGTGCACTGAATGTGTTAAATCGTGAGTAGAGTGCACACAAAAATATGCATGCACACAACTGAGGGCAACTCGGTCCAGAGGATGGCCACTAAAATGGTCAGTAGCCTTTGTTGTAAAGTGTATGGGGACAGACGTAAAGATCTAAAACACATGCCCTAGAACAGTGGTTCTCAACCCTGTCCTGGGGTCCCCCCCCAGCCAGTCGGGTTTTCAGGATATCCACAGTGAATATGCATGAGAGAAAATTTGCATGTTATGGAGGCAGTGTATGCAAATTTTCTCTCATGCATATTCATTGTGGATAACCTGAAAACCCGACCAACTGGGGGGGGGGGGGGGGGGTCCCCAGGACAGGGTTGAGAACCACTGCCCTAGAAGAAGGAGTGACATGATAGAGACATTTAAATACCTCGGAGGTTATCGGTGCACGAGAGGTGGGTCTCTTTCACAGAAAGGAGAATGGAACAAGGGGGGGGGAGGGTCACGGGATGAGACTGATGATTAATCAAAGTATTTCTTTACAGAGAAGGTGGTGGATGCATGGAACGGCCTCCCAGGGGATGCGGTGGAGTCAAAGACAGTATCTGATTCAGGAAAGCATGGGATAAGCACAGAAGATCTCTGAGGGGAGTGGAAGGGGTTGTAGAGTTGAGCAGGAGTGTGGCTGGGCAGACTAGATAGGCCATGCAGTCTTTTTCTGCCATCACATTTGTATGTTTCGGTTCCATCAGGCATCCCCTGTTTGTCACTATGTCAGTGCTTTGGTTTTTTCCACCGGAAGCAATGCTCCCAAATGGTCATTCTTCCATGCTTTAGATAACACCAGCTCTAAACATGGGCACAGGAGAGCGTGCCGACCCACGCTTGCCGTGTGTGAGTCAGAAAGAAGCTGGCCTGCCGACTGAAGAAAGATTTTTATTACACATTGTCTCTGTAGTACTAGGACCATTAAAAAGAGGAGGAAGGGCTTAGGACTTTCTAGATTAGCTAAAGAAGCAAAGCAGCTCTGGGCGACACTAGGACCCAACTAGGAAACCAAACACTAGAGGAAGGAAATCCAGAATCCTTCTTTTGGGAGCACGGAAAGACATTTTAACAGTTCTTCTGGCTGTCTCTCGGGGAGGCACACGCCTTTCTGCCCCGTGTATCCGGAATGACTCAAGACGTCTTGCCTCTTCTGTAGTTGAGTTAATAGGAGCAAAGAGGAGAGGCACTGCTCCTCGCTGGAAAAATATTGTAGACATGTTGGCTGCCCTGAAAGTGGATCCTTTTAAACTAAATTTCTCTGGATTCTGAGAGAGAGGAGTGACAGCACTGGCCGCATCACTGAGCCAGATGGATGGAAAATCACTGGGGGCCTCCCTCAGCCTGAACCATTTTCAGGTATATAAAGGAACCTGTCGGTCTGAATAAGGGACACTTTTTCTGGGAATCAAACAAGGCCGCTGGGGACCCAAGTTCTGGAGGTTTTGGTCAATCCTGGTTTTGGACAGACTAACCCGAAGACCCACAGCTCTCTTCCCAAGACTTGGACGGGTGGTTAGGGGCTAATGCCCCTTATTGCCCAGATCACTGTCAGTCCACTCTTGCATCCCAGTGCATGGTGGGAATTGTAATCTCCCATTTGACACCAGGACTGCAGGGGCTGGAATGCATCAGGAGAGGAAGCGCAGGCATGACCTAGACTCTAGGTCCCAGGGCAGCTCCGCTCCCCTGCGAGCCCTCCCCAGGGATAAGCCTCTTACCATAGCAGGTCACATTCATAGTGCTGAGGTTGTTGTTGCAGTGCTTGAGTTCCATCATGGCTGCAGTGCACTGTTGCAATAAACGGTTCAACTGTATCTGCAAAGACAGAGAACAGGAAAATTGCACAACCATGCTCAAGCTGAGAGGCGAAACAAACATTCCCATTATCCAGACTGGGGAAGGGGCTTCAGATGCCCCAGACATGAAGGGTGTTTTATAAGGTCACCAGATGGCTCTAGGTCATCAGAGTCAGGCCAGTCTGGGATCTACATTGTGTCCGCTATAGATTTATACTTTGATCTCTCAAAGAAAAGCAGGAATTAAACATCCTGCGATAAAAGCAGGACTGGCTCAGCCTGGCTCAGCAACTTACAAAATCCCCAAGCTGATCGATAAGGGAGCTGAAGGAACTGGCCTCGAAACTTCATAGGATTGGATCTTGGGGCTGCAAATGTCACTTTCTTTTGTTTTTGTTTTTTTAAACTTTATTTTTATCAGCATTTCAAATATACAGACAGCAATAGCAAGTCACGGAAAACACAAGAATGGTACATAGTTACCATGATACCAGCAAAATCGAGCTGCCCCGCACCGAACCATTTCTTGACTTACAATGAAATCGGAGGGAGAATCGTTACAGAAAGAGCAATACATAACATTCAAAATAATAAGTAAGGAGGCGGATGCAGATTATATTTCATTCTACGGCTACTACTTGGTTGGCTTCACCAGAGGGGTTGATAGGAGTTCAACAAAAAAAACAAACCAAAAACCCAATTGAGAAGGCTAAAAAAAAAAATATATATATCTGACATTATCAATCTTCATCACACATTTGCAGGGAAATCGTACAAATATCTGAGCACCCAACTGTCGTGAGCAAGGACATAAAGCCAGGATCCTGATCAGATGCTGCTGTGTTGCTCTAGATATATCCGGATAGATCCAGATCTTTTGGCCCAGGTATAAGGAACCCTCTATTGCGCAGGAAAATTCTGAGAACATAGACCCGGTCAGAGGAAAAAAACAAAGTTAACCAAAAGGGCTCCCCTCTCTTCAATCTGAGCCTCGGCAGATGTTTCCAAAACTTGCTAGCATAGGATTGGATCTTGGGGCTGCAAATGTAACTTTCTAAAAGTAACGTATTCCAGTTCTTTCTTTTTCATGAGCTTTGTAATCTTCAATAGAAACCCTAAAATGTAGTAGTGTATCATGGGGTTTCGGTTCAGCATCACAGACTCATTATAACTTTGACCTATGTAATGATTAGACTTCTCTGCCTGTCTCCGCCATGTTAGAGAGACCTTTCTAAATCTCCTACAGTCTGAACAAGGGTTGCTTTTCCCTGGCTACTGGAAGCCACTTTCACCAGAGCTGCTGTGCTAGAAATTTCAAATCATTAGCTGCACAGTTCTTCTTGTTAATTGATTATTGAAAGATGACCTACTTTGTTCTATATAGTGTTTGTATTTTGAATGTACTTTATTGAACACCCCTTTGATTTGTATAAGATGTAGTATTTGAAAACAATAAAACTAAACTAAACATATACTGCTGGTGGAAGGTCTGTCGTCCAGTTGAACATAATGCATCTTTTGGCTGATATTAAAGAAAGGTGCAGAGGTGTCACCGAAAGACATTCCTAGGAAAGAGCAGCAATCTGCATGTTTCCTCTGTCTAGGACCAGTTGATTTACGTTCCAGTTCTGGCTCTCCCTCTTTTTCTCATTTTCCAGGTTTGCGTGTTGCGGGATCTGTGCGTCATGCTCCAAAAAAACCCAGACCCGTGCTGTCTTTCCGGGCCAGTTATTCCACCCAAAATTGTCCGTTAGGAATCATATTTAAAGAAGAAAACCAATTAAAATGTGTTTTGCCTTTTTGTGTGTTTCCTACAGGTGCTCAAGTGGGTACGTGGCTAAACCACGCTTCTGAACAGTGCAATGGCGCGCGCCCTTATACCCCCTGCCAGAGGGACACACATCGTCTGCTCTGGAATAGATGGGGGGGGGGGGGGGGGAGATTCCAGGGAGGGGGGGTGCATGCACTTAGATGCCATTTTGCTTTTGTCGGGTTTTTTTTTTTGACAGACCGCTACACTAATTAACATTTAGAAAGGTGAGGGGTTTTGTATCTCTGCACGTTAAGCAATTAAGAGAACCAAAGTTCCAGCGAGGAACAGGCAGTGATTAGTGAGTTATTGTACAGAAAAAAGGAAGTCCGTTTTCTCTCTCGTCACTAAAGGATCATCGCCAAAAGACCTTGTGCGCCTCTTCCGAACTCTGTTCGTGTGCGGCCATACGCACATATCCGTGGGCGCACGGTAGTTTGCCACAGTGTTTTATAGCCTTGCGTGCAGACGATAAGTGCAGGTTAGGAAATATGAATAGCTATGCGTGCACACATGCTGGCTTATCTAAAAACCACGAGCCAAGCAAGTTTGGACTTATCCAGATAAATGCTTTTCCAGAAAGGAGAGCCTGTGTCATCAGAGGGTCTCTCCCCACCCCCACCCCCTCCCCCACAGCCGCCTCTGAGGGCTGCTGCTACTTAGCTGGATAAGTCAGAATATAGCCGGACAAGTGCCGATACTTATCCAAATAAGTTTAAATTTGTCCATCTACGTAGTGGAGACGGTGCTACTTAGCCGGATAAGCATGCGCAACTCCTATATCTGCCTTCCTATAATTTTACAAGGCTATGCACGTGGATTTGAATGGCGTTAATTGGACGCTTTTTCCCCTCCTCCCCCATAAGTCGGCTTTTACACCTCGTAAGTCTGGGGATTTCATAACAAGCACACGGGGGAAGAAATAACCAGTTTTACCAACGAGTCTACCAGTTTGCCCAGTCCATCTGCCGCTCGTTAAGACCTTCCTGCGTCTTCAACCTTAAGCCTCCCCCCATTGCAATCAGACCCTTTCCTCTGTTAGTTTCTCACTGTTACGGTGTTTACGATCACTTACACCCGACACTGAGCCAAAGTAAATCTGCACAAGTAAAAAAAGAGTTATGCAGGGCGTTTTGGCAGGTTTTAAATACAGCGACTTAGGCGCGCACGTGTCGGCCCCGACCCGGCCAGCCCCTTTCTCCCACGTGCGATTTTGCTTGTGGTCCCTGAAGCAGGCGCATGTGTTGCCATTTTTAAAGCAGCATGTACTCGCGTGCGGGCCGTTTTACGTGCGCGGGACTCTTTTTTTTTTTTTGCGCACGCCCCTCCTTTTGAAAATCTACCTCTCTGCGAGAGCCTCTTCCGCCGATGAGCCTAGTGTCGGCAGCTTCCCTTTTACACAGAGCTACAAGGCGCTGCTAACGCATTAAAAGGCCAGCACCTGCTTTTTTTGTACACATCAGAACATCCCCCCTCTAGTATCGATCCTGGGAAGTGTGGAAAGTTAGCAAAGTCAACGCTGATAGAAAATTGTGCCAGTTTTTATGCCCCGACATCTTAATGTGCTGGCAGTGTCTTACTCGTGAAACATTCTCTCTTATTATTTGATTGATTAATTCATTAAATGGATTTATATCCCACCTTTTAGAATACATAATTTACTCATGTGGGTCACAGCATATTATGGGTTACAGCTCTCCCTTCGGTGTGTTCCTCGACCCCTGCATACTACCACCTCTTAAGTTTTCCCCCCATCCCTGGCTTTTACCCCTCCCTTGGAAACTGATTAAGAACGCTGTCTCCTGGTACATTGTATTGTATTATAGTTGTCGTATTCATTGTTATGCTCCTCAGCATTATTTACAGTTCCTGTTACTGTAAATGCCTATGATACCCCAATATTTAGCTCCGGGTCTTAAAACTTATAGATCTTAACACACTTATCCCCCTTATATTTCTGTTTTGTTACTTGCCATTCAATTGTTATTTGTAAGGGCCACGCCCAAAAGTTATTTGTTTTTATGTAAAACCGATACGATGTGCAAACGGCTGTCGGTATAGAAGAGACTCTAAATAAATAAATAAATAAATAAATAAATAAAAATAAATTATAAAAACTTTTGGCTTACAAACCTAGCCACTTGTAGCTTCATATTTCAAGGGAGTAGCAGATTTGAATAGCAACCGAATCTCAATGCAAATTGACAACCCAGTAACTAAAATAAAGTGAAGAGCACCTTTAGGCATAAATCTTAATAGTCTTCGGCCATGGCTAAGCTCTAATCGACACTGAAATCCTAGAGACTGACTTGCAATAAATAGCATCGTCCAAAGTCTCAGGAGCTGCAGGAGCAGCAGCATTGCTTAAGTTGTTCAGGAGAAAACGCCAAACCATTTTCTGGTTAGTCCATTTCATGGTTTAGCATTTGAAAGGCTTGATAAAATAGCCAGACTTTTCGTTCTACAGTTGCCTCATAGGTAGGATGATGCAGGCACCTGATTAGCTGATGTCCTAGTTAAAACCTATAAGACAAGGTGTGCAAAGAACTGTCTGACATGCTCGGGAAAAGCAGGGAGAGAGAGAGATGAGAGCAGGCTCACAATTTGCAGCTGGCAGATGTGGACACTCTGGCTGCAGTTCACCAGCTCTCTCTGGGTGGACTGGTACAGGGCGAAATAGCGGTTCCTCTCGCCGGTGGTGAGGTTCAGCTTCCTGGACAGGTTGTCGTTTTCAGCTCGGAGGTGCGAGATGGTCTTGTGGAGCTCGGTGGCCCTCTTCTCCATCAGCTCCAGCTGCGACTTGGTGGCACCATGGGCATTGCCGTACACCATGAAGAGGACCAGCCCCAGGATAATCAGAAACTGGATGAGTGACGTGAAGAGGAAGAAATACTTCAGGTAAAAGCCGCAGTTCTTCTGCCTGGAATTGAGCATGTCTTTCGATTCCAGCCCGAATTTTGTCATAGCATAGCTATCCATGGCAGGGAGCGCGCACGTGTGTGTGCCGAGGCAGCTCAGATGGGGGCTTGCAGGACTAATACTGCTGCTGGTTACTGACGGGAGAAGATAATGTACAGGGTGGGGCCAACCGGGGACAAGCATAGTTTATTCCCTGTGTCTGAGTGTTTATATTCCTCTCTTTAATCCTTCCCCTCTACTGGCTCCATCCTGGAAATCAGGATGCCACGGTTTCCTCCAGGTCATCATAACAAAGCTGCTGGAGTGAGGGCTATTGTTAAACCATTAATGGACGGGACACATTTTCATTGTTTCGTGCCAAACCTTCTGTTTGTGCTTCTTCTCGGCAAACTTTTCCTCCTTCTGGTAAGAGCCTCTCAGTTTAAAGGACTTGAAGTCAGTAAAGGAGGATGAATGAGGCAGGGACAGGAGAGGAGAAGCCATGGTAGGAAGAAATCAGTCTGAAGTTGGGAGGGCGATGCCACTGAGTGGTCTTTGGAGGTGGGTGGCAGGGCGATGAGAGGGTCTTCTTCTGATGCGAGGCAAAGCCCTTTCTGCGAACATTATCAGAGAGCTCCCCATGAGCAGCTTAACCTCTGCCAGCTTCAGGAAGTGCTTTTTAGCTAAGCCCACACGGTACGTCCATGCCCTTTCTTCGCTGCCTCTTATTGTCTGTTGTTGCTTGCTACTGTAACATCTCTGGCGTGCCCAGACCACCACGCGACCCCCGTCTGCAGGGTTAAGAAGATGCTGGCAGATCTTGTCCTTCAGCTTCTGCGGCCCCACAGGAACTAGCAAGAGCCGCGGGAGGGAAGGACATCAGAGCTGTCTGCTCCTTCCTGTGCTCCTTCTATGAGAAAGATTTGGCTCGGGAGGAAGGCATGAGGTTGTGCGAGGAAGGCGATAAATGGTCCCAATTGCCCAGCTCATTGTTTAATTTTTTTTTTTTTTTATTAAGTTGCAAGAATGAATGAGTGACAGACACTGACATCTAGAAGCTAAGTGGGGACCTTTAGCTTTCTTCTCCAGGGGTGACTAGAAAACCACTGTTTCAATAATCTGGGCCATTTTTTTTTGGGAGGTATGACCTGTGTGCCAAGAGTGCCAAAATCAAGGCTGGTGGCCGGAGATGTCCACGCGGTGGTGGTGGGGGTGGCGACAGGAAGAACATGGATCAGGGTGGAGACCCCTAAGCCAGCCTGCACTCTCAGGCCCTGTGGCAACCTCGCACGGCTTTCCTGAGAAAGAGGAAGCCCATTTTGGGAGGAAGGGGTGGGGCTGCTGCAGGGCCTCTGAGTATCTGCTGGAAATAGGGGGAGAGGAAGCAGGAAAGCCATGGGGGAGGGGGGGGGGGCCAGGAAGGAGAGTCTGCACCACCAGAGGGTCTCTCTATCCCCCCCCCCCCCCCCCCCCACACACACACACACAACCTTTCTGGAATCTCAGAAAGGAGCCTGGATAAATCTACACAATCTTCCCACAGTATAAAAGAAAAATATAATTACATTTTCCAATTCTCTGTCTTCAAATTTTCACCCGGGCTCCCAATCTCACACCCAGGCTCCCATGTAAAGGACCTTGGTGAGGCCTCACCTGGAGTGCTGTGTTCAGTTCTGGAGCCCGTATCTAAAAAAGGACAGAGACAGGATGGAGGCGCTCCAGAGAAGGGCGGCCAAAATGGTGGGTGGACTCCATCGAACCTGAATATGTGCACCCTGGAGGAGAGGAGGAGCAGGGGGGATATGATACAGACCTTCAGATACGTGAAAGGTTTTAATGATCCATGGTCGTCAACAAACCTTTTCTGTTGGAAAAAAATCATCAGAACCAGGGGTCACGATTTGAAGCTCCAGGGAGGAAGACTCAGAACCAATGTCAGGAAGTATTTCTTCACGGAGAGGGTGGTGGATGCCTGGAATGCCCTTCCGGAGGAAGTGGTGAAGACTAAAACTGTGAAGGATTTCAAAGGGGCATGGGATAAGCACTGTGGATCCATAAAGGCTAGAGAATGGGAATGAAGAGAAGAGCCTTGGGGGTGGCTACTACCTGGTGATTATTACCCTTACTCAATAAGCCTTCGCAAGGTTAATGCAACTCCAACATTGCTCTCTGCTTGAACGGCAAGTGGAAATGTGGAAAAGAGGATTTGTATTCAGACAACAACCAACCAGGACTGAATTACACAGTCTGGGTAAACAAATAAGTGTGGGGGTAGCTTGCTTATTACGGCAGTTACTATCCCTAAACCAATTATGCCTGAATCTTCACTTTGAATGCATATACAGGGTTGCTCTCTGCTTCAACGGCAGGGGAAATGTGGAAAAGAGGATTTACATTCAGACAACATCCAACAAGGCATGGATCTGTGCAGTCTGGGTAAACAAGCATCGGGGTAACTTGCTTGATGCGGCAGTTTCTACCCTTAACCATTAAGCCTTATGCTTCACCTTTGATGCAACTCTAACATTACTCTCTGCATCAATGGCAGGGGAGGGCAGGAAATTTGAATCAAACAATTACCAACAAGGGCCCTGAACTTGGAGGTCGGTGAAACAGATAAGTATGGGAAAATAAGGGTGGGAGCTTGCTGGGCAGACTGGATGGGCCGATTGGTCTTTTTCTGCCGTCATTTCTATGTTTCTATGTAAGGCCGCTAGAACAGGAGACAGGACGCTGGAGCAGCAAGTGCTACTACAAGAGTAGGGAGAGCTGTTGCTGAGGCAAAGAGGTGAAGTCTGGATGACCTTTCAATGCCTAACTACGTGAGGTAATCAAGCTGCGCAGCGGGGCTTTTCCCCACCCCGGGCTCTTTAAATTCAGCAGCATTGGCCGCTCGTGCCCCTAAGGGGGGAAGCGTGCCGGCAGGGGGTTCGGCGGCTTCCGTCCACGAGGCAAGCCGGCGGCACATTGCCACGAAGAGAAGCGGGGCTTTCCACGGCGAGGAGCGGCATCCCGCTGCGAGAGTGCATCGCCGCCATCGGGAGCCAGCCCAAGAGGCGAGGGGTTAGCCGCGGACTGCCGAGCGTAACAATAAGCAGCTCCAACGCTTCTTTCTATGCTCCTTCCAAGGGCTGGGGGAGCCATAAATGATCCATGCAACTACCGGCTCTGCTCTGTGTCCTCAGGAGAGCCGGAAGTGAAATACACCGCCGGCTCTGCTGCGCTTTCTTGGGTCCCAGAGAAAAACGTGCAGATCACCGTTCTGGGTCGTGATGCCAGAAACGAAGGCCTCCATAATGGACAGAAAGAGGGTTTGAATTAGCACAAGTGTAAAAGTCGTGAGCAGTACTGCCCTTCACCAAGGCCGGGACTGAAGCCTGACACTTGCATCACTGCTCAGAACTTTCAAACTTGCGCTAATTCAATCCTTTTTTTTTTTTTTTTTTGAGTCTGTTCTTCGCTCTGCGGTATCTGCTTCAGTGCCACCCCCTTCCCCTTCTGTTCCCTGCAATGCAGGAGAGGTAGGGGGGAAGGAGAACAGAGGGGTGGGACTGGATTAGGGAGCAGAGTGGCTGCTCTCTTCCCTTTGGGCTTTCAGGCTCAGGGAAGAGAGCAGGGAAGAGAGCCTCTCCTCTGCCTGCAGGCTGCCTGGATGGGGGAGGGGGCCTGGAGGCAGAACAGCCCCCTGCCCCTCTGCCTCTTAAGGCTGAAAAGAAGGTGCTGGAACTGTGTTCCAGGCCGTTCCGGCACAAATTAAGCCCTGGATAGGAGAGATCATTCTGTGCAAATGATGGGAGCGGGAACGTTTTGTTGGATAAAGTCCGAGGCCCATTTGATATCCGTGTGCTTCTGGAAAAAGCTCATGTACAATATCACCTTTAGACACCTTCGAAGGTTCCTCCAATAGGAAGCCTAACCAGGTGCAGATGGCATGCAGTGCACCGATACCAGCACCTGGCCCTTTCCTCCTCCACGAAGAGGCATCTCCTGCAGTTTTTAAATATCGGTTGGCATGGTCTGGAGCTAAAGACGCTGTTGGTTTCTCTGAATTGAGTTTTTTTTCTTTCGGTGGGGCCAGCATGGCCTCCCTTTCTCCATTCTCTCCGGGGTTAACCTGGCAGACATCTGGCAGTGCCGGTGGGGCGGGGGCCTAGCAGCTGAGGTACCCTGCGCTTGATTTCCCCGCTGAGCTGGTTAGCTGAGAGAGGAGCCGCTTGCTTCCTGCGCTGCGGCCAGTGCCTGTAAATGGGATCCTGCGTGGATTGCACAGCACTCGAGCTGCTGGGGGATTGAATCTGTCTGTCAACTGTACAACCTGGCACCACAAATTACGGAGCTCAGGGGCGAGAGCAGGAGGCGAGCCACAGAACAGTGGAGAGTGGGGGGGAGGAAGGCAGGACCGGTTCAGTGCCCCCTGCCAGACCTGCTGTTCAGCAATTTTGCCCCGGGTTTCTCTTGATCTTAGAAATACAAAACCAAAACCCAAAAGGCTTAGAAACAGGACCGCGCGTCCCAGCAGGTTTGAAAAACAGAACTTATGTTGCTTCGCTGAGTCAAGCTGGCCCTGATGCCTGGCAAGAGGACGGGGAAGAACACGCTGTGCAAATGCAGCCTCATGCCTACTGATTGTGGGCGTCTTGAAAACCTCCTGGGAGCGGGACAAGTCCCGAGTTAGCAGCTGGCTGCTACCCTGAGCGCTTGAACAGTCCTGCATGCAAGGACTGGTTAGCTCCCACTTGCCCATGAGCTAACCCCGGGACTGGAGGCAGCCTGCACTGAAAGGACACAGCCAGCTGGGTCCCCCTCACAGCGCTGCAGAAGTCCAGGATTCCTCCTTTCTTTGCTCCTGCCTCGGTCTGGCCACCAGATGTCCCTGCAGCTCAAGCCATGCAAGGTGTTCAGAGGGTGGAAGGATGAGTGGGATGCACATTCTTTTGTCTTTTGCCAAGGTAACTGAGAAGCAAGCAACAAAAAAACAGATGCTGTAATGCCAGGGAAGGTCATCAGCAAAATTACTATTGCAGTCTCTAAAGATGCTGAGTTCAGACCACAGAAGAGTCACTCTTTATTCATATCCATATCCTCTCAAGGCCCGTGCTGGAGCAGCTCTGGGTGACTGGGATGAATTAAAAGGTGCTAAAAATACTGGAAGTTTGGGACGTGACACATAGGAAGCAGAGACCTCACACGCCAGTGATGGAAGTCTCATCTATTCCCCCCACACCCACTCCCACCACCACTGATCTCGCGCACCAGGATGGAGTCTCACTCATTCTCCCTGTCACTGGCTTCACACACCATGATGGAGTCTTCATTATTCCTTCCTTCACTGACATCACATACCAGGATGGAATCTCCCTCAGTGCTCCCATCTCTGACCTCACGCACCAGTGTCTCTCATTCTTCCCATCGCTGATGTCACACACTGCCACTGGAGGTCTCCCAGATTCCTCCCCCAACACTGACCACACCCACCTCGATGGAGTCTCCCTCATTCCTCCCATCACTGACCGCACAAACCTCGATGGAGTCTCCCAGATTCCTCCCAACACTGACCACACACACCTCGATGGAGTCTCCCTCATTCCTCCCATCACTGACCGCACAAACCTCGATGGAGTCTCCCAGATTCCTCCCAACACTGACCACACACACCTCGATGGAGTCTCCCACATTCCTCCCATCACTGACCACACACACATCGATGGAGTCTCCCTCATTCTTCCCATCGCTGATGTCACCACACTGCCGCTGGAGTCTCCTTCATTCCTCCCATTGCTGACCTCACACACCTCGATGGAGTCTCCCTCATTCCTCCCATTGCTGATGTCACACACCTGGATGGAGTCTCCGTCTCCCTCATTTCTTCCCATCGCTGATGTCACACACACTGCGCTGGAGCCTCCCTCATTCCTCCCATTGCTGACCTCACACACCTTTATGGAAGAAAGACAAAGCTATTGGGTAAATTGTCTTTCCACCATCCCTACGAGCTGACCTGGATGGGGGCTACACAGGCATCCACCACCCATTCTGTAAAGAAATATTTCCTTAGATTACTTACTTTCACCCTCATCCCATGACCCTTGTTCCAGATCCTCCCTTCTATTGAAAGTGGCCTCCCTCCTTGGAGGTATTTAAATGTCTCTAGCGTAACCATCCTTTTCCCCTCCTATTCCTCCAGGGTTATACATGTTTCAATCTGTAAGTCTAGAGACATAGCCAGGCAATTTGACACATATGGCCAAGTAAAAAATGTGCCCTTGTCCTGTAAATAACAAATAAGATACATTGATAAATTAAATTAAGAAACTAGAGGCCTGCCTGGTGGTGGAGCATGAGTACGTGTGGGAAGAGGCGAAGCTGTAGGCTTACTCCATGCGGGTGTCCTCTGCAAATGCAATTTTTACACCAGGGTGGGGCAGACTGGCCCTTCCATAAACAGCTGTTCTCTTATGCCCACCCTTAAATTAAAAAGAAAAAGATATCGCTGTCCCCATCTACAACTTAACAAACTTGCATAACAGAAATAAATTAATTTGTATTAATTACGGAATTCAGATACACCACCAAACTGAATTGTTTAACGTATTTTTTTTTTTATTGATTATTACAATATGTACCACACCAGAAATGCACAATTATACCTTCACAGAATGTGTATAATATACACATTTCTGGTTTCACCTCAGTAATAGCAGCACAAACTCTCTACTCCCTGGCACTTTGGAAATAACACAAAGGCAGCACTGATTCCCAGGACTCAAGCAACAAACCAACCAATGAAAATGCAGCACTACAAATATCCCAGCAGGCTCTAGACACCCATACATCTCCAACTGGGAAAGCAGAACAAGCTAGACTGCTGCACATCCCTACATAGAAACAACACATTAGCAGAATACCACACTTTGGTCGCACATGCAGAACACAGGCAGAAAGAAATATGCATACAAAAACCGAACTGAAACCACAAGAAGCTTGACCCTGCATGCAGTGCAACACAAGAGAAAGAGAAACAGAAATACATTTCCTCCTGTATTGTGCAAAATACAAAGATATCAGAGATGCACGTTCCCAAAGCTGACACATTCCAATTACTAAACTTAAAATGTTTTCTAGCTTTACTGTCTATTTTTATTTTTTCTAAATGCATTGCCCTGTATTTATATTTTTCTGTCTTCAGTGTGTTGCGTTCGGACAAGACCACAGGCCCATCTCTGCCCCACCCTGCCTCCAGGCTCCCATCCACTCCCTGGCATTGAGTCTTCCTCAGAGCACAGCGGGAGGCCTTGCTGCGACTGCCCTCCTCTTCAAGCAGGACGCTGCCGGATCCCCAAGGTGCACCCCCCCTCCCTTAGGGCATGTGTGTGATGACTGCCCTATATTTAAAGGTCCAGCAGCGGGAACCCCCCCGGAGGTGCCCCTTGATGATGTCACCCAGCCAGCTCTATAAAGGGCTGAGATGGAGAACCCTCCAGTGCCTCGGCAATAGGTCGACTCCGTTGGAGAAGTGCTTTGCCTCTACATCGCTGGTTCCTGCTTCCTCTGTGAATCCTCTTCCTAGTTCTTGTCTTCATGGTCAGTCTTCCCTTTGTCTGTCTTCATCATCTCATCTTGCTCCTGTGGTTCCTCGTCCTCCCTCCTCCTCTTTGTTCCTCATCCCATCGGATTGGACTTCTGGATTTGACTCAGATTGGACTTCTGGCTTGACTTCGGATTGGACCTCAACGCTGCTTGATCTCTACCTGCCTCTGATCACTGCCTGTCTACCATTACTGCTTGAACTCTGCCTGTCCTGACCACTACCTGAACCTGTCTCTGTTGGCTGCTGCCTCTCCCGACTTCTTCACCATGCTGGCCTGCAACATCTTTTATGTGACATTTCTTCATCTCCACAGAGGCCTGCACCTAAGTCCAGCTGGCTCCGGCACCCGAGGGTTCAACCTAAGGGGAACGAGAGCTGATATTGGTGAAGCTCCAGTTGGGCCTCTGCTCCAGCCAGCTCCACCTGCCAATGGTGGGGACCTGCAGGGCACCTCCCTGTGGGTTGTGCCAACTGCACTTTGGCCCAAGGGTCCACTTTTGCAACACAGTGCTTTTCTCTTCTCCATTTTCTCCAAATTCCTTTTCCAGGGTCTCCTTTTCAGTTTCTCTTTCTTCTCTTTTCCTGTTTCCTTTTTTCCCTCCCCTGCATCTATCTTTGACATTGATCTTTTCTTTCATCTCATTCCTCTTCCTCTCTATGCGCATAGCTAGAATTCACCCCTCCTTCTCCTTCTCTTTCTCCAGTTCTCCTTGTGCCTGATATTCACTTCCTTAACTCTATCCTTTATTGCCCTTGCTCAGCCCTCTATCTCCCCTCACTGATCTCCAGTTATCTAACTTCCTTGCCCTCATCACACTGCTACCTCCTTTCTGGCTCTCTCTCCTCCCACCATCCCAAAGCTAATTCTCTCCCTCCAACCATCCTTCAACTATCCCCCTTCAAGCTCTTATTTCCACCTCTGTAACACCTCCTTCCTTGCCATTTCTCCTCATTTTTGTCAGGTATCTTTCCTCACCCCTCCCCATCCCTCTCTGGGGGTGTCTCTACCTTCTCTTACCCACATTGTTCTTCCCAATTATCAATCTTCCTATTTTCATCTCTCACCTATCTTCCCAGCTCTCTATCTCTCACTTTTACCCACCTTCTCAGACCATCTTCCCTTCTCTTTTTTAACCCTTTTACAAAATCCCCCCTGTTCCACCTCTGCTCTACTCTTCCCCCACATTCCTGTTTTCCCCTCTGTCTTTCACCCACTTCCTAGTCCAACCATTTTATACCCTCAATACTTCCCCAGCCCTCACCTACTTCTTCTGCCTCTCATCCATTCACCTGCTTAAACTCTTTTCCTGTTACCCACCCCTCTCCCCCTGGCTTAGTCCCTTTCTTCTCTTTAACTCCCCTACCCCACCCTTCCCATTCTTCCTCTCACCCTCTCCTCAGCCTCCCATTTTCCACTCTCTTTCACCCATCCTTTCCACCGTTCCTCCAGGTCCCTTCACGCCATATCTTCCCATTCCTCACCGTTCAAACCTCGTTTTACCTCTATACCCCCTAGCTGTATATCATATCCCCTTCTCCCTACTACCTGCTCCACAGATTTTCTCTCATAATCCCAGTACCCAGTCTCACACCCCAGTTCCACCAACCCAAGCTCACTCCAGTTCCTATTCGCCCAATTACCTCAGCCACCACTAACCTTCCAACTGCTGCCTTTCCTACACACCCAGCCCTCTACAAATGCTCCTCCCACCCCAATCTCTCGGTCCCCCACTTCCCCCTCAATGCCCCAAGTGCTGCTCTTCTCACTGAGTCCCTAGTTCCCATCCACCTTTGCCTCAGTGCCCCAGTTGCCATTCTTTCCACTCCCAGTCTCCCAGTCCTGCTCACCCAATTCTCTAGTCACCACTCACCACTCATCCTGGACCCCTAGTTTATTTATTTAAAAAATGTTATACTGCTGTCTACAATAGCGCACAAAGTGATTTACAAGGAGAACATGCCATAACATTTAAATGAAAATAAAATAAAATAATACAAAAAAATCGCAATACACTTAGGAGTCGATTTTAAAAGGAGCATGTGCGCGTCCATGTACACGCTGGTTCCCAGCGCATGCACATGGCCGCACCAATTTTATAACAGGCACGCACTGGATCGAGGACTGAATTCTGCAGCACATCACTGGTAACCTCCCCTTTCGTAGGAACGAGTTCCATTTACGCCATCCTTTGTTGCCACACACTCAAGCCAATTTCTAACCCAGGCAATCATTTCAGGGCGCATACCTAGGGTGATCCATTTTTTGTTTTATAAGTCATCTCTGTGGAACCATGTCAAAAGCCTTGCTGAAATAAAAGTACATTACATCAGCAAACCTCCCCTGATCCAACTCTATGGTCGTCCAGTCAAAGAAATTGATCTGATTTGTCAGACAAGACCTAGCTGCCTTGGATCCTGTAATCCAGTGAATTCCAAAAATGGCACTATCCTCCTTTTTTTTTTTTTTTTTAGCAGAGATTCCATTAATTTACTATCCACTGCGGTCAGACTAACTAACCTGTAGCTGTCAGCCTCCTCTTTACTTCCATGTTTGTGAAGTGGAACCACATCTGCCTGCCTCTGTACCAGAGTTGAAACAAATAATTCAATGCCTGGACCCCTGAACAATAGTCCTGGAAGAGAGAGACGCAGAGCTGCATTAGTTCCAACAGAGGGATCCTGTGTTGTTTTTTTAATTGCTTGCTGACCAGTAGAGCCTTCTACAGGGAAGGAAAGGTAAACGAAAGAGCATTGGACAGGAAAGAAAAATAAACAAGCAGTCGAGCTGAGCAGTGCTCGTGTTTATTGCTTCTGCAGGTGGGCAAGGAGAAATTTGGAGCTAGATTGCAGAGAGATTTGGAGAGGACCAGAAGCATTCCTATGGTGCTGCAGCTTATGAGAAAGAAAAGTAGGGTTTTTTTTTTATCAGTGAGCAAAATAAATTGGTTGGCAGAGGAAAGTCCTTAACACTGACAGATGTGGGTTGGATTTTATCCCTGTTGTACAGCTCTACTAGGAAATGAGAAACACTGAAGAGAGAGTAAGCAAAAGGTCAAATTTGTGTGAAAGAAAATCTAGTTTAAAATTAAAGTTTACCATCAGAGTTGTGCAGAAATAGTAATCTGCTGTAGTTAAAAGTTTGAACGAAGAAAAGCTGGAATTGAATCTGTTTAATTCTGAATTTCACTAAATCCAAGCATTTGTTCAGTCAGGGATTGGTATTAAAACCAGAAGCTTTAAGCACTGACTGACAAGTAATCTGGCAGAGTGAACTGCTATTTGTAAAAAGAGTTTTTCTTTTGTAACCAGAGGTTAAAATATGAAAATAAGGGGGTAATGAATTAATAATTTTATTTTTACTGACCTGAGTCCTGAGGCTGTAAGAGAGCATTGCTGGGATGTGGCATGCTTTTTCATTTCTCTCACTCAGATTGTTACTGCATGGGGAAGATGTGCAGGCAGAGTCCGTTTAAGTGCCATTTTTACTGGAAAAAAAGGACACCGAAGGAAAGTATAAGCACATTAAAGACTGAATAGCATGTGTGTGTGTGTATGTGTATGTGTGTGTGTGTGTGTGTTTGTGTGTGTATGTGTGTGTATATGTGTATGTGTGTGTGTGTGAGTGAAACTTTTACAGTGTTATCTGGGATTCTACTATTGGAAAAAAGTTTGTCCAGGTAAGATACAGGACAGGAGAAGATAATACATTTTATCCAAGGACCGTGGAATATTTTCCTGGTATTTGTTAGAAAAGTATGAAAGGCTAAGGAATTCTGGATGTATGAGAGGTACCCACTTTGAAAAAAATTAGTCTCTAGCCTATGAGCTACAGTGGTACCCTAGCCCATAACCATTATTTGAGGATAAAAGACTTTGCAACTTCCTTGACGGAATAGCATTTTGGGATATTGTTCTTATCACCAGTAGAATCCCAGATAACATAAAGGTGCTATATGAGAAGACAGGAGAAAAGCCCATCTCTTCTTTTAATAAGCCTTCCTCATCTTAAAGCTAGTTCATTACTAAAAATTGTAAAGTTAAGCAAACCTGATATTCTAAATTCAGGAAAGAGGATTTATGGGAAAGCGTTTTTTTTTTTTATACCACCACAGTGAACCGAAACAAAACAGAACGAGTGAGAAAATAGTGATCCCAGTCTTTTATACAGCTTCAATATAAAAGGATCAAAGAGTTAAACACTTGTGTGTCTGGAGAATAAAGACGTGCAGGATAATTTGCAGTGGCAGGATATAAAAGTCACATTGCAATCCAAAGCTGCACTTGTAATACCTGTTAAGATTACAACTTTAAAATCTTGTGACAACCTTGAGCTGAGACAGTGTAAGCATACAAAGTGAGAGGAAATTGTCTGTGTGTCTGAGTCAGCTCTATCAATAAGTGCCAAAACCTTCCTCTTTGTTCTGTTAGACACAGGAATACTTAATCATCATTTATTTTCTTGAGGCCATAACTAGTATTAAGTGACACCAAGCCGGCAAGACAACACTTAGTATACACTTTAGTTTCCCTGATCGGAAGACTTTAACACGTTAGCGTGGTCAGGAATCCAGTTTTTCATTTATTTAAAGTGCATCATAGAAGACGATCAGCACATTTTGATTAAAAGAGCTCCTGAGATAGAATCCAGCAGTGCCTCTCAGCTAATCAAGCAGCGAACACAAACAGCACCCCTCCCATCATCAAACCCCAACTCGGTGAGAGGACGAAGAACCAATGTACCCTAATACCAGCTCAATAAGGATACAGATAAGTGTACACCTCAGCCACCAGAAAGTCGAGCTAGACCAACAGTCATTTATACCTTCAGAGAGTTAAAAAAAAAAAAAGGACATTCAAAAACAGCAACAGTGAACATCACAAACAGAGTGAGCAGAGAGAGAGAGAAAAGGAGATTAAAGAAACAGAATCAGATAGTGACAGAAAAAGTAAAGGGAGACTACAGGAGAAAGAGAGACACAATAGTGCCTTACCAGAGAAGTCTCCTAGTAATCTTTTCAAAGTATCATTTATCAGATGGTTCCAGTAAATATCATCTGAAAAAGAATTTACGCAAAGAAACAGCTTCTTTAAACAATTATTGATTTAAATCTCCATCTTTAAAAGTCCACTGTTAAAAGGAGAGGATTAATAGAGAACCTAATGATATATTCAGAACCGGTTCTGTTAGTTCCTGGAGCTAAGAAAAGCAATAAGAAAAGCGTTCTTATTAGTTAACATTTGTGTATGAACGTCTGTTATCCTGTTTTGTTGTTAAGATATTATTCATGGTAGATACAACATCGATAATTCTTGCTTGAAAATAAAATTCATCGGATTTGAAGTATCTTGAATGCTCTAAGGGTTTTCTGTTTCCGTTTAAATTTTGCTTTGGTAATTTGGGTTCTGCCTTCCCCCTCTACCCCTGAGAGATGTGCTGGGTGGATTTTGAACCCATTTTTCCATTTTAAGGGAGGCTCAATTGGAAGGAGAATTCCCTTTCTGCCCTCTTCGTCTTGGTTTTCGTCATAGAGTGACCCCCTCTAATAACATCTGAAACCCCATTTTTATTACCACACCTCAGTCACTGTAGCAGATCGCTGTATTATGCTGAAAGGGCAGGGGGGGATAGACTTTGAGACCTGCTCAGGGTTTGATTGGAACTAAATCTCTTAGTTAATAACTGGGGAGAAAACATCTAACAAAGATTTCTCTGCTAACTAACAGGGTCATTTATCTATATGCGTTAGGGCCCCAACGTCCATGATATCGCCATAACGCACATGCAAATGCGTATGCAAATTTAAAATTCGAGTGGGCGGACTTCTCAGCTTGCGATGTGAAAATAACCGCGGATGTAAGAGATTTAACTCGCATTGTGAAAAAATACCTATGCGATGCAGGACCGGAAAATTATCCTAACCATGCCCCCCTTTTTTTTTTATCACGGTTGCTATTTTTGCTATATTTATAGCAAAATGATGAATCTAGGCCTAAAATTCTTCTCTACTAGAGCTGCATGTCAGTAAGCCTGGCAGACACAGAATCAGAGACAGTAAATTTTCCTAGCTGGCAAAAATTAGATAAGGACATACATTATTTTTTTTTATTTAGCTGGTTCACAATGCTGTTCAGTGGTTCCAGCAAATGAGGCAAACACAGGCCTAGATTCTGCCAGAAGAGTAGATAGTCTCTCTTTTTGATTTGCTAAAGCTCAGGATAGCAGGTGATGCAGCCAGACGTGGACCAGAGGACCCGAAGACCAGATCATCAAAGATTTCAAGAAGGAGAAAGCGCACTAATACACTCCAGCAGCACTGGCAAGAACTGCCGCACCGTGAGCTATTTCTTGCACATCTGTTACAAAGACAGTACATTTCTGGCCAGAAACACAAAGAAGCACACACACAGAAATACTCAGGAACACACAAAGAGTGGTGCGCAGATTGAGGCACAAGGAAAGACTGATAGAAACGTAGTGTTCTCACATCTTGCAGGGCCGGTGCTTCTGTCAGGCAAACTAGGTGGTTGCCTAGAGCACCAAAGGTTTGGGGGCACCAAAATCCCACCAGCACGAGGCCCAGAGGGGGAAAGCCAATACTGCCAAAGAAGGGAGCGCCATGCTGGCACCACTGCTGCTGGTAGGAGGGCGCATTGAGCTGGATGTAAGTTGAGGTGGGGGACTGAAGGTTTGTCTCTAGGGTATCAAAACACTCCTGCACCAGCTCTGACTTTTGAGTACTGAAGATCATTTATATTTATCTGGTAATTTACTGAGTAAGAACTGAAATCTGCAAGAAACAGAGTAAAAGTATTTGGAGAAAAAAATCCTATTTGTGGTTTAAAGAAATTTGCAATCTAAGGGGGTCATTTACTAAGCATTTTTCTTATAATCACAGAAAGGAAAATTGGTTCTTACCTGCTAATTTTCGGATCAGTCCAGATTCCTGGGTTTCTGCATCCCTGCCAGCAGATGGAGACAGAGAAAGTTTCACTGACACTGCTTGATAAACCCTAGTGCCACCTGCAGTTCCTCAGTATTGATCTGTACCCAAGCAATAAAACAAAACAGCTGCAAAAACACAACTAATCAAAACTTTCTTGAACTATATCACAAAAATAGTCTTCCCTAAGAAAAAGAACAGCTAAGTGAGAGTCTCTCCACTTCCTCAAATTGGGCGGGTTCTGGACTTGTCCATGGTTCTACAGGAATGAAAATTAGCAGGTAAGAACCAATTTTCCTTTCCCTGTATGTACCAGGATTAGCCCAGACCTCTGGGATGTACCAAAGCTCCCTACTTAGGGTGGGACCTGGAGAGTCCTGCTCTCAGAACACTCTCGCCACAGGAAGGAGAACCTGAATCTCCCACATCCAAATGATAGTGTCTCGCAAAGATATGTAGCGACTTCCAAGTCACTGCCCTGCAAATCTCCTGAGGAGACATCAGCTGTGCCTCTGCCCAGGAGGCTGTCTGTAAACACATAGAATGAGCCCGTAAGCCCTCTGGAATTTTATGACCTCCAGTAATGTAAGCGGACCCAATTGCCTCTTTTAACCAATGGCCAATAGTAGCCTGAGAAGCTTTGAAACCTCGCTTTGTGCTGCTCCATAAAATAAAAAAGGTGGTCGGACCTCCTAAAGTCATTCGTCACCTCGAGATAGCACAATAGAGCTTGCCGAATATCTAACCTCTTGAGCTCCTTTGCAGGTGGAGCGGATGCATCTACCGTTGAAAAGGCTGGAAGTTCCACTGTCTGGTTTACATGAAATGTGGAAACACTTTCGGCAAAAAAAAAAGGCAATATCCTCAACGAAACCCCTGAATTCAAAATTCTTTTTTTTTTTTTTTTTATAACTGTTTATTCACAGAGTGCCATAAGAACAGTTCACAGCATGAATTACATATACAACATACAAAACACAAGAACTGTATCATAACCGCCTGAAGATCTCTATCAACTGTGAGATTATCAGTTATACCCCCCTCCCCACCACCCCTCTCACCCCGGAGAAGAGAATAAGAAAGATTTCTATTCGAGCAAAATAAACAAATACCAACATAACCCCAGAATGCTATTCTCCATTGTACACAACCTCACCAAACCATCAAACAAACAAAAAATAACAACACTATCAAAATTAACGAATTTGCAGAATTCTTTACTGAAAAAAATCAAAAAGCTAATAAACAACAGCCCCATCACACACGCCCAAACCTTAAAAATGCCACAGAAACTGACAACAACCTGGACGAACTTCGAACCCGCCTCCTTGCTGGAAATTCAAAAAATCATCAAAAACATGAATCCAGCAAACCATCCCATCGACAGTATCCCCATACCAGCAATTAAACTGATCGGAAATACAATAACCAAAACGATAACAGACCTAGTTAACCTCTCACTCACTGAAGGAATTTACCCAGAATTCCTAAAATCAGCAATCATTAAACCTCTAATAAAAAGGAGCAACCTAGACCCGGAGAACCTTCAAAGCTACCGCCTTATATCCAACCTACCTTTCATTGCAAAAATCATAGAAAAATCATCCACTCCCAGCTCTCGGACCTCCTCAAAATAAACAACATACTTCACCCTTCACAATTCGGCTTCAGGAAAAACTTAAGCACAGAAACACTTCTTCTTGCACTAAACGACACCATACTCAGAGGATTCGTCAAAGGACAAAGTTATCTATTAATCCTTCTAGATTTATCGGCTGCCTTTGACACAGTCAACCATACCATCCTTCTCGACAGACTATCTGAAATATGAGCCACAGGTATAACCCTACAATGATTTTCATCCTACCTTTCACATAGAAATTTCCAAGTACTGTTCAACAACACCCTTTCGAACAAAGTCAACCTCAACACTGGAGTTCCCCAAGGATCTGCCCTATCAGCAACACTCTTCAACATCTACCTTCTCCCAATTTGTCACACACTAGAACACCTTGGTCTGACCCACTTCCTATACGCTGACGATATACAAATACTTATCTAATACATTAGAAAAAACCTACAAAACACTAACCTTTTATCTTACAGAAATCAAACAACGTTTATCCGACCTAAAACTCATAATAAACCTCGACAAAACCGAAATAATCATGCTAGATAAAAAGAACAACCCCCTCTCATGCAACCTCTCAAAATGGAAAACCCAAAAACATCAATCTCTCCTGTCATGCATACTCGAAACCTAGGAATCACCATAGACAACAACTTATCATTCAAAATCCACATAACCAACAAGATTAAGGAAGGATACCACAAACTACTTACCCTCAGATGTCTTAAACCTTTCCTATCACAGGATGACTTCAGAACTGTCCTGCAACTACTCATCCTTGCCAACCTTGACTACTGCAATGCCCTACTACTGGGCCTACCACTCGCAACTATCCGTCCACTCCAAATCCTACAAAACACAGCCGCCAGAATCCTAACTGGAACAAAAAAACATGAACTCTTTACTCTAACTCTCACATCACTACACTGGCTCCCAATAAAATATCGAATAGACTACAAAGTACTAACAATTCTGCATAAACTAATCATAGGACAACAATACAACTGGCTAAGCAAAACTATCGAACACCATGCTCCTAAATGGGATTTAAACTCAAAGAATAAAGGCCTCCTCAAAATCCCTCCCGCCAAAACCACACAACTAAATACAACCCGTGAGAGAGCCATATCCATCACCAGCCCCTCACTATGGAACTCACTCCCAACCGAAATAAGAACTCAACCCAACATAAAAACCTTCAAAAAAGAACTGAAAACTGGTTGTTCACCAAAGCCTACGCAAACTCACATCACCACCCGCACTTCCAGACGCCTACGCATACCAGCATCATGAAACAACCGTCCATCCCATGAACATCAACATATCTACGACCACTCGAAACTCTAAGACATTTATTTTTAACTAGCCTAAAACACTTATTTAACCACATCCTAACTATATTTTCAATCTAGAAAGCCTGTTTTTTTGTTTGACTCATTCCAATTACTTTCCTACCCAACTAACACCTTGTAATCCCATCCTATGTGTATTAGCACATGTTACATCAACTAACCCACAACAAACCACGAAACTGTAAACTGATCTGATGACAATATGTTGTAAAGTTATTTAACTAACACACTTCCTAAACTCTGTAAACCGTTCTGATGGCGAAACCGAATGACGGTATACAAAAACACGACAAATAAATAAATAAATAAAGACATCAAAGTGTGCAAGAGCAATGCACATCAGACCACCTGCAGGCTCACCAAGTAAGGTCT
Organism: Rhinatrema bivittatum; assembly: GCF_901001135.1. Classification (NCBI taxonomy): domain Eukaryota; kingdom Metazoa; phylum Chordata; class Amphibia; order Gymnophiona; family Rhinatrematidae; genus Rhinatrema; species Rhinatrema bivittatum. The sequence goes on from NC_042622.1 coordinate 225,847,414, forward strand.
AAACATACCACTGGGAGCCGGGGTGGAGGATCACCTCACACCAGCACTTGATGAAGCGTTAGGTGCCAGTGCCGATAACACTTCCAGGAATCCTCAAATCTAGCTAAACGGTCGTACTTAATTGCAGTCAGCTTTTCCATATAATAAACCCAGTGCAACCGGTGTAACACACTATCAAAATGGGGAGCATGAGCCCTGCACCACTCCTTGCCAAGGCACCTCTCATCGCCAGAATGACAGTTGGGCTTGGGCTGGTTGGCCACAGGGAAATTCAGGAACACAATCTGAGGCATCAAAGTCAGTGAAATATTCAGCACATCATCCACCCACTTCTCCATCTGTTGCCACAAGGGACGAATGACCAAACACTTCCACCACCTATGAATGTAATCACCCAGTTGCCCACACTGTCTCCAGCACTGATTACTGGTGTTAGGAAACATTCTGTTCAGCTTCATAGGCATGAAGTACCTCTGAAATAACACCTTATAGCTGTTTTCCAGCAAAGAAGCGGATATGGTACTATGTCCAGTCCTCAGGAAGCACATATCCCAATCTTCAGCAGTAGAACCGGGCTCTTGGTCCTTTTCCCAGGCAATTATAAATTTGGCAGTATAGTCTCTGGCCGTGTTAAGCGTAACAAACAGTTTAGAAATAACCCCTTTCACTTTATGTGCCTTTTCACAGAAACCCTCAAACAGGGATTTCCCTTGAATCATATCCCCCAGCATGGATATAGAATGCAAAAAATGTCGCAGCTGGACATATGCAAAATAGTCTGTACGTTTCAATTGAAATTGGGTCTTAAGCTCGTCAAAGGGAAGCATTGAGTCTCCACGCCAGACCTGGCCCAAAGTGGTTAAACCCATCTTAGCCCAGTGGAGGAACACCTTCCCATCCCATCTGGCAGGAAAGGCCTCGCAACAGCAAATGGCTGTGGAATAAACATATTTCCTAAGACCCACAATACGAGAGCGCCAAGCTCTCCATAATGTCATATTATGAGCCGTGCAGGGGGAGATCACATTCATATAGAGCGGTGCTGTACCTGAAAACCAGAACTGATCCTATAAGTATGGGTCATTCATCATCCCCTCTTCTATTGTTACTCATTATTTACAAGTGTCCTTGTTGTGGAATTCCACAATCACCGTCAGCTGGGCTGCAACATAATATTTAAGAGATTGGGAACGCCCAGTCCCCCATTAGCTTTAGGTTGATAAAGGACGGCTCAGGAGACCCTCGAGGGTTTCTTCTTCCAAATAAACAAGAAAACCTTTCTTTGCAAGGTTCGAAGGAATCTTGAGGGCACTGGGCATGGCAATGTTTGAAAGAGGTACCCAAGTTTTGGTAGTATGGACATCTTTACTACCGCAATTTGCCCAAGCCAGGACACCGTCAACCGGTCCCACTAGGCTAATTCCCTGTCCAGTTTGTCAAACAGTGATGGGTAATTTAATTGAAACAGCTGTCCGCACTCAGGGCCAAGCTGCACACCCAGATATTTTATAGCTTTAGAAGTCCACTGGAATGGAAAAAGCCCTTTAAGCCTCTGAACTGAGACTTTGCAAAGAAAAATAGGCATCAACTCCGATTTATCAACGTTAATCTTAAAAACGGAAACCCTCCCATAGTCTGTAATATCACTAACCACAGAAGCCAGGGATTGGTCAAGATTCAAGAGGGTAAATAAAATGTCATCAGCATATAACGATATCTTGTGTTGCACCCCCCCCCCCCCCTATAAAACAAGGCTGTGGAACAAGGCTCGGATAGCCTTGTTCCACAGATTCTTTCAGCTAGGGGTTCTACACAAATGGCAAACAAGAGGGGCGATAAGGGGCACCTCTGCTTGGTGCCTCGGACCTCAAATTCCGGTGAAAACCCCCATTGATTTTAAGGGAGGCAGATGATGCCATATAGAGCGCCCGAACCCAGCTAAGAAAATGCACATTGACCCCCATCTTAATCACATGGTCGAATGCTTTCTCTGCATCAACTCCAAAGAAATCGGAGGGGCGTTTGAGTCTGCGGGCAATATGCATAAGGCTAATGATCTTTCTAACATTATCTCCAGCCATACGGCCAGGCATAAACCAGCCTTGGTCCGCATGCACCAATAGAGGAATAATCAGATTCAGGCGCTTAGCTAACACTTTGGTCAATAGTTTCAAGTCCACGTTTATCAAAGAAATGAGTCTAAATGAGTCGTATTGAGTGGTTTCTTTCCCAGGTTTGGGGATTATAGTAATTCTCGCCCTATTGGATGAGGGTAAAAGCCTCCCCCCTGTCCTGAGGTAATTAAACAAGTCTACCAGCAGACCAACCAAGAGATCTTTAAACTTCTTATAGAACAGGGGGGTGTACCCATCAAGAGCTGTAGATTCACACATCTAGCAACATCGGGTGACATCCTTCCCCCCCCCCCCCCCCGAATTCGAAATTTGAAGGAAGGTGTCCTGACAAGACCAAGCTTGCAACTCCGAAATTCTTCTAGCCGAGCATATAGCAATGAGAAAACCACTTTGAGAATCAAGTCCTTCATTGTCACTCTCCGCAGAGGCTCAAAAGGCGCTGCACACAAACCTCATAGGGCTAGATTAAGGTTCCAGGATGGACAAAATCCTTGCTCCTCTAAGGAACCTAACAACATCCGGATGAGCTGAAATAGTGGAACCCTCAATCTTACCATGAAGGCAGCCCAAGGCTGCCACTTGTACTTTAAGTGAGCTAGAAGACAAGCCCTTAGTGAAACCGTCTCGAAGAAAAGATAAAATGTCCAGGACGGAGGACTTGAGAGCTCGGACTCCTTGAGCAGGACTCAAACACCTTCCATACTCTAACGTAAGCCATATTAGTGGACTTTCTTCTGGCTTGCAATACGGTGGTTATGACAGTTTCTGGATAATCTCTACTCCTTAACCTTTGCCTCTCAAAAGCCATGCCGCTAGACAAAAGTCAGCAACCTGGTCAGAAAATATGGGGCCCTGATGAAGGAGACCTTCCAGATGTCTGAAGCGAATTGGTCCGTCCACCTCCATGATGATCAGATCTACCAATACCACCTCTCTGCGATGTTTTTCTATATGATGCAACACGTTGCCCACTAACGGCCAGGGGGGGAACACATAGAGAATGACCCCTTGCAGCCAAGGCAGAACTAGAACGTCGACGCCTTCAGCCCCATGCTGACATTTATGACTGAAGAAACTAAATGCTTTGGCATTTTGATGAGTCGCTATGAGATCTACATGAGGAGACCCCACCGATCTTGAATGAGTTGCATCACGGTATCCGGTAATTCCCACTCGCCCAGGTCTAACTGAGTCCAACTCAGGAAATCCGCCGAAATGTTTTCGACCCTGGCTATGTGAGAAGCAGCTATGTGGGTTTATCTCACACTTTTTTGTCCAAAGTACTAGTTGTCTCCCTGCATCCTAATTGACAAACAGTCCCTAGTCTGATTTGAACTTAAAGGAGACAGCCAGAAGCACAAACTCTTTAGGAGAGAAAAGGAAAAAGCTTAAATGAGTTAGCCAAATCTGCGGGAGTGTCTGTTCAAAATCAATAGCATATAGTGTCCAGTTAACATCTTTGACCAAGGTTTAACAGTTTGACACCCTCTCACCCTACCCCTCTGCCCACCCACCCCTAGGTTTGTGTTTCTAATATAACCTGCCTAAATTCATAAATGGCAACAAGGTAAATTAGTATTTCCCTAATTGCTAACCATCAGACAAATTACCAAAATGAGGACTATCCAATGCAACTGTTGTGGAGCCTTTATATTGAGGGTAATCATATGGAAACCTAAGGCTTGCCCCATTTTTTCAGAATTCTCTACCTTGGAAAAGGAGCTGGCTGAAGTTAAAGCTGAATTAGCTTCAATAAAGAAAGTCTCAGCCACTGTACATTATTCAGGAATTAATTTCCCATTACCACTGAATAACCAAAAGTCAAGGAAAAAGAGATTTACTGTGGGCTCAGGTAGGATAAGACCTGTGACCCACAGACACCCATTATTGACAACTGTGCAGTCCACAACTCTACCCCCTCCCCCCCACCCCACACACACACACACAGGGCATTGAGGAACTTAAAAAAACAGTATTACAGTGGGCTCTGGTAGAATTAGACCTGTGATCCGGAGACACACACTGTATCAAGTGCAACAAGTACAAAATTCCTTCTCTGTATTAAATACTGAAGAAGTTCTCGAGAAAAAGATTGAAATGTTATCTGAAAAGAGAGAAGAAACCCAATGCATACAGAAATTCCAGATCAGAAACCAAAGAAAAAAGCTCACGGTGATGGATGACTCTGTCATCAGAGGCACTAATCCTTTCACTTGCACAAATGCAAAGGGAAAAGTGGATAACAAAACTCAACTAAAGAGGTCACAAAAGGAGTCCAGGAACAGCAGTAACCTGAATGAAAAAAGCTGAAAAGCTATGAGCATAAATGCTCGTAGTTTGGACAATAAAATCCCAGATCTGCAAGCCCTAATGGTGGAGGCGGACTTGGACGTTGTTGCTGTCACGGAAAGTGGTTTACGGAATCTCATGACTGGGATACGGCAATACCGGGCTATAACTTGTTAAGGAAAGACAGAGAGGACGGGAAAGGGGGAGGAGTGGCTCTTTATGTCAGAAACAATATCCAAGTATCTGAGCTGCAAGGAAAATGGGGCAATGAAGAAGCACTATGGGCCAACCTAAAAAAAGATGGGGCATCCATTTATATTGGAGTGGTTTACAGGCCTCCAAACCAAAAGGAAGAGCTGGACAGAGATCTGGTTGAAGACATCCAAAAGATGGGAAAGAAGGGAGAAGTGGTGATCGTTGGAGACTTTAATATGCCAGATGTAGACTGGAGAATCCCATCTGCAGAATCTAATAATAGTAGAGAAATAGTGGATGTCCTGCAAGTAGCTTTGTTCAAACAAATGGTTATGGAACCCACGAGAGAAGGAGTTATACTCGACTTAGTGCTCACTAATGGAGATAATGTCTCTGATGTCCAGGTGGGCACCCTGGACATCAGGGTGCCCACCTCAGCACCAGTGATCATCAAACGGTATGGTTTAATATCACAAAAAGGATACGGAAAAGAAGCACAAAGACCCAAGTTTTGCAGTTCAAAAACATGGACTTTGATGAAATGGGGAAGAACCTGGAGGAAGAACTAAAAGGCTGGGAGAACGAGAGAGATGTGGATCAACAGTGGACCAATCTAAAAGGAGCAATTACCAAGGCAACTAATCTATATGTTAGAAAAGTGAAGAAAAGCAAAAGAAAAATGAAACCTATCTGGTTCTCAAAGGAGGTAGCTGACAAAATAAAGGCTAAAAGAACAGCGTTCAAGAAATATAAATGATCCCAAAGGGAGGAGCACAAAGAAGAATATCTGGTAGAACTGAGGGAGATGAAGAAATTAATCAAGACGGCAAAAAGTCAAGCGGAAGAGAGGATTGCCAAGGAGGTAAAGAGAGGTGACAAAACATTTTTCAGATACATCAGTGAAAAGAGAAAAGTTCAAAGTGGTATAGTGAAATTGAAAGGTGGAAAGGATCAATGTGTGGAGAGAGACGAAGAAATGGCAGAAATATTAAACAAATACTTCTGTTCTGTGTTCACTAAGGAGGACCCTGGATAAGGACCATCCCTAGTTAACAAGAAACTGGAGGGGAGTGGAGTAGATGTAACTCCATTTACAGTAGAAAATGTATGGGAAGAGCTGGAGAAACTGAAAGTGGACAAAGCCATGGGGCCTGATGAGGTTCATCCCAGGATACTGAGGGAGCTCAGAGATGTACGGGTCCGCTGTTTGACCTGTTCAATAGATCCCTAGAAACGGGAGTGGTGCCGAGTGATTGGAGAAGAGCGGTGGTGGTCCTGCTTCACAAGAGTGGGAACAGAGAAGAGGCTGGTAACTACAGACCGGTTAGCCTCACTTCGGTGGTGGGAAAAGTAATGGAGTCACTGTTGAAAGAGAGAATAGTGAACTATCTACAGTCGGGAGAATTGATGGACCAGAGGCAGCATGGATTCACCAGGGGAAGATCCTGTCAGACAAATCTGATTGACTTTTTTGACTGGGTAACCAAGGAATTGGATCAAGGAAGAGCACTCGATGTCATCTACTTGGATTTCAGCAAAGCTTTTGATACGGTCCCGCACAGGAGACTGGTGAATAAAATGAGAAGCTTAAGAGTGAGTGCAGAGGTAGTGACCTGGATTGCAAACTGGTTGACGGACAGAAGATAATGTGTGATGGTAAATGGAACTCTTTCTGAAGAGAGAGCGGTTTTAAGCGGTGTACCGCAAGGATCGGTGTTGGGCCCTGTCCTGTTCAATATCTTTGTGAGCGACATTGCGGACGGGATAGAAGGTAAAGTTTGTCTTTTTGCGGATGACACTAAGTTCTGCAACAGAGTAGACCCGCCGGAAGGAGTGGAGAGAATGAGACGGGATTTAAGGAAGCTGGAAGAGTGGTCGAAGATATGGCAGCTGAGATTCAATGCCAAGAAGTGCAGAGTCATGCATATGGGGAGTGGAAATCCGAATGAACTGTATTCGATGGGGGGAGAAGGGCTGATGTGCACGGAGCAGGAGAGAGACCTTGGGGTGATAGTGTCTAATGATCTGAAGTCGGCAAAACAATGTGACAAGGCGATAGCTAAAGCCAGAAGAATGCTGGGCTGCACAGAGAGAGGAATATCGAGTAAGAAAAAGGAAGTGATTATCCCCTTGTACAGGTCCTTGGCGAGGCCTCACCTCAAATACTGTGTTCAGTTCTGGAGACCATATCTCCGAAGAGACAGAGACAAGATGGAGGCGGTCCAGAGAAGGGCGGCCAAAAAGGTGGAAGGTCTTCATCGAATGACTTATGAGGAGAGATTGAAGAATCTAAATATGTACACCCTGGAGGAAAGGAAGGGCAGAGGTGATATGATACAGACTTTCAGATACTTGAAAGGTTTTAATGATCCAAAGACAACAACAAACCTTTTCCGTCGGAAAGAAATCAGCAGAACCAGGGGTCATGATTTGAAGCTCCAAGGAGGAAGACTCAGAACCAATGTCAGGAAGTATTTCTTCACGGAGAGGGTGGTGGATGCCTGGAATGCCCTTCCGGAGGAAGTGGTGAAGACCAGAAGTGTGAAAGACTTCAAAGGGGCGTGGGATAAACACTGTGGATCCAAAAAGTCTAGAGGACGTGAATGAATGTTGAAAAAAAGATTTGCATTCACAAAAAAGCGGGGAGTAGCTTGCTTTTTACAGCAGTTACTACCCCAAACCAAATAAGCCTGATACTTCACTTTCAATGTATATCCAGCAGAGCTCTCTGCTTCAACGGCAGGGGAGAAAGTCTGATACTTCACGCATATCCAGCATAGCTGTCTGCTTCAACGGCAGGGGAGAAAATCTGATACTTCACTTTCAATGCATATCTAGCATAACTCTCTGCTTCAATGGCAGGGGGAATGAAGAAAAGTGGATCTATATACAGACAACCAACAAGGACTGAATTACATAGTCTGGGTAAACAAATAAGCATGGGTGTAGCTTGCTTATTGCGGCGGTTACTACCCCTAACTAATTAAGCTAGATATTTCACCTAGATGCAGCTCCAACACTGCTCTCTACATTAATGGTGGGGGTGGAAGGGAAATGGAACCAAAAGGTTACTAAGAGCCAAGAGTAACAGATAAGTATGAGAAAAAAAAAAGTGCAAAACTTGCTGGGCAGACTGGATGGGCCATTTGGTCTTCTTCTGCCGTCATTTCTATGTTTCTATAGAGAATGGATGGCTTGGAGTTGGGATGGCTGGGAAAAAAACAAAGGAAACAGCTCTATCACACTCTCAAATAGAAAGAAATATAGTTCAAAGCCCAATCAATTAAGAAAAGTCTCTAAGCAGAAAGAAATTCAAAGAAGAAGGATCCAACAGAAGAAAGGATCCAACAGAAGAAAGATCCAACAGAAGAAAATAGGATAAAGCATAAACATTGGCAAGTTAAATGTAAGACATTGATAAGACAGGCTAAGAGAGAATTTGAAAAGAAGTTGGCTGTAGAGGCAAAAACTCACAGTAAAAACATTTTAAAATATATCCAAAGCAGAAAGCCTGTGAGGGAGTCAGTTGGACCGTTAGATGATCGAGGGGTTAAAGGGGCACTTAGAGAAGATAAGGCCATCGTGGAAATAATTAAATAATTAAATTAAATAATTTCTTTGCTTCGGTGTTTACTGAAGAGGATGTTGGGGAGGTACCCGTAATGGAGAAGGTTTTCATGGGTAATGATTCAGATGGACTGAATCAAATCACGGTGAACCTAGAAGATGTGGTAGGCCTGATTGACAAACTGAAGAGTAGTAAATCACCTGGACCGGATGGTATACACCCCAGAGTTCTGAAGGAACTAAAAAATGAAATTTCAGACCTATTAGTAAAAATTTGTAACTTATCATTAAAATCATCCATTGTACCTGAAGACTGGAGGATAGCAAATGTAACCCCAATATTTAAAAAGGGCTCTAGGGGCGATCCGGGAAACTACAGACTGGTTAGCCTGACTTCAGTGCCAGGAAAAATAGTGGAAAGTGTTCTAAACATCAAAATCACAGAACATATAGAAAGACATGGTTTAATGGAACAAAGTCAGCATGGCTTTACCCAGGGCAAGTCTTGCCTTACAAATCTGCTTCACTTTTTTGAAGGAGTTAATAAACATGTGGATAAAGGTGAACCGGTAGATATAGTATACTTGGATTTTCAGAAGGCGTTTGACAAAGTTCCTCATGAGAGGCTTCTAGGAAAAGTAAAAAGTCATGGGATAGGTGGCGATGTCCTTTCGTGGATTGCAAACTGGCTAAAAGACAGAAAACAGAGAGTAGGATTAAATGGGCAATTTTCTCAGTGGAAGGGAGTGGACAGTGGAGTGCCTCAGGGATCTGTATTGGGACCCTTACTGTTCAATATATTTATAAATGATCTGGAAAGAAATACGACGAGTGAGATAATCAAATTTGCAGATGACACAAAATTGTTCAGAGTAGTTAAATCACAAGCAGATTGTGATAAATTGCAGGAAGACCTTGTGAGACTGGAAAATTGGGCATACAAATGGCAGATGAAATTTAATGTGGATAAGTGCAAGGTGATGCATATAGGGAAAAATAACCCATGTTATAATTACACAATGTTGGGTTCCATATTAGGTGCTACAACCCAAGAAAGAGATCTAGGTGTCATAGTGGATAACACATTGAAATCGTCGGTGCAGTGTGCTGCGGCAGTCAAAAAAGCAAACAGAATGTTGGGAATTATTAGAAAAGGAATGATGAATAAAACGGAAAATGTCATAATGCCTCTGTATCGCTCCATGGTGAGACCGCACCTTGAATACTGTGTACAATTCTGGTCGCCGCATCTCAAAAAAGATATAATTGCGATGGAGAAGGTACAGAGAAGGGCTACCAAAATGATAAGGGGAATGGAACAACTCCCCTATGAGGAAAGACTAAAGAGGTTAGGACTTTTCAGCTTGGAGAAGAGACGACTGAAGGGGGATATGATAGAGGTGTTTAAAATCATGAGAGGTCTAGAACGGGTAGATGTGAATCGGTTATTTACTCTTTCAGATAGTAGAAAGACTAGGGAGCACTCCATGAAGTTAGCATGGGGCACATTTAAAACTAATCGGAGAAAGTTCTTTTTTACTCAACGCACAATTAAACTCTGGAATTTGTTGCCAGAGGATGTGGTTAGTGCAGTTAGTATAGCTGTGTTTAAAAAAGGATTGGATAAGTTCTTGGAGGAGAAGTCCATTACCTGCTATTAATTAAGTTGACTTAGAAATTAGCCATTGCTATTACTAGCAACAGTAACATGGAATAGACTTAGTTTTTGGGTACTTGCCAGGTTCTTATGGCCTGGATTGGCCACTGTTGGAAACAGGATGCTGGGCTTGATGGACCCTTGGTCTGACCCAGAATGGCATTTTCTTATGTTCTTAACAATCAATTTCCCCTCAGCAGGAAGTGTTTTAGTTAAGCCAAGTAGACAGACCAAACTCTCAGGAGCTCTTACTTCAACAGGAACTTTATCAGGACGGAGGTTATTCTTTCCTTGCTTTCCTATTGATCTGATATTCCAACACTTCCTCCAAACAAGTCCTTTGATGGTTCACACTGCACTTCGAACAAACTCTTATATATAACTACAAATAGCGCTATCACACTCCCAAACAGAGAAATATAATTCAAAGCACAATCAATTAAGAAAAACCCCTAAGCAGAAAGACATTCAAAGCACAATCACCCTCCCTTCAGCCAACAACAGTTTAGACAGATCCACACTCTCAGCAGCTCTTGCTTCAACAGCAAACCTGCAGGTGAAATAACTTTTTTAATAAATCCCACAGGCCAGAGCACAGCAGGAATTCCCCATTTCCTCTCCAGTGGCATGGGAGCTTTCTTTGGGAGTTTATCAGCATCATTTATTTATTTCACACTTCTCCAACTCAAGAACTAAAACTGCATTACAACAGATCAATGTCTGCACTCATAACATCAAGAGTGAATAAAATAAAATGTACAGTGCTAGAGTAGGTCAAAGGTACATTTCTAACATTTTAAAATAAATAAAAAGGGACGGAGCTCATCAATGTATCAGATTACATCAAGGCAAGGAAATTTAGGAATAAATACATAATAAAGGAGATTTAGGATAATAGGGTACGTAGAAAGGTCAATGGGCACAGAGATGGAGAGAGATGCTGTTTGTAACCTATGTAGCAAATGGTGTGGCTTAGCTTCTCTATGGCAGTGATTGATGATTGGGTTCATGATCAGAAAACACAGCTGTTTAGGCACCCATAGTCAAAATATATGTTTCGATGAATCTCTACAATGTCTACATGGTATAAAGTTAAACAATATATCAAACATAAAATATATATAGGGACAGCAAAACTATTCTAATTCTTGTTATTTCTATTTTAATTTTTTTTTCAAACCTTTATTTATAACATTTCTTACAGAATAACATAGTCATAAATTCCCCCTTTCCACCCCTATTCCACCCATTATCCATATTCCTTATTGGACGGCAAAATACCTATCATCTACTCTCCATACACAGCAGCTGCCCTGCAATAATCCCACTTCCCAAATGGCATGAATATTCCTCTTTAGAATAAAGAGAATAACACACTACGAGCGTTAGGGTTCGAAGACATGATATAAGGCTGTCATATCTTAAAAAAAAACCTCACATTTTCTGCGGGAACAAAAGTTCCTGGCAGAGATTTGCTCAGACAGCACCAGATTATGTAGCTTTAATTTCCATTATTAAAATGAGGGCTTTTCTCCTGTTAGCCATTATGAAAGGATTGTTTTCTTGGCCAATAAAAATGCCTTTTGTAGTAGCATCCGCTGTGATTTGGTAACACAGGGGAGTCCATCGTTCACAGAGTCGAACAAGCAGATGTGGAGAATACATCGGAATAGTCTGACCAAGCAGCCTCTTTAAATAACATAAAATGTCCTTCCAAAATAGCTGAATGATTGCACAAGCCCAGAAACAGTGGAACAAGGTTGCTCTTTCAGCATGGCACTTCAGGCATTTGTCCATTGGTGACAATTTGGCCTTGAATGCTCAGGAGCAAGAGATGTAGAATTGTTGCAAAAATTTAAATTGAGTCTCTCATAGCAATACATTTTCAGAGACAATATCTGAATTTTCAAAACAAGCTTTCAGGACTTTAGACGAGACTGGGACATCCAGGTCTGGGTTCCAAAAGGGATACCAAATCCTGCAAATTATAAAGAGTGTCAATGTCCTTTATTGCTTTCAGCAAAGAAGCACACATGATCCTTTGGGGACCCACAGAGAGAAAAACTGCGCCAGCCTTTGATCACTGCTCAAGTTCAATCGCTTGTGAAGTCCATACTCAATGAAATGCTGCGCTTGTAAATAAGCGTAGAATTCTTTGTGCGGTAAACCAAATTCCCTCTGCAGGTCTGCTTGGGATTGAGCGCGGACAGTTGGCCGGCTCTGAAATACAATGAAAAAAAAAGAGAAAGGTAGGGGGAAAGGGCGGGGGAGGTAGGGGAAGGGAAGGGAAGGTGGGGTGAGGGGGAAGGGATCGGGGGAAGGCAGTGCGGCTCGGTGCGGGCTCGGCACGCGCAAGGTGTACAAGTGTGCTCCCCCCTTGTGCGCGCCGAATGCCGATTTTATAACTTGCACGCGCAAGTTATAAAATAAGGCATACATGTGTGCGCGCCGGGTAGCCATCTTTTAAGGCCTCGATGAAATTACTCCCACTCTTAATCCTAACCAGATTAGCTAGCTAATAGCTTGCCTGCTTTATTCCCAAATTTATATAATTTGTGGGATGAGAATAGCAAGCTGCTCTTCGTTTTCTGATGGAGTTTCTCAGTAAAGTTGTTTATTTGCTGCAGATGGATGGGCAATCAACTGTACCCTAACTTTTTGAAGAGCAGTCCCCAAATCCACTATCCTTTTATTTAGCAATTTATGTTTCCAGATTAAATGCGCCGTGATCTCACCTCTCAGTGTAGCCTTCCCTGCTTCCTGAGAAGCCACAGGGTGGCCTTAGGTTGGGAGTTGTGTTCTTCGAATTCCCGCCACTTAACTTTGAGAAACTCCTGGAAATCCCTGTCCACAGCAAGATGAGTAGGAAAACACCAGCGTCACTGGGTTGCCCTGGGACCTCCCAGCTTTAAATCCACCCAGATCACAGAATGATCAGAGAATTCTGTAGGCCCTATTTTGGCGGCTACACTTTAGGAAAACATCTTTATTTATTTATTTTAAATCTTTTCTATACCGTCGTTTGGTGGGGGACCGTCACAACAGTTTACAATAAGGCACATAAAAGTAATGATACTAAAATTTGTCAGTTTACACAGGTGCCATAATGTTCGGTAATATAGTTTGTTATCAATGTTAATTGTTAAATGTGATGAATCATGTCCAGGTCTCTCTCAGATTTGAGTACAAAGCTATCTTTAAACTTGTAACTTATCCTTTGTTGATGCGCTCTCTATTAAAAAAACTACACACTTTGTGATTACTGCAGTGTGTGTGTGGGTGTTTAATTGTTCATACTTTGCCCTTCCCTGGCTTTTATTCTCCCTTCTCTTTTTGAAACGCTTGTTTAAAGAGCTAGGTCTTTAAATTTTTCCTAAAGATTTTGCTGTCTCTTTGTAATCTTAACTCCAAGGGCATGGAGTTCCATAGTATGGGTCCTGCCAAGGACAGTGCCCTTTCTCTTACTTGTGTTAGTCTTGCTGTTTTGACTGATGGAATAGTTAGCAGTGCTTTGTTTGCTGACCTTAGGTTCCTGTTAGGGACGTGTACATGAAGGGCTGTGTTTAACCAGTCTGCGTTTTCGTTATGTATTAATTTATGTATGGTGCACAGTGTTTTGTACTGTATTCTTTGTTCAATGGGAAGCCAATGTAATTCAGCCAGTGTATCAGTGATATGTTCTCTTTTACTTTTACTGATTAAAATTCTTGCAGCTGTGTTTTGCAAAATTTGTAGTGGTCTTAGTGAGGTGTAAGGTAGACCTAGTAGAAGTGCATTACAGTAGTCGGTGCTTGCAAATATCAACGCTTGTAGTACTGATCGAAAGTTGGAGGTTGTTAGTAGTGATTTAAGTCTTCTGAGGACCATAAGTTTAGCGTATCCTTCCTTTACTTTTAGAGATATATGTTGTTTTAAGCTTAGTTCTGTGTCAATTATTACTCCTAGATTCCGTACTTTTTTCTACTAGTATTAATTGTTGGTTGTTTTTGAGTGTGATTGGGCTCTGTTTGATCTCCATATTTTTTCATTCTAAATGTAGGAATTCTGTCTTCTCTATATTAATTACTAATTCCATTTGGTTTAGTAGCTGTTTGATGATATCTAGACACATGTTGGCTATGTTTAATGTTTTCTCAATTGTATCGTCAATGGGTAAAATTAATTGAATATCATCAGCATATATATAGTGTGTGATTCCCAGACCAGCTAGCAGGTGGCATAGTGGTAGCAGGTATATGTTGAACAGTGTGGCAGATAGGGCAGATCCTGTGGTACTCCTGTTTGGAGGTTTATTTTTTCTGATATAGTGTCTTTAATTTGTACTTGATAATATCTGTTACTAAGATATGATCTAAACCAATTGTTTTATTGTTTAAACCTATTGCTTCTAGTCTATTTAAAAGTGTGTCATGATTTACAGTGTCAAAGGCTGCTGACAGGTCTAGCATCACTAGAATGTAATGTTTACCGTTATCGAATCCCCTCATAATGTTATCTGTCAGCGCAAGCAGAAGTGTCTCTGTGTTATAATGTTTTCTAAAGCCATGTTGTGAAGGATATAGGATGTTATTGCTATCTAGGTGTTCTGCTAGTTGCTTTTGTATAGTTTTTTCTATTAATTTTGCAATTAAGGGTAGGTTCGATACTGGTCTGTAGTTACTCAGGTTACTCTGGATAGAGCAACATTACTTGTTTCCTTTCTTTCATCACATGACATACAATCAGTGATGAAAAATTATCTTAGAAAGTTTCCTGTGAGTTTCTTGAATGCCCCAATTAAAATTTATCCTGATTTTTTTCCTCCTTAATTCAAGCACGACTTAGGGGTGTTTTTAACCCTGCGTCAAGATACCATCGCATTGGGATCCTCATTTTTCTTGAGATTTCCCTGCAAATGCTTGATAAGAAAGGGGGCTGAGAGCTTTATTTTTTAATTATGAGATTTTACATATTTATACAAGCATCCACTTGTTAGGAAATACATACAATGCAGATAAAGTAATATTGCATTTTATTTGTATAAATTCATACCTAAATCAAATATAACTGCATCTTGTATTCAATAAAGGAAATAGGGGGAGGGGAGAACCCATGTAATGGAGCGTCACTTAAATACAAATCAAATTTACCCATAGATATTGAAAATATAGCCTGCTGAACAGATCCCTCTCCCATTATTAACATAATACCAAACCAACTCCGGAATAATTCAGGCGCTTTATTTCAGTTGCGCTTCCCCTGTAAAGGTTGTTTGAAATTTCAGCAACAAAATTATGTTTTCTATGAGCCGTCTCAGCTGAGAGCATTTTTGGATTCTTGCGCCTGAATTATTCCCGAGAGCTTTGTTTTTTTTTCACTCCTGAGCAATTCAAAATTTTTTTGGATTCTAAAAAAACCTACTACCTCTTCCCCAATAGGCACCTAAATTGATAACTCGCTGTAATTGCGTGTTAGTGCCACGATGAAAGAATAGCTATGTTTCTGGAAGTTATCTCTCTGTATTTTTTCCTGTACTTCCTCCTCCACAATTTAAAATTAATTTTTTGGTAAAATGGATAGAAGACTTTCTATGTAAATTTCATTTCAAAAATCATTATTATTATTTTTCCATGTATTTCTATTGCAAAACATCATTTTGTTATTGGAAAATTTGATAAATAAAAAGTTAAACACACAAAAAAAAAGAAGTGTGTCTCCTGTAAGTAGGCTGTTTTCGCCTTCTGCCTATGTAGTGATGGCAACATCCTAGCCCGCTTAATCGGGGACCCCAACCCGGCTACATTCCATGAGATGATTCTGAGATTCTCAGCTGTATTGAATCCAATAGAGCAGAACTACAACCAAAGGAGAGCCATAAGAGTACTCGTTGGCACTGTCGTCATCCCCCCAGCCTAGAGGATCAGCGCCTTGACCTGCCTGCCATATCCCTCCTGGAGTGAAAAAGAAACGGAGCTGCTGCCAATCTATAAATACCTGATAATCTGCCATAACCATTAGGGATGTGAATCAGGTGCCTGATCGTTTTAACGATCAGGATCGTCTGGCAGCTGATCCAAATCGTGATCGGCATATTTTTTAAAACAAAAATCGGGTTTTCCCGATTAGTGCGCACTAACTCCCGTTAGTGCGCACTATCCATTGTTAGTGCACACTAACAGAAAATGATACAATTTGACACTTTTCAGGTCAGTTAAGGTCAGTTTAGGAATGAATATGTATTCCTATTGGCTGCCCTCTTATTTATTGATGTTACCAAGGTTCCCACTGATGTGATGGTTTAATATATGGGGGATGGGAAATGGAAACGGTTGGTAGCTTGACAAAAAAAGTAATGTGATCAGTCAATGTGACTAGAACTTGTGCCCTATCCCTGATACCGGGAGTGTTGTGATCTTCCTGCACGATGTGCCCTATCCCTGATACCGGGAGTGTTGTGATCTTCCTGCACACAGTGCCCTATCCCGGTTACCGGGGGTGTTGTGATCTTCCTGCACGCAGTGCCCTATCCCTGATACCTGGAGTGTTGTGATCTTCCTCTCTGCACTACCCTGTGCAGGATCTCGAGAGCTGTGATCTTCTACCTTGCAATGCCCTAGCCCTGATACTGGGAGTGTTGTGATCTTCCTGCACGCAGTGCCATATCCCGGTTACCGGGGGTGTTGTGATCTTCCTGCACGCAGTGCCCTATCCCTGATACCGGGAGTGTTGTGATCTTCCTGCACGCAGTGCCCTATCCCTGATACCGGGGGTGTTGTGATCCTCCTGCACGCAGTGCCCTATCCCTAATACCGGGAGTGTTGTGATCTTCCTGCACGCAGTGCCCTATCCCAGTTACCGGAGGTGTTGTGATCTTCCTGCATGCAGTGCCCTATCCCTGATACCGGGAGTGTTGTGATCTTCCTGCACGCAGTGCCCTATCCCTGATACCGGGAGTGTTGTGATCCTCCTGCACACAGTGCCCTATCCCTGATACTGGGAGTGTTGTGATCTTCCTGCATGCAGTGCCCTATTCCTGATACCGGGAGTGTTGTGATCCTCCTGCACACAGTGCCCTATCCCTGATACTGGGAGTGTTGTGATCTTCCTGCATGCAGTGCCCTATCCCGGTTACTGGGAGAGTTGTGATCTTCCTGCATGCAGTGCCCTATCCCGGTTACTGGGAGAGTTGTGATCTTCCTGCATGCAGTGCCCTATCCCTACGTGCCCTCTCATACAAAGCAGCAGCCTGCCATATTTTCTAGGCCCAGCGCTGTCAGCAACCAGCCCTCCAGCAGCGCGTGCCCTTCTTTATCAGATAAGGATTCTGGGAACCCCACAAACCTGAGGTTATTTCTATTTTCTAGGTCATCTACCTTAGATTCCAGCACAAGAACTTGTTTAGTGAGCTCCTCCTTTGCTTGCAGCGAAGATTGTGTATCTGATTCCATGCTCGCAACCCGCTGCTGTGTGTCGCCTACCTGACGCTTAATTTCAGCAAGTGTTTCATTGCTGGCAGCGATCTGATGAGCAATCTCTTGAAAAAGGCCATCCAAGGCTTGAACCACCTCCTTGGTAACATCCTCCACAATGGAATCACTCGCAGTAGAGATTCACGGGCTCGGGGGGGTCCGTCGGCCATCTTGGAATCAGGCAGCCAGCCGATAACCTTCACCCTGTGTGGCGGTTTTGCCGACATTTCAGTGCCTCCCCGAGAGAAAAAAATGATTCAGGCACTGTTGTGAGGTCCCCAAGCTGAGTTTGGCCGCCATGATGTCTCCCACTCCACCGAAGCAGATCAAGATACAGAGGGGGGGGGGGGGGAGCCGGGAGTGGGACAGAGACGCATCTCACCCGCTCATCAGATCTCTTGGTCTCCCCTTTTAATTTTTTAATTTTAAAGTTAATCTTCTGCTTTATTAGTCTTAATCACTTATCTATATTCTTCTACTGTTGCAGGACCGGTCTCGTGGTAAGAGCTGCAAAATCTCACTGGTCGTCTCGTGAGATTGGCCCTGCGGCAGCAAGAGACAAGGTCATTGAAACGCTGCTGCTGGATCGTGCGGGGGATCCATGTGTTGCTGCATCGGATTGGGCAGAGGTTAGGGTTACCCTTGTCCGATCCAATGCCAAATCTGAGCAGGCAGGCCTCCCTTAGGCCCTTCTTTGTTGCGGGTGGTCCGAAGCCTTTTCTCTACTAAGGCTGCTGGCGGGTTGGATTCTGCCAGGTAGCCCCATGGCCCGCACTCCATTTTGTCAAGGAGTCAGAGCCTGGGAAGAAGAAAGAGGTGGGGGAGTGACCGGGTAAGAAGGCAGGAGAGGGAAGAAATTGGGGAAAGCATAGCAAAGGGTGAGAAGAGGGGAGGAAAGAGCAAGGGAGGGAGAGGGTGAGAAGAGCCTCTAGAGGAAGGGAAAGGGGGAAAAACTAAGGAAATGAGGAAAGAGGGTGAGGAGAAAAAGCTGAGATAGTGCCTGTTACGGGTTCAGACCGTGCACACTGGGATCCTGCCCAGGGGCTCTGACCCGGGAGGCTAATCTCATATAAACACACACAATTACTGGGATTATACCTGGGGGCTTGAACCCAGGGGCTTATCCCCTACACAAATGGCCACACACAATTACTGGGATTCAGTACGTCACGGCTCCAGGTAAAGTAAGTTTATTTGAGCAATAGGAGGATAGAACAAATAAAATCAGATCAAATAGAGGAAGTAATGGTAGAAAATAACAATTGCTACAGAGATATAAAAAGCTTACATTTCCAAAGGATCAGCCGTACTATCACGTCCAGGGCGCACCCTCTCCCCTCTCTTTCTCCCCTTATACACTACAAACACTTGTGAAAACAACCCCGTTCCCTCCTAGGTTCTTATCAGTTTTCAGAAACAGCTGAGGCCTTGATATTCTCTCTCAGGCTTTAGTATTTGTTAATTGCTAGCTTTCTCATCATAGACTTAGTGGAATAACCAAATAAACAGTCTCTTGCCTGTTCGTAAACATTTCACAGTGTAAGACAGTGAACAGGAGTTCACTCAGGTCGGCCTGTGGCCTTCAAACTAATCTGTGTCTGGGTGAGAACTCTGGATCCATACGACCTACCCTCTGTATACATCCTCAGCAAAAAGTAACAAAAAATGACTCCAACATATTCCACCTTTGAATTCAGAGGAATCACGCTGACACCTGCTGGATGAAAAGTTTCCTAATCTATAGTTATGTTGGTGTCAGAATTAATCAGAACAATGTGCATTACTTGTTGGATATATCCATGCATTAAAGACTGGTCCCCTTAGGACTAGCAAATATAAAAGACCAGGGCTACTACCATATTTGCAAGAAAAGCTAAATCCATGAACTCATTGCTCCCTCTGTGCAATTGGTCAGAAGACCCTTATCAAGAATACCTAAGCCCCATCTAAGCTGCATGGCCCTGGAGTTTAACTGACACAGAGATCTGCCCAATTTAAGACCTTAGCCAGGCGTGCCTCTGGCCTGCCAGGAGTGTCCACAGCGCTCTGTCTCAGAATCTTCTGTCATCCGTTGCAATCTCCAGGCTGGCTAAGTGCATCCATAAAACTCCACTCACCAAAACGAAATCTCCGTTCAGCTAACAAAGGTCTATTAAAAATTCTGCCTGCTCGTCACAAACTTACCTCAACTCGGAAGAGAACTATATCCCTAGGAAGCCCCGAACTATGGAACTCGCTCCCTACAGAACTGAGAACACAACAAAATTTAAAAACACCAGCCCTGCCATGGACGTTTCTAAGTAGCTGAGTGTAATGCCCCCTTGACCACTTACCTCGCGGGGCGTTCCTGGGTCCAGGATCAACCTGGCGGCACCCCCCCCCCCCCCCACCAGGGCAGACTTCATCAGTCCTCACCTTCTTGGTGTTAGTGAGTGGGATTCCCATCCCTTCATCCCAGGAAAACAAATGGGACTGTGAACAAGGCTGGCAGTATGTACAAATATATACAGGTTTATTAGACTATATAAGTATATACATTTCTACATGACTATGTACATTGCTAATAGGATACTTATCTATTTGTTAATATTCTCAGTCCACACATCTATATACATTTCTATAAAGAAGCAAGATTATTTAATATTTTGGCAATTTGGGGTTGTTGGCCCCCACAGTATACCACCATATAGAATAAAAGGGACCTGTTGCGTTCCCGCTTAATCAAATATTATTATTATCCTCCCCTTTTTTCCCAAGTCTCACTGATGTGAAAAGATGCAACTGGGCTGGTGAGCAGTGTTGGTCTGGGTGGGGGGGGGGGGGGTCTGTTCTATCTATACCACTGTCATTTCCTCAGTGCTGCTTCCACTCCGCTGAAAGGTCCATGCCAATGCTGGGGTCCATGTCTTCCTGGGGAACCCAACTGTGCCTCTGAACCTGCTGCTGGGGTCCCCTTCCTCCTGGGGGACCACTCAATCTGCTACTGGGGTCCCATACCCTCCTGGGGAACTGCTCAATCTGCCTCTAAGGTCCCCTTGCTCATGGTCACCTCCCAATCTGTGCTGGGGTCCCCTTCCTCCTGGGGGACCACTCAATCTTCTGCTGGGGTCCACACCCTCCTGGGGGACTGCTCGATCTGCTGCTGGGCTCCCCTTGCTCAAGGAAAACCCAGGGTCATCTCCCAATCTACCACTGGGGTCCCCTTCCTCCTGGGGGACTGATCCTCCTGCCACTGTCCTTCAGTTCTTTTCCCTTGGTAGGAGGGTTTTCCCTGGCTTGTGTTTATAGCTCCAGTAGGCTCATGGCCAGTCATTCACTATTACCCAGCCTGGATGGATCACCTTCTCTCAACCAAAAGGCCAGGACCCAGGCAGGATCATGGAAAGATAATTTGTGCACACCCTTCCATCCTACCTGGCCAGTTTTCTGTTGTCCGAGAACTGATACCCAAGGATCTGACTCCCCTTGTTAGTCAGGATGAGAATCTGTTTGCTACCTAGGACTGTTGTTTCAGTACATTTCTCTCATAGATCCCTCTCTCATTCAGAGCTCTCCAATGTAGGACGTTTCCAGTCATAGTTCTGTAATTTAGGATTTTGCTATCCTTTGACTTAAAGTGATATTTCACTGCAAATTACAACAGTAGTCCAGGGGGCTGTAACATGCAAATCCCCTATCTGAGTCTATGACTTATCTATTCAATGGGCATTTAAGCACCTTCCCAGTGCTTAAATGCCCATTAAGGGGTCTGGCAACCTTATGAATCTCATTCTGGGTTTCCTGGACTGGCGGCTCACATTAATAGCTGTATTGTCCTCTTTTTTTTCTCTGCTGCAGTTCACTTAAATGGTAGCATGCTCTTTAACCTCTGTCTCCCTTGAGAGTTGGCTTTCACTACATTTGAAAAATTATGATAATTCACTCTTACAAAGCAGGAGAAGCATATTAAAAATTCTCAAAATGCTTTCAGCTAGCAATTTCAATTGTCAGAAACATTGTTTGGAAATGAAAGTTACTAAAGTATCATGTATGGTTGCAGTAGAACCGTTCAATTTTTATTTCAAAAGTCCAAATCACTTTTTTTCAAAAAGTTTCAGACTTATCAAGATTTTTATTTGTCATACTTTAAATGATGATTTCTGTGATGAGATTGTAGAAAGTTTTTTTCTGACAACTCTCTCATGCACATTATTGCTGTGTAAGCAACACTACTGTGGGCCTGTTGACAATTACTCCAATATCAGCTAAACTTTTCAGCAGGTCATTTGCAGTTATCTGTGGGTTCTTTTTGATCTCCATAGTTCCATGCAACTTTCAGATCCTGTCGGAGGAAACTGGAGCCTTGTTTCATGGTCCGGAAGAAGTTATGGATCCTATCAGGGGTGTGGGGGGGAACTAGAGCCTTGTTTCGTGGTACGGATGGCATTATGGATCCTGTTGGGAGGAGAACTGGAGTCTTGTTTCATAGTTTGGATGGCCTTATAGGTCCTCGTAGGGGAAGTGGAGCCTTGTTTCACAGTCCGGAAGGAATGCTTTGTAATTTTCAGTGAAGTCATCGACTCTTCCTGCATAGGATATTTATTGGCTGGGAAAGCAGAAGCAGTTTACAGACTAGTAATTAGAGGATATGTCAGATTTATTTTTCTCTATTTAAGGATTTGTAAGAGCTAAGATCAGAAGGGTTTTTTTTATTTGGGGGGGGGGGGAAGCGGAGATGGGATGAAAGAGAAGGGAGACAATAATATACAGAGACAAGTCTAGACCATAGCACATTCCTTCCCGTCTAAACCACAATGTACCTTAATACAATCAGTTTTATTGCCTGAAACCATAGCTTTCAACTCAACAAAACACACAAAAAAATGTCCCCCTCCCCAAATCTGGCCCTAATGGGAAGAGCAGAAGTACTTTTTTTTTCTTTTACCAGCTCTCTCACTCTCAGACACCTGTTAGTGCTCAGCCTGTCAGAATTATGAGGTCTGAGGAGGCGGAATTCAATGCTGCTTTCCTGCCTAGGGCTCCTGCTTCAATCCTGAGGAGGCCATCATTCCAAGGCGATAACACAAGCCTGCCAACCACATGCTTAGATCAGGGAGCAAACAGAAGCTTGTGGCTGAAAGATAATGGGAGCAAACGCATAAACAGAGCACACTAAGCTGTAGGCACTAACACCAAGAAATCTCACGTCATGTACCTCATGCTCTGTGCCAAAGTAACTCACCATCATTCACCTCCAGAGACTTCAGTGGCATCAACTTCCTAATTTTTGTTTAGCATAGTGATGTTTGATTATAGTGGTTTATTTATGTACAAATATGCACATATGTGTGGTTTTATTTTAACTTGTACACTGCTTGTATTGTATATTAAACTAACCTAACAAGTTCATTCACCTCAAGAGACTTCAATGACATCAATCCCTTTTGGGCCTGATTTTAAAAAGCATTTACACACTTGAAATTGGGTTTTACACGTGTAAATGCACTTTACTTGCGTAAGTGGGCTTTTGAAAATTGCTACGATATATGCCATTGACTTGTCCATATGGTTTACTTGTATAAGTGCACTTTACTCCAGTAAATGCCTTTTGAAAATTGCTATAGTATGTTACATTTAAGCATGTAACTCCTTTGAAAATTACCTCCTAACCATAGATTTCAATTATTCCTTCCTCTTAAATATTCCTTCCCTAGGTCAGTCATCGCCATTGACTTCAATGACATCACACTCCTAAGTCATTCATCACCAGAGACTTCACTTGAGTCACCCTCTTAAATATGACAGAATGTCAAATTCTGTCCCCCCTGTAGGTAGTTTGCCTTTCACTTGCATGGCATCTGTGGCTTCAGCTAGTGTAAGTGTCCTCAATGTGTGACAGAGGTCTCATTAGACTTTATCCTAAAGTGATGTCAGTGTAGTGTCAGTATGTTAGGGAGGTGTATCACTCCCCATTGGGAGAGGCTGTGAGCAGAGGTAGTTCTATAATGAGATAGGGTTAGGCAGCCGTTTCTGGCAGAAACATTATAGAGGCGGCAGCAGCACTTGGCCCCAGAAGAAGCCCTGCCACAGCCACCTCACTCTGAAGAGGAACATGAGCTGCACAGTGGTGCTGGAGGCAGGGTAGGCCACAGTGGAGCCATCTGCCACAGCCTGGGAAGACCTGGAGGCCTAGCGGGGCCATACTGCCGTGGCCCAAGATAACCTCCAGGCCTGGCAGCGATGCCGAGAAGCCCGTCCTACTGCTGCCCGAGAAGATACCGATGCCTGCTGGGGCAGCGGCAGAACCCATCCCCATGTTGCCCGAGAAGACCTGGTGTCTGCTGGGGCCGCAGTGGAGTTCATCCCACCACGGCCCAAGGAAACTCAGAGGACTGGTGGGGCCGCTGAAACCCGAGAAGACTCTGAAACCCAGTGGGGCCCTGAAGAAAAGGCTGGGGAAGAGAGGAGAGACCCTGAGCATGTGTTTGTGTGTGTGAGAGATAGAGGGGACTCTGTGTAAGAGAGAGAAAGAGGGAATGTGTGTGTATATGTCTGTGAGCATGTATATGTGAGAGAGAAAGTGTATGTGTGTGAGAGAGAGAGCCTTTTCCTATGATTGAGAGTGTTTGTTTGTGTGTGTGAGAGAGCATATTCCTGTGACAGAGTCTGTGTGTGGGTGCGTATGTGTGTGTGAGTGAGAGTATGTTCCTTTCATTGAGCATGTGTGTATGTGGAAGAAAGCATGTTCCTGTGATTAAGCATATGTGTGTGAGAACATTTTCCTGTTATTGAGTGTGTGTGTGTGTGTGTGTGTGTGTGAGAGAGAGAGAGAGAAAGAAAGAAAGAAAGAAAGGAGAAAGCTTGTGAGTAACTGCCCTCCTCCTCTCCCCTTCCTAATTTATGACAATCTTGGACCATCTGGAAATCAAAAGTTCCCAAGTATAGAGAGTGGAGAAATTTGTTTATCCTTTATTAGTAGCGCTCTTCATTTTCAATTTTTATTTTATGTTTTCCTTGGAATTTTAATCTCACAACAAAAAAATCCAGGGAGAAATGGCTTTGTTATAATGAACAGGAGAAAAGTATCTGGAAAAGTAATTTTTCCACTGATTTTTTTTTGCTATTAGAATTTCCAGGAAAAATAAAATAAAAACTGAAAACAAAGTTTTAATAGTTTCAATTATTGTTGTGTCTGCTATTTTGAAATATTTTATTGCTTTTTGGTAAATTAAAAAAATTATGAGTATATTTATTGGATGTACTATTCGTCATTTGATTTGAAATATTTATTCTTTTGATTAGTATGGGTTTACTATGATTGATGATTTATATCTCTTGATTTTATTTTTTTTATGAGGAATGGTGATGTTTTTGTTTTTGCATTGTTGCACTGCACACAGAGTCTGGCTTGTTGCGATTTCCAGTTCAGTTTTTATCTCTACTTTCCTGTTTATATTTTATGGTCTTTTTTCCACATGTATAAATGAGGCGAAGTATTTTGCTAGCTTATAGTTTCTGTGTAAGGATCTATAGCAGCCTGACTTGTTCTGCTTCTTAATAGGAGGTGTATTGGTGTTTTAGGACCTGGCGTAATATTTGCAGTGTTGCCTTTTCATAGGTAGGATTGTTACTGTTTGAGTGTTGGCAGTTAGTTCTTTTTTGGTATGGGAGATGTACTGTATTTTAATAGTAATTTTGTTTATTCATGACTTTCTGAGGGTCAAATCCATATCCAATGCACTTTACAAAGGCTTAATACCATATGGGTTCCAAGTATCTTTTTGTTGTAAGTGATATTTTTACCTCAGAAGGCTGTACTTTGAATGTCCTTTTCCACATAAAATCTCCCTTTTGGGTCAGGGAAGTGGTTAGTAAGGAATTTTAAAATAAATAAACCATAATTATGCATGAGGAGGTCCGGCCAGCCAGCTTGGGGAGGGGGGGGGGGGGAGGGGGAATAGTGCAAGGCTGTAAGATTCACTTAGGATACCTAATACCTTTTGCATCAGCCCTGAGAGAGTATGCTCTCCCCCCCCCCCCCCCCCCACTCACCCATTTCCCACATCCCAGGGAGTAGAAGCTGGGGGAAAGGCGGGAAGCAGGTCGTAGGGTGCTTGAGAGGGTGGCAGGGTTGCCAGCTTCCTAGAAATATTATCACTGACACTCTCTCTGCTGCTCCTCTGAGACCCTGAACCCTGTCTCTGCCTTTCCCCAGCTTCTCAAAGAGCTGCGAGGGCCAGACCATGGCGATTTGACCTGTGCTGTGCCGCGGGGAAGCACCATCTCATCCCTCGCCTCAGGCAGCAGATTGCCATGAGCCGCCCATTACCTCTTCACAGAGTGGTGCCGGTGAGCCTATTCCTCCCTGGGGAAGGTTGGGGTGGAAGAGAGGAAGAGAAGGTGGCTGGGACCTGAGAGCAAAATTGGCTGGGCCTCACCGAGAGGTTCCTGAATGAAAACCAGAGTCTTGAGAAGCCCTGAGGAGAAAAGGATTCCTTAAGAATCTGTGAGACGTGTATATAGCGGGAGGCTTTAGGAGTAAGCCTGCCTGGGGAAATCCAGACTGTTGGCTGATCGAGGAAATCGTTCTAAGCTCACTTAAGAGAAGAGAAAGAGAAGACTAAGGAGAAGAAGAGATTTCAGCCACCCAAAAGGTACTGAGAGGGTCCAAGGCGGAAGGTTACCTGACCCTGAGCTTACCTGTTTGGGAGAGAGTGTGAGAGAAGTCTGTAGGTGGATGTCTGTGACAATGTTGGACTTTGTTGCTGTTTGCTGCATCCTGTTGGACCTTATTTTCCTGCCACCAGCAAATGTTTCCAGTAAAGGCTTTAATTTGCTCTGGGAGTGAAGAGTGCTTTGTGGTGTGCTTGAAGTGACGGGCAGAAGCACCCCAGAGTGAACAAAACCCCTAAGAGCCTTGAAAAGATTGCTCTTCCCCCCCCCGTGCAGGAACCCAGAGAGGTCATGGGGCCTTGCGTGGTCCTCCCCCTGTGCCCCAGAGTTATAGCAGATGCAATGCTGCTCACTCACTGGTGACTCGGTAGGATGATGGCATCAGTTTGTGAACGGCCCCCTCCTTCCAGCTTGGCTCAAAGTTAGATTGCAAGCTCCAAACCTAGACCGCAGATCAGTAAGAGAGCAGCATGGTCTCCATTAGTGGGTATTAAGGCAGTTCTGGAGAAGCGGGAGAGATATATTGGCTAGGAGATGGGAGGCGGTGAAGATGTGGGAGGACAGTCATGAAAAAAGTAAGAGGGTAAGCATTTCTATTTTCTAGAGGAGAAGGATGAAAATTTCAATAAGGAAAAGGCACCGTCGTTTTTGTGCCAGCAGCAATATGAGAGCAGAGCGGTCGGCATGGCCCAGCCCTTTCCCTGATGGGCTGACTCAATATTCAGTAAACCCTGCATAGGTGATTGGGCACCTCCAGAATCCAAAAGCTATTGCTCAACCAGACAATATCTCTTCCTTTACCTTGGGGTGGCTGTTGCCCGGGTAAGCAGACCCGAAGCCGCACCACACGTCTTAATGGCTGCAGTTGGGAGTTGCCGAGCAGATAAGGCTGAGGGTGGTTGGGCTGCTGCCTGTGCCTGCAACCCGCACCGGTTTTCTAGACATGAATCCAACATTGCCTTGTACACCCTGTATCTGCCTAGAGGGTTTATCGCTGGGTATCCTAGGGATGGTAAAAATTTAGTGGAAGGAGAGCCAAAGAGAGACAGAGAAGAAGAAAAAGAAAGCAGAAAGAGAATCTGACGGCCCCCCCCCCCCCCCCACCGAAACAATTAGTTAAAAAGAACAGAATGACTGTTCAGTCCCTTGCTCTGATTTTTTTCTCTCCTTTTCCTTCAGTTTAAAACTGCCCCTCTTCATCCAGCGCCTCTTTCCTCCCCACTGAATCAGGCTGCTTGGCACCAGGCCACGGTCTGTCCGACTGTTATCGCTGACGGTATCTCTCAAGTTAACAATAACTTCCAAACCTGTTCCAGTTTCTAACTGAATTACATACATACATACATACAATTCCACCAAAAATCACAGCAGGCCAAAACTAATTCTCATTAAAGCAAGATTCTGCTTCCAGTCCATGAGCTGGTGGCTCGGGTCCAGAAACCGAAGGAGAGACGTGCATACGCGCGTGTGACTAAGTCTGGGGACTGGGCAGAACGAGCTGCGTCTGCCCTCGGAGGGAAAGGGGGAGGCAGGGTCTGCGTGTTTATGTCTGCGTGTGCACGTGTAACGTGCGTGTCTCTGCACAATATAACTGCTGCGAGGGTCACTTGATGGCTGCAGGAAGACGTGCCAGCAAAATGCGCTCTAGGGCTTGTGGTTACATGTGCTCGATCCATGGCTGGGATGGGTGCCAGAGTTTACTGCTAATGAGCATTGAATAAACATTACTTTTTTTTTTTTTTACAATCATTCTTTATTGTGAAGCCAGCAAGTATCAATACTAAAATCCGACGTTGCATCATATCTCACAAAAATAGAAAGGAAAACCAGAGCCGGACTGTTTTGGGCACAAGCCACGGCGAACGTCATCCTTGTGGTCTTGACGATCAAAAACTTCCGCAGAATGCTTCAATGCACAGAAATTACAATTTGATGCGGGAAGTACTTGCGGACCCACAGAGATTATTGCTTAACCGTTAGCTGTATACATCTTGTCTTTAGATGCATTTCACAACCACGTGTGCCAAAACCCTAAAGACAGACACTTCTTTCAACAATAAGAAAAACGCTCTTCCCATTCCTCGTACGTCAAACCATTACCTTTGCAAAAGAAATCTACATACATAGCTTTAACCAACAATATCCATTCTCATTCCAGTTAGCGTTTATAAATGCTTTATAAATTGCATTTTTACCAGACTTTTCTCCACTTACTCAAGAGCTTGCCTCTCTGTGCTCCTTCGGTTGGCTTAGTGGTGGTTTCCCTTAAATCAATTAATTCTTTCGTTCTTAAGAGCCACAGGTCGGAGGCTGGACCCCGTTCTCCTATCCAGGTGAATGTTATATTGGACCTCAGCGTCAAGCCCTGGGCCCTAGCGTGTGCTTCCATGTGCCTTTTATCCTCTTGCCTCCTCTTCGTCAGAGATCACCAGCCAATTAAATGCCTCAGCCGGTTGGCTCCGGGTCACCAGGGACAGGTTGATTTAGTCCCGGTTTTGCTCAGGGCATTTCTGGGCCTGTAGTTTTGATTTCCCTAGGAAAAGCAGAAACTGGGGAACAGCGTAATTGATTAATTAAGTTTCCCTCAGAACCCCAAGATGTACCCCATCCAGCTCCTTTGCCTTACCTACTTTAAGTTTAGTGTAGCTCCTCACGAGCACACTTTTCTGAAAATTGATCCAGCGAGCCACAGAAAAGTCACCACTGCCTGATGCATAGATCCAGGCTGGCTCTTGGTTGTGCTCTCAACACCTCACAGCAACAGGAGACACCAGCAGTGGAGGCTAAGCGCGCAGGAACTCCTGTCTGAGAACAGGTCTAATCATGCATGCCTTCTCTTCCCAGCTGCAGCCTCGTCTCTGGAGTCTGGTAATTAATGGGCAGCACGCGAGGGTACAGAGAGAGCTGGGCCCCAGTTTGTGCAGCACATACATTTATCTCAGGACCTCATCGTCTTCCCCTTCCTGAGCCCTTTCTCCTTTGACTCCTTCCAGCCTCTGTCTCATTCCCAGGCAGAGTGAGCCAGAGAGAGCGTACACTGAGCCCTGGATCTGACTCACTCCTGAGTGCTGGAAGCAGCAGTGAAGGAGGCTCTGGCAGTCACAAGCAGCAAGCAAGCGTAACTCCCCCACACCGGAGTGCCTATCCTGCACGGGTGGGGCCTTAGGGCTTATATGTATTGACTCTTCGGGGCTGGGACCTTGCCAGGCCGGCCTGAACCACAGCCTCTTACCTCCGGGGCCTGGATTCTTGGTCAAGTGGAGAAGGAAGATTACTTCCCAGGCCCCCAAGTACTGAGGGCGACTCTTCTTGTCTTGATTCTCGTCCCTGGGAGAGGGGTATCTGCATGTCCCGATGTCTGCCGAGTGTGCCAAATGACGCCACTGGGTTAATGCCCAAAATAAAGTCTTTCCTGTTGAAATCACTGATGAAATATGGCGCAATTAACTTAATCCACAGCGCCCTGGAGCCTTTTATTGTTACAATCACTTTCCTCGATCTGTGCAGGAACCTCCGGCACCAAATCCAGGGAAACTTCTACCCCCGAGTCTCTCTCTCTCTCCACAGGGTAGCGGAAACACTGGATGGGCAGCCCCGTGACCTTAAGAGTTGGTTTTCTGGGTCTCTTTAGTTATGACGCCATCATTTGTTCTGATGGGGAGGGATCCCTTCCAAGCGAACAGCGATCTTGCCTCAAACAGGAAGGAAGGAAAGGGCAGCCAAATACTCCCTCCCGGATCTTAAAATCAAAGGCTTTCCCTTCAGCTGACGTTAAGAGTGGAGTCCCTCCTCGCTGCAGGTCACTGACACCTCCTTTCCCCCCGTCTCTTTGTTTTAAAATTTGGAAGAGAGACTGGTGAGGCTCTCAGTGTTTCCCTATGAGTTCTCCCCATGTCCTCAATGCCTTCTCATTGGAGGTTGGGTGCGCCACACCACATTTTTCTTAATGTAGGTATGCATTGGGCTTGGAAAGGTTGGGGGAAACACTGGCATAGGAGTTGAGGCAGGAATCCAGTCTGCCCAGTTATTCCTGCCCACAGCTGCTACCCATGAAAATCTGGACGGAGGATGTCACTCCTTATCCAATTCACTTTCTGCTTTACTCTTTGGATCTTTACCATCCTGGGGAGATAAGCATGGGAGATTCCTCTGGCTCATGCCCGCACATCATGTCCCGACTCCAAGCTTTGTAATCATCTAAACTGCTATCAAAACCAGCGGCATTGCTACCTGGACATCCAGCCTCCTAAGCCCCCAGGGACCTATTGGACATTACTCAGCTATCACCATTCTACTGGCACCAACTTGGTCAGTTTCTGGGGAGTTGTGGCCTGCTAGAACCAACTGAAGGGTTACGCCAATAGCCTATAGTATTGCGAGATCATTCTTTCTGTCTCCGTCTTTTGTTTCATCCTGAACGCCTCTCCCCTTGCCTTTAACTCCTGCAAGAGTGAAGGATTGGTTGCAACATCCCAATCCTATTTCTAACATTGTCATAGAACGTAATGGCAGATAAGGACTACTAGGTCCACCCTGGTCTATGCAATTTCACTATTAGGGACCTTACTCTGACCCTAATGCCAAATACCCCAGCCGATCTCTTGTGATCTCTCCTTAATTTACCCCTCTGGAGTTTCATACTATGACCTCTTGCTCGATTGTACCCGGTAAAGCCTTCAACTTCGCTCAAATTTAAAAAAGCCTAACTGGAAAAAAAAGAGAGAAAAAAAAAGCGTGAGGATAATTTTTCCATGCAGTAAGCAGATTGTTTGTTTCTACTGATGTCAGCTTTGTTAGGTCCAGCTTTCCTCCAGACGCTCACCCTCGACCCAAAATACAGTTACATCATTCGAGAGACTGGAGAGCCTTGGATTGAGCTGGTTAGCCAAAACATTTATCTTAATGGCAGAGAGGATGCTGGCAGTGAAATCTACCCTTGGCCTGAGCGGAGCATGCCAGCACCCCCCAAATTCACCTCAGCTCCCTACTGAATCCAGCTCTGGATTCCCAGAGCCAACAGCGGGACTGGTGGAAGGGGAGAGGAGGCAGTAAAACATCCATTGCTTGCATCTACATAAAGCCAAGTTTTATTCTGCAGCGGTGTGGACTCTTCTCTTTCCTAGGCTCCGGATCTGACCTCACACTGAAAGCACTCTCGAGAGATCTGATGTGTGTTAGGCTTCCATCTCAAATTCCGATGCACCATCCTTATTAAACTGCTCACACCTCCTGCTTCTGCGGGGGTGAGTGTGATCTCCGTCATCCACTGAAAGGGTTCTAGACCAAAAAAAAAAACAAACGAAAAACGTGTTTTAATAGGGGAGGCCAAGGCATGTGGTTACAGGCACCCCACCCTGCATGCCAGTGAAGGCAGATGAATCAGGAAAGCAGAAGACGCTGCCCGCTAAAAGCAGTAACTGGTTTCTGTCTCTGCCCTAGCTTTCAGTTAAACCGGGTCTCAATGCACGTCACAATTGTAATCTTGCGCCAAGATGTTCTCGGCCTCCCCAGGTAAGGCACGTTCTGACTGCCAGCCTTGATGCCAGTTCTGCATGGCAAGGAAGATGGGGAAGGAAACAGCATTGCTATTTCTATGATTCCCTTAACAGCCGGGCACCGAGGGACAGGGGAAGGAAAGAAGGGACCGGCGCACGGCTGAATGCTGCTGACTTGGAAAAAGTAAAGCTCGCCCTCAGGAAGCAGGCGCCAGGCTTTTGTGGGCATGGAAAACTTGCACATGAGGGAGGCTGAGCACAGACAGACAGCCCAGGCTTTCTTCTACTCTTGTTTGGCAGCGAAACAAAGGAGACGAGACTTCCCCTGCTTTCACTGTTTCTAAAGGGTGAGGGTTTATCCTTCATTGTACATTAGCTGTGAGCCAGACATTTGACAAAGATTAGCCTGTCATAAAAGATTTCCTCACTGTCTGTTAGATAACAAATACTTAGAAAGAGAATAAGAGCAGAGAAACAAAGTAACAATATCTCTTGCCACAGGTGGAATCATCCATCTCACTCAATCCTCCGACCATCGCTCTCAGTCACAGCGATGGAGTCTCACTCAATCCTCCCACCATCGCTCTCAGTCACAGCGATGGAGTCTCACTCAGTCCTCCCACCATCGCTCTCAGTCACAGCGATGGAGTCTCACTCAATCCTCCCACCATCGCTCTCAGTCACAGCGATGGAGTCCTCACTCAATCCTCCCACCATCGCTCTCAGTCACAGCGATGGAGTCTCACTCAATCCTCCCACCATCGCTCTCAGTCACAGGGATGGAGTCCTCACTCAATCCTCCCACCATCGCTCTCAGTCACAGCGATGGAGTCTCACTCAATCCTCCCACCATCGCTCTCAGTCACCGCGATGGAGTCTCACTCAATCCTCCCACCATCGCTCTCAGTCACAGCGATGGAGTCTCACTCAATCCTCCCACCATCGCTCTCAGTCACCGCGATGAAGTCTCACTCAATCCTCCCATCATCGCTCTCAGTCACAGCGATGGAGTCTCACTCAATCCTCCCACCATCGCTCTCAGTCACAGCGATGGAGTCTCACTCAGTCCTCCCACCATCGCTCTCAGTCACAGCGATGGAGTCCTCACTCAATCCTCCCACCATCGCTCTCAGTCACAGCGATGGAGTCCTCACTCAATCCTCCCACCATCGCTCTCAGTCACAGCGATGGAGTCTCACTCAATCCTCCCACCATCGCTCTCAGTCACCGCGATGGAGTCTCACTCAATCCTCCCCACCATCGCTCTCAGTCACCGCGATGGAGTCTCACTCAATCCTCCCACCATCGCTCTCAGTCACCGCGATGAAGTCTCACTCAATCCTCCCACCATCGCTCTCAGTCACTGCGATGGAGTCTCACTCAGTCCTCCCACCATCGCTCTCAGTCACCGCGATGGAGTCTCACTCAATCCTCCCACCATCGCTCTCAGTCACTGCGATGAAGTCTCACTCAATTCTCCCACCATCGCTCTCAGTCACAGCGATGGAGTCTCACTCAATCCTCCCACCATCGCTCTCAGTCACAGCGATGGAGTCTCACTCAATCCTCCCACCATCGCTCTCAGTCACCGCGATGGAGTCTCACTCAATCCTCCCACCATCTCTCTCAGTCACCGCGATGGAGTCTCACTCAATCCTCCCACCATCGCTCTCAGTCACAGCGATGGAGTCTCACTCAATCCTCCCACCATCGCTCTCAGTCACAGCGATGGAGTCTCACTCAATCCTCCCACCATCGCTCTCAGTCACCGCGATGGAGTCTCACTCAATCCTCCCACCATCGCTCTCAGTCACAGCGATGGAGTCTCACTCAATCCTCCCACCATCGCTCTCAGTCACAGCGATGGAGTCTCACTCAATCCTCCCACCATCGCTCTCAGTCACAGCGATGGAGTCTCACTCAATCCTCCCACCATCGCTCTCAGTCACTGCGATGGAGTCTCACTCAGTCCTCCCACCATCGCTCTCAGTCACAGCGATGGAGTCTCACTCAATCCTCCCACCATCGCTCTCAGTCACAGCGATGGAGTCTCACTCAGTCCTCCCACCATCGCTCTCAGTCACAGCGATGGAGTCTCACTCAATCCTCCCACCATCGCTCTCAGTCACAGCGATGGAGTCTCACTCAATCCTCCCACCATCGCTCTCAGTCTCTGTGATGAAGTCTCACTCAATCCTCCCACCATCGCTCTTAGTCTCTGTGATGAAGTCTCACTCAATCCTCCCACCATCGCTCTCAGTCTCTGTGATGGAGTCTCACTCAATCCTCCCACCATTGCTCTCAGTCTCTGATGGAGTCTCACTCAATCCTGCCATCAGTGACCTCAGTCACTGCACCAAGATGGAGTCTCACTCAATCCTCCCACCATTGCCCTCAGTCACCACAATGGAATCTCACTCAACCCTGCCATCACCGAAGTCAGTCATTGAGACAGAATCTTCCTCAAAGAAGCATCTGTTGCTGCTGATCATGATATTTGTTTAAATTTATATTCTCCCTTACTGCACTTCAAAGTGGATTTCCAGACTGAAACCAAAGGTGACAGAGAAAGGAAGGCAGCAAAGGAATCTGGGAAACTCTTCCAACAGGTGCAAACATCTGGATACGGCTCCCATGCGACAGACCTGGTCCTCTATCCACCCTTTCTTTCCTCCCCTCCCCTCCCCGTCCGCCAGTTCCCTCCACCCTTTCTTTCCTCCCCTCCCCTCCCCGTCCGCCAGTTCCCTCCCGGGGGTTGGAGGAGGGGGGAAACTAACCTCAGGCCCTATTAAATTTCAGCAAACAATGCACTTTCATCCCAAACAACTGAATCCCTTGAAAGAATTTGCAGACCTTCATCTAACAAAGACCCAGATCCCAATTACCCAACCGTAAGAAAACAATCTTTAAATCCCACTCTGGGGAGCCTCCAAGCTGCGTTCCAAAGCCGGCATTAGTTAAGGTATTTTAAACAGAAGTGTGTAGGTTGGCTTTAAAAGTGCATTTGTTGTGTTCAAGAATCAGGTTTCTGTAATGTATGCTGGCTTGCTTTCTAGCTGAAGAGGCAGTTTCAAGCCCTGCAACTCCCTGCCCTCCAGCTACTTTAAAGCATTTAAAATAATTAGCTTCTTTTAATTTCTAAAGCCCTTCTTATTAAACTCTTTCAAAGCTAGTTATGTGGCGAGAGAGAGAGCGAGAGATGGGTGACTGGATGATGGGAGAGTGATTGATAGCACGCAAGGCACAGGTAAAGATGGTCATTGCCTAATGTTTATCAGGAAATTTGCACACTTAGGGTCAGATTTAAGGATCAGAAAAGTTTAGGGCAAATATCTGTAAGGGAACTTGGGAGCACAGTTTATTCTCTGCAACTTCTGGAAGGGCAATCCTTCCACAGAGAAATCTCGGTTGAACAAACACTTGCGTTAAAAGCTCCGTGTGGCCTCTGCTGGCTCCTTTTCCATATGGTTTGGAGGGTAAAAGTTCTGCAGTGCTCATTGCATCTCTGGGGGGGGGGGGGGGGTGTTCCTGTAGAATTCTCCCCCCATCCAGAAGGTCCCAGCATGGAAAAGGTTTGGGGCAAAAAATACAGTGGCTTCAAAACTTTGCGAACAAACTGACTCACTGGCTTTCTGCACTTTTTCTTTGTCCTAAAATGTTGCCTGTTTGTTAAATTTGTCTCATCTGTAGGATATGCAAAACTAATTCCTACAGAAGAGTGGGGAGACACACATGCTCTCTCTCTCTCTTACACAAATGCTGTCACTCACACCTGGCTTCTCCCCGCTTCTTCAGCTGCTGGCGGGATGGGCTCTCCCGGCCAGCCTGGGGCCTCCTCTTTCGGCCATTGGCAGGACAGGGCTCTACTGACGGCCACGCCCACTCGCAGCCACCACCCCGTGCAAGTGCACGGCTTGCACACTCGGTTGCCCCAGCCCTGGGAGATGATCGAAACAATCAAATACCTCAAAAGGTACACAAAGAAGCATTTCCCAAGGGGAAGGGCATGCCAGAGCAAGGGGGTCATGGTACGAGGCTCCGGCAGGGCAGACTGAGGAGTAACATTTAGAAAATATGTTTTCCTGGAAAGGGAGGATGGATGAAATGGTCTCCCAGGGGAGGTGGTGGAGACAAAACAGAGTAACAGAAGAAAGGCTGGGACAGACACAGAGAATTCTTAGCTGCAGGGAACTCAGAGGGAAGCCAAAGATGAAGTTGGGTCTGTGGTATTACAATGGGAAGAGAAAAAAAGAGCAAACACACGAAGGACCTGGTTGATCTTATCGCTCATCAAATTCTATGTTTATGTAGAAATAAATATACATATATATATATATACATATTTGCAATTCTGTAGCAGTAAGCGAAGGTCTGGGTAACAGAAAGGTAGCTGCATGCCCAAGAAAACTCGGTGCAGAACGAAAGCTGCTCTCTCAGACTTAGCAACCTGTGTGTGGCCCATCTGGCTCTGATGAGTCCGGGACCAAGGGTGGTCTTGGCAGGAGCAGAACGTCCATAAAACTCTTCCAAAATAACTCCAGCAGTTTACTTTTGTGCCATAATGTTGGCAGTTACTGTTCACGCGCATCATAGAACGCCACTGAGGTTTGGGAAAACAAGCACCCAAAAATCTTCTTGACTGAATTTGAGGTTTTTGTCACATGTTCTGAACATCTGAAAAGTCAGGCTGAGGGAGAAACATTGTTTGCCTTTGTTTTAGGCAGGGGGGAAAGAGCCCTTTGTTTTACCATCATTCCAGGGGAATCTGTTCTGTTGAAAACACAATTGGAAATAGATTTGCGCTGTTTTGGAAAAGTGTGTGTGGGGGGGGGGGGGGATGATTTGGGTTTTTTTTTTTTATGAATGGCTAAGGAGCTGACCAAGTTCCAGAACTTTTCCACATTTTGAAAGTAATTTTCAAAAAGCCTAATAACGAAGACGACAGAAACGTGCCCGAGTCCTCTTTGAAAAATATCCCACCAAATTCAGCAGCTAAAACATCCGCACTAGCTTTCTGGGAACATTTTTCACCACATATTTTATAAAATTCAAAAGTGTGCACATAAGTCCCAACCTGTCGCCAGCGCTGCCTTTAGGGGCACCTCTTTCAGTCTGGGTAAGCGTATGCTTGAACAGAACAGATATTTATAAAGGAAGAGAAATGCATAGCACATGGGCAAAAGGTAACGTCTGAAATGGTTGGCTGGGCTGAACTAGGATGTTTCCCATTGCTAATCACCAAACACACACACACAACAAAAAGAGGCAAATTCTGCTGTCATCTCAGTACCAGGGACTCCGACTTCCTTCGCTACGAGACACTTTGGGAAGTAACACAAAACCCTGCAAATAGACAATCAGAAGCTATATTTATTTATTTATAACTTTTTATATACCGAGGTTCAATTAACAAGATTAATTATCACTTCGGTTTACATTACAACCAGCAAAAAATAACAGAGACAAAGTCTTGTTTTACAATGAACAGGGTAGAAGTAACCTGGATAAACATAAAATGGGTGAAGCAAGTATAGAGAATTGGGTCTGTATAACTTGGGCGAAAAGCAGGGACATTAAAATAGGGGAGGACTATGAAGGTCTCAAGTTGGATAGAGTACTCATGAACCACCTATATATGCTATATGCTGTAATCATTTCAAGGGTTACACTGAAACAACTCTGCGCAGCCACATACACCTGCATTCGTGTGGTGCATGTGTGTGGTTCTATCAGACGGCAGGGTGAGGCGGTGGCCTCAGACAGCAGAAGCTTGGAGAGGCAAAAAGTGCTCCTCCGAAACACCCCTGCCTGCAAAGACAAGAGCAGTGTCCGACGATGACATCCCACAGAAGGGGGGAGGGGGGCTTAACCCCCACAGGCAGGAAATAAAGAATTGCGGCGGCACAATTCTTGTGATGTCCCCTCGGCGTTCCCGCCCCCTCCTGTGGGCAGATGGAAAGAAAGGTTGTGGCAGGAGTCATTTTTTTGGTGGCCTGGCTGCAGGGTTCCTATATGGCACATTTTCGGGGAGAATGAGTGAGTGAGCAGGAGAAGGGAGTGAAGTTGGGAGGGAGAGAGAGAGAGTGAGGATTGGGGAATTCAGGAGTGAAGAGAGGGGAGGGAGGAGGTGTAAGTGAGGAGAGAGAGGGAGAAGGAAGGAGGTATAGAGGAATGGAGGGGAAGGGAGGACAAAGAAGGGTAGATGGAGGTGACGGGAGGCAGTGTGGGAGAGGGGAGGGAGGAGCTGTAGAGGATATGGCAGGAAAGGGAGGAGATATGGGAGAGGGAGGAAGGGGGAGAGGTGTGAAGAAGAGGAAGGGAGGATGTGTGAGGGAGGGAAAGGGAGAGGGAAGGGAAGGGGTAGTGGGAGGAGAAGGGAGGAGTTATGGCAAGGGGCGGGAAGGAGGAGGTGGTAGGAGGGGGAAGGAAGAGGTGAGAGGGAGGGGAAGAGCAGAGGTGGGGAGACAGAAGGAAAGGGAGGAAATGTGGGGGAGGAAAGGGAGAGAGGGGGAAGGGAGAAGGAGTGAGGGAAGCAAGGAAAGAGAAAGCACGGGAGGAGGGGGACGGGAAGGAGGTGGGCGAGAGGCAAGGACAGAGAAGGGGGTTAAGTGAGAATGGGGTGAGAGGTGGAGGCTGCTGTAGCTTCTGCAAGTGTTTGTGTGTGTGTGAGAGAGAGAGAGAGAAAAAACACATGTGTGTTATGTGTATATGAGGGAGTGAGGACAAAATTGTGTGTGCAGCTCCTCTCCTTCCACTAATCCATGTCTCAGGATTACTGGAAATCCAAAATTCCAAATTATGGAGAGCGATTAATTTCTTTTATCCTTATTAGTTTAATTATTGCATGTTATGTTATGTGTCCTCTTTTTAATTATTTTAGTGAGTTTTGGGAATTTTTTACATTTTTTCTGAGTTTAATTATTGAATGTTCTATTTGGCAGCTGATTTGATATATTCTTTTTTGGATGTTTTTTTTTACTATTATTGTTGATTGTATTGTTTGTTTTATGAGGATGGTGATTTTCTGTTTTCTTCCATTGTTGCACTACATATAGAGTCTGGCTTGTCACAGTTTCCAGTTCAGCA
Organism: Rhinatrema bivittatum; assembly: GCF_901001135.1. Classification (NCBI taxonomy): domain Eukaryota; kingdom Metazoa; phylum Chordata; class Amphibia; order Gymnophiona; family Rhinatrematidae; genus Rhinatrema; species Rhinatrema bivittatum. The sequence goes on from NC_042622.1 coordinate 225,885,938, forward strand.
TATTTCTATTGTACTGTATGGCCTCTTTTTACTATATTTGGTGAGGGTCTGTCTGTATTCTGCATGTGTGACCAAGATGAGGTATTCTGCTAGTGTGTGGTTTCTTTGTAGGAGTCTATAGCAGCCTGGCTTGTTCTGTTTTCCTAATAGGAGGTGTATTGGTGGGCCTGGTGTACTATTTGCAGTGTTGCTTTTTTATAGCTAGGGTTGTTACTGTTTGAGTGCTGGCAGTTAGTGGTGTTTTGGTATGGGAGGTTTACTATATTGTAATTTGCAATTCAGTTTACTTATGGCTTTCTGAGGGCCAAGCTCGCACCTGATGCAGTTCACAATAGACCTAATACCGCAATGGGATCCAAGTGTCTTTTTTTTTTTTTTTGCAGGGTTTTTTGGTTGGCACCACAACAGTGCATGTAAATATAATGTATATATTAAAAATGATGGTTTTCCCTTTATACTTTTCATGTAAAATCTGTTATTATAAATGCATAATTTTGAATTGTGTATGGGGAAGGCTGGGGGAGGGAGGGGGGCTGGGCACAAGGCTGTAAGGCTCGCCGGGGTGCCTAATAACCTTGCTTCGGCCCCGAGAGTCACTGGTAGAGGAATCCCTTCCCCAGGGGCGTATGCTGGGGAAGGCTGGGAGGCAGGTGGTTCCTGAAACATCTTGAGCACTTTATCCTCCACTCCTTGAGAATCCTGACCCCCTTTCTAACATTTCAAAGAGCCAAAAGGGCTAATTGCCAAGGGGGTCCTTCCCTCTTTTTTTTTTTTTTTTGCTTTCTTGCTGATTTGACCTGTGCCGAGTCTGGTGGAGTGGGGGCAGGGTGAGGCACTAGCTCTTCCTTGCCTCAGGCAGCAAACTGTCCTGAACCGCCCAGAGATCTAGGCTAGTATTTTATAACCCAGGTGTAATTATAAAATATGCATATGCCCACCCCTAATATATGCCACCTACTTATGCTTACATGCAAACACATGCAATGCATCGAAAGCAAGTATTTCAGTGCATTAAATGCATGTACTTTCCCTACCCATTTTTAAAATACACACGCATATTTTAACACATAAAATAAATAGGACTTGCTCACGTAAAAAGCTGCTCTTCGCGCAGAAGTCGGTCTATTTTAAACACTGCACTTGTATATTTCCAGGTTTCTGATTCCTCTACCAGTTGGCCCAGTCGTCAGGTTTATCGAGAACCTTCGGTTCTTCAGCCTTAACTCCCCCAGTTCACCCAGGACTCCCAAACCTGTCAAGAGTACACAATAAGCAAGTCTGATATCAGTTATGCATGCTAATTAGCAGGTGCAAACACATCCACGAGTGGGCTGGCAAATTTACACGAATACGTCTCTTCTAAAACGCAACTTATGCATGCAAATCGCTATCCCTTGCTTTGGAACAAACCTTAGAACACCCCTCTTTTTCATGTATATGTGTCCATGCAAAACCTAATGTACGTGCGCACTTTGGATGTTTTATAACAGCGATTTCATGAGTATACGCTACTTACACGCAATACATGTGTATTTTTACATGCATCTCTCTTTGAAAATGTACCCCTTAGATTGTAAGCTCTTTGGGATCAGGGAAAACAGCTACTTTAGCTCAATTTAACTCGCCTTGATCTACCAATGAAAAGGTGTAATATATATATATTATATATCAAACCTGCAATACCAAATCAGCATTTTCTTTTATGGTGATTGCAATTGGTGTTTGGCGCCCACCAGATATGCCCACCTTAGGCAACTGCCTAGTTGGGCTTAATGGATAGGCCAGCCCGGTTTCTGTGCCAAAGCATAAGTTCTACTCCAGAATTCCCACTGATAACTCTCCTCTGTTGTGTGGATCGGAGTCCTCTTTGCTTTGCCGTTGTTGAGGGCTAGACACCTGAAGAAGCATCCGATCCACCTGACTGCCTCTAAAAGGCACAGCTGAGGTAAGAGACTCATCCAAGGTCACGCTGAGAGAAAGTTCTGAACGGGAGGTAGAGTGAGGCACAGTAGCTGGCATGTGCCCTGTGTGTCAGGCTTCCCTGCCCCAGGGGTTCCCTGGGGACTGCAGGAATCTCTCTCAGGGCCATGAAGGAGAACGGCTGAGACAAGCAGAACACTCTACCCTAACCTGAGCACGACTCACTCAGAGGCACCGAGCGATCCCTGCAAAGGCAGACGAGTAACAGAGAGAAGGGAGCCGTCGGGTATCTGAGCCATGCCGCACAGTCCAGTGCTGAAGCGAGCTTTTCTCTGAGGGGGGGGGGGGTGTTATTATTTTTGCAAACCTTGGAAAACCGAGCCTGCTGGAAGCAGCACAAGCCTTTTTTTTTTCTCTCTCTGAGACGAAAGACATGCTTTCTTCATTCATCCTGACGCCTGCCCTGGATTCAAGCCCTGACCACCACTATTCCTGGGATAATCATCATCACTGCTTAAAACCCTTATGGAGAAAACACATGTTCAGCGAGACCCTGCAACAGCAGTGCCACAGAGTCAGGCTCTGGGTGCAGCCCACGCCCAGAGTCCAGTGTTGTTTTATTCTCCCCACCGAGGAATGCTGGGAGGCAGGGAGGTGCAAGGAACGAAGAAGGCTTTACCGGGAAAAACGTCTCCGTTACTTCAGGGTTTCTTTCACAGCGCTATTTTTATTGAGAATGTTTTCTACACACCCCCCGACGCTTTTTATCAATACAGCAAAGGCCGGAATCCACTGGGGAGGCAGCTGAAAAATGGAGAGGGGACAAACCTTTCGGGATGGCATGGAATTAGGGTGGCAACGTCAATGCCAACTAAATTAAAAACCTTCTGGCATTATAGAGGAATCATGTGCCCCAGAGGGGGCCCGGGCAAATTACTAAAAAATATCTGTGACCAAGTTCCGAATGACTCCAGGTCTCAGGCTATATTTATAAGTGGCATGTACTTAACCTCTAGCACATAATCGTTTCTATTACTTCTTATGGGTAGCTAGTTTTGCAATACAGGCTTCTAAAAAGGGTTACTCTATCTTTGTGCTATATGTGATTACCTGGAAGGGGTACATAAGGCTGAGTCCGAGGAGCAGAAGGGTTGGGTTGTTCTCCGTGTGCCAGTCTTACGTCTGAGTTCTGTAGAGCCGTAGCCTTGGAGTGGAGTCTTCTGTGGTGCTCTACGGGCCTTCTGATTTTCCAGCCTAGAAGTGGCCTTCCTTGCTCTGTCATGGAAGGTCCTAGGCACTATTGTGTGTAGTTTTTCCCTGTGGAGCCCTAGAAGAAGACATGGACACAAATTTCAACCAGAATTCCTTTTCCTTTGTGGGATAATCCTCAACTAGATGGTTGTGTGAGCAATGTTTGGATTATTTTGAGTTACAGATTAAAGGTCTATTTTATTGTTTTGAACTAGAGGTTGGTGCTTATCTTGCTGCTAATGGGTAGTGCATGTTATTATCCTGGCTGTTTCTGCTGTTATCTCTGCCCCTGGGACTTATTTTCTGTTGTGCTTTAGTGCTGATTACCCTGATAACAGAGGCAGCCAGAAAATCACTCATAAGAACATAAGAACATAAGAAAATGCCATACTGGGTCAGACAAGGGTCCATCAAGCCCAGCATCCTGCTTCCAACAGTGGCCAATCCAGGCCATAAGAACCTGGCAATTACCCAAAAACTAAGTCTATCCCATGTTACCGTTGCTAGTAATAGCAGTGGCTATTTTCTAAGTCAGCTTAATTAATAGCAGGTAATGGACTTCTCCTCCAAGAACTTATCCAATCCTTTTTTAAACACAGCTATACTAACTGCACTAACCACATCCTCTGGCAACAAATTCCAGAGTTTAATTGTGCGTTGAGTAAAAAAGAACTTTCTCCGATTAGTTTTAAATGTGCCACATGCTAACTTCATGGAGTGCCCCCTAGTCTTTCTACTATCCGAAAGAGTAAATAACCAATTCACATCTACCCATCTAGACCTCTCATGATTTTAAACATCTCTATCATATCCCCCCTCAGCTGTCTCTTCTCCAAGCTGAAAAGTCCTAACCTCTTTAGTCTTTCCTCATAGGGGAGCTGTTTCATTCCCCTTATCATTTTGGTAGCCCTTCTCTGTACCTTCTCCATTGCAATTATATCTTTTTTGAGATGCGGCGACCAGAATTGTACACAGTATTCAAGGTGCGGTCTCACCATGGAGCGATACAGAGGCATTATGACATTTTCCATTTTATTCACCATTCCCTTTCTAATAATTCCCAACATTCTGTTTGCTTTTTGACTGCCGCAGCACACTGAACCAACGATTTCAATGTGTTATCCACTATGACACCTAGATCTCTTTCTTGGGTTGTAGCACCTAATATGGAACCCAACATTGTGTAATTATAGCATGGGTTATTTTTCCCTATATGCATCACCTTGCACTTATCCACATTAAATTTCATCTGCCATTTGGATGCCCAATTTTCCAGTCTCACAAGGTCTTCCTGTAATTTATCACAATCTGCTTGTGATTTAACTACTCTGAACAATTTTGTGTCATCTGCAAATTTGATTAGCTCACTCGTCGTATTTCTTTCCAGATCATTTATAAATATATTGAAAAGTAAGGGTCCCAATACAGATCCCTGAGGCACTCCACTGTCCACTCCTTTCCACTGAGAAAATTGTCCATTTAATCCTACTCTCTGTTTCCTGTCTTTTAGCCAGTTTGCAATCCACGAAAGGACATCGCCACCTATCCCATGACTTTTTACTTTTCCTAGAAGCCTCTCATGAGGAACTTTGTCAAACGCCTTCTGAAAATCCAAGTATACTACATCTACCGGTTCACCTTTATCCACATGTTTATTAATTCCTTCAAAAAAGTGAAGCAGATTTGTGAGGCAAGACTTGCCTTGGGTAAAGCCATGCTGACTTTGTTCCATTAAACCATGTCTTTCTATATGTTCTGTGATTTTGATGTTTAGAACACGTTCCACTATTTTTCCTGGCACTCACCCTTCTTTCACCACCCTTTCACAATATATTCAATAAAGACATAGCACTCTGGTATGGGAAACATCAGGCCGCAGCTTTATTAACCAACATAACTAGCCCGAGGCCTTATACAATATAAAAACTCCAGTTATCCGCCACCAGCTAGCAAGATAACCAACCATAGGCCACCCGGCCTGGTCCTGGTTAGGCAGCACCCGCTGCCGAAACTCCAGCCCCCGCCACCGGCCAGCAAGGAGCTAAGCCCAGAGGAGCCAGTTGCCCAACGGGTATCGCTCCAGCCAGTAGATGCCCTAAACTGGCTACCCGTCGAGCCACCACCTGGCACTAAAGAGGCTCGGGCAAACCGCCAAAGAGGCGGGAAGGCGAGCCTATCCTGCGCCTCCCCAAACACGCGGCCCTAGATTCCCTGCTAAACACGCATTCCAAGGCCTCTTGGATCGCATTAATGAATAGGCCCCTGCCGATAAAAGATAAGTGAATCCCATCCGGCCTAAAGAGGTCATCCTGCACATCCCAGGACCACTCGTGTTTTATGTGCACCCCCCCCCCCCCCCCCACTCCACGACTCTCAACCAGGAACCAATCTGATGATTGGCTTTCGCCCTGCAGCGCCCCCAGATGCGCTGCTCCATTTTGGCAGGCCTTGGAATATAACCGCATCATGCATCCAGACCATTAACATGGAAAGGTCCTTCCTCGCCATGTTAATAAACTGTCGGCCCGATAGCTTACACCAATCGTTGCCCTCCAAATGCACCACCAGCACGTCCGGAAGAGACTGAGCACCCAATGAATGCCGCACAAGAGGTAGGAGCTCAGATCAGCGCATCCCCCATCGTCCCAGCCAATGGACGGCCACGTCCTCTGCAGCCAAACCCAAGTGACGGCTATAAGGCCAATGACATGCATGTTTGTGCACCCAGACCACAAAGGAGTGCCCGATGACCCAAGCCTGCCGACCATGGGGCACAAAATCTAGAAGAAAACCAAAAACAGTTAGCACAAGGTCCCCAAGTCCCCCACCCCTGACCTAATGTACAGTCGGAAGGCATCGGATCTCCGCCTCCCGATCCTCTGTATTACCTCGTCCCCCAAGCCAGACCCAGCAGCAGAGGTGGCCGCCCCTATGCGGAAGGAATGTGTCCCTAAATTGGCATCCCCTAAACCAATCCTGACTAGCCCCGCCCGAAAAACCATTTCAAACTGATATCTGGTTAGGGGGCGCAAATCCTGATGGACTAGCAGGTGACCGCTCCCCGCCGGGCAGATGGCCATATAACCAGATAAATTTGCCACTGGGCAAGTGTGAAGTCCCACTACTGCCCTTAAAACCAACTCCACCCCTCAACCTGCCTGGTCTGTTTTCGACTTTGGAATTAGTAGCCTAACAAATCCTTTTCCAATCTGCAAATGACGTAGCTGTAGCCCAGTGCCCTCAGCACCTTGGCAAGCCCTAGTTACTAGTTCCCCGATACGAAAGGCCCCCAAAAAAGGCCAAAACAAAAGCCGTGCGGAAGAGGCAAGCCTCATAGTCGGAAGAACATACTATCGTGGCTACATCCCATAATGCCATCAATATGTCATGTGTGATGAGCCGCCTACTATCCTATATCACACCCGCTCCCTTAGCCCCTTACGCACTGTGAAGCGACCCATTGGGTAACCCCAGCCATGGGCTCTCATAAAAAATGAGAACCCCATTAGCTGCTGGGTCACCGCTGACTTGGTACCCCCAGACCTGCGTGAGCGACCTGGCGGAAGGAATAGAAAGTAAAGTTTGTCTATTTGCAATGATTCTAAGATCTGCATCAGAGGGGACACGCCTAAAGGAGAAAAGAAAATGAAAAGTGATTCAAGAAAGCTTGAAGACTGGTTGAGGATTTGGCTGGTGGTGGGTTGGGCGTTCGACCCTTTCGATCAGGGCCCGCGCCAGCCGGTGCAGGAGAACATGCGGCCGGAGTTTCCGATGTGTGCTGGCGTTTTAACAGGTCTCGCTGCAATTTCACAGATTGTAAATTTAAGCACGTGTGCTCCAATTGTGGCCCCAGTCACCCAGCAACCAAATGCGCGAGGAGGGGACCCTCTGGGGGCGGGAGCAATTCCGGGCCGGCAGGAAAATGAGGTTTTCCTGAGGGCCCCATCCCCTGTGAGGGCTGAGGCTATGGAGCCTTGGCTCCGAATTTATCCTAAGGCAGGAACTGCGAGGGTATTGAAGGAAGGCTTCTCAGCAGGTTTTAATATTCCCTATACTGGTTTCATTGGACGATGCCAGGCGAGGTACTGCTTCGGTGGTTAAATGGAAGGAGAGTGGTTGTCAAGAAATTGACATCTGAGCTGTCCGCTGAGGAGAATAGCCGGACCTTTCAAGGAACCTCTGTGCCAAAAAGGAACCAGGTAAATTTCCCCTCATACATAATCTGTCTTTCCCACAGGCAGCTCAATCAATGTAATTTGTACCACGGGAGCTCTGTAAAGTGTTGTTACGCCTCTTTTGATTCGGCAGTTTGGATACTTACACAATGGGCTCAGGGTCCTTATGGCCAAGCGGATATTGAGTCGGCTTTTCGTCTATTACCCATTCATCTTGATAGTTTCCCGTTATTGGGTTTTCAGTTTTTTGGGGAAGTTTTACTTTGATAAGTGCTTACCCATGGGTTGTTCCATCTCCTGCGCCTACTTCAAGACGTTTAGTACTTTTGTGCATTGGGTAGTGGGAGCAGAGGTCGGTTTTTTCCAATGTAGTGCACTATCTGGATAACTTCTTGTTTATTGGAGCAAAAAAACTCAGAAACCTGCAAGGAATTACTGAGTTGTTTTCTGAGGACGCAGAGGATTTTGGTATCCCTGTCGCATCGCAAAAGACGGAAGGGCCATAGTAATTCCCTGACATTCTTGGTATTGAATTGGACTCTGTGAATATGGTGTCAAGACTACCCGAAGAAAAGGTGGAAAAATTGAAGGAGATGGTGGATGGGGCTCCGTATGTGCTGGAAATTAACCTTATAACAAGTACAGTCATTGGTGGGGAGCCTAAACTTTGCATGCGAGTTATCTCACACACACCATACCAGTCACACCCCCATGACCAGTTTCTGTCTCTCACACAACCAATCTCCCGACCAGTCTTTCTCTTACACACAGACACACCATCACCGTCCCGATCAGTCTCTCTCTCTCATGCACACACACAGGCTTCCCACTCCCATGTTCTATCTTACATGTACGGGCTTCTCACTCCCATACTGTGTCTCACACACAACCCCACCACACCCAGGTTTCTCACTCCCCATGCTCAACTCTCTCCACATGCACAGGCTTCTCATTCCCATAATCACTTTCTCTCTCTTACACACACACGCACCAGTCTCTCTCTCATTCCCATGCTCGCTCTCTCTACATGCACAGGCTTCTCATTCCCTTAATCACTTTCTTTCACATACACACACCTGTCTCTTTCTCTCACACACACCGTCACCTTACCAACCAGTCTCTCTCTCATGCATGCACACCCCCACAGGCTTCCCACCCCCATGCTCTCTCTCACATATACAGGCTTCTCACTCCCATTCTTTCTTTCCACACACCCCCACAACACCAGGCTTCTTACTCCCCTGCTTTCTCACATACCCAGATTTCTCACTTCCATGCTTTTTCTCTCTCTCTCTCTCACACACACACACACACAAACACACACACACTCACAACACCAAGCTTCTTACTCCCATGCTTTCTCACATACCCAGATTTCTCACTTCCATGCTTTCTCTCTCTCTCACACACACACACACACATCAGTCACCTCCCTGACCAATCGCTCACTCTCTCACACACATTCCAGTCATCTCCCTGACCAGTCACTTTATTGTCTCTCACATATACACACATCACCTCTGACCAGTTTTTCTCAATCACACACATGCTCTCTCTCACACACTTACACACATGCTCTGAATTACAGACATGCTCTCAATCAAACACATGCTCTCAATCAAACACATGCCTCTCACTTACATGGCTGGCTGTCCTCTCTCTCACTCACTTCCTCCCCCCCCCCCCCCCCCCCCCGAGCACAAATGGTAGCTGCAGCCTCCTCCTCCAGCCCCTGCAGGCCAAGAAAGAAGAATCCCATTGGCTGTGGGAGACTTATACTGCTGTCTCCTTTGCCGATTGCGGCTGCTTCGATTGCTTCCGGCCATGCTACTGCTCGGGGGCCGATACTGCTGCCTCCGCCACTACTTTTCCCACGCTACACAAGCTCTTTCTTCTCCTTCCTGCGCACTGCCACTGTGTATCACTTCCTGTTCCGGGGCAGGCGCGGGAAGAAGAAAAGGCCAACCACAGGTGCCACAGCTTCCTCTAACAACGCTGCCCGTTCCCATTGGGCTTGAATGTGCTGTTAGCCCCGGCGGCAACGGCAGCAGGAAGAAAAGCAGTGGGAGAGACCGGAGCTCGCAACAACACACTGCCGGTGCTTGCGACACACCGGTTGAGAAAGCGCTGGTTTCACAGCCTCCTCTCGGCTCCCACTCTTGTTGAGCGGGACCACCACAGCTCTTCTCCAATCTTGCGGCACATCATTCCCATTTCCAGGGATCTATTGAACAGATCCTTCAGTGGACCCACCAAGCACATCTCTGAGCTCCCTCAGTATCCTGGGATGGATCCAACCAGCCCCATGGCCTTGTCCACTTTGTTGCATATCCCGGTCGCGGCAGGCCCACGACCGGCTCAAACTACCCCCAACGCCCGGGTCGTAGACCTGGCCCTTCCTCTTTGGCAGCGGTAGGCAGTCACCTACACCCTCGCGCTCACTGATACGCTCCCAGGGTCCTCCGGCAGCTCTGCCAGACTCCTCCGATCCAGTTGGATCTCTCCATGTTCGTCGAGGAGAGACGCCGCCCACCACGTAGTTCAATCTGTCTGTCTTAGGCGTGCACCTTCCCCGACTTTAAAGGGGCCGTGGCGGGAAAACTTCCCGCGGACCCGGATGATGACGTCTTCGGGCCCCCTACTACTTAAGGCAGCTCCGCCATTCGGTCTTTGCCTTGGCAACAGGTAGTGTCCAACTCCACCTCGGGCTAAGGGTCCACATCCGCAACACACTTTTCAGTTTGTCTAGCTCCTCCTATACATTCTGTTCTGCAAACAGTTTCCTCGTATCCCATCTCCATCTACGGTCTTGTCTACGAGCGACGGTCCTTCTCCAGGGTCTTCTTTAGTGAATACTGAACTGAAATATTTGTTTAATATTTCTGCCATTTCTTCGTCTCTCTCTACCCATTAATCTTTGTCATCTTTCAATTTCACTATACCACTATGAGCCTTCCTCCTTTCTCTGATATATCTGAAAAGTGTTTTGTCTCCTCGCTTTACCTCTTTGGCCATCCTTTCTTCCACCTGACCTTTTCTTTTCTTAATTTCTCTCTTCATCTCCCTCAGTTTCACCAGATATTCTTCCTCTTTTTTTGGATCTTTTATATTTCTCGAATGCTGTTCTTTTTGCCTTTATTATTTCAGCCACCTCCCTTGAGAATCAGAATGGTTTCTTTTTCCTCTTACTCTTGTTTACTTTTCTCACATATAGATCTGTTGCCTTTGAAGTAGCTCCTTTTAGCTTGGCCCCCACTGTTGCTCCACCTCTCCAATTTTTATCCCAGTCTTCTAGTTCTACCTCCAAGTACATCCCCATTTTAAAAAAAGTCCATATTTTTGAAATTCAAAACTTGGGTCCTTGTGTGACCTCTCTGTATCCTATTTGCAATATCCAACCTTATCATTTGATGATCACTGGTGCTCAGGTGGGCACCCACCCAGACATTAAAGACATTATCCCTGTTAGTGAGCACTAGGTCGAATATAACTCCCTTCCTCATGGGTTCCATTACAAATAAGAGGTGGATAAAAGAGGTGGATGATAAAGAAGTCTTGGTTTGGGAGCTCAATACCCAATACTGTCTGGCTTGCTGACACCTCAATACATAGTACACATTGATTGAGGTTTCAGTGCGCCGTTCTTTGATTTTCTTTTTCTATTGTCTGATCCCTTTTGTCTGTTTGCATCACCTTTCCAACCACATCATTCACCTCTAGAGACTTCAATGGAATCACTTACTTAACCGTGTCACTCACCTGCAGAGACCAGTTAAATCACCTTCCTATCAGATGATCACCTCCAGAGACTTCAATGGCATCAGCCTTCTAACCACATCACCCAACCCCCAGGGACGTCAACATTATCACCCACCTAACCACCTCATTCTCCTCCAGTGGCTCCAGTGCCATCGCCCACCTTACCATGTCCTTCATCTCTTCAGAACTGAAGGGCCTAACATCCTGCTGCGGGCCGAACAGAGACATGGGGGGGGGGCACTTTCACCCAGGGTGCCATTTGCCCTAGAGTCGAACTGTATATATATATATATATATATATATATACACACAGTTTAGATAGATAGAGAGAGAGAGAGAAGCAGCAGGGCAGTAGAGCAGCAGGGTAGTAGGAGACTATGCACTGATGTGAACCTGCGTTTTGGACTCAATCCAATCAGTAGGCAGGGATTTGCATAAAGCTCAAATAACCAATATTTACATAAAGTCAGGCTCTGTTGCACTCAGATAATTGCTGCTGATCCTATTCCGTCTCTGGGTATCATGTCATGCTGCTTACTCTCATTTTATTTAATGGTTTCTCTCAGCCAAAACCTCTCTAGTCCCAGAGGGGCGGCTTTCACCAGCATCGCCTGCCATCTCCTTGTTTACCCTCTGTGCTGACAGCAGCCTGGGGAAGAAATTCAGCCTGAGAATCCTCTTGTTATTATTGCAAAGTGCAGTCATTTAAATGAATCAGAAGTGCTGCTGAAGCACACACAGTCCCATCCCACAACAGAGAGAGAAGTTATTCTGAGTCCAGAATAAACGGCACTTCAGTCCATAATTCATACGTCATGCCTTGGGCCTGTGGTGATGTGGATATCCTTTTACTCTGCAGAAGGTTTTGTTACCAGGCCAGCAGCCTTCCCCATGGGTAAAATGATGCTCCTGTCCCAGGTACTTCCTGCACCCTGTTAAGAGGCCGAGGCGGGTGACTCGGAGCTAGGGACATAAAATGCAGGGTGGTGACAAATCATGCAATAAACTTTCCCTGCAAGTGCTGGATGTTGAACATGGGAAGGAGGAGATTAAGAAGTCCTTATCCTCTGTTTAACCATTAATTGTAAATGAGAAAGGGTTCACTGCCTCAGCTGCTCCTAATGAGACCCTTTCATGCATGGACTGAGTGATCAGATACCTCCTTAATCTTTTCTCCTCACTCACCAAGGAGTGCGTCCTTAGCTGGGAGATCAAGTCGGCAGTTCCACAGTCCACCTGTTTATATCTAGAGACCACAGGATTGAAGCCTGTAACCTTCTAGTTCTGACCCAGGCAATATAAGGCTGAGCTAAAGAAGCAGCTCCGATGGTTTGATGGCTAAGCTGATAGGCAGGGCCGGCACAACCCACGGTACAAGCCGTGCACTTGCACAGGCAGCGGCGGCAACCTGGGGGGCACAGTCAGCCCCAAGATGAAGACAATGCGGCTGACGTCACCACCACTGGATCCCACCAGGAGGCCAAGAGTAGGAAGAGGCGAAGGAGGAGGACTCAAAAATGAAATTTCTGATCTATTAGTTACAATTTGTAACCTATCATTAAAAGCATCCATTGTACCTGAAGACTGGAGGGTGGATAATGTAACCCCAATATTTAAAAAAGGCTCCGGGGGCAATCCGGGTAACTATAGACCAGTGAGCCTGACTTCAGTGCCAGGAAAAATAGTGGAAACTATTCTCAAGATCAAAATCGTAGAGCATATAGAAAGACATGATTTAATGGAACATAGTCAACATGGATTTACCCAAGGGAAGTCTTGCCTAACAAATCTGCTTCATTTTTTTGAAGGGGTTAATAAACATGTGGATAAAGGTGAACCGGTAGAAAGTAGTGTACTTGGATTTTCAGAAGGCGTTTCACAAAGTCCCTCATGAGAGGCTTCTATGAAAACTAAAAAGTCATGGGATAGGAGGTGATGTCCTTTCGTGGATTACAAACTGGTTAAAAGACAGGAAACAGAGAGTAGAATTAAATGGTCAATTTTCTCAGTAGAAAAGGGTAAACAGTGGAGTGCCTCAGGGATCTGTAATTGGACCGGTGCTGTTCAATATATATATAAATGATCTGGAAAGGAATACGACGAGTGATGCTATCAAATTTGAGGATGATACAAAATTATTCAGAGTAGTTAAATCACAAGCAGACTGTTGATACATTACAGGAGGACCTTGCAAGACTGGAAGATTGGGCATCCAAATGGCAGATGAATTTAATGTGGACAAGTGCAAGGTGTTGCATATAGGGAAAAATAACCCTTGCTGTAGTTACACGATGTTAGGTTCCATATTAGGAGCTACCACCCAGGAAAAAGATCTAGGCATCATAGTGGATAATACTTTAAAATCGTCAGCTCAGTGTGCTGCAGCAGTCAAAAAAAGCAAACAGAATGTTAGGAATTATTAGGAAGGGAATGGTTAATAAAACGGAAAATGTCATAATGCCTCTGTATCGCTCCATGGTGAGACCGCACCTTGAATACTGTGTACAATTCTGGTCGCCGCATCTCAAAAAAGATATAGTTGCGATGGAGAAGGTACAGAGAAGGGCGACCAAAATGATAAAGGGGATGGAACAGCTCCCCTATGAGGAAAGGCTGAAGAGGTTGGGGCTGTTCAGCTTGGAGAAGAGACGGCTGAGGGGGGATATGATAGAGGTCTTAAGATCATGAGAGGTTTTGAACGAGTAGATGTGACTCGGTTATTTACACTTTCGAATAATAGAAGGACTAGGGGGCATTCCATGAAGTTAGCAAGTAGCACATTTAAGACTAATCGGAGAAAATTCTTTTTCACTCAACGCACAATAAAGCTCTGGAATTTGTTGCCAGAGGATGTGGTTAGTGCAGTTAGTGTAGCTGGGTTCAAAAAAGGTTTGGATAAGTTCTTGGAGGAGAAGTCCATTAACGGCTATTAATTAAGTTTACTTAGGGAATAGCCACTGCTATTAATTGCATCAGTACACCAACTTTAAACATACAAGGGAATGCTTGTCTGGTGGTGATTTTGTACGGAGATTATTCAATGAGGGTAACCGATTTACAGTTATCCTCTCCTTAGCCTCCGTCTATTATTCTTTTATTAAATTGAACAATGTCTCTGAAGATGCTCTTTTGTATTTTTATTTTTCTTAAAATCCCTTCTCCCCTGCTGCTTTTCCGTCCCACTACTATTTCATTGCATACTTATCAGGGTCGTCGCTTTTCTGTACTTCTTTTTTTAAATTAAAAAAAATATTAATAATAACAACTCAGCAAACCGCCAAGTTATGAAGACCGATGCCGGCGGCCATTTTCAGTGCTGGCAGACAGGCAGATTATGAAAACCGAGGCCGAGTTTACCCGCGGTCGGTCTTCATAACCGGCAGCCGCAGTGGGGGGGTCGCATTAGCAAGGAGGCGCTAAGGTCATGCAAGCGACCCTAGCGCCTCCTTGCTAGCATGACCCCCATTGCGGGCGCCGTGCTTTTCTGCACTTCTTTTACCTGCGCTCAGCTACCGTATTAACGCTTGCTCCAGGCAGGCGTTAATACCTGAGCAATAAATGTACGTCTGAGACGCGCATTTATTTTTTTTGTATGCAGAGAGAATGAGGAATAGGGCTCATTTATATGCATTTGCGTGTGATGGAGCGCTATCACATTCACTCCGCGTCGGACACGGGTTAAATAGGTGCTAATCCCCCTGTTGCATTAATCTCGCTATGATATTAAGTTGGAGGGTGTACAGAAAAGCATTTTTTTTCTGCTTTTCTGTACATTTTCCCTTGGGCAGGCTTTAATTTCTGAGAGTAAAATGTGTGGCCTTGCCCGCACATTTAACTTTCAGTATTCTGGGGTAATAACTAATAGGCTCATCAACGTGCATTTGCATGTGATGAGCGCTATATTAGTTTCGGGGGGGTTGGCCGCGCGTTTTCCACGCACTATTACCCCTTATAGTATAAGGAGTAATAATACCGCACCTAAACGTGCGGCCAAACAGGGGGCTAACAGTGCGCTCAGGTAGAAACTGCCACTCTGTGCAGATTACTCCCATGGTTCCTTTAAGGGTAGTGACTGCTGCTCCGTGCAGTTATCCCCAAGCTTAGGATAACCCATAAAAATTGCAGCTAGCAACATTTTTTACTGGGTGATGCCCTTTCTTGAAAATGTGTCACCTGGACGTGATGTTCTGGATGTCACCTGGAAGTGATGTTCTGGATGTCACCTGGAAGTGATGATCTGGATGTCACCTGGAAGTGAAGTTCTGGATGTCACCTGGAAGTGATGTTCTGGATGTCACCTGGAAGTGAAGTTCTGGATGTCACCTGGAAGTGATGATCTGGATGTCACCTGGAAGTGATGTTCTGGATGTCACCTGGAAGTGATGTGTATTTGTTTGTGTGTTGCTTCAGTGTATTAATGTGCATGTCATTTGTAATCCACGTGGATCACAAGGTGGAGACAGTGGAATATAAGTGATGCTAAATAAATAAAATAAAAAATAAGTGTGAAGGTGCAAGTGAGGTGAAGCGGGGCCTGAAGCTCCTAGGAGTAGCCCAGCAGTATGACGGTGCTGCAGCTGTGAGAACTGTTTTCTTTGGAGCCCGAGTATCATGTTGAGAAAAATGATCAGTTGGCTATGGACATGGACTTTGAAAATGGACTGTGATCTTATCTTGGGGGGGGGGTTTTCCTGCTATTGCTTTTTGGATTTTTGCAATAAATGTTTATTTTTGGGGGCACAAGAGCGGAGTGGATGTTACAGCCATTTTGAGAGGCCCTTGCCCGGTTTGGCCCTGCAGGGAATCCTGCCCCCAGCCCATGCCCAGAGACTGTGTCTTCCCCGCCTGGCAGAGCCATCCCAATGTTCCCCCAGGGCTGGAGAGGTGACCCCCAGGGAAAGGGGGATTTCAATGTCAAACTCTGCTCACACAGACTAAAACCTCCATCTCTTTTATTAACTTGAAGGACCTCCTCCATACTACAGCACCAACCAAGTCCAGTGTTTGTCTGAGGCACAGCACGCACATGCCAATCTGCACCCCGAGATCTGGCCCTTATACTGAGGAGCTTCCCTTTCGGCACTCAAGATTCCTTCAAAATCTACAAAACCAGCGCCTTACACTGAGGAGATTTCGTCTCTGCCCAGAAGATACTTCCGAGATCTACCTGGCCAGTGTCTTATAAGAGGAAACTTCCCCTCTGCATACAAGATTCCTCCATTACCCTACTAGCCCATTATACTGAAGAGCTTCCCTCTCTGTAGACAAGATTCCTCCAAGGCCTGGCCAACCAGCACCTTACGCTGAGTAGCAGGGCTGTCACAAGTGGTGAGCAAGCGGGGAGGACCACCCAGTCTGTGAATCTGCGAGCATAAAACAGAAGAAGGGGCCCACCAAAAGCCACCCTTGCCCTGGGTACCATTTTGTCCAGTGACTACCCTGCAGGAGTTTCCCCTTCTGTCCCCAGCATTCTTCCAAGATCCACCCAATCAGTGCCTTATATCGAGGAGTTTCTCTCTTTCCGTACGCAATTCCTTCATGGTCCACCTGACCAGTACTTTTTACCGAGAAGCTTCCGTCTCTGCACATGCAATTCTTCTTTCAGTTCACAGGATAAGAAAACAACCCCATCTTTGCTTTTAAAGCCCTTGGAATTTTTCTTAAGGCAGCGAAAAAAGAGCAGGCAGCCTGATGATCGCTGAAGCTCAAGAGAGGGGGGAAAAGGGATGCCCACGTCTCTGAGATGAATGGTTTCTGCAGAAACGGTTGTTGAATTAAAAATATAACCACAGGGACTGTTTTTATCATTCAGCTTCTCATCGTGTCTCAGAAGTGAGGACATCTAGACCAATTACCCTCAGCTCTCTAGAAATTAAAAAAAAAAACCCCAGGATAAGAAGTGAAGAAAACTTTACAAAAATAAGCATCGTCTCATGCTGAGACTCGCAGCTGTGGCTGAAGTAAGGGTTCCTGTGATCACGCAATCAGAAACTCACTGGGGGGGTGGGATGAGGAAGGCAGGCAGGCAACCGATTTCAGAGGTGTGAGAAATTCAAGGTGAAAGGTCACACAGCTGCAGCCACTGGGTATCTCCTGCACATTAGCAGTAGGATGGGGAAGGTGAGCAGCTCTGGAAGAGTCTCTCCACATCTATGGACTCCCTTGCAGCTTCTCATACAAAGCCCGATTCGATCAACTTGCAAATGCTATTCTGAGAGACATTTTTTTGCCATTTGATAGGTCTTGGTGACAGACAGTGGAACAGATGCTGTCCGTCTATTTTCTTTTGCAGGTAAGGGCAATAACAGGATATTTCTGGACCATAGTGAGGAGCTTCCCATGAAACGCAGGGCCATTGGCCTCTCCAGCTCAGTCATGATGACCATCTTCTATAGTTGGGATATTCCTATGAGGTCTTCTCTTGGTCCCCCGCCGTTATGGGCACCAGATTGTCCCAGGTCAACAGGAACACGTTGTGGTGAGCCTGGTGTTCCTGTTCCACATCACTGGGGCTTGTAATTCTGATTTTCTTAAGAACGGCAGCAACTCCAAGCTCCTAGGTATAGTAGGGGAAAAATGTGGGTTGGATCTGCCCCTTTATCTCACCTCATGACCTTGATGGCCATTCTGGTAGGAGATCCTTATCCTTAATGTGGGTGCTCTGCTTGTCACAGAGTCAGCACTGAGGATCTGCCACCTTTTGTCTTTAGAGCCAGCTATTGCTCAAAACACAGCTGTGACAACATAATAGGCCTTGTTCAAAAAGAGGACTTTTTCCCTTTCAGTGCCTAAGGAAAATTTCTTTATTAAATATGGCCCAAGATGTTTTACCCAACGCACATACCACATCCATTCAAAAACAAATTGCCCTCAAAATTCCAGCTGTAGGAATATTTTTTCTCACAATTTTAAGCTGTTTTATGCCACAGGTTTCTGAAGAATGCATGTTTTGGCTGCCTTCAAAAGATTTAAATGAAACCCTCAGAACTTAGACATCCAAGTGTGAAGTTTGGTTGTTCCTCGGTTCATGATTTCCATGGTTCAGTTGAAGGCTGTAATGATAGACCCCCCTCAATCACCAGACACGAATGAACCAGCCCTGGAGCCCGGATACCGGAGCCGGGCGCCTGCTGCGCTTCGCACAGGGACAGAGCTGGCGGTGAGAGCTGACACAGCAACGCAGTAAATGACTGCAGAAAAAGGCAATCCAGTCTGCCCAGTCATTCTGTCCCTACCGCTAAGGATACATCCCAGCTGCCAGCCGCAGAGTGTGGCCGCCTGCAAGATCTCTCGCCTTTCCCGGGACAGGGTTTGTTTTTTGATTTTTGTCTTCCTGCTTTGCACTCCATCATCTCGGGCAGAAGGTTGACTAGACGGGTGCCGAGAAGTCGAAGCCTTGGGAATCTGAAAGAAATGACCTGGTCCCATGTCCCGTTTCTTTTCAACTGTGGCTCTGAAAGGGAAGTCAGTAGTAGCAAAGGGGAAGCTGAGCACGTGGGTCTCTGTCACTCCAGGGACTGTGGGCAGAGGCCTGGAGGTTTCAGGTGAAGAAGGCGTCTCTTGGGTTGGTTATTTAGAAGTCTTGTCATGGTGCTGCTTTCGATAGAAACCTTGACTGGAGCTACCAATTAAAGCCACTTGGAGCCAGTCGTGGGGTTTTAATCTCCCATCTAACAGGCATTTTTCACTGATGAAATGAGAGAAATCCCAGCGCACTTGGAAAAAGGACCCTAACAACATGCCAGGTGGGGCCTGGAGACGGTTGGCAGCTGAGCTGGGCTTGTGATGGAATTCCACCCTGGCTTCGGCCGTCTCGGATAATGACATCGATTACGGCTCAGATTTCTCTTTCCTCTCAAGGAGCTCATTCTCTGCCATTCCAGACCTACCACGCCTCACTTACGTTCATGTGATTATGGACAGGGGCAGGGGCTCAACCCCTCCCCCCCCCCAGGCTTTCCACACAGGAGTGCTGCCCGCTGTCTGCAGCTCCACATGTCGCTGCCTCCTCCATGAGATGCACTGCAGTCTCTGTGCAAACCTGGTGGGTTTCTGACATATTCCTTATAGACTGGAAGCTCCTGGCTGCAGTAATGCAAGTCCAGTCTATAATGCAGACATGCACTCATCCCAGGGTTAGGGGGAAGGTCTTGTGAGAAGGGCCAATAGAGGCACAGTCTTTCTAGGGGCCAGGATGCCGGTTGTCACCTATGAGCCTATGTCCTCTCCAGTGCAATGAGACCTTCCCTGTAGTGAACGCCCGACCGCCGTGGCTGAAACTTGCTACATCTGAAAATTGCACGCAGGAAGGCAGAGAGTTTGCCAGAAGCAGGAGCACAGACCAGACAAGATCCACTCACATTGCGGCCATTACAACTGATGTGCCGGTGAAAATGAAGCCGTGCCTCACAGAGACAATTCTCTGTAGCAGGGAGGGCCCTCTCACTATGGTGGGATTCAGGGTAGAGAGAGACGGGGGCAGCAGAGAATGAAGCGAGGCGAGAGAGGAACGGGAGGCTGCAGTTTTGCTGATCATCAGCCTGGCTGGGCCACTGGTTAGCCCTGTGACTGGGGACTGCTGTCGCATGGGTTTCACTGTAACAGAGTCACAGAATGACCCAGTTTTCAGATTGTAACCCCCACCCCCGGGTGCGGACTGCACTCCCATGGGGCCATCAAAGAAGTTACTATCTATTTGGGGCTGGGGGCACTCCTGGCTGGCTGATTCACGCACGCTCTTTCCCCCCAGAGTCGAGTCATTTGCAAAAGTCAAATGAAATATGGCCCAAACGTTTGTCCTCAGCAGCACAGGAGCTCTTTGCCTTGCACTTCTTTTCCCTCTGTCTGTGGCTGAGTGGAGTCCCCAGGAAGGCAGGGGATCCTTTAGTCGGGCAGGAAGACCCAGGGACGGTGCAAGCTTTTTTGCTGCCCTGTGCGAACAATTACTGTGCTGCCCCCTCCCTCCCACCGTTCATTCATTGTCTGTCCCAGGAGCACCAAAAAAAATCCCAGCTCCCTTCCGTGATACAAACTTTGAAAACTGATACCCCAGGAGAACCTTATAGCCTTGCACAACATCCCCTTGCCCCATTCCACTCCCACAGTTAAGAGTTATGCATTTATATTTTACAAGAAAAATATCAAAGTACAGTATCCTGAGGGAAAGAAATATCACTTAGATTACATTTACATGCACTGCTGTGATGCAAACCAGAAATCCCTGCAAAAAAAAGACACTTGGAACTCATATGGTATTAGGCCTATTGTGATGTGTGTTGGGTGTGGGCTTGACCCTCTGAAAGCTTGATTACACTTCCTATTAGGAAAATGCCTCATCTTAGTCACACACCTTAGACCACCACCAAATACAGAATAGAGCAACCATAAAGCAGAAATGCAAATACACACAAAAATTAAACTGGAAACCGCAAGAAGCCAGACAGACTCTCTATGCAGTGCAGCAATGAAAAAACAGAACCATCACCATTCCTCAAACATCAAACAATAAAATCAAGAAATAAAATAAATACATAACCATAACAGTAAAGACATGATAATTTATTCTAAAAATAGATGACAAATAAAAGACAGAATAATTAAAAACTCACATATAATTTTTTTAAGTGTCCCAAACACCAATAGAATATTTCAAAACAGCAGACACAATAAATAACATCTGAAAAATAAAATTAAAAAGGATTTTAAAAATTCATGCTCTCCATACC
Organism: Rhinatrema bivittatum; assembly: GCF_901001135.1. Lineage (NCBI taxonomy): Eukaryota > Metazoa > Chordata > Amphibia > Gymnophiona > Rhinatrematidae > Rhinatrema > Rhinatrema bivittatum. The sequence continues at coordinate 225,906,768 of NC_042622.1, forward strand.
TGTGACCTTTTGATTTCCAGGCACCCTGAGATTATTGTGGATTCGTGGGAGTGCGATGCACAAACTTTCCCCTCTCTTTCTTATATATTCACACACACAAGCTCATACACACATACACTCCCTCTCAGGCAAACCCACAGGCATCTCCAGCTCTTCTTTGGTTGGGATCTCCTCTTCATTTCAGCTGCTGGCAGGTTGCTATCCACCTGCCGCCCCATTCTCTCACAAACATACACACATAGAATGGGAGCTGCCTGGGTTGTTTCTCACAAACACAACCCAGGCAAGCTCCCATTCACACCCACACACCCCAGGCAAGCTCCCATTCACACCCACACACCCCAGGCAAGCTCCTATTCACATTCACCCAAATGCCAGGCAGGATCCCATTCTCACATGCACACGCCCTGCCTCATCCCATGCAGCCTCCCATTCACTCACACATACCTGTGTGAGGGTGTGGAGGGGGCAGGTCTCCCCTACCATGGGCACCCCAGACACATGGCTGCCGGTGCCCTGGGCCCAGGTGATATCCAAGGGTCTCACCACAAGGCTCCTACCACAAAAAAAAAAAAGAGGGTAAAAACCCCAAAAAATCAACCCAGAGGGAAATCCCAACCAGCTCAGGATCCCCCAGCAGGCTGTGTCTGATTCCTCCAAGTGGGCCTGAAAATCCAAACTCCTACTGCCTCCTGACTCTCCTCAAACCTAAAGGGACTGCCCACAATCCCTCTGAGGAGAGAGGGGCTGTACAGAATGGGGCCTCCCCCTGCTCACCAACCCACATTACAGTATCTGAACCAGGAATCCCTGGGAAGGACCCCGGAGGGTCCTTTGCAAGAAGAAAAGGGCTTTGTTTTCATATTTCCAGGACTTAAGATTCTCCTGCTGGAAGAGTAACAGGACGGGGACGACTGTTCTCCCCCCTTCCCCCCCATCAGCACTGCAGTCCTGGCTTCCTGTGGACACACATGGCTTGCAGAGGGAGGCAGTCTGTCTGTCTGCCTGCCTGCACCTTGCTCTGCTAACCACAGTGAAGAAAGGAAAAGGCCATCCCGGCTCACTCCTCCCAGGGAAGGAAGACTCCCGGAGAGCTGCCTTGATCTGCTCAGTAAAGCTCCTGGATCTTGGTTTGGCGCGTAAAATGCACGGTTTGAAACTTTGTATTTCTTATGTTTCTGTTTCATTTTAGTCTAAGTTTCTATTTAATGACAATTGTGTTCGATTTTGCAAACTAGATTCCAGTCTTACCTTCGCTCACAGTTGTAATGCATATTCACGTTTGTTAATGAAAGATCACATCATGAAAATCTTGAAAATATTTGTACTAAGGTTGTAAACTCATCAGACAGTAAACTATAACCAAATCCCTCCCTTCCCTCACACCCACATTCCCCTCGCCCCTTTTTCCCTTTACAGCAGCTCCACCTGGTACATTTAACCTCACTTAAAGTAACAGCACACAGATCTCTTCATCTCACATTTTAAACTTGAATTTTCAAAACTTTAGGTGTGAAAAGCTTAGCATACATGTGCATCAGTAGCCTCTGCTCACATATTCCCTATTGTATAAAAGTCGAAAATATGCCCGGATTTTCACTTTCACACGCACATATACGCGTGTAAAAAAAAAGGGGGGGGGGCATATTCTGGGGCGAGGCCAACACTTATGTGGGTAAGTTGCTATTTTCAAAGACGTGGGCGTACATCTGCCAATTTACGCGCATAATTGTACACCTGCTAATTATCTGGCGTGAGTGATATTTAGCGTGTTAATTGGGCATCATTGACTGGATGGGGAGGGATGAGGGAAGTGGAGGGAGATCAGGCTGAAGAATCAGGAGGGTCTCGATGACCTGGCGAAGGACTGGGCGAGCTGGTGGACTAATTGGTAAACTGGTTAAATTCATTTACACGCGTATGTTTTAAAAATTGGGTGACTTACGCGCATAAATCAGGACTTGAGTAAGTCCTACTTTACTTTTGGGCATACATATTTACCCATGTATATTTTTAAAATAGGTTGGAAATGCATGCATGTTCAATACATTGATATGCGTGGCTTCGATGCTCTGCATGTATTTGTGTGTAAAAACGCGCATATATCATACGCACAGGTTATAAAATACTCGCAAATATCTGCTCGCGGCCATATATGTGTACCCGTATGTGCCGCCATGTGCATTTGTTTGAAGGTTATCCTCCTTCAACTTTAGGAAGCTAGACTTGGTGTGGCCGGACATGAATGTGTGTGAATGGACAGAAGTCAAGCAAACCGTCACAGCCTCCCTGGCCAGCTATCCACCTGCTTACATATGCTGTGTATACTGTTAGGGAAATAAGAGGGCATCTTCCTTTGTGCTCAGGCAGCCTGTGTGGTGTTAGCCAGCCTCTGAGGTTAGGGGACCAAGCATAGGAAATCAGCTTCGGATGGGAGGACCAGAATGATGCTGGCATGAAATGCAGGTCTGTGCATAAACACAGAATTGAAGGCCTCCAGAGTACTGGGGGAATAACTCTTGCCTGGTCCTGGTAAGCACCTCCTGGATTGAAATCCCAGCTCTGCCACAGACCCGTTTTACATATACATAGGATCTTAAGCAAATCACCTTATCTCTCTACGCTCAGTTCCACCTTGGGGAGGTGGCAGAACCTCAGTTAGCAGACGGGTTTAAGAGCAGGTTTTATGTATTTATTTATATTGCTAGACCAGTGGTTCTCAGCCGGTGTGTCGCCACACTTCCCTGTCCCCTGCTGACCCAGCTGCTCCCCGGTCCTCCTCCGCCCGGGCTTAAAACGCTGATAGCCTGGGCAGAATGCGGCAGGACAGCTGGAGTCAGCGGCACCGGCCTGCTCTCTTCTTCCCGCCCCGTGGCCCGGAAGAGGAAGTGGTGAGCAGCGGGTGCGTGCGCGGGAAGAAGAGACCATGCTAGTGCAGGCAGCGTCGGCCCGAAGAAAAGAAGAGAGGCGCAGCCTGAGGAATGAGCTGCGTGGTTTGGAGAAAAACAAAGAACGTCGTCAACCCCCACAGCCGATGGGTCTCTTCTCCGTGAGGGCTGAAAATGAAGTAGGCTGCTGCTGCCGCTAGTTCGGGGGGGGGGGGGGGGGGGGGGGGGGGGGGGGGGGAGTGAGTGAGTGAATGAGCAAGCCTATGTGTTTGAGGTGCTGTGTGTTTGTGTGAGTGTGTGTGAGTGAGTGAGACAGCGAATATGTGACTGATTGAGGCCTGTATATGTGAAAGAGAGTAGGTGTGTGTGAGAGAGAGCATGAATGGAAGTGTATGAGAACCTGTGGGGTGGATTTTAAAAGGGTTACGCGTTAACCCCGAAAACCCACTCCTACACGCGCCGAGCATATTTTGCATAGGCCCAGCGACACGCGCAAGCCCCGGAACGCATGTAAGTCCTGGGGCTTGAAAAATGGGTGGAGTGGGGGATGGGCATGGCCAGAGGCCTCTCCAATGCCGCTGGGCCCGGGGATCGCGCACCGGCATTTGGCTGGCGTGCACAACCTACACCTGTCCAGAGGCAGGCGTAAATTAAAAAATAAAGGTGGGGGGATTTAGGTAGGGCTGGGGGGCGGGTTAGATAGGGGAAGGTGGGGGGGTGGAAGGAAAGTTCCCTCCGGAGGAAACAGGGAAAGTCATTGGGGCTCCCCTAGGGTTCGGCGCACTCAAGGTGCACAAGTGTGCACCCCCTTGCGCGCACCAACCCCGGATTTTATAACAAGTGCGCAGCTGCGTGCGCATGTTATAAAATTGGGCGTAGATTTGTGCGCGCCAGGTTGCATGCACAAATCTACGCCCGCGCGTAGGTACGAATATCTGGTCCTGTATGTGTAAGTTTGTGATTGAGAACCTTTGTGTGTGAGAGAAATCATGTGTATGTATGATTAAGAGCCTGTGGGTATAAGTAAGAGAGAGAGCATGTGTGTCTGTGTGTGACTGAGAACTGGTTTAGGTGAGGGAGCATATGAGTATCTGATTGAGAGCCTGTGTGTAAATGAAAGGAAGAGAGAGTGCATGTGTGTAAGCATGTGAATGAGAGTCTGTGTATGAGAGAAAAAGACAGCATGTATGTGTGCAATTGAAAGCCTTGTATATGTAAGCGTGAAAAGAGACAGCATGTATGTAAATGTGTAATTAAGAGCCTATATAAATGAGAGAAAAAGCATGTGTATATGTGAGTGATTGAGAGCCAGTGTGAGAGAAAGAGGTGAAAGTTGCAAGCAAACCACCCCTCCTCCTGCTAATTCAAAACAATCTCAGGGCACCTGGATATCAAACGTTCCCAGGTATCAGAGCAAAACATTTTTTGTATCCTTATTATTTTTCATTATTGGATCTTTGTGTCTGCTATTTTGAAATATTTTATTGGTATCTAGAAATTTTTATATCAGTTTTTATTTGGATATTCCATTCATCAGCTGTTTTGAGATAATCTGTTCTTTTTGTTAGTATGGTTTTACTGCTATTGATTTTATATTTCTTGATTTGTTTTATAAGGATGGGTGATGTTTCTCTTTTTCCTTTCTTACACAGCATACAGTCTCTCTGCCTTGTTGCGGTTTCCAGTTCAGTTTTTGTCTGCATGCTTCTAGTTATGCTTTATGGTCTCTTTATTCTTTGTTAGGTGAGGGTCAGCACATGTGATTCAGGTGAGGTTGTCTGCTGGCGTGTAGTTTGTGTAGGGCTCTATAGTAGCCTGGCTTGGTCCGTTTTCCTAATAGGAGGTGTATTGGTGTCTTAAGGCCTGGTGTAATATTTTCAGTGTTACCTTTTCTTAAGTAAGGTGTTCACTGTTTGAGTACTGGAAATTGGTGCTGTTTTGGTGTGGGATGTTTACTATTTATGCAATTTCTGTTCAGACAGTATATATATCTTTCCCTTGTGCCATTCTTAACAATAAAAATAATACTGGGCCTTTATTTTTTTTATTTCCGCTGTGAATTGTAATAAGCAGTGTGTCACACATGTGAACGTGGTCTGTCAGGTGTGTCACGATGGGAAAAAGGTTGAGAACCACTGCGCTAGACTATACAGCTCAGTGAACAATATAAACATAGATCATAGTATTCCAACAAATACCAAAGACGAAACATGCAATAATAAACTGAGAATATAAACAGTAAAACATCTAAAACAATAACAAACAGTTACAAATATTACAATTCCATTAAATGATAAAACACATTACAATAAAGATAAAAGCTCTGACCAACCAGGACTAGGTCATTCTAGGGGCAATTTTCATAGAGTTAAGGGGCGTTGTGTATGTAAAATTGTCATATTCCACGTGTAGCCTCCCTGCACTTTCAGAAGGGCGGGCGCATGCACATCACTGCTGCATCGAAAGGTCTGCGCATACAAAGAGGCGGGGTTTGGAAGTACAAGCGCATTTGCATAGTTTCTAAATGGAGTAGACGCATACATCATCAAACGTGCAGGCCGCTTTTACACCTGCTAATCAAGGGCCTATCCAGTTCCACCTTAAAACGAATCCAACTTAATCCAGCCAAGTTAATTGTTGGAAGAAGGAAACATGCTCACTTTATGCTAGCACAGGAGAACCTGCTTTGGCTGCCACTTCCTTTTTTTTTTTTTAGTTCAATCTTTTTATTGAAATTTAAACAATACAATAACAAGATAAAACAAAATACAGGAGAGTGTTAATACATTCAGTTTGCTAGCGTAGATTACAAAAATGTACTATTTAGCAAGATAATCTGTTAAGGATTTCCAAATAAGATAAACTTTTTTTTTTCTCTTGCAATTTCAACACGATTGCAGCTTCATATTCATGCACCATACATAATTATGGTATTCCACCAATAAGTGCCACTTGGAAGACTGCTAGGTTTCTAATTGTTGAGTACCATTTGCAAAGCATATGCAATAAGAATATCCCATAGTTTTTTTTTCTGATTATTGGTAAGTTTATCATGCAAGGTGTATGATAGCAGGATGATTAATTGATAAGAAATGGGGAGTGAGATAGCAAAAATCTGGCTAATATAATCCCAAACTTTACTCCTAGGGGAATTCTGCACACAAAAACTTTAAATTCTGCAAACTTTAATTTGGTCAAAATAACACAATTTACATGACAGTCTTTAAGTAATTACATTTTAAATTAATACAGAAAAAAAGTTATTGCTTAGAAATGCAAAATTTTAAATATTTTGAGCAGAATTTCCCTAGAAATTCCCTGTAAGATTGTCCCTTCCACTCGCTCTCCCTAGTCCTTTGGCCACTTTGCCCTCTCAGGCCCCAACTCCTCCACCTGCCAGTACCTCTCCCCTCCACCTCTAGGCTCAACTCCTTCCATTCTATCGCCAGTCCCAGAGTTTGACCCCGTTCTCAGTACTGCTCCTCACACAGGCTCCCTCTGTCCCTCCCTCTCTAGTTCACATACACGCACCCTCATGCAGGCTCCCTCACTCTCTCTCACCCGCACACACACACCCCCTCATACAGGGCCCTCTCTCTTGCATACACATCTATACAAGCTCCCTTTCTCTCTCTCTCGCATACATTCTCACACAGGCTACCTATGTCTCTCTCATGCATCCCTTCACACAGGCTCTGTCTCACACATACACAAGCCCTTCACACAGGCTAGCACCTCACATACACACAATCCCTTTTTTCATACACACAAGCTCCCAATCTCTCACACACACACACACACTCCTTCACAATCTCCTCATAGAGGCTCCCTCTCTCTGGCACCCACACTCAAGCATCCCCCCCCCGCTCTCTCACCTCCCATGCTCTCTCTCACACCCTCCTGCTCACCCCCTGCACTCACCCTCTTGCTCTCTCACCCTCCCCTCTTTTACACCCCTCCTCTCTCCTCTCTCTTATCTCACAATCCCTCTCCTCCTGTCTCTCACACACGTCTCCCATGCTCTCTCACCCTCCTCTCTCTCTCACCCCCTCTTCTCTCTCACAACCCCTCCCCACCCCACACACCTCTCCCTCTCCTCTCACACATGCACATTCACTCTCACAGGGCCATTATCTTCGCTGCGATCGGAGCATACTCCGTTCGTGGCACATGGGGGCCTTCATCTTCGCTGCGAACGGCCCGCCGGGGCCTAATGACAATTCTTCTTTGAAAAAGGCACACTTAGTGCAGTGTATATCTCACTCACGTAGTCTGAAGAAAGAATGAGTGATGTGCCTTTTTCAAAGAAGATACCGCTACACTTTAAAGGACAATGTGTTTGTTCTATGTTGAATCAACTTTCCATCATTCCAACTGTTATGGTGTGAAGTTCTCATATCATTTAAGTGAAATAATACAAGCAACTATTGGTACAGTAGCCCCTGAGGCAGCTCCTGTGCGAGCGAAACTAGGCCAGAGTCGGGCCAACACCAATAAAGAATCCCTATTCACACCGATCACCTTTGTTCCTCCTGCCTTCCTTTCTATTTAGTTTTACTGACATCCAAGGGACATGAAGATGTAAAAAATATAAGGTTTGAGTTAGGCTAGTTGAGCGTGATAGTTTCATTAATCATATCCAATATTTTTGCCAATTAAAGTGAATATGTTTAAATAATAATTCTTTTTCCCAAGACCTTCCTAAGCCAGTGCTCTTGAAAGCACATTGTTCACAATGGAGTTTATGCCTGTTAATGGTAAATTTGAGGCATCATGAGTAGAGTTCTGGGCATGCAGGTAATGCAGCAAGATCTGGAATAGTATTTTTTTATACAATGATATAGTTGTATCCATCTATATACTTGCAATCGGGTTAATTGATATTTTTTATCCAGTTCCTCAAAAGTTTGGATGTGGTTACAATCCATTATAGTTATGTTTGGTGTGACTTGAACTAAATAGTGGACCCTTGGGTCGAGGCGAGTAAGATTCCACCCACAGGGAGGATCCCTGTGAGCCCTTACCCTGACAGGCAAGGCCTTCAGCAGAGATGCAACAGAGAGAGAGAACTTTATTGTACAGCAACAATCTTGTAGAGCAAGCAGCGGCAGATTCCCGAGGAAGACCGGCCCGGGGATTCGCCGCCCAGGCCAGCCCAGGACACATCACGTGATCTGCCGAGCGCAACTCCGTCATGGCCGCGCAAGGCAGACCACGTGACTGGAGCGACCGGCCCACCTGGGGATGCCCGATCCCCCGATAGGCCAATCTGCCTCTGAGAGCAAGCAACGAGGCTGGAATCAGCTGGTCAGACGCGTAGAACTCCGCAGCACGGAGAGTCCCGGTGAATACCTTATCTAGGCTGGCTTGTGCTGGCTGTCCCAGTAGTGGTCCGCAGCGCAGGGTAGGCCGGAAGCTGCTGGTAGAATGCACAAGACACGATGGATCCAGTAATGGTCCGCAAGTGGGGTAACCCGAGAATCTGCGTTTCAAAGGTGGTGTACTCACACCGAGAAGGTCGAGGCAGAGGTAGTAAAGCCCCGAGGATGACTGGAGCAGGATCAGCAGGAGTAAATGAGAACGATGCAGGAACTCACTGAAATGAGAGAGAGAGAGAGAGATGGTTCTCCGAGGAGCAGATAGCCCTGAGTGTGGCAAGGCCCCCGAGGAGCGGGTACCTAGGTCACCCAGTACTTAGTGAGGAGGTCCCAAGGTAGCGGAACTAAGAGGACGAGATTCCTTGTTAACTCGTAGCTCAGATGGTCAGCTGGGTTTAAATATCGTGAGCGGGTGACATCATGCGGTGGGGTAGCCCCCCAGGTTCCCGCCATGACGTAGTTAAAAGGATAGCAGGCACGCGCACGCGTGCCTTAGGTAACCCCGGATGAAAGATGGCTGCCAGGAGCGCCCACGCCGACCCAGGCACACCATGAGGGCCAGCGTGTGGAAGCGGAGGCTGCCATTCTGCCCAGACTTGGAGCTGTGTAGAGAAAGGAGGCGCGCAGCATAGGTTGCAGCCGCCTGCGACAGACGGGCGCAATGTTTATCTGTTGGAGTTGCCAAATTCCTTTTGCTTGCCTTTCTCTCCAGTTGATTGGTTTCCACTTCTATGTTGGATAAAATTTAAGATCTTGGGGCCAATATTAAAATATATCCAACTATGAAAATTAGCTGGATAAGATTTATCGGGCTGACTTACACGGGATATTCAGCGGCATGGCAAGACCGCTGAATATACCCAGATAAGATAGCCATATAAGCATATCCAGCTAACTTTAGACCTGCTATGTGCCACATCTAACTTATCCAGATAACTTAAATGGATAAGGCTCAATATCGCTACTTATCTGGCTAAGTTAACTGGATAGGTAGCGCTGCCCAGTTACACCAGATGCCCGCCCACTGACAGTACGCTGCTTAGCCAGAGAAGTCTCTTATCTGTCTGAGTGGTATAACCAGATATTCAGCAGCATCCACTTAGCATGATAAGTCCAATAAGTAGTGTTTGAATATCTACCCCCTTACACAGGGGCGGATTGGCCTATTGCGAGATCGGGCATCCCCCGGTGGGCCGATCGCTCCAGTCATGTGGTCTACCATGCACGGCCGTGACGGAGCCGCGCTCGGCAGACCACGTGACGTGTCCTGGGCCGGCCCGGGCGGCGAATCCCCAGGCCAATCCGACATCGTGAGTCCGCTGCTGCCCTTACATCTTCTTTTGACGTCACTTCAAAGGGGCCCAACTTAATTCCTTATAGACCTGTGAGAACTCTCCGCTCTTCCCAGCAAGATCTTCTCAGGACCCCCTCACTGGTGGAAATCAGACTAGAGAATATAAGACACTTACGGGCCCATATTTAGCGCCACTTAGCCAGAGGAAGTTTCAACTTATCCGTCGAAGTGGCAACGGCTGAATATCTGCCCGGCTAAATAGTTAGGCAGCTTAAGTGGTGGGCAGGACAGGGGCCTAACTGGAAGGAGTCTTGTTAGCTGGATAAGTTCTCCGGCTAACTCTGGTCACACCCGAGACCTGTCCGAAAATTAGCCAGATAAGGTTTTTAGATAGCTGGGCATATTGATGATTATCCCAGCTAAGTTACCCAGATATGTGTATCTGACAAACTAGATTCAGCCGGATAGCGGATGAATATGGACATCTTGGCTTTTAGACATCATGCACCTTGTTTGTGGCATGCTCTTCCTTGTCTGGAACCAAATTGTCTAAAATTTAGACAGAGGATTAAATCCTGTCTTTTTAAACAGGCTTTAACTAATTTGATTTTAATGTGGTCCATATTGTACTTTACTTTGAAGTTTCCACCTTTTCTGCTTGTATTTGATTTGTATTTATTTGCTTTTATTGCATTATGGTATTTCTGGATTATGATTGTACTGTAATTTACTGATTGTATTGATTTTCTTAGGTGTATTATGATGTTGTAAACTACTTTGATATTCTATTGAAAGGCAGAATCTCAGGAAAAAATAAATTAAAATCTAAACTAAAATATGACTTCTCTTTGCAATTTTGTGTGTGTGCGTGCGTGGGGAGGGGGGTGATATCCAGAGCAAGTGGTGGAAGGCTCGGCAAACTGCTGCTTGGAAATACGCACGTGAGTATTTCCATAAGCGAGATATGTGCTTTCATCAGTCCACTTTATAAAGTACCTGCCAGCATGAGTAAACTGAGGGCTATTATGCCCTCATGTTACAATTAGTTAACACACAAAATATATGTGCATACTTTTCTGAAATAGATGTATAAACTATTTGTATCCCTGCATTACAAAACGTGCGCATATTGAAACAGACACATGTACTTGCAGGGAGGTGCTACACGGTATTATAGAAATTGTGTGGCACGTGCTGCGGAATTTATAAATACAAGCATGACTTGAGGTGCACCTACTAGGGATGTTCAGCAGGGACGGATTCATCCGATTCGGTAATCGTGTTCGTCGGGACCCAAATCCGTTGCATCCGTTTTCGGGGGACCCCGATTCATCCATTAGTTACATACGGTATTCGTTTCCCATTAAAGTTGAAAAAAAACCCATCCCAACCCTTTAAATTTAATTAACTACAACCCCCACCCTCCTGACCCTCCCCCCCCAAGACTTGCCAAAATTCCCTGGTGGTCCAGCGGGGGTCCGAGAGCGATCTCCTGCACTTGGGCCATTGGCTGCCGGTATTCAAAATGGCGCCGATAGCCTTTGCCCTTACTATGTCACAGGGGCTATTGGTGCCATTGGTCGGCCCCTGTCACATAGTAGGAGCAAAGAATGGCCGGTGCCATCTTGTGCTCCTCTCCTGTGACGGGGGCCGACCAATGGCACCAGCAGCCGACGGCCCGAGTGCAGGAGATCGCTCCAGGACCCCCGCTGGACCACCAGGGACTTTTGGCAAGTCTTGTGGGGTCAGGAGGGTGGGGGTTTTATTCGTTAATGATACATTGCATTCGTGGGGGTTCACCATACGTTTCGGAACCCCACCAATGCAACGAATAGGGACATATACGTTGCGGATTGCGCATTCGTTCAAAACAAATGCACATCCCTAGCACCTACTTCTGTAAATATGTGCTGAATTAAACCCACTAGTGAAAGTGACCCTCTCTCTATACATCAGTTTTATGTTAACTAGCTTTGCATAGCTCCTGAAATGAAGTCATAATCTTGCCATGGGTCCAACGGATCCTTGTCTGGAGCTGGGGGGTGGGGAGGAGGGCACTAGCTGACCCCATGAAATTGTACCTTTCCATGATTCTATAGCAGTTCTTTTCCAAGCTCTGACTGTCATTGAATCACTTTGTGTGATCTTGGCCAGGTCGCTTACTTACACAAGAAAGGAGGCCCCAGCCGATTGAGGCAGGGGGGTCTCATAACTGGGCAGGCATGCTGCAGTCAGCTCGCGGGGGGGAGGGGGGGAGAGGGGAACACCAGGCCAATGGGGATTCTTGGCTGGTTTGAATACAAGCCAGGAGCCACTGAGAGAGCAAAGGGTGGTAGGGCTTAGGAACAATACGAGGTGGGAGAGAGAGTGCTTGTATGTTAGCCAGCAGGGGACCGGAGAGCAAGTTTTCAGTGGTCTCCTTTCAGTTTCTGGCCCCAGAGGCAGATAGGTGCAGCCATCGCAGATCCCACTTTGGATCTGGGAACTGTTGTGCCTGGAGTTGCCTCCATGCTGAGACCAGCACTGGAGGACAATACATGGCGAGTCTATTCGAAGGGATGGATTTTATTCCAAAGTTTTGGTCGATCAGAGGGCATCTCCTATCGAAGCAAATTACGGAAAGAACAGTGACGGAGTTCTTGATTCACCTCAGGGGCTCCGGCGTCTCCAGAGTGCAGGCGGGGCAGCACCTGGCAGCTATTGGATTTGGGCTAAATTGTGGGGCATCAGCTGTTCCTTTCTGATTAAAAAGTTGATGGAGGGTTGGCGGAGGCAGGAACCTGCTAAACCTGACAATAGAAGGCCCATTACACCTCCTGTGTTACAGGCTTTAGTGGGTGAGTTCCCCTGGCTGGTTTGGGATTCTTTTCAGGTCAAGCTGTGGACACTTGCCTTTTTGTTGAGGTTTTTTGGGGCCTTTAGGATAAGTGAGCTGATCGCCCGTGCAAAAGCAACCACCGGGGCACTTGAGGGGGGGCCTTGCAATAGAGAATATCCGGGTTTATCCAGATACAGTGCAAATTTTCATCAGAAGGTCAAAAAACGACCAGCAGGCAGGTAGATGGGTTATGTTGTATCCTACTCATGTGGAGACTCTATGCCCAGTCAGGGCCACGTGGGAGTATTTAAGGGTGCCTCGCCTGGGAAAGGCCCTCTGTTAAAACATTGGGATGGATCCGCATTGTCGTGTTACCAGTTCGTTAATATCTTTCACAGAGGGTTAGCAATGATAGGGGAGGAGCTGCTCGAATATCACACTCACTCCTTCAGAATTGGCGTGGCATCTTTTGCAAGCAGCATTGGGCTAAGCGAGACACAGATCAAAACTGTAGGTCGCTGGCAGTCTGGTAGATACAAATCATACATCTGGCCCATGAAACAGTCCTGCTTAGAATCGGCACAGTGGGAGGTTTTGGCTTACCCTGCTCACCCTAATCTCACTATTCTTATCTGTCACAGACTCCTCGCCTGCGGTCGCTAGAGCACTAAGGATCCTGGGTCACTCATACATATATTGGGCACACATTAGAGCCAAGGCAAAGAGCGCCGGTGAACAGAGGGGCATACCACGGAGCAAAGCCAACATTTTATGGCTAGGCAACCGAGGGATGAGGTGGGTCCAAGTAAATACCATCCATCCTTCAATATGCTACGGAGCTTCCGCAGTCAGACATTATCATCCTACTTTTGGGTGGTAATGATTTGATCTTGGTCAAAAACATTGACCTCATCATTGGTATAAAAAAGGATTTGGCATTCATCAAGGCACTCTGGCTGGCTGTGGTGTTGGTTTGGTCCCACATTATCCCTCGCCTGGTGTGGAGAGGAGCAAAATTCTTCAAAGGCATTGAAAAGAGCAGGCGCAAATTAAATAAAGAAGTGAGATCTTGGGTACGGACCGTAGGGGGACATGTCAAGACACACAAAGATATCTCTGCTACCTATGCGGGCTTGTATAGGCCAGATAGGGTTCACCTATCTGAGGTGGGTACGGATCTAAGAACATAAGAAATTGCCATACTGGGTCAGACCAAGGGTCCATCAAGCCCAGCATCCTATTTTCAACAGTGGCCAATCCAAGTCACAAGTACCTGGCAAGTACCCAGACATTAAATAGATCCCATGCTACTGATGCCAGTAATAGCAGAGGCTATTCTCTAAGTCAACTTGAATAAAAGCAGTTAATGGACTTCTCCTCCAAGAACCTATCCAAACCTTTTTTAAACCCAGCTACACTAACTGCACTAACCACATCCTCTGGCAACAAATTCCAGAGCTTTTTTGTGCATTGAGTGAAAAAGAATTTTCTTCAATTAATTTTAAATGTGCTACTTGCTAACTTCATGGAGTGCCCCCTAGTCTTTCTATTATCCGAAAGTTAAATAATCAATTCACATCTACTTGTTCAAGACCTCTCATGATCTTAAAGACCTCTATCATATCTCCCCTCAGTCGTCTCTTCTCCAGGCTGAACAGCCCTAACCTCTTTGGCTTTTCCTCATAGGGGAGCTGTTCCATCCCCTTTATCATTTTGGTTGCCCTTCTCTGTACCTTATCCAGTGCAACTATATCTTTTTTGAGATGCAGTGACCAGAATTGTACACAGTACTCAAGGTGCGGTCTCACCATGGAGCGATACAGACATTATGACAGGCAGGGGAGAAGAAAAACTGATACTTCACGCATATCCAGCATAGCTCTCTGCTTCAACGGCAGGGGAGAAGAAAAAAGGATTTGCACTCACAAAGCGGGGAGTAGCTGGCTTGTTACGGCGGTTACTACCCCAAACCAAATAAGCCTGATACTTCACTTTCAATGCATATCCTGCTTCAACCGCAGGGGAGAAGAAAAACTGATACTTCACGCATATCCAGCATAGCTCTCTGCTTCAACGGCAGGGGAGAAGAAAAACTGATACTACACGCATATCCAGCATAGCTCCCTGCTTCAACGGCAGGGGAGAAGAAAAACAACCAATAAGGGCTGAATAACACAGTCTGGGTAAAACAAATAAACATGGGTGTAGCTTGCTTATTGCGGCGGTTACTACCCCTACTACCCCTAACTAATCAAGCTTGATATTTCACTTGGTTGCAGCTCCATCACTGCTCTCTACATTAATGGTGGGGGTGGAAGAGAAATAGAACCAAAGAGCTAAGAGAAACAGATAAGTATGAGAAAAAAATGTGAAGCTTGCTGGGCAGACTGGATGGGCCGTTTGGTCTTCTTCTGCCGTCATTTCTATGTTTCTATATGTTTCTATGACATTTTCCGTTTTATTCACCATTCCCTTCCTAATAATTCCTAACATTCTGTTTGCTTTTTTGTCTGCTGCAACTGAGCTGACAATTTCAATGTATTATCCACTATGATGCCTAGATCTTTTTCCTGGGTGGTAGCTCCTAATATGGAACTTAACATCGTGTAACTACAACAAGGGTTATTTTTCCCTATATGCAACACCTTGCACTTGTCCACATTAATTTTCATCTGCCATTTGGATGCCCAATCTTCCAGTCTTGCAATGTGATGTATCACAATCCGTTTGTGATATATCTACTCTGAATAGTTTTGTATCATCTGCAGATTTGATAACCTCACTCGTCATATTCCTTTCCAGATCATTTATAAATATATTGAAAAGCACTGGTCCAAGTTCAGATCCCTGAGGCACTCCACTGTTTACCCTTTTCCACTGAGAAAATTGACCATTTAATCCTACTCTCTGTTTCCTGTCTTTTAACCAGCTTGTAATCCACGAAAGGACACCGCCTCCTATCCCATGACTTTTTAGTTTTCTTAGAAGCCTCTCATGAGGGACTTTGTCAAACGCCTTCTGAAAATCCAAATACACTAAATCTACTGATTCACCTTTATCCACATGTTTATTAACCCCTTCAAAAAAATGAAGCAGATTTGCAAACGGCCACAGAAGTGCTAGTGGAGTTAGGTGGGGGGTAGGGACCAAGTAAGGGGTTACTGGTCCCTACTATGGCAGGGCCCTCACCAGAACCTAGGGGAATGCTTTGGTGTTTGGGGGAGGGGTCTGGGCACCAAAGATTACGCATAGGGGGAGCTTGTTGGGGTGCATGAAGCGGGGTGCTGTTGGCCTATTTGGCAAAAGGTTATATGCAATACATGGCGCAGACTGAGATGATGGCCGGTCCGGGGGTGACCAAATGGAAGCCTGGCTTAAATAAATAAATAAATAAATAAATGTGGCCTGCAAGGACGGCGAAGAGAGGAGTGAAGTGGCAGTGGCCACAGTGGCAATTCAAGGAGCGGGATGCTTGTGGGTACCACCTGCATGGAGCGGAAGATTGCAGGGCTGCCGCCTCACTGGGACGGCAGCAGCAAGCAGGGGGTAACAGCTCAAAGTCTTGCCGGTGGGGGCGTAGGCCATTTTTAGAGAGGGTGAATGTTAAGCTTGGTTAAAGTATTTCTGGATGTTGATGTTTTAAGTTCATGTTTGTATAGCTATGGCCGTTTCATCCACTCGAGAAGCATTATGGACCTTGTAGTCCATCATTGTTGGTAAGGGGGCTGGGGTGGGGTGGGGTGGGATGCCCGGAAGCTAAGTCCCCATCCTCTTCCAGAGGAAGTCCAGAACCTCAACAAAGACTGAAAGTCTCCAGGGCTGCAACTAACTCCAAGCCACCAGAGACAGCTTGCATCCTAAATATTCAGGGATTAATCGTTCTGGTTTTGTAGTACAGAATGGAGGACAACAGATCCCAGAAGCCTTAAAGATGGAAATTAGCAAACACACAGGGGGGTTGCTTAGCAGGCACTCGGTGTCTTTTTTTCTAGAGGAGAATAAAGCCAGAAGGGACACTGCCAGTTCAGCACGGGAATACTGCAGGGCTTAGCGCTCTCTAGGGACCTGATGTACTAAGAAATTTTTCTATAGATAGAAAATTGGAGAAAAAAAAATTCATTTTTGTGTATTTGGTCTCTAGTGAGACTGAGAGCATTAATCAGAGCAATTCTGGGATTGGGGAGGGCAAAGAAACGAGAAGCCTGAAATAAGTGTAAAAACCCTGAGGAACAGATGCTCCCTGGAAACTGAAAGGCCAGCAAAGTGCAGAGAGTGTAGCAGATAAAAATATTAGAGGAGAGACTAGGAGCATGCAAAGGATACAAGGACTGAAAGCACCAGGGAAGACTCCAGCAAAATGCAGAGAGCTCAGGGGCTGAAAATACTGGAGAAGACTCCAGCAAAATGCAGATAATGCAGGGGCGGACAATGCACCAGAGGGTGGCCTGGTTACTCAGAAACATTTACTATAGAAAAAAAAAGATGATTTTCAACAGCGCTGAGCGGTGGGTTAAGGGAAGATGGGGAGCGGAGGGGCTATCCTAAGGAGAAGTATTTGGAATGTCAGTTACTGTTTTCCATTTGCATCATGATGTTTGTATTGACTTGCAATAAAAAATTATTAATTTCAAAAAAGAAAAACCCCCATGATTTTCAGCCTGATGCAGTGCCCATTTTTCAGGTATTCTTGACATTTCTCTTGCCGCCACTTGCTCAGCCTCCTAAGGGAAGCTTTAAACTGAATAACCCATAAACCTGGAAAAGGTCTTGAGTGGAGTGCACTGTTTTGCCCTTTCACTTGTAGAAAAGCACCAGAGCCGGGAACTGGGCATGCGTTTTAATGCCCCTGATGTTTAAAGTCAATGCTGTCCAGATGATAGGAGCTGACAGACAGGCCACAGCGAGGAGTAGGATGTGAGGAATTCCACAAATCTGCCTCCTGCCCTCCTTTTAAAATTAAAGTTATCTGGAGGCTGGAATGTAACACCTTATAAAAAGTCTACATCCCACCCAAGAGAAAACTGAACCAAGGGGCCGTCCACAAATGATGCCATGCTCCGACGGAGGGGGAGGGGCTACCACTTTTGTGATGAGGGGGGGGGTTTTGGAGATTTGTGATAAAGTGTGAGGAGAGGCGGGGTGGGGGGGGGGAATTGATTTCCTGCCAAAATAGCGTGATGCCGTTTATGGACGGTCCCCAAGAAGAACTTGCATGACTCTTGAGCAATTGGCTGGACCGGGCTTTCTGGTAGGGGTGGGGGTTGTGTTTCGTGTAATATTTTATTAATGCATCGATGAATCTATCAAAGTGACGTCACAGACCTTTATCTACTTTTCTATAGGATTTGACAGTGCCGGATCAAGAAAGTCATAGATTCAGAACAGGGGCTGCGGTTACCTTTTTTTTTTTTTTTTTATCTTTAGGTGATGTTTTAATATTTTTAGAATTAGAATGTGCAGACGAATTCAGAGAAATGAGCAGAGCAGCTTTAAGGTGAGGTCAGCACTGCTCATGTGGATATTATGGGAGACTTCCCCCAACCTGGAGAAAGCTGGGTCTGCAGATATCCCCTCCCCTCCCCCATCTCACCTATCACTACTCTCCCCACCCTCCCACCTTAATCTGGTGAGGTGCTCAAACTTTAACAGAGTCATCTGCTTGCACACAAAAGGAAAGAGGAAACAGCGGTTAAAGGAACACTCTGTCCTCTTACAAGGTCTCTTCTCTGTTATGATACATACTGCGAGTACGCCACAGCTATTGCACATCATGCTGCGGGTATATTTAATCCCTGCTATGGGCCGGAGAGTCACTAGAGAAACACTGTTACCGTCATACAGAGAAGATGCCATCCCTCACCCACCCCAAACACCCAACTAGCATTGTTGGCGCAAACGAAATACAAAGGGCTCTCTGGTTTCTGATTTAATGGGAGTGGCTTGGTGGGAATCTGATTTTTAGTACAACTTAATGGCAGGGCAAGATGAAGCCAGCATCTGCCTGTGCTCCCCAAGGACCCCCTGAGGCTCAGAGCATCTAAGCCAGGTTGGTAGGAACTTAATGTACTAAAATACGTACAATAAACACCTTAGAACTCCAAACCAAAACACCTCTCCCCCTCCTTCATTCCAGAGAGAGTGTGCCTGGCTCATTCCTTTGTCCTGACCTCACCGCTGGCTGCCTTCTCCTAGACTTGGCAAGGCCCAGGAATGGGCTTTTGGCAAGGCCTCCACTGCATCACAGGGTGGGCGGAGAAAAGATGAGGGTGCCTAGAATTAAACACATCCCGTTTCATTTCTTGCTCCCCAGAGAAACCAGCTCCCACTTTGTTTCAGTAGCTAGGCAGTCTCTTATCTGCCCTCCTGGGGCAGCCAGTTACTGCAGCATTCCTGCAATATCCTTAGATGGGGGCAACTCTTGGGACAGAGGTCGGCTGGAATTTTAATTCAGTTTCTTGTCTTCAGAAGAGAGATGGTCAGTCTGCAGCTTGCTGGCTCCCTTTGAGCTAGTCTGCAGCATCCACCAGCCACTGAGTACGGTCATTAAAGACATTCAGGTATTGACCCAACCTGCCCAGTCTCTGCCATTTTATTCAACCCAATGGCTTTTGTACACATCAAAATCAGCTTTTGTAATGCACAGCTTGTCGGGTTTTGGTTCCTTCTTGGTTCGGCAGTGATGAGCCTTAGCTTTTATGTAAAACTAACACTATCCTTAGTAATGTCACTCTCCTCTCTCCCCACTGCTATTTCATGGTCATGCCTCCACTATCCAAACTGCTTGAGATCTTAAAAATATGGCGGCTCGGTGTCGTCGCTCTGCAGTGGCATGCAGAGAGACCTGGGTTTGACCCCTAGCACAGGTCGTCATCTCCACAGGAAGAAGTCACAGTCACATGCAAAGGCGACACCTAGTGGCCGGATTTCGAGCCTATGATTGCAGGGTTCTGGAAGGAAGTCTGTGGCATGCCCCGCCTCTTACCCCCCACCCCAGCTGAGGACTGGACTCAAATTAGCTGGGAAGGGATGTACCACAGGGGAGAATTCCCAAATATTTGCGATTGAAGGCTCATGGTGCCAGATCCCAACCCAGGTTCTGACTGACCTGGAAGAAACTGTCCGAGAGCTAGGAGCTGGTGTTTTATCCACTAGGAAGGTAGATATATTTTCTGCTGTTCCTTTGTCGCAGTGTCTTTATGGCATATATGTCACGTACAACAACCATAGCATCAAAACTTGGTCCCACTCAGTGCAATAAAGACACTGCGACAAAGGAACAGCAGAAAATATATCTGCCTTCCTAGCGGATAAAACACCAGCTCCTAGCTCTCGGACAAAAGCAATGACATTTTCCGTTTTGCCACACTAGCTGAACATGCTGTATAATCATTGCTGGAACACACATCCGTGCTGACTATAAAACTCGAAAATCAATCTAAGTGTCCATCAAGACGTGATGAAAGTCTCGTTATTAAAGAAGGGGAGTGGCGTTCTAGATGTCACAAAGTAGAATAATTTGGGCGTTTTATAGTCAGCACGGATGTGTGTTCCAGCAATGATTATAGCGCATGTTCAGCTAGTGTGGCAAAGTGGAAAATGTCATTGCTTTTGTCCAAGAGCAATGAACTGGTTTTTCATCCTCCAGGAAGGCGGATATATTTTTTTGATGATCCTTTGTCATAGGATATTTATATATATGTAATGGGTCTCAAAATAATATGCCACTTGGAGCTTTTGTGGGTCACTGAGGACACTGCAACGCACACTTCTGCCATTTCTGGCTGCTCCTTTACCTAATGAATACACGAAACACCTTGCCCTGCAGTAACACTCCGGTGCTGGAAAGCCGTGTGGCTGGTACGGAACCTCAACAATTTTACGTCGCCCTGGGGGATGGAGCAGGTGCACCTCGGGATCTGCAGGAGGCCCGCAAGATGAGGCAGGGACACCCCAAGGTGAGCAGCAGGCAGGATGGGGTGGAGACAGCCTATGATCATCGGTAGACAGGACGGGGAAGAGAGATACCCAAAGATGAGCGGCAGGTGGGACTGGGCAGAGGCATGATAAGACTGGTAGCAGGCAGGACAGGGAAGACAGCCCAACACTGGGAGCAGGTAGGGAGGAGGGAGCAGGTTATCTAGGGCCATGACGCAGAGGGAGGGAAGCTAGCGGTGCTGTGCGTTGTGGGTTCAAACGTACCAGTGCAAGAAACGCTGCCAGAAACAGGCAGCAAGGAGCAAAGGTGTGACCACTTTGTGACTGGCCTGCTTTTCCTTTCCTGTCATGGCAGAGCAGTGAATGTTTGTGACTGTACACATATGTAGTGTATTGTGGGTGTGTCACATCGTTGGCTCTCCGCCTGGTTCCTATAGTGGATCAGAAGCGTACGTTTGATTCCGGGGGCTCCACTCCGATGGCACGTAGGACGTTAATCCTCCTGAAATCTCTCCTTTCACAAATACCATTTGTAAGGTTTTATCAGCTGCTTCTTTATAACAAATGTATAATAGCAAATGATTTGAAAACATTACAACATATTTATCTTGCAATAGGAATAATCCATCCCTGGGCAGATCACTCATTGCCATCAGGATTTATCAGCTCCCCCCAGGCAATATAGCACTTATTATTGCTTAGGAAGTCATTCCTTGAGACGGGGGGTGAACCTCGAGGGATGCAGGCGTTAGCTCATGCGGAAAGGTACAAAGAAAAGTACAGAGCGTGGATTGCATGAGAACACCCAGAAAACAGGAACAGAACACAGCCCAAATACACCCCCCCACTCTCCCAAGCCAATAGCAGCCGTCTGGACATCAGATTCTCTGCCTTAGCAGTAAGAGCTCCACTATTAAAGCTGTTCCTCTCTTACCTAGAGACTCTTTCATTGCCTTAATTCCTCTATTTCGGGCCGATGCAGTAAAAATCGCGGGAGAGCGGGAGCACAGGCCACTCTCCTGTGCGCGCAATACAGTAATTCAATTTATTTAAATTAGGCCCCGCGGTAAAAAGAGGCGCTAGGGACACTAGCGCATCCCTAGCGCCTCTTTTCGGACAGGAGCGGCGGCTGTTAGCGGGTTTGACAGCCGATGCTCAATTTTGCTGGTGTCGGTTCTCAAGCCCACTGACAGCCACGGGTTCGGAAACCGGATGCCGGCAAAATTGAGCGTCCGGTTTTCGACCCGTGAGCTGTGGGCCTATTTCAATTTTTTTTTTCTTACTTTTTTTTTAACTTTCGGGACCTCCAACTTAATATCGCCATGATATTAAGTCGGAGGGTGCACAGAAAAGCAGAAATTAGCACCTACCTTTGGGTAGGCGCTAATTTCTGAAAGTAAAATGTGCGGCTTGGCTGCACATTTTACTTACTGAATCGAGCGGGAATAACTAATAGGGCCATCAACATGCATTTGCATGTTGATGGCGCTGTTAGGTTCGGGGGGGTTGGACGTGCATTTTCGACGCGCTATTACCCCTTACTGAATAAGGGGTAAAGCTAGCGCATTGAAAACACGCGTCCAATCGCGGGTTAACAGTGCGCCGGAGCGCACTGTACTGTATCGGCCTGTTTGTGAGCTGGACCGGGGGTGGGGGCGTGAACTCAATAACTCAATAAAAGCTGAAAAGGAGGCACGGATTAAGTTGTATTAAATCAACCATTTATCTGGGCAGAGGAAGATGAGAAGGAACCAGAAAGTGCTCTCGTCCACTCAAAGCTGTGGCTCTCACCATACATCAGACTGGGGCTGTGATTACGGAAGGCGGCAGACACCAGTCCTGCTTATAGTAAATCATGTCCATCCATGCAGGAAGTGCACCACCCTGGCCTTCACAAAATGACTTCCAAATGATTTATCAACTCGTGTCTGAATTTTGTAATATTCCTTCTGGCTTAAATAAATGGTTAGGATCAGGCTACAAGTTCCTAACAATGTACTTGAGTGAGCGTACTGAGCTCCATATTCAATCACAGTCTGCATAACAGAATTAGCCAATGAACGTGGAGGTATATTCAATAGCCGGCTGTGGTAAAGTTCTCCAGATAACCTTATCCTGCCAACTTTAGACGATTCTGGTGCACCGATCAGACTTAGCCAGGGAAATTATCTGACTAACTCTGAATTTTGGAATTAGCCAGATAACTTATCTGCTTAACGTAACTCCTCCCCAAAACAACCCCAGAATGCCCCTAGGATATCTGGCTATAATTTAGCTGGCTAAGGGCTGGATTTACTAATATCGCCAGGCTCTTTGAATCCAGCAGTAACAGGGGGGGGGGGGGAGAACAGGGGGGGCGGTCCTGCGATAGCTGCCGGCTTCGCGCCAAATAACTACAAAGTCTTCATGGCGAAGTCTTCACGGCGTCAGCCCCGGTGCCACCCCGACTCCTCCTCTTCCGGGGCTGACTCCGCCCCAATCTTGGTATCGCGTGCAATCCGCTTGGAAAATGACCCCCTAAGGGTCCAAATGTTCATTTAGCTGGCTAACGTCTGAGTTGTCTGGCTGAATGCCTCTGAATAGGTACCTCAGTATTTCCTTTTGTGGTTGAGGACATTGAGGAGGCAGGGCAGGACGTTCTCCAACTCAATCCTTAAATGCAAGCTATAACTTCGGTTCTCCAATGTCCTTGGAGACGTCAATTCCTAGCAATGTAATCCTAGTTTCTGCTCCTCTTACTTTCATTGAGTTCTATATTCAGAGGCATTCAGGCAGATCACACAGAAGTTAACCAGCTAAAATGAATATTTGGGCACTCAGCTGGCTAAATTATAGGCAGATATTATTATCCAGCTAAAATGCCTCTGGATAACTTAGGGAGTTCCAAGGGTGTTTCGGGGAAGGAGTTATGTTTTCCAGAGAAGTTATCCAGCTAACTTGGATATTCAGTTAAGCTGGAAAACTTATCTGACTAAGTCTGGTTGTGCCGTAGCGCTGTCCTAAAGTTAACAGGAGAAAGTTATTTGGCTAACTTTTACATACAAAGTATATAAACAAATGAAGAAGAAATACTAACTCCTCTCAAACAATAACAATTCAATACAATATAGAGAGAGAAGAAACAATTAATATACATTCAATTAACAAATTCTCAATCCACAAGTTTGTATTGTTCATATATCACTAGTAAATTAATCGAAAATCCAGAAATCGCTAGGAACAATGTTCATAACATTTCTCTTAATTAGACAATTAAAAATAACCACATTAAAATTCACACCTCACATAAACTAAACATACCCTCCGCAATCATACTCATTGTTCTCACATCCACTCATATTCCCATTAAAAAATATCCTAACATATATAAACCTCTACATAATACACGGCAGCTCCCGAATACAAATTAAACTCCTTCACATTTATCTTTAAATCATATCTCATTAATTTCACTAGTTCGCTAACTGGTTTTTATAAACCTTCCAGTATATGCGGCATTCTCCAAACACTTGTATTTGCACTCCAACATAAACGGACAAAGGATCCCTCGGTTCATCTAAAATAGGCTTCTTCCGAGGGAATTATATCACAGCCGGAAAAGGTTCAGCCGTCTACTGGCAAAATCCCTGAATGGGAAATTTTTTATATTTCTTCCTGTAAGTCGCAATAGAATCAAATTTCAAATGGACCCAAATATTCAAACTAATCACATCATAATCCAGTGATCACCCAAGCACATCTCGTCAAGTTGCTGATTTGTTAGAGCTGGACGTTGTTTTGTTAGAGCTAGTATGGTGTATTAAACCAGCATCTTAACAGGATGGCTATTTTTAATTGTACAATTAAAAGAAATGTTATGAACTGCACATTGTATTTAGCGATTTCTGGATTTTCGACTAATGTACTAGTGATATATGAATAATACAAATGTGAGTATTAAGAATTTGTTAATTGAATATGTATTCATTGTTTCTCCTCTCTCTACATTGTATTGTAACTTTAACATAGCCAGCTTTATTCAATAGCACCAGCTACACTATTAAAAATACCTCCAAAGTTAACCAGATAAGTTTATCTGGCCAACTTTGCTACCCGGACTGTGTCTGAATATGCACTCATAGAAGCACAGTGGATAAGGCCCGCAGCTGCACCAGTCTACCAAGCAATCACAGCTCTTCCTCGCATTGTGGACCTCTCTATCCCTCCCACTACCACTAAGGTCCCTTTGTGTCTAGGTCATGCATACTTGAATTCTGCCAGTTTTGGCCCCCATAATCTCCACTAGACGTCTGGCCCAGGTGTCCACTACTTTTTCAGACTAGTATCTTTGCTACAGAGGTATCGGGTGATAGTGATGGTGAGTGGCAGTGGGCAGGTATGGGAGGGGCTGAAAGTCCGTCCCGTAGGTCCTATCACACAGGTGCTGAAAAACCAGCCCTCTCACCCTACAAACACATGTACTCTGTGTTGTAATGGGCTGCTGCAAGCTGAACTAGGACCATGGGAAACTCCAGACAGAGAAGGAGGAAAGCAAAACTAATTTTAGAAAAATCCCCGTACAGTATATTTTGCTCCCTTCGGTTAATGGAGAAATGGTACAGACAGACTAGAAAGATCTGCTTCCCCAGTCTATCAGCAGATAATAAGATATCAGAATGCTGCAAAGACAAAAAGGAACATTATCTGGATATTATATCATTAGCAACTACAAAAAGATATTTTCAAACCTCAAGTAAAAAAAAAAATAAATTGATAAACCTGAAAGTAACACTCCAATTTACATTGTATAACATTCTTTCATTGTACCTTCTTCAATTTTCAGCACCAATATTTAATTAGCTCAAAGTGAGTTTTTGGTCTTTTTAGGTGATTTCACATACTTCTCTGTTTCCCCCTGGGGCTGCTCGGAGGGTACATGGTGGCAGAGTCATTTTTCTGTTAAATAAGATAGCCTGCTGGAGTAGAGTCTGGCTCTTGGCACAATGCTGCGATTATATTCTAGAACAAAGGACAACGTTGCATAACCTTCAGTTTCAGTTGGAGCAGAATGTTCTTTTCCATTTAGTTGGCAGATTATTGCTGGGATGGAGGGCGCAGGAGGCCTACCCTTCTTCGGATGCTGGTAGTTCTCCTGGCCTGGCTTGGGAACCTGCTGCTCAGTCCAGCAGGATAGGGCACCACTTGGGAAGGACCCTGCAGCTGCTCATTCTCCCTCATCCCACGCTGGATCTCTGATAGGGTCGCACCAGGGGAGGTGAGCAGGCGCTGGAAGAAGCTCTGACGTGTTATAGCCTTTTCCTGGCAAGTGAAAGTCAGGGCTGTTCCCACATCGGACTTCATCTCCCTGGAGAAGCCGTCAGAGGTGCCGTCAAAGCACCTTCCAATGGCAATCTCCTTGGCCAGCCGTGGATTCTGGTCAGTGACTGTGTAGATCCCATAGTTATGGCCCAGTGGGTCTACAGGGGCAAGCATACTGAAGACAGAGGTGTCATTATATTCAGTCAGTGGAGGGTGCCTGATCAGGTACTCTCGTAAGAAGGGATTTATTGCAGTGCGACGGCAACTACCTTGTGGCATGATTGTCACGACGGTGCGGTCAACCAAAGCCTGATCAAAAAGCATTCCACTACACTTAAACTCTACGCAGGCAGCAGAGCTATTGTAGAGGTTCATGTCCCGAACACTACGTATATCTCGTAATCCATAGAGCCTACCTTTGGTCCTGGGGTGGGTTCCGCCAACATTTTGGGACCTCACTATGTATTCTAGTGGCCCATTGAGCTTCACTTTAATAAAGCAGGCTCTAAACTCTTGAGGGTTGGGCCACCAGGAAAGATAATCTCCAGTCCATGAGGTCAAATCACTTTCTTGGAAGGGTACCACATTATATTCATAGTTGTCCACTTCAACTCGGTAGAAACGGAAGTGGTTGGCTGAGACAGGTGCCTCCTCACAGCCTCTAAGATTCCTGTAAGCATAGATGGGGCCATTGGTTTCATCAATGTTATTGGGATTAGGTTTGGCTAAGTTAACCTTAAAGGCAGTTTTCTTGATGCTAGAATCTTCATGGTCAGTTCTTCTATAGCCCAGCTTATTCAGGTATGGCTGAGAAACTCCAACAACATTGGGGTTTAGCTTAGGACTGGAAGGTGCTGCCTCTAGCTCCTCTCCTCCAAGAGTGGCAGTTACATAGGCTGTGTAAGCATCAGCTCTTTGTTCATCACAAAAAGCAGGCAGGCAAGCTCCATTGGGTCCAGTTATGACACTGTCAAACCTGCCCCAGGCTCGAGGGTTGGAAGAGTAGCCAGCCATTGGCTCAAGGTTAATAAGACTAATGACCACTCCTTCCATCTGCTCATTAGGGATGAACTTCTCATTCATGTAAGCCCGGACTTTGACAAAACAGCGTCGATATTCAGGCACATCCAAATTGAATAGGCGCCTCTCACGAATCTGTAGATTGCCAATCAGGAAAGTCCTTTCCTCACGCTTCTTTCGTTTGGTTTTCTGGTACTGAAACGCACTCTCCTCCTCCCAGATACCTGTCTCTGGGTTCAAAGACCAAAGTTTCATCTTCTGGATATGCTCAGGCATTTTGATCTGTTCTGCATCCATGTGGACTTCTACCTGGCCTGTCTGAAGGATGTCATTGGAAGCTTCTTCTCTGAAGTCCACGGAGAACATGCCATATGTCCTCAGAGGGACCAAATCTCCTTCAGAGTTGACAAAATTAAGATCACTGGGAGCAGCAGCTGCTGTGCTAATATTCCTGGGATCCAGGAATGTGACACTAGCTTTGACTGTCCCATTGTACATCTCGCCATTGGCTTTGATGAAGGAATTTGGTGGGATGACAATCTCTCCAATGGGATTTTCCCCTTCAGTTTCTCCCAGAATGATGGTATTAATCTCCTTGGAATCCAGGTCAATGGGTTCTTTTTTCCTCATCACCTTGACATCATGATAGACTGAGCCTCCCTTCTGGTCAAAGGGAAAGACTTTGATGGTGTCCACAAATTTTTGGAGTCGGTCCACAAATTTCACCACCAGTCTTTTGGTATTTGATGGTACCTCAATAGTGAATGTCCCCTTGTATCCTGTGAAACCAACCTGCTCTTTGCCAATGAAAATCTCTCCAAACTGAAGGGGTTCTCCATTGTCCACTGCTACCACTCGGCCACGGATCAGCATTCTGGGCTTGATGCACTTAGCACATCCACATTCAGTCACAACTTTGACTGGGAGAGTGTATCCCAGACACTTCACCTCTTGGATCTCCATGCGCTTGACCCCACAGCAGTGGTTTATGCTGTCCTTGCACTGGATGTCAGATTTCACCTTCCCTGCACATCTGCTGTTGGGGCACTTGCCTACATTGTAGTAGTAGGAACGTGTGGAGGCTTGAAAGCACTCAGTGGGCATTTTTATTTGATGCTCCTGGGGTCTGCTGTCACAGACTGACTGTCCTTTGCCTAGAGACAAACAAAGGAATGAAATTACCCAATGAACTGGAAATAAAGGATGGACTGGAGATGATCCCAAATTCCAGAATACTCATCCCTACATTCATGAAAGATTCTGAGTGGACACAGCATGCTGCTAAAGTACCATTTGTGAGATGGGCTTTCTCTATACAAGTATCAACTTTGGTACAGGTACAGGATCTGAGAAACAATGCTTACAATCAATCTAAGAGAGCGTTCTCTTCCAGCCTGTGTGAGTGCAAAGCATTGTAGACATCATGATGAGGACTCCTCTGAGTGTAATTTAAAAGTTCCTTTGCCAATGAGTGGGAGGAAAGCTCTTGGAAATAGGACCCTACGTGGTTTATTAGCATTTCAGTACGGAGGATCCTCACTACACTTCCACATTCCGGGGTGAATACGCAAAGCAATTTACATGCATAAAACTGGGTTTTATTCACTGATAAAATAGCAGTGGACATAAAAATATACATGTAGCCCGGATTTGCATGTACTTTTATGTGACCTGCCTACGGTAGTCAAAATAAGTTAGACCTGCTCAATAGCAGGTCTGAACTTAGCCAGACATGAGTTATCTGGCTTAAGTGGCAATTTTTATGGGGATATTCAGCTGTTTAGCCAGGCTGTTGAATATCCAATGTAAATTAGCCAGATAAGTCTTATCTGGCAAACTTACACTGCCAGATAACTCTTTGGGTCCTACATGTATACTGTTTGATTTTAAAATGCATTCACATAAATTACAGTGCACAAGTAACATCTTCCAAAGAGCAGGTATAACTTTGTGGGATATAATGTGTGCACAATACTGAGCCAAATACCTGAGAAGTTTTAAAGCAAATTTATCCGTGTGAGTTTTCTGTGAAAGTGCTTGGTAAAGTCTGCAGGCACGTAATGTTATCTGGGCTGTTGAAAATTATGTTCTATGAAATTAAATTGAAAGTAATTAGGTGACTGCATGCTTCAGTTACACTTTCAGCTGAATGCCACGTACATGGAAAGAAACAAAACCAGCAGAAAGTAAAATATTCCAGTGCTAAACAATCAAACACTTTCTGATGAATGGATTCTTCTTAGTCTCCATTAATATGTCCTGGTTTTCAATTTTTCCCCCATGCTGTTCATTTTAAAGCTTAGCAGAAACCTCAGCCACAATGGAGGCGGCAAAGTAGACCATTATAGGACATAAACACCCTGGGTACCAACAGAATCGGTTTGTAATCAAATGGAGCTCACCATTCATCATCTATGTTGCAAACTTTCACCATGTCAGGGAGACAAAGAATCGTCCCAATACAATCTTTAGGTGGCATTCAAGGATGACCTCCTGACTAGCAGTGACCCAGAAACATGTCACTCACCTACAACAGTGAGCTGGGCTGGTACGGATTTAATCACCCCAATGTCGCTGCTGGCTTTGCAATGATATGTCCCAGCGTGCAGCGGCTGCAGGTTTCGCAGAATCAAGCGATTATCATATTTATAGATCTTTCTGTCCAGGAGAGTGTCATTGTGGTACCTGTGCGGGAAGAGATGGGGAGCCCTGTCACACAGCAGGTAATAACTCATAGCACGAAGAACAGCAGGACAGCAGCTGCTTAATGCAAGAGTTCCTGATGTAATGAGTCTCCGAACACTGGTTTCCCAATGCACCTCATTCTTGCCCTGCTGCACCCTCCGCTATTCCAATACTGAGATTCTCACACAGCGCTTCCAGTGCATCTCATTCCTTCCCTGCAGCACCCCCCCCTGCTATTCCAATACTGAGACTCTCACACAGTGCTTCCAGTGCATCTCATTCCTTCCCTGCAGCACCCCCCCTGCTATTCCAATACTGAGACTCTCACACAGTGCTTCCAGTGCATCTCATTCCTTCCCTGCAGCACCCCCCCCAGTGCTATACCAATACTGAGACTCTCACATAGCGCTTCCAGTGCATCTCATTCCTTCCCTGCAGCACCCCCCCTGCTATTCCAATACTGAGACTCTCACACAGTGCTTCCAGTGCATCTCATTCCTTCCCTGCAGCACCCCCCCCAGTGCTATACCAATACTGAGACTCTCACACAGCGCTTCCAGTGCACCTCATTCCTTCCCTGCAGCACCCCCCCTGCTATTCCAATACTGAGACTCTCACACAGCACTTCCAGTGCACCTCATTCCTTCCCTGCAGCACCCCCCCTGCTATTCCAATACTGAGACTCTCACACAGCGCTTCCAGTGCACCTCATTCCTTCCCTGCAGCACCCCCCTGCTATTCCAATACTGAGACTCTCAAACAGCACTTCCAGTGCACCTCATTCCTTCCCTGCAGCACCCCCTGCTATTCCAATACTGAGACTCTCACACAGCACTTCCAGTGCACCTCATTCCTTCCCTGCAGCACCCCCCTGCTATTCCAATACTGAGACTCTCACACAGCACTTCCAGTGCACCTCATTCCTGCCCTGCAGCACCCCCCTGCTATTCCAATACTGAGACTCTCACACAGCACTTCCAGTGCACCTCATTCCTGCCCTGCAGCACCCTCTGCTAAGGGTGTGCACTACACATTTTTTGTTTTGTTTTACCTTTTTGTTTGTTTCTTCATTTAAAATGAAAGGAACAAACAAAATGAAAAGAAAAAAATGAACAAAATGAAATAAAACAATGATATTGAGTCTGAGATTCTCTCCCCTTCCCCCACCAACAATATATATTTTTTTAAATCCCAAGGTGCTCTCCACCTCTTCCCCCATCCTTCTGGCCCCCTCCAGGTCCCCTGCCCAGTATCTTACCCCATCCCTTGGATCCAAATCAGGCAGGAGGCAATCCCCAGTCGCTCCTGCCCTGCCGCTGCTATTTAGTGCAATGGCACTGGCAGCAATCCCAGGCTGGCACCAGTTTGAAAAACCAGCAGCGGCAGGAGCAACTGAGAGAACTGCGCGTCTGGAGCAGGCGAATGAGCTAAGATACTGAGGAGGGGGCAGAGAGGAGCACAGTATTTTTTATTTCATCAACATTGCATTTGTTTACCAGTTGGTTTTAAAAACACAAGTGGAAAACAAAAACAAGAAAAGTTGTTGAAATGTCCTGTTTCATTCCCAAGAAAAACACAGCCCTCCCTACCCTCTGCTAGCCCAGCACTGAGATCCCACACACAGTGCTACCAATGTACCTCATTCCTACTTTGCAGCAAGCAGGAGAAATACAGTCAGGAATAGTATCACAGTAAATGACAGCAGAAAAAGACCCAAGTGCTCTATCCAGTCTGCCCAACAGTTTTAAAAACCTTTTATTATTTGTAGTAACTGCCGCTCCATGTAGGTTACCCCTTATCTTCATTTCCATCCTTTAGCTACTAGGGTTCCTCTGTGCTTATCCCAAGCCCTTTTAAGAACATAAGAAGTTTCCATATTGGGTCAGACTGAGGGTCCATCAAGCCCAGGATCCTGTTTCCAACAGTGGCTAATGCAGGTCACAAGTACCTGGGAGGAACCCAAACAGTAAACAGATCCCATACTGCTATGGCTATTCTCTAGGTTAATAACAGTTTATGGACGTCTC
Source organism: Rhinatrema bivittatum (assembly GCF_901001135.1). Classification (NCBI taxonomy): domain Eukaryota; kingdom Metazoa; phylum Chordata; class Amphibia; order Gymnophiona; family Rhinatrematidae; genus Rhinatrema; species Rhinatrema bivittatum. The sequence continues at coordinate 225,938,111 of NC_042622.1, forward strand.
CTCCAGGAACTTGACCAACCCTTTTTAAACCGCGCTGTGCTAACTTCCTTAACCACATTCTTCCAGCAATGAATTCCAAAGCTTAATTGTGTGTTAAGTGAAAAAAAAATTTCCTCTAATTTGTTTTGAATGTGCTACCTACTAACTTCATGGAATGTCTCCTAGTCTTTTTTATAAGTAACCGATTTACATTTACCCATTCTATTCCATTTATTATTTTATAGATCTTCATCATATCCCCTCTCAGCCGTCTCTTCTCCATGCTGAACAGCTCTAACCTCTTTAGTCTTTCCTCACAGGGCAACTGTTCCACCCCCTTTATCATTTAGGTTGCCCTTCTTTGTACCTTTTCCAATGCATCTATATCTTTTTTGAAATGCGGAAACTAGAACTGCTCACAGTACTCTACGTGCAGCCTCACTATGGAGTGATACAGAGGCATTATGACATTTGCCATTTTATTCTCCCTTCCTTTCCTAATAATTCCTAACATTCTATTTAATGGCAGCTGCAGACTGAGCTGAGGATTTCAAAATATTGACCATTACGACACCCAGATCCTTTTATTGGGTGATAACTCCTAACATGGAACCTAACATCATGTAACTACAGTGTGGGTTACTCTTCCCCATGTGCATCACTTTGCACTTGTCTACATTAAATTGCATCTGCCATTTGGATGCCCAATCTTCCAGTCTTGCGAGGTCCTCCTGTAATGTGTCACAGTCTGCTTGTGATTTAACTACTCTGAATAATATAGTGTCGTCTGCAAATGTGATCATCTCACTTGTCATTCCTCTTTCCAGATCATTTATAAATATATTGAAAAGCATCGGTCCCAACAGAGATCCCTGAGGCACTCCACTGTTTACCTTCTGCACTGAGAAAGCTGACCATTTAATCCTACTCTCTGCTTCCTATCTTTTAACCAGTTTGTAATCCACGAAAGGACATCGCCTCCTATCCCATGACTTTTTTATTTTCTCAGGAGCCTCTCGTGGGGCACTTTGTCAAATGCCTTCTGAATTCCATTACTATTCTTGTCTACCCCACCTCTTCCAGGAAGGAATTCCATGCATCCTCCACCCTTTCCATGAAGAAATATTTCCCCGGACATTGTTCCTGAGTCTGATCCCTTGGAGCTTCAGATCATGTCCCAATAACACTGCATTTCCAGGGCTAGCTCTCTGCATCCAGGATCTCACCAGTAATATTTGAATGGTACTGGGGTCCCCAGTGCATCGCAGCAGAAAGCCACTCGCTGTCCTTCCACCCGGACCCTCGAATCTGGGTGTTTCACCATATACGGTTTTTCTGGTAAAGAGAAAGAAATAAGACAGGTCATAATGTGGAACACCAAATGACCCTCAGGAGCCACTGGTCACAGTGAGGGGAAAGCTTGAATTTCCATTGCTTTGAAATGGAGTGATAGAAGGCAAAGCTTGGGGCACCTTATTATTATTTAAACCATCTCAACGATTAATAAGATTTGTACTAGACCTAGCCATAAGGTTACAATAGGAACATCCCATTGTATTTTCCAGATCAATCTTTTTCACCCCACCCGCCAGGTTCTGCCCTTCGCCTCCGACAAGCTGAGGACCTCTTCTGGTTTAGGTTGACTCTGAGTTGCTGAGGTTTGCCTTACCTACAGAAAGGGGAATCACTGCATTTCACTGATAGAGCAGTCATCATAACTGGTTTGCTGCAGCTAACTACACAGAGATGGACTGAGCTGGCCAATTGTCCTGAATTTGGAGGCCTAGTCCCTCGGGCATATTCTCGCACTGTCCTGCAAAAAATGCTAAATAAAAATATACATCTCTATATACATTCAGTCCAATGCCAGTTAACATGGCCTTATGAAATATCCCCATTCTCACTTCATGCCCCAACGTGATAACACCAATAACTGATTAGATAAATATATCAACAAACAAACAGATAAAGAAACAGTGAAAGAGACAGGGTTCTTTTTTTTATTGACTATTTGTCCATATAAGATCTCTCTCACCTACTCGTTGGAGGACAGCTTGGACCATGGAGGTCTTTGAGCCATTGACAACAGCTGGAAGTGTGGCTGGCACGTACTTCTCTAGCTGAACAGTGATGTTGGTTTTGCCATTGGCACAGATTCCCAACACACGGAATCCACCACTGCGGTCTGATGTGGTGAGGACATCCAGAGGCTTCTCCTGAAGCGCTACCTTGGCATTGGCAAGAGGTGTGCCCTCGACTGTTGAGACACTTCCCTCCAACACGTGGTCATCACAGGCGCAGCTGCCACAGTCCTTGTTAACATGGTCCATAGCACATGTTAACTGGCAAGCTGAAATGTACCAACATCAAGAGAACAATAGTATTAGTCACTATTGTGAAAAAGCAAGATGGCAATAGCTTCAGCTTTCTACTGGGTGCTCCTATAAATGGAGCGGACAAGGCAAATTCCCTTCTTTAAGACCTCATTTGGTTCCTGCTCTTGAATGCTAAATAAGTGTTAACATGGCCAGCAAAACTCTATCTGGGCTCAGACAATAAGAAACCCACCACCATGCCTTTCAGGTCCCTGGATAAAGTGGTTTGTCCATGAAACACTGTCCAGTGATTATCTGCATTGCAATGTCAGCACATCTGGCCCACTCACCGGAGCACACACGGACATGCATTTACATCTGGACCTTGACAATCTCATGATAATTATATAAGGCTTCTATATGTAACATTGATGTGTCCCTGGTTATTATACTGTAACTGCAGAGGGTCTGTGAATGCTGCAAGAACTGGCAGTGAAACCCTACCTGGACAAGGGGAACCAGCACACTTCTGGACTTCAACAGGTCGGCCCACACAGAGCGACTTCTTGGAGGACTTCTGACAGCTCCTCCGCCTGACCCTGCGCCCTCCACCACATGTCTTGGTACATGGGGTCCATGGTCCCCATTTGCCCCATTTTGCCTCTGCACAGGATTAAAAAAAAATGTGTATAACTGGGATGGATTATCTGCCATACCCTTCAGATTTCTTAAATACACCCAGATCAATGAAAGAAATCAGAGAGGGGATCTCATTATTTCTCCTGTATTCAGAGGACATAAAAATCTTTGGAGCCTTACGGAAATGAAGCTGCTCTCTTAACTCCAGAACGTACTGGGGTCATTAATGTTTGGGACATAAACTCTGAAATCTCTGCCCAAAACTGGTTCCCCTGTAAATTGATGAGGACTGCAGTATGGGCAGAGGTGGAATAGTTGAACTCCAAAGGACCCAACCCAGCACAGGATAATCCTGATTCCCAAACGTCTGGATTCTGGACCTTCTGTGCTGCCATTTTATAACGGTCAGGGGTGGGATACAGCCTTCTGGTTATGCAACTGTTCATTACTCTGTCGTATCATATTATGGAATTATCCCATCCTCTGTGCCAGAGGGGGCTGGGTGTGTCACATTCCCCTGACTCAGCAGCCAGTATGCAAAGTCCTTTTCCTCTGGATCAGCTTATTCAGTCTGAGCCCTTGGCGGATTTTGTTTGAGGCATGTGTTCACAATTGCAGAACGTGATTCACACGGCACCATGGGAAGACGTTACCATAGTCGTTGCCCAGCAAAAAAGATTATGTGCCAAAAGGAGCACCTTTCTGGTGCATGATTTCTCTCAAGAACTATGTGCCAATCCATGATGGTTAACTCAGGCTTTCACGAAGGCTAGGACAACTTACATGGAGCAGCCACGGTTGCAAGGCTAACATCAACAAGCATGAGATGGCTGGATGTTTCGGACAACAGCCTCACTAGTTTTGGGATTATTTCAATGCTTGGCCTAGGTGTTGGATTAACTATGGGACTTGTAAGAACCAAAGACCTGGAATAATATATCAGCAGAGGTGGTGAAGGGCAGCACTGTAATGGAAGTTAAGCATGGATGGAGACCCGTATAGTAGTGGCCAGTAGTAGGATAAGGATTGCAAAGCTGGGTAAAAAAACATGCAGCGAGGGGAGCTGGTGTTGGCCTACGTAAGGGATTTTATATGCTCATCCACTCAAAGTGGTAGAAATCCAGAGAGAAAGACAACTGGGGAAACTGGATGAGCCATCATCTGCTGTGTATGTTACTATGTTATACCAGCTCAAAAAGCTAAGTATTTCTTAGCGAACCCCCTAAAAAAAAAAATATAGGGGCAGAAAATTCCATCAGGTCCCTCAGGAACTTAAGCCTCATCATTCTCCAGCCTCCCGCCTTCCTAGCCTGGTCATGGGTGCGTACCTGTGCAGGACATTGTGGTGCACACTCTCCGTTCTGTTGCATGGCCTTCACACGTGGGATGCTGCCCTTCAGACGGTGGGTGGACATTGTTAATCTCACAGGAGCGCTGGCGTATCTGGGTCCCCATCTCCCCGCAGGCAGTTTGGGAGCAGGCACTCCAGCGTGACCAGTTTAACCATCGTAGCTGATCTGCAAAGGGTCCAGGCAAGTACTGAGGTTAGATCACTCCTCTGGGAATACGACAAGGCAAAGCTAATATCACCACAGGCAGGAACATGTGCTACAAGCTTAAGTCTAGCATAGGGAATTAGTTGTTGTCATAAAATACTCAAGGGTATTTTTTTTCAAAGGTTCGAGTTTTCCCAAGTTTTACATTGCGTAAAATATGCTTTTTTTTTTTTTTTCTATTCGACATTTTTTGGCACTCACTGTTTTTGTAAAATGGGCACTTTTTCTTTAACATTTCAGCAAGGGGACAGGAAGGGCTGGATCAGTTCTATGATCCCTTCATGGAAAAGTACATTTTGCATTACTAGAGAATAAAGACCATTCAAACTTAGGGGAAGTGAGTGAGGGAAGGGCTCAGCTCAGTGGTAGTGAGTGTGGAATTCATGAGGCACTAGCACTGGGGAGGGCTCAGCTTGGTGATAGTGAATGAGGGACCCAGGAAGCTATAGTACTGACAGTACTCAGGTTGCTGCAGGATACATGATACAATACTACTGAACAGTATGAGCACGGGATGCAGGAGGATGTAACCCTGGTAACTGGTACTGCATTTTACCTACCCAAGGGACACTGGAACCGGACATGATAGTTGGAGCATGTTACACCTTCAGGCTGCTCCTTGTTGATGCACCAAAATCCTTTCTCTGGGCTGTAGTGAACGACCTCTCCCGTTTCCTCAGGGGGCACCCATTCAGTGGTCCTTGCCTCTATGGCAATGGGACGGGCGCACAAGCGTTCCCGGTAATAGAAGCGGATTGCCTCCAAACTCTCATAGTCCCCATCGCCCCCAGGATGATCCACGTTAAACCAGGATGTCCATTCTGATGCACCTGGGGAGGAGAAGATCAAAGACTTACCTCGTGAAAATGCAACAGCTGGAAACGTCACGGTGAAGCTCCCATTCCAGAAGTGCAGAGTTTATTTATTTATTTAAAATTATTTCCCACACATTCCAAAGATCAAGGCTGTCTGCAAACTTGAATACATACATAAAATAGGTGATTTACATATACAATATATACATATAAGTTATACAAGACCATGTGCTTCAATGACTTTATGCATTTTCTGTTTTCTAGAATAAGTAAGTCTTTTTAGATGTTAAGCTTTTAAAGCTGTAAATTTTTTTAAATGGCCATGTTTTAAGATCTTTTCTAAATTTTTTCATGTCTATCGTATTTCTCAAATATTCTGGCACAGAATTCCAGATTATGGGACCAGCGACTGAAAAGGCCACGATTTCTCATTTCCCACAGATGGGTTGGGTGGATTCTTGGTATGGTTAATAGACCCTTATTCACAGATCTTAGAGCGCACTGTGCTATGTGCAGATGAAGGGCTGCACCCATCCAATGTGCATTGATCCCCGTAATTATCTTATACAGAATTAATAACATTTTGTACTGCATTCTAAATTGAATTGGGAGCCAATGCAAAGTGGACAGTATTGGCTCCCGATGTGATCGTATATTGAGTGTCCAGTAAGTATGCATGCAGCTGAGTTTTTTGAGTTGTTGGAGTGCTCTCAATCAGGCTGATACAGCCTCGGCCGAGCGCACCGTTTAGCCCCCTTTTGGCCGCACGTTTTTGACGTGCTATTATTACCCCTTATACTGTAAGCGCGTGGAAAACAAATGGCCAACACCCCCGAAACTAATAGCACTCATCACATGCAAATGCATGTTGATGAGCCTATTAATTAGTCACCCGCAATACAGAAAGTAAAATGTGCCGCCAAGCCACACATTTTAATCTCAGAAATTAACGTCTGCCAGACGGCACCGGGCAAGTGTACAGAAAAGCAGAAAAAACTGCTTTTCTGTACACCCTCCGACTTAATTTCATAGCGAGATTAAGTCGGAGGCCCCAAAAATTAAAAAAAAAAAAGGGTTGGAAAACAGACGCTCAATTTTGCCAGCGTCCGTTTTCTGAACCCGTGACTGTCAGCGGGTTTGACAACCGATGCCGGTAAAATTAAGCGTCGGCTGTCAAACCCGCTAACAGCCACCGCTTCCGCCAATAAGGAGGCGCTAGGGACGCGCTAGTGTCCCTAGCGCCTCCTAATTAGCGCGAACCCTAATTTAAATAAAGAATCGCGTGCCCAGGAGAGTGGCCTGGGTGCGCGTCGGGAGAGCGGGCGCTCGCCTCGGAGCGCCCGCTCTCCCGGGGACTTTATTAAACGGGCCTGAGTGTGCTTCCAGGTAAGAGTGAATTACAGTAGTCTATACTTGTGAAATAAGTGTTTGAAGAACTGTGTGGAATTTTTTTAGTTCTAAGAGCGGTTTTAATCTTTTTAGTATGCGCAGTTTGTAATCCCCTGTTTTAATTATTATTATTATTTTTTTTTTTATTTAAACATTTTTATATACCGGCATTCGTTGTGGACATCATGTCGGTTTACAGTAAACAAATTAGGTTTAGATTTTTAATGTGTTATCTCCTAGTTAAGCAGCTGTCTGATATCATTCAGTTAAAGAATGGCCTTCACTGGGGGCAGATGTGACCCCAGTCTCTAGATTCTGCTCCACAAGAGCGAGAGCTCTTGAAGTCCCGTTTACACATTCTTACTCTTTGGGTTTGTTTTCACTCGAGTTCTCATTTAAGATCAATGTCAAACAATGTTTTTATTTTCTGTACTGTGCTCCTGCTGGTTTTGGAAGAGCAAAATTAAAAAAGCCACCCCCTCTGCAGCTCATCTCCCCGGTCCTGCCCAACATTTGCTCAAATGTTTAGCAGATCCTCATTCCTAGGGCATGATGCCTGCTTTACCATATCTGTGCCAGTAGGTGGTGCTGCAATCAAAGGCTGGAAATAATCTAATCGAACGTAATCTAATCTAATCCATTATATTAACAGAGCACCAGAACAGATGAGTTCTGACATTCCTACTGATTTCCCTAAGAAAATCTGAATTCTAAATCCATGCCCAAAATGGGGAAAACCCAGCAATGGACCAATCTGCATGGGCAGTGAAAACATTTGCTGTTCAGAATGTTACTGGAAAATGAATCCTTATCATGGTAACATAGTAAACGTGGCAGATAAAGACCAAAATGGTTCATCTAGTCTGCCCAGCAAGATGCTAAGGATTGTTGCTGCTCTGTGCAGGTTACCCCCTTGCCTTCTGTTTAGGGTTGTAACTGCCACTCCATGCAGGTTACCCCCTTGCCTTCTGTTTAGAGTGGTAACTGCCACTCCGTGCAGGTTACTCCCTTACCTTCTGTTTAGGGTTGTAACTGCCACTCCGTGCAGGTTACCCCCTTGCCTTCTGTTTAGGGTTGTAACTGCCACTCCGTGCAGGTTACCCCCTTACCTTCTGTTTAGGGTTGTAACTGCCACTCCGTGCAGGTTACCCCCTTGCCTTCTGTTTAGGGTTGTAACTGCCACTCCGTGCAGGTTACCCCCTTGCCTTCTGTTTAGGGTTGTAACTGCCACTCCGTGCAGGTTACCCCCTTGCCTTCTGTTTAGAGTGGTAACTGCCACTCCGTGCAGGTTACCCCCTTGCCTTCTGTATAGAGTGGTAACTGCCACTCCGTGCAGGTTACTCCCTTACCTTCTGTTTAGGGTTGTAACTGCCACTCCGTGCAGGTTACCCCCTTGCCTTCTGTTTAGGGTTGTAACTGCCACTCCGTGCAGGTTACCCCCTTGCCTTCTGTTTAGGGTTGTAACTGCCACTCCGTGCAGGTTACCCCCTTGCCTTCTGTTTAGGGTTGTAACTGCCACTCCGTGCAGGTTACCCCCTTGCCTTCTGTTTAGGGTTGTAACTGCCACTCCGTGCAGGTTACCCCCTTGCCTTCTGTTTAGGGTTGTAACTGCCACTCCGTGCAGGTTACCCCCTTGCCTTCTGTTTAGAGTGGTAACTGCCACTCCGTGCAGGTTACCCCCTTGCCTTCTGTTTAGAGTGGTAACTGCCACTCCGTGCAGGTTACTCCCTTGCCTTCTGTATAGGGTTGTAACTGCCACTCCGTGCAGGTTACTCCCTTACCTTCTGTTTAGGGTTGTAACTGCCACTCCATGCAGGTTACCCCCTTGCCTTCTGTTTAGGGTTGTAACTGCCACTCCGTGCAGGTTACCCCCTTGCCTTCTGTTTAGGGTTGTAACTGCCACTCCGTGCAGGTTACCCCCTTGCCTTCTGTTTAGGGTTGTAACTGCCACTCTGTGCAGGTTACCCCCTTGCCTTCTGTTTAGGGTTGTAACTGCCACTCCGTGCAGGTTACCCCCTTGCCTTCTGTTTAGAGTGGTAACTGCCACTCCATGCAGGTTACTCCCTTGCCTTCTGTATAGGGTTGTAACTGCCACTCCGTGCAGGTTACTCCCTTACCTTCTGTTTAGGGTTGTAACTGCCACTCCGTGCAGGTTACCCCCTTGCCTTCTGTTTAGGGTTGTAACTGCCACTCCGTGCAGGTTACCCCCTTGCCTTCTGTTTAGGCTTGTAACTGCCACTCCGTGCAGGTTACCCCCTTGCCTTCTGTTTAGGGTTGTAACTGCCACTCCGTGCAGGTTACTCCCTTACCTTCTGTTTAGGGTTGTAACTGCCACTCCGTGCAGGTTACCTCCTTGCCTTCTGTTTAGGGTTGTAACTGCCACTCCGTGCAGGTTACCCCCTTACCTTCTGTTTAGGGTTGTAACTGCCACTCCGTGCAGGTTACCCCCTTGCCTTCTGTTTAGAGTGGTAACTACCACTTCATGCAGGTTATGCTATTACTTCATTATCTCCCTCTTGCCACTAGGGATCTTCTGTGTTTATCCCATGCCTGTAATCATATTGTCCCATCTCTCATGTCATATGTCTTTTAATGCAGATCGTGCGTCATTTTGGTTGGCCACCTCTGGCTGCTTCCTTTTTTGAGATACAGCTTCTAGACCTGAACAAAGTACTGTAAGGGAGGTCTCACCACTGACCTCTACAGGGGCAGTATCACCTCCTTTCTCCTGCTGGTTATGCCTCTCTCTGTGTGGCCCAGCACTATTCTGGCCTTCTCACATTGGTTTGCTACTTTCAGATCAGTAGACACTGTTCCCCTGAGGTCTCTCTCCTGGTCCAATCTCTTCCCCCGCCCATCACTTATGGCTTCCTTGGATTTCTGCACCAACAAACGCATGACTCTGCACTTTTTGGCATTGAATCCCAGCTGCCAAACCTTTGTCTACTGCTCAAGCTTTCTTAGATCAGGTCTCATTCTCTCTACACCTTCAGGGGTGTCCAACTCTTTTGCAGATCTTACTGCCATCTACAAAAAAAAAAAAAAAATGTCCTTCTAACCTCTCCACAATATTGCAATGTCCCAGGTAACTTTCCATCTAATACTGAGAGACAAACCCCTCATTTTAGGAATGATTCCGAAGTCTGCTACCCTCTGTCCTGTTAGGAAGTGAATCCGATTTTCCTGTACACTTTGACGAATCTTTCATCTTTCACTAGTTTATTCAGTTCAGCTGCAGATGAATCCTTTATTCCTGGACACAGATGGCTTTGGCATGCAGCTGCCCTCTGATTGGCTGCTTCTGCCCTATAGGCTTGCAGGGTTCTAAATGACTTCATTCATGAAAAGGTTTGGAAGGGGGAACGCGTTCTGTTTGACTTTCCCCAGTGAAAAAATGCTGTGACAGAAGGGAACCTTTAGAACGGGGGGAATGTGAAGCTTGGTTTATCTTTGGCCAAGAGAGAGAGAGAGACGGTCTATTAAAGAAGAAACATTGGCAGAAGAGGGATAAGCTCTGGGTGTGGGCACTGAGCACATTGGACTGAATGAATCATGTCTCTCCAGCATGCTAGGAAAAACCAGCAACAGAGTGACCATCCAGGTCCATGGGAACAGGTAAAAGGGGAGAAGTCTGAGCCAGTTGTGGCTACATCCCAGGCTCTGGATTTGCCCAATAAAAAACAGGAGTGCGCCTCCATGTATGCGACAGGGTAGAACCAGGACTAGCTCAGGCAGGAGGCTGCGTGTGATCCTCCCAGATAATTTATACACACCCAGCAGCATTCTTCGTTAGAAGAAATCACAGTCCCAGGGTACAGCCTGGTGGCTCTGTGGAAGCGCTGTGGGTTCAGTTCGTGCCTTAGTAGGTCCTTCTGCACCACAGGCTGGGGCCACTGGGGAGCTGGTGCTTATGGCCCCTGGGGAAGTGAGGGAGGAGAGACCCAGTCATCATAAAATGGTGAAACCTAGTGACCAGATTTAGGGCCCTTGAGCGCAGGAGCCTGGTTTGTGCCCCCGCCCCCCCTCCCCCTCCCCCGGCTGTAACTGCATTCAATGAGCTGGGATAGAATATGAAATACTTGGGAAATTCCTACTGAAGACTCAAGGTACCAGATCCCAGCCCTGGTTCTGACTGAGCTGGAAGCCCAAAAGAGCAAGAGGAAGCTGCCCTGGACCTCTCCACCCCCCCCCCCCCCCTACAGAAAAAAAGACCAAAAGTCCTACTCAGAGCCCCAGCATCCTAAACTCCTTAGCAGAATCGAGGATGCTATGCGTGTTGACGTTGGAGTCCTGGAACCTGGCGCTGCCCAGATCCATCTTCCTCCGGCCCAGTTCAGGAAGTCCAAACTCCTTGGCAGGCTTCTGTTCAAACTGCAGCATTGGGGAAAGAGTTCAAGTCCCTCCAGCTCCCCAAACTTTCCATTCCCCAGCCTGAATTCCTGGGCAGCCGGAGGAAGCTGGCAACTCCTGAGGGAGTCTCGGGAACACATTGCTCAGAGCCTACCCGGCTTCCACTTAACCCTGAAGTGACTGACCCAATGTTTTCTCTCAAAATAGGAAAAGTTCCTGTTCCCTTCATGAAATATTCCGGTAGGAAAGAATTACTCCTGTGTCACCTGTTACAGCTGTCAGGGTGGCACTCAAGAGTCCTGCCCACCCTGTTCTCCGGGCCGGATTTAAGAGTTTGGTGTCCATGGGCCGGGCTGGAGGGTGGGAGACCCTGGTGATTGGAAAGTGGGGGATACCTGTGTTGCCTGTGCCTAAATCTGGCCCTGACTGTGCTAGTGCAGGTTCGGCACTGTACCAGGATAAAGTTCCCCTATAAGGCTGAGGCAGGCACCAGTCTCTAATGGATCCTTCATTACTGGGAGTGGGGATCCTCTCTTCCCTGTAATAGGTGAAGAGGGGTCCTTGACTATTGCAGGGAGATAACAGGATGACTCCCTCAGTATATGAGTTGGGTGGGGCTCCTTCAGTACTACAGTCCGAAAGGTGCTTTATAAATAACAGGAATACGGTTGGGTTTCGTATATGCAGAAAAAGCCTGGAACTCATCAGGGATCCTGAAAATATTTTCCACATTAAGGAATTCAAATCATTATAGCTGTTATTCGCAGATCTTGTAATTTAGCCACGTGCCTTCAAATTGCCCACAGGCGTTATACAAGCTGCATTTTAATAGTTCTGCGTGTGGAGTTCATCGAGTACAACTTCTGGCAAAGAGGTTCCCCACCCTTCCCAAAATCCTCACCTGCGAAATCCCCCAACTCTGCTCTGAAGAGGGGTGGGGGAGGGGATAGGTCTCTTTGCAAAAAAAAAAAAAAAAAATCATTTATTCCGTCTGGACTCTTATAAGCATAAGAAGTGCAGTCAGACATAATACACTTAAGGGAAGCTCCATCCGACTAAATGAATCTTCGGGAAGTAGAGGATAAAAGGTAGCAGCCTCCAAGTCCCCTGACGCTCGTGCAGTGCGACTGAAAGGCTCTAGTGCTACAACCAACCCCTATCGAAACGCAGCTTTCTCCACAAGAGGTAGGTTTCACCCTTTGGGTTTCTTTTCTAAATAAAATATTTGCTGGCAGGTTACAGGGCAGTGAAACCTGTCCCTGGAAACCTGACTGCTAATCCCAACAGAATCTTTTTCCCTTCTAGATGTTCCCTCCTTAATAAGAAAATGACATTTCCTAAGAACGAACACCTTGCTCGTGGCTGCACAACTTTCCCTGTCTGCTATTCTGAGCCCCATGCACCACATCCCTGGGCCCATCAAGAGCCCACCCGATGCACTTTACAATCATTCAGAAATCTGGAGCCAAAATACAGAATGAAATGCACGGCATCGCGCATCCATTGCACATGGGAGGAGCGGAGACCTCACCAACCATGCAGTTTCTATAATTTGTAAAACTTATGCCCAAAGATGCAAATTGTAGAAATGTTTCCAAATTAGTTTTTTTTTTTTCTGAAGAGGCGATTTCTCTCCCACACTTTTCGCCCCCCCCCCCCCAAATCCGACTAATTAATCATAGCAGCAGTGCAGGTGGTCCCTGCCAAGCCCGGCTTCCTCGGCTTTTAAATTGCTTTCTTTCGCGGTGCTGGACTCCCCTCCCCCCCCCCCCCCCCCCCCCCAAGGGTCACTGAACGCTGCTACTCAGCCGGGGCAGTGAGGACACCTGTCCGCTTCGTGGCCACGGCACGGCTGACTCGGCCCCCGCTGTCCGCAATACGCAGGTAGCAGGCTGGGGCGGATCCTCCCCCCCCCCCTCCCGGGGGCCTTACCTCGGGCCGTGGCGATGCTCAGCGCGAGCAGGAGCCCCCCGAGAGCGCCCCGGCCGGGCTGCATCCTCCCCTCCTCCGGATCCGCCGCAGGCCGCCTCCCCGCTCGGAATCTGCAGCGCGGGCTCCTTGCGCGCCCTTCTATATAGGCGCCCGGCCCCGCTTCAGTGGTTTCTGAATTTGGGAGCTGCAGATCATCTCCCCCTGAAAAGGAGAGGGCAAGACAAGGTGGGGGGAGGGAGGGATGGGGAGGAGAGGAGCCTCCCGCCTGCGTTTCCTATGGGCTTGGCAGGAGCTCAGTGAAGCCCAAGCCCATTCCTCCCTCACCCACTACAACCCGTAATTTCACTTCTTTTGCACGGCCTCTCCCCGCCCCCCTTTTTTTTTGGGACTGCAGATGCGCCGTATAAAGGGGCAGCCGCGGACCCGCTAAGGAGTCGGCACCCTTAGTTGGAAAGGTGCGAGGGGAGGACGGTGCAAGCCTGAGAGAACAAACGCACCTCTGCTCCGAGCACCTGCCTAGGGATCCCCCTCCCCGAAAGATGCCTCTCGCTGTCAGTGTCCTGGAGACTTGGGAACTATGAATTAATAGTGAATTAATAGTGCTACTATCCTTTCCCCCAGGGAAAGCTGCTGCCCTACTGAACACAAATCTTACAGCCATTGGGATCATTATGGGGGAGGGGGGAGGTGGTGTCCTTTCCCATTTCTTTTCTAGTCTTTTATTTATTTAGTATTCAACATGTATTACTCCTTTTTATCAAAGTAGTTGCATGAGTGCACTGTTCCCTACGGTAAATAGGAGAACTGAAGATGTCCAACGCGTGGCGCTGCCTCCTATACAGACAGAGCTTCTCGTACGATCTCTCAGTGCCTCTCTCTTTCCCCTTGGGTTCATCTCGTACGATCTCTCAGTGCCTCTCTCTTTCCCCTTGGGTTCATCTCGTACGATCTCTCAGTGCCTCTCTCTTTCCCCTTGGGTTCATCTCTTTCGCTGCAGTCTGGGGTTTCAGCTCCCTGGGACTCGGTGCTGTCTGCTAAAACGCTCCCCTGGTGTTCCGTGACTGTGCAGGACTTCTCTTACTTTTACGACCTACAATGAACTCATTTTCCTACCACCAGTCGGCCTTCCTAGCTACACAATAGCCCGATTGTAGCCCGTAGAAGTAATGAACAACAGATGCAATAAATGCAGGTCCGCTCATCTCGCTTCGCTTCCAGATCAGCCTCTTCGAAAAGGGAAGCGGGTTGCTACTGCATCAAGACCGGGAAACTCTTTTTACAATATTTCAATAGTCAGAGCGATTTCCCCCTTCACCTTCCCCTTCCCTACAGCTGTCACTCACCTTACATATATGAAACGTATTCTTCCACCAAAAGTCATTTGTACCCGTGCTGATATTTTGTGGCAAGCCTAGGTCTCTCCTGTGGCTTCTAGATGACATATCTGCTGTTTTATAGAGCAATGCATGTGTCAGAACAGAGTTGGAAAAGTTAAAGAGCCGGGGTCGGATTTTATAAATTAGCGCGATCGTACTTTTGTTCGTGCACCAGGCGTGAACAAGAGTACGCGGGATTTTAATAGATACGCGAGTATCCATTAAAATCCGGGGTCGGCGAGCGCAAGGCTGCCCAAAATCGGCAGCCTGCGCGCACCGAGCCGTGCAGCCTGCCTCCGTTCCCTCCGAAGCCGCTCCGATTTCAGAGCGGCTTCGGAGGGAACTTTCCTTCCACCCCCAGCACCTTCCCTTCCCTTCCCCTACCTAACCCACCCCCCAGCCCTATCTAACCCCCCCTACCTTTGTCAGCAAAGTTACGCCTGCTTCCAGCAGGCGTAACTTTGCGCACGCCGGCCAGCTGCCCCGCTCCGAGTTCCGGTCCTGGGGGCTGGTCCGGAGGCCACGGCCACACCCCCGGAATGCCCCCGGGCCGAAACCATGCCCGCGGCGCCACCCCTGAAACACCGCATCACGCGCAACATGCCCCCAAAACGCTGCGTCACTGCTGGCACGCCCCCTGACATGCCCCCCAACACACCCCTCCATGCAAGCCCCAGGATTTATGCGCATCCCGGGGCTTGCGTGCGCCACCGAGCCTATGCAAAATAGGCTCGGCGCGCACAGGGGGGGTTTGGGGTAGGTTTTCGGGGGGTACGCGCGTAGGATACGCGCGTACCCCTTTGAAAATCTATCCACCGAGTTCAAGTTGCACCACTTAATTCCTTTCGCCCTTTGCTTTCTTTTCTCCTTCCTTTCTCCATGTCCGCCGTGCAATGCTGTGCTGTGTGGGCCACAAAGAGTTGCAGCTCCAGTTTCACCCCCCCAGACGGGGGGGGGGGGGGCTACATTTTGTGGTCAGAGCTTGGTGAGATCACTTTGGACCTTCAGCCTTCCGTGTCCAGGCCCCCTAAGCACAGAATCGCCAGAACTAAAAAGCGGCCCCGAAAATCCGAGCACACCTTCTGCATCTAACCTGGGAGATCCTATGGCAAAATAGATTTAAAACAAATCGAGAATAGGAATACTTAGCAACATAGTAAATGACGGCAGAAAAAAGAGCAAAGTGATCCGTCCAGTCTGCCCAGCACCACTTTTGTTCTAGGGTAGTAACTGCTGCTCTGGGCACCCATCCACCATGAAAAAATACTTCCCGAGGCTGTTCCTGGAGTTTCATATCCTGACCCCTAATTCTACAGCTTCCTTTCCATTGGAAAAGGTTTGAATCTTGTGCATCATTAATAACTTTCAGGTATTTCATTTCTTTGCAGGGTCTTCTTTTAATTTTCTGTTTCTTCTGTTTGCTCCTATTCACCCGTCTTTCACTCAGTCTTTCCCTTTCACCTCATTTCTCTGCCTCTCCATCCACTCCTCCTTCTTTCTCTCCAGTTCTTCCTGTCCCTATTCACTTCCCCAACTCTATCCTTCCTTCTTCCCTCTCAGACCTACATTTCCCCCAGTTCTCTGACTCCCACTGCTACCTCCTTCTGGTTCTTTCACCTCCCACCATCCCAAAGCTGACTCTCTCTCTTCAAACATCTGCTCTCGTTTCTCCCAACTGTTCCCCTTCAAGCTCTCCTATTCCCGCCTCTTCTCTCTCCTTGCCACTTCTCCACATCTTTCCTCACCTCACTCTAGAGACATCTCTCATTGTTCCTCCCAACCCACAAGCTCCCTATCTTCATCTCTCACTACCTCTCTGTCGCCCACCTTCACACCCTCTTCCCAGCCCTTCTCCCCCCCCCCCCCTCTCTCTTACCCCTCCCCAGTCTTCCCATTCCACCCCACTCCTTCCACTGCTTTCAGTTTCTCTCTCTGTCTTACCCTCCCGCTCCCCAGCCCTTAGCTATCTTCCCTGCCTCTCATCCCTTCCCCTGCTCAAACTCCTTCCCTGTTACTCACCCTCTCCCCTGGGTCTAGCCCCTTTCTTCTGTCTCTTACCCTCTACCAAGCTTCACATTCCTCCTCTCTTTTTCACCCCTTCCTTAGCCCCCCCCCCCCCCCCCCACCACCATTTTCCTTTCAGAAAAGGACAGAAGGCTAAAAAATTGGTGAAGACAGAATTTAGGAGAAAATGACCTCAAAGTATTAGCATTGGATAACTTGACTGACTGATTTAGTATCTTTATGCTTGTTTTGTTTATATTATATTATATTGGATTGAAATTGTTGAATCGTATTTACCAATAGTTGCTTTGAGGCAGGATATAAATAAAAATTCTACTGCATTGTTAAGTGATATTTTTTATTTTACTCTGTGCAAATAGGAAAACTGGTTTATTTTTATAACCGGTCTCATATGGCCTCCTTCACAGAAAACACTTCAATAAAGTTTAGAAAGCCTGCAGTGACATTTTTGTCTCTATACAGTGCACAAGATGAGCTCTTCAGGAAAGTCCCTCATGGCTCCCCTTGCATTAAGAATGTATGATATTGTATTTCTGATGTATTATTTTTATAATATATTGCTACTTAGTGTATTAGTCTGTAAATCGCTTTGGGTTGGACTATGTCCAAGGAAGGCAATATACAAATATAATATAACAAAAATAGTAAAAAATCAAAACTGTGCACTTTAATTTCTAGAGACATCTCTAACCCAAACTCTTACAGTTTTGCATTCTAATTATTTATTACAGTAATAATCTAGCCAGTTACTGTAGCTGGCACTACAGGTAACTGCGAAAGGACTTGAACGGGTAAATGTGAAAAGGTTACTTACATTTCGGATAATACAAGGACTAGGGGCACTCCATGAAGTTAGCAAGTAGCACATTTAAAACAAATCAGATAAAATTCTTTTTTACTCAACTCACAGTTAGGCTCTGGAATTTGATGCCAGAGGATGTGATTAGGGAAGTTAGTGTAGCTGGGTTTAAAAAAGGTTTGGATAAGTTCCTGGGGGAGAAGTCCATTAAAAGTCCAAATCAATAGAGAAAAGCCACTGCTTGTTGTTGGCATTAATAGCATGGGATCTATTTAATGTTTGGGTACTTGCCAGGTACTTGTGACTTGGCTCCAACAATTGTTGGATTGGCTCCAACAATGGCCAATCCAACAATGGATTGGCCATTGTTGGAGCCAGGATATTGGGCTTGATGGACTCTTGGTCTGACCCAGTATGGAATATTTTTTCTTCTTATGTGACAAAATATACCTTTGTTCCTTCCTCTGTAAATATGCAGCTTCCTTCACTCCGATATTACACAAGGCAACTGTCTATATAATTGTATTTGCTAAAAAGGGTTTTACCTGGTAGTGACCTTAATCCATGAGCATTTAGGCAAGTCTCTGGACCAGTTTTCAAGTACAATAAGTTCTACAGCCAAAGGGCTTGGTACCTGAGGTAAAGTGACTTGCCCAAGATCACAAAGAATGACAGTGGGGACCTGGTTCTCAGCCCATTGCTCTAATTCGGGGGTGGGGGTGGGGGGTGGGTAACTCCATTCCTGGAGTGCCACTAACAGATCTGGTTTTCAGGATATCCACAATAGGGTTGCCAACTGGCTCCAGATTTTCAGGACAAGTTGATCCAGTCCTGGTTTTACTCCCCTGCATGCAGGTATTTATAATATTGCTTTTCTTAGGGAATGCAATAGGGAAATCAGAATAAGTCCCAGCATGCAATGGAGTAAAACCAGGACTGGATTAATCTGTCCTGAAAATCTGGAGCCAGTTGGCAACTCTAATCCACAATGAATATGTATGAGATAAATCTGTATAGGGTGGAGGCAGTGCATGCAAATCGGTCTCATGCATATTCATTGATATGCTGTGCTCAGACATTTTTTTGTTTGTTTAATTTCTTTCTCTCTTTTTTTTTTTCCATTTTAAAGAAACAAAACAATAAATGAAACAAAAAAAATGTCAAGTCGGTAGGCGAAGCAAAAAGAAACATTATTGGGGATGAACGTTGCTCCTGCCCCTCTGCTGTTGGACATGATGCTAGCAGGGGCAAGACCAGTGTCCTTGTTAACTGGCGTTGGCCTGAGCCTTGCTGAAGCCACTTTATAGGACACAAATGAACAATGGCAACACCGTTTCCCATAGCGGCAAGGCAGGCTTGACCGGGGATTTCTCCTGCCCCCATGAATACATTTTCAATTACAGAGGGGCTGGAGGTGAGGGAAGGATTTTGTTTTCAGATTTTGCAGCAGACTGGCGGCCTTATTTTTTTCTTTTTTTTAATGAAATGAACAAAAACTATTTCGTTCATTTTTCTTTCATTTCATTTTGAAGATGAATTAAAATTCACTATCCAATTCACTACGATTACTATCAAACCGAATACAATTCAAGAAATCCTTAAAAACATATTTGTTTCAGAATGCTTTCAAAATTACATCTACTAAACACTAATCTCTACATTTACACAACCTGGAAATTCCCCTCCTATTAATCCTTATGTATATTTTGAAAATACCTTCCCTAAACTCCTCTTCCCCTGACATTTGCAGTGGCTGACACCTGATTATTGTTTTGGTATGTTTGATTAATCATTGATTATTGTTTTGATATGTTTACTTTTTTGATAAATTACTAATTTTATTTTATTATTATGAGATTTATGTAAATTTTTAGCTATTACTTATTTTATTTTATGATTTATATTTATGTAAACCATTTTGACTAAACTTTGTTTGTAAAAGCGGTATAAAAACACTTTTAAATAAATAAATAAATAAAATGGGACATTTTGTTTCAAATAAATGCATGACCCTAGTAACTAGTAACTACTAGGTGTCTTCTCCAAGTTAGCAAGCTTGTCGTACTTTTATCAGCCAGGATAAAGACCCTTCCTCAGTGATGATCCTTCTACTTCAGTGAGCCTGAAATTGAAAAGTGTACATATTTACTTTTTTGAGCAAACTGCTATTTTATTTCATTTGCACACCAGAAACTAGTAATTAAGCTGCTTTTACAAAATAACATATTTGTATAATTTTGTGCTAAATTATGTGATAAAAGGATACTTTACAGCTTTGTCTCTCCTCCTCTGCTACCCACAAGATATTGCATCTTTCGTTCCGCAAATCTTATAAGAGGAATCTAGAATGACAGGAGGTTGCACCCCATGTGATAATCTGCCCTGGTGGTAGTGCGGGGGGTAACAGACCGCATGTCCTGCTATTTTCCCCCTGTCCTGCAGGCTGGCAGTGAAGCCCCAGAGAATCCTTAAGTTCTAAGCTCCAGAAGCTCAGGATCCCCCAAGTTCTAGACACCTGTCCTTCTGTGTCCTGTTACTCATCAGACTTAACCCCCGACAGTGCAGGCATTCACTGTACCTTTATCCAAACCTTGGTGTCCATTCATAATGAATGATCATCAAGTTTTCATCTATTAGAACCTTTTGTCTTGTTCTTTTGAACAGCCTGTATGAAATGTAAATAGCTGGCAGCGCCAGGTTGTACCGAAAGAGAGGAGGGAAGGGCAGTGGCATGGGGAAAGGTAGGGGGCATGTTTGTATGAGGGCAGAGAGTAAGTACAATGCTGTGGGACCAGGGCTATGCACACAGTTTATAGTCACCTACCCTGCTACTGTTTTGTTTGTTTGGGGTTGGTTTTTTTTTGTTTTGTTTTTACCTTCCTGGTTGAAAGAGTGGTATCCTGCAAGATCCTGGGGGAGAGAGCATAGCAAAGGTCTGTAGAAGAGCCACTGCGCTGTAAGATTGTCCCAATGGGAGTCATTTTCATTACACTCTAGGCTGAAGAGTAGATGGGATTTTGTACTCTGTGCTGACATCATAGAGCATTTTGCTAGCAGACGGAGTTACGGCTCCAACACACACTGAAATAACTGAAAAGTAAATTGGTCAAGGGTTTTGAGGCAAAGCCATTGGTGGGTCTGATTCCACTACACGATAGGGAAAGCGCTAATGCAGCCATTCTGAGCTGATACCAGATCTGGGGGGTGGGCAGGAATTATTTTTATATATTGTTGCGGACTTGGCGAGAGCTGCCCAGAGAGCTTTCGCCTTCCCCTGGATTACCACATAGAGACCAGTTCGGCAGTCAGGAAAAGGTTGGGCTCGATGGTCCTCTGGGCTTCTTTCAACTTAACCCAACAGGGCTAGAAGCAGACAGAGCGACTGCTGATTAATGCCGGACTGTGGCTGCAAGGAAGCGCCTTCTGTTATTTCCACAGGGCCCTGGTGAACTGCTTAACTTCAACTCCAAACGTGGAGGAGGCTCTGACACAGGCTTAAAACTATTCGGTGGTTGAGAAAGAGAGTCCAGGACAAACAGACACAGAAGGTACTAAAGGGAGAGCCCCAAGTGGAGGGCTAACAAAACAGGGAGCAGGTCAGATTTCCTGCACAAATAACCTCAGCTCGCCAGCCTCGCCACTGCTGCTTCCCAGAGAAATGAATCTAATCCATTCATTACTGTTTCATTTCCCACCCTTTGTTCCCTTCTTTTCCAGTACAAAATGATTGGCAGTGGCAAGGAGAGGCAGGAATGGTGCACCGGTTCCCTGATAAAATAAATACTCACACCTTTTTTTTTTTTCACATGTAATATTTTGCACAAAGTGCAGGTCCCCTGGCATGTGGTGCATGGACTGGGAACTCCAGGAGCAGGTGATGGAAAACCCACCCGCAGCTCAGGATCCAATTTCCCCTTAGACATCAAGACCTGTGGGCGGGAACAAAGCATCATTGGCCTATGCTGGAGAATGATTTTTTGTTCCCCTTAAAGCTTAGCTACCTTTTTCATGTGTTTGGCTTTAGGGTCAAACAGACCTGGATTTAGGCAAAGGCAACAAAGTCAATTTCCTAAGGCGCCAAATGAGAAGCCCTGTGCCAGCACAGCTTCAAACTGGCACCCACTGCCATGGCACTGCCTATGGGTGCCTCAGTCTTAAATCCGGCCCTGGTTAGAACTGTAATAAAATTGTGCATGTGTTGTGAAAGCGCCTGTAGTACACAGGATATGAGATATAAGTACCTATATTACCCAGGATATGGGGTGTAAGTACCTGTATTACACAGGATATGGGATGTAAGTGCCTGTAGTACACAGGATATGAGATGTAAGTACCTATATTACCCAGGATATGGGGTGTAAGTACCTGTATTACACAGGATATGGGATGTAAGTGCCTGTAGTACACAGGATATGAGATGTAAGTGCCTATATTACACAGGATATGGGATGTAAGTGCCTGTAGTACACAGGATATGAGATGTAAGTGCCTATATTACACAGGATATGGGATGTAAGTGCCTGTAGTACACAGGATATGGGATGTAAGTGCCTGTATTACACAGGATAGGGGATGTAAGTGCCTGTAGTACACAGGATATGAGATGTAAGTGCCTATATTACACAGGATATGGGATGTAAGTACCTGTATTACACAGGATATGAGATGTAAGTGCCTGTATTACACAGGATAGGGGATGTAAGTGCCTGTAGTACACAGGATATGAGATGTAAGTGCCTATATTACACAGGATATGGGATGTAAGTGCCTGTAGTACACAGGATATGAGATGAAGTGCCTATATTACACAGGATATGGGATGTAAGTGCCTGTAGTACACAGGATATGAGATGTAAGTGCCTATATTACACAGGATATGGGATGTAAGTGCCTGTAGTACACAGGATATGGGATGTAAGTGCCTATATTACACAGGATATGGGATGTAAGTGCCTGTAGTACACAGGATATGAGATGTAAGTGCCTATATTACACAGGATATGGGATGTAAGTGCCTGTAGTACACAGGATATGAGATGTAAGTGCCTATATTACACAGGATAGGGGATGTAAGTGCCTGTAGTACACAGGATATGAGATGTAAGTGCCTATATTACACAGGATAGGGGATGTAAGTGCCTGTAGTACACAGGATATGAGATGTAAGTGCCTATATTACACAGGATATGGGATGCAAGTGCCTGTAGTACACAGGATATGAGATGTAAGTGCCTATATTACACAGGATAGGGGATGTAAGTGCCTGTAGTACACAGGTTAGGGGGTGTTGTGAAAATGCCTGTAGTACACAGATATGGGATGTAAGTACCTGTATTACACAGGATATGAGATGTAAGTGCCTGTATTACACAGGATAGGGGATGTAAGTGCCTGTAGTACACAGGATATGAGATGTAAGTGCCTATATTACACAGGATAGGGGATGTAAGTGCCTGTAGTACACAGGTTAGGGGGTGTTGTGAAAATGCCTGTAGTACACAGATATGGGATGTAAGTATCTGTATTACACAGGATATGAGATGTAAGTGCCTGTATTACACAGGATAGGGGATGTAAGTACCTATATTACACAGGATATGGGATGTAAGTGCCTGTAGTACACAGGATATGAGATGTAAGTGCCTATATTACACAGGATAGGGGATGTAAGTGCCTGTAGTACACAGGATATGAGATGTAAGTGCCTATATTACACAGGATATGGGATGTAAGTGCCTGTAGTACACAGGATATGAGATGTAAGTACCTGTATTACACAGGATAGGGGATGTAAGTGCCTGTATTACCCAGGATAGGAGATGTAAGTGCCTATATTACACAGCATAGGGGATGTAAGTGCCTGTAGTACACAGGTGAGGGGGTGTTGTGAAAGTGCCTGTAGTACACAGGTTAGGGGGTGTTGTGAAAATGCCTGTAATACACAGATATGGGATGTAAGTACCTGTATTACACAGGATAAGAGAAATAAGTGCCTGTATTACACAGGATAGGGGATGTAAGTACCTGTATTACACAGGATAGGGGATGTAAGTGCCTGTATTACCCAGGATATGGGATGTAAGTGCCTATATTACACAGGATATGGGATGCAAGTGCCTGTAGTACACAGGATATGAGAAGTAAGTGCCTATATTACACAGGATAGGGGATGTAAGTGCCTGTAGTACACAGGTTAGGGGGTGTTGTGAAAATGCCTGTAGTACACAGATATGGGATGTAAGTACCTGTATTACACAGGATATGAGATGTAAGTACCTGTATTACATAGGATAGGGGATGTAAGTACCTATATTACACAGGATATGAGATGTAAGTACCTATATTACACAGGATATGGGATGTAAGTGCCTGTAGTATTTATTTCTTTAATTTATTTATTTAAAAACTTTTATATACCGATTTTCACGGAGAGTATCCGACCAAAACGGTTTACAAGTTCAATTTATAACAAGGCAAAAATAATAAAAATTAATAAAATAAACAGAAATTAAATAAAATATAGTAAAAGATTTGGAAAAAATACATCGTGTAAATATAATCCCTAACTCATTTACAATACCTAACTAAAGATTATTACAAAAAAACAAGAAAAAAGCCAGAAATATAAAAAAGTTAAGAAACCAGAAGCCATAATTTATTATGTGGTTAGAGATAAGCAAGCTGTTATGCTCCAAGTGCATATCATAACCTGATACTGACATTATGAGGAACTTTGAGGAAGGATATTTGTTTCCTCAATTCCGGCATAAGCTATCGTGAATAAGTAGGTTTTCAAAACCTTTATAAATTCCTTGTGATCCGTAATAGCTCTCAAGGTATTTGGAATTGAGTTCCAAAGAATGGGACCCGCCACAGAAAATGCCCTCTCCCTAGTTATATTTAGTCTAGCCAGTCTGACAGTAGGCACATCAAGAAGATATTTAGAGGTAGACCTAAGAATTCTAATAGGCTAATAGTACACAGGATATGAGATGTAAGTGCCTATATTACACAGGATATGGGATGTAAGTGCCTGTAGTACACAGGATATGAGATGTAAGTGCCTATATTACACAGGATATGGGATGTAAGTGCCTATATTACACAGCATAGGGGATGTAAGTGCCTGTAGTACACAGGTTAGGGGGTGTTGTGAAAATCCTGTAGTACACAGATATGGGATGTAAGTACCTGTATTACACAGGATATGAGATGTAAGTGCCTGTATTACACAGGATAGGGGATGTAAGTGCCTGTAGTACACAGGCTATGAGATGTAAGTGCCTATATTACACAGGATATGGGATGTAAGTGCCTGTACTACACAGGATATGAGATGTAAGTGCCTATATTACACAGGATAGGGGATGTAAGTGCCTGTAGTACACAGGATATGAGATGTAAGTGCCTATATTACACAGGATATGGGATGCAAGTGCCTGTAGTACACAGGATATGAGATGTAAGTGCCTATATTACACAGGATAGGGGATGTAAGTGCCTGTAGTACACAGGTTAGGGGGTGTTGTGAAAATGCCTGTAGTACACAGATATGGGATGTAAGTACCTGTATTACACAGGATATGAGATGTAAGTGCCTGTATTACACAGGATAGGGGATGTAAGTACCTATATTACACAGGATATGGGATGTAAGTGCCTGTAGTACACAGGATATGAGATGTAAGTGCCTATATTACACAGGATATGGGATGTAAGTGCCTGTAGTACACAGGATATGAGATGTAAGTGCCTATATTACACAGGATAGGGGATGTAAGTGCCTGTAGTACACAGGATATGAGATGTAAGTGCCTATATTACACAGGATATGGGATGTAAGTGCCTGTAGTACACAGGATATGAGATGTAAGTACCTGTATTACACAGGATAGGGGATGTAAGTGCCTGTATTACCCAGGATAGGAGATGTAAGTGCCTATATTACACAGCATAGGGGATGTAAGTGCCTGTAGTACACAGGTGAGGGGGTGTTGTGAAAGTGCCTGTAGTACACAGGTTAGGGGATGTTGTGAAAATGCCTGTAGTACACAGATATGGGATGTAAGTACCTGTATTACACAGGATATGAGATGTAAGTGCCTGTATTACACAGGATAGGGGATGTAAGTGCCTGTATTACCCAGGATATGGGATGTAAGTGCCTGTATTACCCAGGATAGGGGATGTAAGTGCCTGTATTACACAGGATAGAGGGGTGCTACATAAGTGCCTGTAGTACACAGGTTATGGATGTAAGTACCTGTATTACCCAGGATATGGGATGTAAGTGCCTGTATTACCCAGGATAGGGGATGTAAGTACCTGTATTACCCAGGATATAGAAACATAGAAACATAGAAATGACGGCAGAAGAAGACCAAACGGCCCATCCAGTCTGCCCAGCAAGCTTCACACACTTTTTTCTCTCATACATATCTGTTTCTCTTAGCTCTTGGTTCTATTTCCCTTCCACCCCCACCATTAATGTAGAAAGCAGTGATGGAGCTGCATCCAAGTGAAATATCTAGCTTGATTAGTTAGGGGTAGTAGGGGAAGTAACCGCCGCAATAAGCAAGCTACACCCATGCTTATTTGTTTTACTCAGACTATGTTATACAGCCCTTATTGGTTGTTTTTCTTCTCCCCTGCCGTTGAAGCAGAGAGCTATGCTGGATATGCTTGAAGTATCAGTTTATTCTTCTCCCATGCTGTTGAAGCAGAGAGCCATGCTGGATATGCATCGAAAGTGAAGTATCAGGCACATTTGGTTTGGGGTAGTAACCGCCGTAACAAGCCAGCTACTCCCCGCTTTGTGAGTGCGAACCCTTTTTTCTTCTCCCCTGCCGTTGAAGCAGAGAGCTCTGCTGGATGTGTGTAGTATCAGTTTTTTCTTCTCCCCTGCCGTTGAAGCAGAGAACTATGCTGTATATGCATAGAAATTGAAGTAACAGGCTTTATTTGGTTTGGGGTAGTAACCGCCGTAACAAGCCAGCTACTCCCCCCTTTGTGAGTGCAGATCCTTTATTCCACATTTCCTCTTGCTGTTGAAGCTAGAACGATGTTGGAGTCACAGTAAGCATGTGTACGTTTATTGAATAAGGGTATTGTCTCCAGGCAGTAGCCATCATTCTGGCGAGTCACCCACTCTTCATTGGCGGCCTCTTGACTTTATGGATCCACAGTGTTTATCCCACTTACAGGGATGTAAGTGCCTGTATTACACAGGATATGGGATGTAAGTGCCTATATTACACAGGATAGGGGATGTAAGTACTATGAGATGTAAGGGCCTGTATTACACAGGATAGGGGATGTAAGTACCTATATTACCCAGGATATGGGATGTAAGTGCCTGTATTACCCAGGATAGGGGATGTAAGTACCTGTATTACCCAGGATAGGGGATGTAAGTGCCTGTATTACCCAGGATAGGGGATGTAAGTACCTGTAATACCCAGGATAGGGGATGTAAGTGCCTGTATTACACAGGATATGGGATGAAAGTACTATGAGATGTAAGGGCCTGTATTACACAGGATAGGGGATGTAAGTACCTATATTACCCAGGATATGGGATGTAAGTGCCTGTATTACACAGGATAGGGGATGTAAGTGCCTGTATTACCCAGGATAGGGGATGTAAGTACCTGTATTACACAGGATAGGGGATGTAAGTGCCTGTATTACCCAGGATAGGGGATGTAAGTACCTGTATTACCCAGGATATGGGATGAAAGTACTATGAGATGTAAGGGCCTGTATTACACAGGATATGGGAAGAAAGTACTATGAGATGTAAGGGCCTGTATTACACAGGATATGGGATGTAAGTACCTGTATTACACAGGATATGGGATGAAAGTACTATGAGATGTAAGGGCCTGTATTACACAGGATATGGGATGTAAGTACCGGTATTACACAGGATATGGGATGAAGGTACTATGAGATGTAAGGGCCTGTATTACACAGGATATGGGATGTAAGTGCCTGTATTACCCAGGATATGGGATGTAAGTGCCTGTATTACACAGGATATGGGATGTAAGTACCTGTATTACACAGGATAGGGGATGTTAGTACCTGTATTACACAGGATAGGGGCTGTAAGTGCCTGTATTACCCAGGATATGGGATGTAAGTACCTGTATTACACAGGATAGGGGATGTAAGTACCGGTATTACACAGGATATGGGATGAAAGTACTATGAGATGTAAGGGCCTGTATTACACAGGATATGGGATGTAAGTGCCTGTATTACCCAGGATATGGGATGTAAGTGCCTGTATTACACAGGATATGGGATGTAAGTACCTGTATTACACAGGATAGGGGATGTTAGTACCTGTATTACACAGGATAGGGGATGTAAGTGCCTGTATTACCCAGGATAGGGGATGTTAGTACCTGTATTACACAGGATAGGGGATGTAAGTGCCTGTATTACCCAGGATATGGGATGTAAGTACCTATATTACACAGGATATGGGATGTAAGTGCCTGTATTACACAGGATAGGGGATGTAATTGCCTGTATTACACAGGATATGCGATGTAAGTGCCTGTATTACCCAGGATAGGGGATGTAAGTGCCTGTATTACCCAGGATATGGGATGTAAGTACCTGTATTACACAGGATATGGGATGTAAGTGCCGATATTACCCAGGATATGGGATGTAAGTACCTGTATTACACAGGATATGGGATGTAAGTGCCGATATTACCCAGGATAGGAGATGTAAGTGCCTGCATTACCCAGGATAGGGGATGTAAGTACCTGTATTACCCAGGATGTGGGATGTAAGTGCCTGTATTACACAGGATAGGGGATGTAAGTGCCTGTATTACCCAGGATAGGGGATGTAAGTGCCTGTATTACACAGGATATGGGATGTAAGTGCCTGTATTACCCAGGATATGGGATGTAAGTGCCTGTATTACACAGGATAGGGGATGTAAGTGCCTGTTTTACCCAGGATATGGGATGTAAATTCCTATATTACCCAGTATATGGGATGTAAGTACCTGTATTACCCAGGATGTGGGATGTAAGTGCCTGTATTACCCAGGATGTGGGATGTAAGTGCCTGTATTACCCAGGATAGGGGATGTAAGTGCCTGTATTACACAGGATAGGAGATGTAAGTGCCTGTATTACCCAGGATATGGGATGTAAGTGCCTGTATTACACAGGATAGGGGATGTAAGTGCCTGTTTTACCCAGGATATGGGATGTAAGTGCCTGTATTACCCAGGATATGGGATGTAAGTGCCTGTATTACACAGGATAGGGGATGTAAGTGCCTGTTTTACCCAGGATATGGGATATAAATTCCTATATTACCCAGTATATGGGATGTAAGTGCTTGTATTACTGTTGCGACCGTCACTGCTCGACGTCCTCACTCCGCTCTCTTTACCTCTGTGGTGACTTCCTCCGGGTCTGATGGACGGCTGGCTGCCACAGCATCTCCATGCCGCTCCCTCCGGTATCCCCGGACTGGCTTGACGTTGCAGTTCCGCCATGTTGCCTGAAGACCTAGGGCGTGTGCGCGCGTGCTCTGATTGAAGTACCAGCAAGAGCGCGAACCTCAGGGGCGTCCCCCTGAGATGATGTCATCCGCTTCCAATATTTAAAGGTCTCTATTTCACTATCTAACTGAGTTAGCCAGGGGTTGTGTATGGGAATGTGTCTCGCTACCTACGGACTGCTCCCCCCAAGCTACTCTGCCTCCTCGGACTTACCAGAGGTACCCGCTCCTCGGGGGCCTCGCTCTTTTTCTTTTTTTCAGATTGCAGATAGGAACCGGTACCCGCTCCTCGAGGGCCCATGTTCCTGGACACTCTGAAGATTCTCTACTGCTTGGAAGCTATCACTGCTACAAACAATTGTGAGTTACCATCACTCTCTCAGAGCTTTCCCTGGAACCAGGTACTCGCTCCTCGAGGGCCTAAACCTTTCCAGCTCCTGAGCTTCCTTGAGACCTTATGTGAGTTTTGTCATCTAGTTCTGTTCATCTACTCTGCCTACTCACTTTCTACAGTTTCTCAACTGCTCAGCCATCCTGGGATCGTTGTTCCAGTATCTGAGGGACTACAGCCCTGCCGGGCATATGAGCTCACTACTGCCACCTCTGCTGGTTTCTAATAACCTGTTTAATAAAATAACTAAAGTGTGTCTGTCTCCATACTCCAGCCTAGCCAGTGGTCCCTCTCGGGATATCCTCCCGGGGGCGTGGTAATCTGCCACCGGCCCAGGGATCCACACACAACTATATCAGATTCATTACAGATTGCTACTCCTTAGCAAGATGATATCTGAGACACCTACAAGATTGCTGACTCCTCCTGCTTTAGGAGCCATTAATAACAGATTGCTACTCCGCAATCTAACTAACAGCAAATTTACATCAATTACACAGGATAGGGGATGTAAGTACCTGTATTACCCAGGATAGGGGATGTAAGTGCTTGTATTACCCAGGATATGGGATGTAAGTGCCTGTATTACCCAGGATATGAGATGTAAGTGCCTGTATTACACAGGATATGGGATGTAAGTGCCTATATTACACAGGATAGGGGACGTAAGTGCCTGTATTATTATTTTTTTATTTGGATTTTTTTATATACCGAAGTATAGCAAACTGCCTTCACTCAGGTTTACATGATAACAACATAATACATACATTTAACTAAGACCTTAAGTAACATTCTAATCTATCCTGGGTATTACACAGGATATGAGATGTAAGGGCCTGTATTACCCAGGATAGGGGATGTAAGTGCCTGTATTACCCAGGATATGGGATGTAAGTGCCTGTATTACCCAGGATAGGGGATGTAAGGGCCTGTATTACCCAGGATAGGGGATGTAAGTGCCTATAATACACAGGATAGAGGGGTGCTACATAAGTGCCTGTATTACCCAGGATATGGGATGTAAGTACCTGTATTACCCAGGATATGGGATGTAAGTGCCTGTATTACACAGGATATGGGATGTAAGTGCCTATATTACACAGGATAGGGGACGTAAGTGCCTGTATTATTATTTTTTTATTTGGATTTTTTTATATACCGACGTATAGCAAACTGCCTTCACTCAGGTTTACATGATAACAACATAATACATACATTTAACTAAGACCTTAAGTAACATTCTAATCTATCCTGGGTATTACACAGGATATGAGATGTAAGGGCCTGTATTACCCAGGATAGGGGATGTAAGGGCCTGTATTACACAGGATATGGGATGTAAGTGCCTGTATTACCCAGGATATGGGATGTAAGTGCCTGTATTACCCAGGATAGGGGATGTAAGTGCCTGTAATACACAGAATAGAGGGGGTTCTACATAAGTGCCTGTAATACACAGGATAGAGGGGTGCTACATAAGTGCCTGTAGTACACAGGATATGGATGTAAGTACCTATATTACCCAGGATATGGGATGTAAGTGCCTGTATTACCCAGGATATGGGATGTAAGTGCCTGTATTACCCAGGATAGGGGATGTAAGTACCTGTATTACCCAGGATAGGGGATGTAAGTGCCTGTATTACCCAGGATATGGGATGTAAGTGCCTGTATTACCCAGGATAGGGGATGTAAGGGCCTGTATTACCCAGGATAGGGGATGTAAGTGCCTGTATTACCCAGGATAGGGGATGTAAGGGCCTGTATTACACAGGATATGGGATGTAAGTGCCTGTATTACCCAGGATAGGGGATGTAAGTACCTGTATTACCCAGGATAGGGGATGTAAGTGCCTGTATTACCCAGGATATGGGATGTAAGTGCCTGTATTACCCAGGATAGGGGATGTAAGGGCCTGTATTACCCAGGATAGGGGATGTAAGTGCCTGTAATACACAGAATAGAGGGGGTTCTACATAAGTGCCTGTAATACACAGGATAGAGGGGGTTCTACATAAGTGCCTGTAGTACACAGGATATGGATGTAAGTACCTATATTACCCAGGATATGGGATGTAAGTGCCTGTATTACCCAGGATATGGGATGTAAGTACCTGTATTACCCAGGATAGGGGATGTAAGTGCCTGTATTACACAGGATATGGGATGTAAGTGCCTGTATTACCCAGGATATGGGATGTAAGTACCTGTATTACCCAGGATATGGGGTGTAAGTGCCTGTATTACACAGGATATGGGATGTAAGTGCCTGTATTACCCAGGATAGGGGATGTAAGTACCGGTATTACACAGGATATGGGATGAAAGTACTATGAGATGTAAGGGCCTGTATTACACAGGATAGGGGGTGTAAGTGCCTGTATTACACAGGATAGGGGATGTAAGTACCTATATTACCCAGGATATGGGATGTAAGTGCCTGTATTACACAGGATAGGGGATGTAAGTGCCTGTATTACCCAGGATATGGGATGTAAGTGCCTGTATTACACAGGATATGGGATGTAAGTGCCTGTATTACCCAGGATATGGGATGTAAGTGCCTGTATTACACAGGATATGGGATGTAATTGCCTGTATTACACAGGATATGCGATGTAAGTACCTGTATTACCCAGGATAGGGGGTGTAAGTGCCTGTATTACACAGGATAGGGGGTGCTGTGAAAGTGCCTGTAGTACACAGGATGGAGGGGGGGGGGTGCCTTTTAAGTGTCTGTATTACACTGGATAGGAGAAAGATTTGGGATTTTTTGGCCTGACAGTTTCATTCTGCTCCTCTCGTCTTGCAGCTCAGTCAGAACTGGCCTCTGCTCCATTCAAAGGAGAAGGACTTTTCCCAATTTTACAACCTTTTCCCTTTCTCATTGCAGCCAGAATGCCTGGGGCCAACAGACCTAAGCAGAGCAAGCAAAACACAGGATAGGGGATGTTAGTACCTGTATTACACAGGATAGGGGATGTAAGTGCCTGTATTACACAGGATAGGGGATGTAAGTGCCTGTATTACCCAGGATATGGGATGTAAGTACCTGTATTACACAGGATATGGGATGTAATTGCCTGTATTACCCAGGATATGGGATGTAAGTGCCTGTATTACACAGGATATGGGATGTAAGTGCCTGTATTACCCAGGATAGGGGATGTAAGTGCCTGTATTACCCAGGATATGGGATGTAAATGCCTGTATTACACAGGATATGGGATGTAAGTACCTGTATTACACAGGATAGGGGATGTTAGTACCTGTATTACACAGGATAGGGGATGTAAGTACCTGTATTACACAGGATATGGGATGTAATTGCCTGTATTACACAGGATATGCGATGTAAGTACCTGTATTACCCAGGATAGGGGATGTAAGTGCCTGTATTACACAGGATAGGGGGTGTAAGTGCCTGTATTACACAGGATAGGGGGTGCTGTGAAAGTGCCTGTAGTACACAGGATGGAGGGGGGGGTGCCTTTTAAGTGTCTGTATTACACTGGATAGGAGAAAGATTTGGGATTTTTTGGCCTGACAGTTTCATTCTGCTCCTCTCGTCTTGCAGCTCAGTCAGAACTGGCCTCTGCTCCATTCAAAGGAGAAGGACTTTTCCCAATTTTACAACCTTTTCCCTTTCTCATTGCAGCCAGAATGCCTGGGGCCAACAGACCTAAGCAGAGCAAGCAAAACTCCCCCCAGCCCAGCACACGGCTCTTTAAACCCCAGTGCATGCATAAGGCCATCCTTTAAATCTTGCTGATCTTCTCATCACCTCCTCACCTTCTTGTTTACTGTGATCCTCCCAGCAAGAACTGTTGGCTATGCCTCCACCCTCTGTTGTTTGGTTGAAGGAAACTTATCCCATCTACATTCAGCCACAACGCACTGTACCATGGAGCACATTACTGCTGGAACCTGGACAAGTTTAGGAAGCAAGTGAAGGCTTGGCTATTTGTGAAAGCATTTGGTAGCCACTTAGTTGGTTTTACATTGTAGGACTTTTATGATTTTTGGATCACTAGAATTGGTACAGAGACCCTGGTGATGATTCGGGCGCGCCAGCATATTTTCACCCCTCATTCTTTACTGTTTGCATTTTTTGCCATTTTTATTTGCGCTGGTTTTGGATGCCATGCTGATCCTTCTAGGTTTTATTGATTTCAGGGATTATTTATGGCTGTTGTTTATTTCCTGTAAATATCATGACTGTTGTTGATTTTGTATTGGTTTATTGATTTATTTTCCACTTTTTTCAGGCGCTTCAAAGTGGATTATATTCAGGTACCGCAGATAGGTCTTTGTCCGCAGGAGGCTCACACTCTAACTTTACACTTGAGGCAGTGCAGAGTAAGTACCCATGGTCCTAAGGAGCTGCAGTGGGATTTGAAACGCTGGCTTTGCTGGCGTGCAGCTCACTGCTCTAACCACCAGATGATCATTTTGGTATTATTATTTTAGCTTTTACCTTTATGTTGCCTTTTTTTAAGTGAATTAGTTTAATTAATGTTTTATAAATTACTTAGGTTAATTTTAGTATTCATACTTGTGCTATTTGTATTGTTTCTGCTTTTTGGTTTACACACAAACTGCTTTGAAAAGCTTGGATTGACTTTGTGATTGAAGAATAAATAAATTAACCTAAACTCCACTGTCCTCAGCTCCCACCAGAGGAAGGGCCTAAACGGCCAGTTAGTCTGGGCCTGAAAAGCTTTTTTCGGTTGCCTTATTCTGTTTTGAATTGTTATTATGCCTGGAAGTGGCCCAGGTCTCTCTGGATGTCTGAGAAGGCCTGTCCAACCCCCCCATCACACGTACATCCACACTCCCCCTGCACACCCAGGGCATAGGATTTCCTCCTGGTCTCTTCTACAGGGTTTCCTCCGTGCTCTTAAGTGAATTTGGTAGGTAAGTGTCCACGCCGTCTTCAGCAGACCATTAAAAAACACAAACGTACACATTCTGCTTTTCTAATAATTATTGTTATTGAAAGCTGCTTTTTTTTTTTGCTTCCCCTCCTAGAGCTGGATGACACACTCGGCCCCAGTATACACCGGCAGGTTGAGCTCGTACTTCTTCTGTATGTCGTAGGGTAGAAAGCGGCCAGCTACAAAATGGTGTTTTCCCAGGAACTGCGTGGCACACTTCTTCGGCGCGGCCAAGGAGACGAGAACGTCTGGTGCAATTCCTTCAGAGTGCCCCGTTTCCGCATCCCACCCTAGAGCAGGAACGAAAGCCAAAAGAAAGAATACAAAAAAAATGCATGGGGAATGTGGCAAGGTCACAGTAACATAGCAGCAGTCAGCAAATAAGAAACCTCTTGGCCCACTCAGTCTGCTCTGATTCCCTCCTGACTACTGTGTCTGCTCAACTTACAGTCATCTCCCTCCCACACCATCCATACTGTCCTCTGTATCTGTCCAAAGAGTCTGTCCTGGTTCTGCTTCTCACCACCTCTGCTGCTGGCAAGGTTAGGGCATCCTTGACTCTCTCTCCGTAAAGAGTGGAGGAATAGCCCTAATGGCTAGAGAAGCAGGTTCTGAACCAGGGAAGCCAGCATTCAAATCCTGCTGTCGCTCCTTGTGACCTTGGGCAAGTCCCTTCAGTTTCCGTTGCCTCAGGTGCAAACGTAGAGCCAGCCTCACTAACAGGCCAATACAGTACAGTGCGCTCCAGCGGAGCGCACTATTAACCAGCATTTGGACGCGCTATTACCCCTTATTCAGTAAGGGGTAATAGTGCGTCGAAAACGTGCATCCAACCCCCCCGAGACTAATAGCGCCCTCAACATGCAAATGCATGTTGAGGGCGCTATTGGTCATTCCTGCGAGATACAGTAAGTAAAATGTGCAGCCAAGCCGCACATTTTACTTTAAGAAATTAGCGCCTACCCAAAGGTAGGTGTTAATTTCTGCCGGCGCCAGGGAAGTGCACAGAAAAGCAGTTTTTAGTGCTTTCCTGTGCACCCTCCAACTTAGTATCATGGCGATATTAAGTCTGAGGTCCCAAAAGTTAAAAAAAGTTAAAAATAATTTAAAAAAAAATTTTAAATGGGCCTGCGGCTCGCGGGTTGAAAACCGGATGCTCAATTTTGCCGGCGTCCGGTTTCCGAGCCCGTGGCTGTCAGTGGGTTTGAGAACCGACGCCGGCAAAATTGAGTGTCGGCAGTCAAACTCGCTGACCTCCGCCGTTCCTGTCAAAAAAGAGGCGCTAGGGACGCGCTAGTGTCCCTAGCGCCTCTTTTTACCGCGGGCCCTTATTTAAATAACTTACTGAATCGCACGCACAGGAGAGTGGCCTGTGCGCGCGCCCGCTCTCCCACGATTTTTACTGTATCGGCCCGTAAGACTTGTTATGTCTATGGGGGAAAAAAAATCAGACCCTTAGACTGTAAGCTCTCTGGAGAAAGGGAAATACTTCTCCTCCCTGAATGTAACTCACCTTGAGCTACAACTGAAAAGGTATGAGCTAAATGTAAAATAAAACAATTGGCTCATCCAGTCTGCCACTGGAGCTGGGGGCCGCTGCACGCATGTGCTGCTGTTAAGCTGTGATGTGGTGTCAGTGCTTTCCCTCCTGTTAACTCCCTGATCAGATTACATGTCCACAAATCAGAGCAAAGATCACCAGGGATTAAAAGAAAATTGCTCCAAACTGCAGCAGTTCAGATGAAGTCATAATAAAAACAGATCAAAGTAATCCTAGGACTTAAGGATAAAAAGCTTTGTGTTACAATCATAATATTTCAACACAGTCCAAGCTCTTTCATTGGCAAGGACGGAGAGAGTGAGAAGAGCCTTTTTTTTTTTGTATTTACTGCTCAGGTCTCATTTTAAAGCTATGAAATCACATTTTTCCCATTTTTGGGCAGTTTTCTCTTGCTCCTCTGGATTTCCAGCTCAGCTGGAGCCGACTGCATGGGCTACAGTCTTTATCCCCCCCCAGCCCAGCCACGGCGGTGGCACTGTCCGTCCCGAATTCAGTGTACCGTTATTAGCAACGCTGTTCTACTCCAAACAGAAATGAACTGAGGAGAAACCTAGCAAGCCTACAAAACCTCTGAGCTCTGATGCTCTAAAATGATCAGGTTCTCCGTTCAGATGGCGTCAAATGCCACCCAAGGAAAGCTCAGGCCCTGCCAGGGCTGCTGTGGTACTAACTGCAGGGTCACTGGCAGCAACCAACGTTCAGGTTGGTGCAAAATTAGAGATTTACATCTGGAGGCCTGTGTTTATTCTTCCATTTGACGAATTCCCCGGTTTTTGAAGGTAGTTAAATGGCAATAGCAGACGGCACTCAGCAGACACTGATGTGTTTTTAAATTACATCATGTCTCACATATTCTGCAGAGCAGCGGGAAGGACATGCACGCATCTTCACAAGAAAGCAGCCACCTCACCGCGCCAGGCAGGTGAAACCCGCTAAAACCTGAAGCAGGGCAGCTGAAAGGCGGGTTGAACGACTTAATCCGGCTGAGAAAGTCATTTTTCTCCTATTGATTTGTCAGGTGTCAGGACCATGGCTCCCAGGCTTGGGTGAAATGGAATTGCTGGGATCGAATCCTCTCATAGAGAGAGAGAGAAAAAAAAATAGGGGAGACCATTAGAGAGGGGCCCCTAAAATGTACAAAACTCGTTTACCAGAGATTCGAAGGAAGCTGTGCTACCTTTCTCGGAGGATTCCCACCCAATGCTCCTCTCTCTTGCTCACCCACATCCTCAGGTGGCAAGGGGGGGACGGGGGGGACGGGGGGGGGACAGGACACCAGGCCACACCCCATTATACCAGGCTTTAAAGATGAAAAAAAAAGATTTGGAAGTTAATGCAGAGAGGATATGCCTGGCCTATCTCCCCCCCCTCCCCCCTCAACATGCCAGAGCGTCAGGGGGGCAGTCTGTCTGCTACCTTTCTCTGTGTATTGCAGGAGACTAAACACAGCACCCGTGGCACAGGCCATGCAAGAAGGAAAAGAACCAGCGGGAAAACTGAGCTCAGGCAAGGTTTTGAGAGTCCTGCCATCCTCTGCCCTGGTTCTTGGCTTGTGTTGCAGCTGGGCGAGGTGGGTAACGTGCTTGGTGGACAGGACCTGCAGGATCCTGCGCCAGTCCCTACCTGATGGGATGTCCAGACTGACAATAGGGACTTTGATCTGCTTCAGAGTTGTTAAGATACCGGCATAGGGTTCCTTCACTGCGACGGGGTCAGTCTCCAAGCCAAGGATGGCATCCACCACCACATTGTAAGCATCGTTGATGAGCTGCACCTGGGCAGAGCGAGGAGAGGGAGAGAGAGAGAGAGAGAGTCAGCAGCGGCTCTAAAGCAGGGACGTTTCAACACCTCAACGTTTTCCACTGTGAAGAAAAAAAAAAAAGGGGGTCAAAAATCCTGAAGTGGAATCTATGAGCTTAAATGAGCTTTATTTCTGGTAGCTTGATGTGTGTACTGCACACCATCACACTAACTGTAGGTGATTTAAGTTTTATAAAGGGAGGGGTGTCTGGAGACTTGATATCACAGTGGAACAAGTATTTTAAGCCTCAATTTGCAAGTGCCAGAACCATGAGAGCACTTTGGAGAGAGACAAAATTGTTGACTTCTAACAGCTGAGATTAACTCCTGCATCGGCAGCTCTTCCTGCTCTTTTCAGCTCAGTCGCAACCAGGTCTGGGATCAGCCTTAAGTGAGGATTTCCCTCCCCCCCCCCCCCCCTGTTTTCTATCCCCTCCCCAGCAGCGAACAGGCCTCGGCCACCCACCAGAACTCCTTCCAGAACCTCCAATCGTGGGCCCTCAATCTGACCACTAGGTGTCGCCATTTTGCAACGACTGAGGCTGCCGAGGTGGCTCGAGCCACCTCGGCAGCGACCCCAACCTTGGCCCACCCAAGGAGAAGATAAAGTTGGGAATGCAACCCAGGTCCCTCCACACGGCAGTGACACTGAGCCGCTGGGGCCACCTCATCATTTTGAAATTAAACTTTAAATTGGCGTGAATACTTTTATTAAAATGCGTAATTGAAAAGGGAAAACCGCACCACGTTACTTACAAACCTTTTCAGAAATACAAAGCTCAGGAACAGGGACCCCGACAGAGTTTCAAAGAGCGACTCTTGTCATTCCGGTAACATTCCCTCTCTTATGTTGTCCTTATGGAGCGTAAATTGCAGACTTCACATATTAAATATTATATAAGCCATAAAACCTAAAGATGTTGCTTTGATGTGTCTGTGAGCCCTGGTATTCCTTCTGGGCAGAGAAATGTCAGGAAATGAAAGGGAGCAAGTCCTTGCTTGCAACAGCCAGGCACGAAGTGAAAAAAAACAAACAAAAAAAAAAAACCAGGGAAAAAGTACTAAGCAAAACCAAATGTAATTCCCCAAAAGCACTTCTTAATGGTAATTAGACTCATGATAGTGTGTTAGAGCTTTCCATTAAGTTCAGAAGACCTTTGCTTTCCTCTCCCCACCCAGCGGCCCTGGATTAGATTTCTCTATTATTCCATGTTTAATTCTGGTAATACTTGGGCGTTCCTTTGTCTGCTTCTGATGGCAAAAGCAATTCTACACTGATCAAGTGGCTGACAACAGGGGGGAGGGGGGGAATAGGACCTGCTTATTACCCTGCCCCCCCCCCCCCCCCACCGCCACATGCAAAGGGATTTAAAAAAAGCAAAAAAAAAAAAAAAGGCAAGGCCAGCTGGAATTTCAACGTTTGGTTAAACTTTTTAAAGCATTAATACGAGAGCACCGAAACTCAGCAGCTAGCCCCAAGCAGCTGGCTCTGTGCTAGGAGATGTTTTTCTTCTCGGTTTATACCTCTGCCCTGAGGGTTGCTTTATCGCCTCCTTCTAGGCACATGCTGCTTAATGAGAAGCTTGTCCTCTGCACACAGTTCTGTGTCCTGGCTTGAAAGGAGCAGGCGGGGCAGGGGAGTGCTTGATCTTTAACCTCACAGCCAGGGGTGTACCAGCATGCACTGCCCAGCGCGCACCCCTTCGGGGGCACTAGAAAGCCAGCCACGTACCTCTGTAGGAAGGTAGGACAGGAAGGGAATATCCATCTTCTCGCACTGGGTGGTGAAGTCCTGGTACAGGGAGTTTGGGGATCTCTTGGGGTAGAAGATAGTGGGTTCATAGTCCTGGACAGGAGGAAATAAACCTGGTGAAATGTGGCAGAGTCTCTCTAGCAGTGCTCTTATCCCTCTGCTGACCCCCCCTCCACCGCATCATTAAAAAAAAAAAAAAAAAAAGACGTTGAAGGTCATCACGCTCTTCAGCTTCTGGTATCTCATGAAGTTTCCCCGTCCTCGCCTCCACCAGCCCCTCCCGGCTTCTGCTTGGAGATACTTAGCTGCCGCAATAAGAGATGGTGGGGCTGTGGACAGTTTCCCAGGCTAGATGCCCCATTGATCACGGGCAGTCCTGGGCATCGCCACGTGGACTGAAATGATTCCAAAAAAGCCCCATGCCTTGGGTGTCCATGCAACGTCAGATGTCATCATTACATGAGCAATCAGGTGGCTGCTAAGGCTGCAACCTCTGACACTGCTGACAGTACCAAGTGACTCTTCTTTGGCAGAAAGATACAGAAATAGACCCAGTTAAATTGGGGGTCACTGGCCTGATTAAAAAGAACTTCTAAGCACACTTTGATTATGTTACCTGCATACATTACACTTCATGAAT
This sequence comes from Rhinatrema bivittatum, assembly GCF_901001135.1. Taxonomy (NCBI): domain Eukaryota; kingdom Metazoa; phylum Chordata; class Amphibia; order Gymnophiona; family Rhinatrematidae; genus Rhinatrema; species Rhinatrema bivittatum. The sequence continues at coordinate 225,977,907 of NC_042622.1, forward strand.
TCCAGAAGGAGACTCACTTTGGCACAATGCACGTATTAAGAAAGGCGTTAGCAGTAAACCTGAGAGATGGAGACTGTATCTAACATGCTCTGGCTTCCTTCCTGCCATGCAAAACAGACCCATTTGGAGACACAGCCACCAAAACGCACTCATACACTTCCCCCCTTCACACACACACAGAGTTGCACATACACAATCCCCACAAAAATACACTCACCCACAACCACATATACCTACAGCAATACATACAAAATATATCTACACATAGACACACACAACCCAGACCTACTCATCCCTCACAGATACACAACCCACAGACATTCAGTGAACCACACAGTGACCCCCTCCACACCCAGCCCACAGAATTACAGCCCCACACAGACACAGACCCCCTTCACAGCAATATGCACACACATAACCCACAGACATAAGCGCACCCCCCCACACACACATCCTCATAATGATAAATACACTCGTAGTAACACACACATCCAGCAGTAACCCTTGCCACCAAATCCACAGGGATACCCACACCTCCTCACAGTGATGTACATACACAACCCCAGAGATTCACCCACACACAACCTCCACCCCTCTCCACTCACCCAACCCACAGAGATAGACCTCTGGGGGATGGTGAGCATGTGCACTTGCTTGCCCAAACTTGAACCCTCCCAAAGGTGGAAATGACTCCTGGGGGTCACAAAGAAAAGCTCAGGTTTCTGGATACTTACATACACCCGCAGGTGCCGGGCACACACCAGCCCGATGGCCCCATTCTGCTCAGGACCACAGATCACCAACACGGTCGGCTGCTTCTTTGGCAAAGAGCTCAAAGGGAAAACCTGGCAGGCAGACAGAAGATCCAAACTATGAATGAGAGCATCATAAAATCTCATCCCCAGAACCAGCAGGCTCATGGCAATGCAGGGCCTGGGGGTGGGGGGTGCTGTTGTTGGCATTTTCTGTTTAATTTTATTTTATTGTGAAGATACCTCTTCTTGATGGGGTCATTCTTTACCTCGAGGACATTCATTCGCAGGGTTTTCCATAAGCACTGGGGGAACTTATATGTTCCAATCCCAGTTTTGCTATCAACTCCTGAGCAAGACACTTTACCCCCATGTACTCCTAATCATGCATATGTCAGTTTATTCCTGGAGAGGGTTCAGGGGCCACCATTTGAGGTCCTGCCATGGTAAGAATCCTTAAATTAGAAACAAATCTCCACTCGGCAGGACAAATTCAGTCTTTTGTAAACCAATGTACACCCACCACCTACTAACAATACATGGAACAAACTTCGAGTAAGGACAGAAAGATCTTCAAAACCTTTCTTGTTAGACAGGGGCTACTCGATTTCTGGAGGGTGCGAAACCCCACATCTAAGAACTATATATACTTTTCAAGGGCGCATCAATCATACTCTAGAATGGATTTCTTTCTAGTGGATAAACCTAACATAAACAGTGTGTGTGGTTAACCCCTACATAGACTCTATCACCTGGTCAGACCATGCCCCTATAGGACTCACTTTAAAATTGGTCCATTATGATCAAGGAACACAATATTGGAAACTTAATGACAGCCTACTTGAGGACGAGGCCTTTTCATTGGCAGTTAAGAAGGATAATAATGGAATACATGGTACATAATGATAACAGTGAGGTCCCACCAATGACCCTATGGGATTGTTTAAAAGCGGTGCTTAGGGGTAAACTGATAGCTAGGGCAACACATGTAAAAAAAAAAAAGAAGGAAGCAGAAAAGAAACAATTAATGACCCAGATTAAGCAATTGATAGAAATGCATAAACGCACAGGCTCCACTAGAATTTTGGCAAGTCTGGATCGATGTAGCCGACAATGGGAAGAATTAGAGGCAGCAGCGATTGCACATCGCTTAGAGTTAATAAAACAAAGCCACTATGAAGGAGGCAACAAGACTGGGAAGCAACTAGCCCGCAAACTAAAGGTTCAGCTTTCCATTAATAACATAGTCAAAATTAAAGATGAGCAGGGTAAATTACTGACGACTAACAGCGATATTAGACAACGTTTTCTGCAATTTTATAAGGATCTTTATGCAACTGATACAGCTATAAATAATGAACGGATCAAAAAATATTTACTCAGTGCTTCCCTACCTCAGATATCACAATCACAACAGGCAATGTTAGACAAAGAAATCAACAGGGCCGAAGTAGCCTGGGCTATCAAAAGTTTAAAAATGGGTATCCTAGATGGCCTTACGGATATATTCTACAAAAAATACGCTGACCAATTGATACCTATCCTAGTCCGAGTATTTAATTCATTGAGGACCACAGGGTCCATATCATCAGTTACCAACACAGCAGACATAACAATATTGGCAAAACCGGGTCGAGCCCCTATGATATGTGGATCAAATAGGCCAATCTCTTTAATAAATTTGGATATGAAAATTCTAGCAAAGATATTAGCAAACAGATTGAATTCCATTTTACCAGGGTTAATACATCCTGATCAATCTGGATTCATACCAGGTCGCATGGCGTCGAACGACGTCCGCAAAACAGTAAACTCCATTTGGTGGTCCAGATATCGTGGCGTCCCATGCCTACTATTAGCGGTTGATGCAGAAAATGCATTTGACTATGTCCACTGGCCTTTTCTCTTCTTAACACTGCAGTCCATAAAGATAGGAGACTATTTTATTGGCTGGATAAAGAAACTTTATGAAGTACCTTTGGCCTGCTTAAAAGTTAATGGGGGTTATTCCAACACTTTTTCCATAGGTAGAGGCACAAGACAGGGATGCCCTCTATCTCCTCTCCTTTTTGCACTTTTTTTTGAATCATTCACGCACAGGATTTGACACAACGATCAGATAGCTGGCATCCAGGTGGAAGATTTTTCCTCTAAATTAATGCTTTTCGCAGACGATATTTTATTCACCATAACAGATCCTCTCAGTTCTTTGCCAACTATCAGTCAAGAGATAACGGATTTTAGTCAAGTTTCTGGTTTTAAAATAAATTGGGACAAGTCGAAACGCCTCAATATTTCAGCACCGGCTGACACGGTAGAGTGCCTTAAAAGGAATCATCCCTTTCAATGGGCCACCTCTAAGATTAAGTATCTGGGGATCTATATTGGCTACCAGGACGACTTGTTCCAATTAAACTATCCACCTCTAATGGAAAAAATCTACAAAAATCTAGAAGAGTGGGATCGCTATCATATTTTCTGGGTGGGTCGAATTGCAGTAATCAAAATGAATATGTTGCCTTGGATCCTTTGTGGCTATGGGGATCGTTGTTTCAAACACTCCCCATAGCCCTCCTGTCCAAAATGATAGAAAAATGGCAGAAACGACTCCTCAAATTTATTTGGAAAGGGAAGACCCGAGAATGGCAAAAAAAAGTATTGTTTCTACTTAAAAAACAGGGTGGTCTAGGAGTTCCCAATTTATATTGGTATCATGCTGCAGCACATCTCAAAGCGGTTGTTGATTGGCATAAGCAGAGTAAACAACCACTATGGGTGAAATTGGAACAAGCCATAGTTGGTGCCTTGCCACTATCGGCCTTGGTGTGGAAACCAAAACATTCCTGGCACTCGGTAGCAACCACACCTGATACAGTTCAGACCACTTATAACATGTGGACCCACTGGAAAAAGCTATTAGTGGGTACCAGGGACTATTATCACAGCTCCCATTTATTCTATAACAATCTCTTTAGACACTGTCAACACCCGTCCGCTTTTCGCAGCTGGCAAAACAAGGGAATATTCAAATTTGAACACCTGTGGGAACCAGGGGGTTTGATTCCCTTTGATACGCTGCGACATAGATTCCAACTGTCCAACAGGTGTTACGGTTAAGCGGTGTTTGGGTGGATTCTCGGGTACTGAGGCAGATGACCACGCCCATGGGAAGGAGCCCCGTGAGGCACCACAGTACTGGGCTAGACACAGGACACACAAACACAGAGTCAGTTCTTTATTATACAGCTTGAAATATACCACCAGAGGTGGCAGTAGTGAGATAGTCTGGATGTAGCAGTCTCAGGACCCTCGGCAGAGGGGACCCTTCTCACCCCGTTGGCATAGGAGAATTCTGGTGTAGGTTTCCCAGTAAGGCAGTACTGTGGATGAGATAGACTGAGAGTTAGATTACTCACTAGATGGCTGCTGTAGGTATGCGATTCCACCAGAAGATGGTACAGGCACCGAGGCAGGGAGAGCAGGCCCTCGAGGAGCGAGTACCTGATCTCTGTAAGGCACCTGAAATAAAGCAGAGGGCCCCCAAGGAGCAGGGTACTCAGGTTAGCAATTACCTCGAAGGGCAGAGAGAGAGCTTCCAGCGGTAGCATGGAAGCGGCAGAGTAGCTTAGACTGGCCGAGACCACGTCCTTACTAACTCAACGAGTTAGCAACATAGTACAGGCTATATACCCGGATGGCATGTCGTCAGTAGAGGGGAACGCCCCCGAGATTTGCGCCATTACTGGAATAAAGATGTGGGTGGCATGCGCACCCTAGTAGGCCCTTGGGAAGAGCATGGTGGGAGGCAGCACCATAGCCGTTCCGGGGATGCCGGAGAGGTCGGCTTGTAGACGCGGCAGCAGCCATTTTCCCTAGGGATGCGGGAGGAGCCGTGAACAAGGTGAGGCAAAGGGGGCGAAGCCGTCTAGCACCGACGGACGCAACAGTACCCCCCCCCCTTCAAAGGGCGTCCTCTGGACTTCCTACCTGGTCTTGGTTTCTGAGGATGCATCTTGTGGAAATCTTGTAGCATCTCTTTATCCAGTATATTAGCCAAAAGTGTCCAAGAATTATCTTCAGGTCCATAACCTTACCATGACAGGAGATATTCCCATACTCTGCCTCTTTTTCTTACGTCAAGGCAGCATCTACCTTGTACTCGATGTCTTTCTTCTGCATCTATTGGTGTAGGTTCAGGTGTCTTGTTAGAGAACTCACTAAGAATCAATGGCTTCAATAGTGAGACGTGGAACGCATTATGAATCTTCAATGTAGATGGTAGCTTCAGAATATAGGTGAGATTGCCTTATCATCGGAGACTGGGAAATGGTCCAACGAAGCATGCAATGAAGCGAGCTGAAGGTATTTTAAGTCTTAAGTGCTTAGTGGATAGCTAGACTTTGTCACCAGACTGGAAATCTGGAGCCTTGCAGTGGTGAGCATCGTATCCTTTCTTAGCTCGAAGTTCTGCTTTGAGAAGCATCTCTTTTGTCTGAGTCCAGAGTTGTTGAATATCTTTGGCAGTTGATTGAGCTGCCAGGGACGACATGGACAGAGGAAGTAGCAGTGGTGATAATGGTAGTCGTCCATAAACCACTTCGAATAGTGTTGATCCAGTGGATGTTGCTGGATGAGAGTTGATGGCAAATTCAGCCCAGGGCAACAGTTCTGCCCAATCATTCTGCCGAGTGTTCACAGAGGCATGAATGAACTGCTTGAGTGTCCTGTTCATCCTCTCTGTTTGTCCGTTAGATTGAGGATGATATGCTGAGGTGAAGTCGAGAGAAATGTCAAACTTCTTGCAAAATGCCTTCCAGAATTTAGCTGTGAATTGGACTGTGCGATCGGAGACTATGTGCTTGGGCATGCTGTGTAGGCGGAAGATGTGCGTCATGAAGAGCTGGGCAAGTTTCATAGCTGTGGGTAAACCAGGGAGAGCCACGAAGTGAGCCATCTTTGAGAACCGATCAACAGTTACCCAAATCGTGTTGTTTCCTCCTGAGAGTGGTAAGTCCACCACAAAGTCTGTAGCAATGTGTGTCCATGGCTCATCTGGTACTGGTAAGGGTTGGAGTAGATCCTAAGGACGACCGGGTGGCGTCTTCTGTCTGCACAATTTGCGCAGGAAGCAATATAGGAGAATGTGTCTTCCTTCATGGTGGGCCACCAGTAAAACTTTTGCAGTTTAGACAGAGTTCTGCGTTGTCCAGGCTGTCCAGCCAGTTTGGAGTCGTGAGCCCATGCTAACAGCTTTTTCCTGAGGTTCTTGGGTATGATGGTTTTACCTGCAGGTACAGAGTGAGTAGCTGCCAAAATGACTCTTTTCGGGTTGATGATGTGTTGCAGTTCCTTTGGGATATCTTCAGAGAGGAATGAGCGAGATAAGGCATCTGCTCTGATGTTTTTATCTCCAGGGCGGTATTTCAGAACAAAGTTGAATCTGTTGAAAAACAGAGACCATCTCGCTTGCCTATGGTTTAGGCGCTGTGCGTGGCAGAGGTACTCTAAATTCTTATGGTCTGTAAAGACTGTGACTTGATGTTGCGCTCCTTTGAGTCAAGGGTGCCATTCCTCGAATGCCATCTTTATTGCCAGGAGCTCTTTATCTCCTATTCCGTAATTTTTCTCTGCTGGAGAGAAGCGACGAGAGAAGAATGAGCATGGGTGTAAGGCCTTGGAATCACCGGCCTGGCTTAGTACGGCCCCTACACCGACGTCTGAGGCATCGACCTCAACGATGAAGGGCTTAGTGGGGTCCGGGTGTCGGAGACATGGCTTGCTCGAGAAGGCGTCTTTTAGTTTCTGGAATGCAGATATTGCCTCCGTAGACCAATTAGCAACATTGGCACCTTTCTTTGTCATAGCTGTAAGTGGAACAGTGAGTGAGGAGTAGTTCTTGATGAAAGTCCTGTAATAGTTGGTGAAACCTAAGAAACGTCTGAGATCCTTCAGACCAGTGGGTTGAGCTCAATTCTTTATGTTCTCCAGCTTCTGTGGATCCATTTGGAAACCTTGGTTGGAAACAATGTAGCCCAAGAAAGGCACTGATTCCTTGTGGAATTCGCACTTAGACAACTTAGCGTATAGATGATTCTCACGGAGTCTTTGCAGCACTCTTTTGACATCCTCCAGATGAGTGGTCATGTCTTGTGAGAATATCAAGATGCCATCTAAGTAAATGACAACACATTTGTAGAGGAGATCCGTGAAGATGTCGTTCATTAAATTTTGAAAGACTGCCGAGGCGTTGCACAGACCAAAGGGCATCACTAAATATTCAAAGTGACCGTCCCGAGTATTGAAGGTCATCTTCCATTCATCGCCTGAGCGAATGCGAAGTAAGTTGTAGGCTCCTTTAAGATCAAGCTTGAAGAAGATCTTGGCTCCTTGTAGTCTGTCAAATAGCTCTGAGATGAGAGGTAGTGGATAATGATCTTTCACAGTTATCTCGTTGAGACCTCTGTAATCTATACACAGACATAATGTTCTGTCCTTCTTCCCCACAAAGAAGAAGCCTGCGCCAACAGGAGACTTGGAGGGTCTTATGAAGCCTTTCTGAAGGTTTTCCTGAATATATTCAGACATGGCTTTATTCTCTGCCATGGAGAGAGGGTACACCCAACCCTTGGGTGGTTCAGTGTTCAGCTTCAGATTAATAGTGCAGTCATAGGATCTGTGAGGAGGTAGTACGTCTGCAGCTTCTTTAGAAAAAACATCTTGGAATGATGCATATTGAGGCGGCAACCCCGGCATCACTGGGGTAGTTGGCATGCAGGGTATAGGAGTGACCTCCATCAGGCATTTACCATGACAGTCTGAACCCCATATTGAAAGCTCCAGAGTAGCCCAATTGAACTGAGGCATATGCTGCTGCAGCCACAGTAACCCCAGTACTATAGGGTGCATGGCCTTCTCTAAAACAAAGAAGGAGATAGTTTCAGAATGGAGAGCACCAGTTCGCAGACATACTGGTTCGGTGAGCTGGGTTACTTCGCCCGGCAAGGGCTCTCCATGAATTGAAGATAGGAGTAGTAGAGATTGCTATGTTTAATGTCAGCAATTGGGGAGGCATAGAATCATGGCCTCTCGGCAGGGAAGAGTTAAAGATTTGGGAGTGCATATCCAGACATTGGTCATACATGCAGTTCTTCCATGATTGGTAATGGGAATCTGCAAGTGCTCCACTAATCGTTGAAGAATGAAATTACCTCCTGCCCCTGAGTCTACTAGGGCAAGAGTCTGATACTCTAAGGGTCCGCAGATCAAGGATACAAGAAGAGAGAGCGGAGGAGAGGGGGCAGTAAGACCTAAGAAGAGTCCTCCCGCAGGACTTAGGTCTGCCAGTTTCCCGGACATATAGGGCATGTCTGAACAGCATGGCCAGCTTGTCCACAGTACATACACAGCCCCAGTTTCTTTCGTTTTCTTCTCTCTTTAGCTGTCAGATGGCTGCAGCCTAATTGCATTGGTTCTTCTTCGCCAGCAACTGGAACCGGGGGAACAGGCCTGGGTGAGGACTTAACTCGATTTTCACCCTGAAAGGGTCTTCTGGGAGTCTTGGTCTCTTGAACCTTGTCACTAAGTCGGCGATCAACCCTTGTTGCCAATTTCACTAGTTCAGCCAAGGTCTCAGGCATTTCACAAGCAGCAAGCTCATCCTTCAAACGAGAGTTCAATCCTTCAAAGAAGAGGGTCCTCAGGCATTTAGGGTCCCAGTGTAATTCAGACACCAGTGTCTTGAATTTGATAGTGACATCAGCTAAAGATTTATCACCTTGCTTCAGGTGAACCAAAGAAGATCCTGCAGTGGTATAGCAGGACGGCTCATCAAAAACTGGTTTGAACAGCTCGAGGAATCCTTCAATATCTTGTAGAATAGGATCCTCGCTTTCCCACAGCGAAGAGGCCCAAGTCAACACTCTTCCGTCCAGATAAACCAAGATATAGTGGTCTTGGCATAAGCTGTGGGGAAATGGCTAGGTTGCAGGGAAAAGTGCATGCAGCAGTGATTAATAATACCTCTGCACCTCCAAACTTCCCCCGAGAAGCGTGTAGGAGCAGATAGAGGTACAATAGTCTTGACTGTCACTTCTGGTGGTGTAGCTTCTTTATCTGTGGTGGTGGGTAAATTCATCTGTGTGTGTAGTAAGTTGAATGCAGTAGTCAAACTCTCCAGTGCACTCTGCTGTTCGGAGATTCACTGGGCCAGGCCTGGAATGGCCTGCAATGCGGTGAGCTAAGCTGAATCCATGGAGTTAGCAATCTGTTATGGTTAAGCGGTGTTTGGGTGGATTCTCGGGTACTGTGGCAGATGACCACGCCCACGGGGAGGAGCCCCGTGAGGTGCCACAGTACTGGGCTAGACGCAGGACGCACAAACACAGAGTTAGTTCTTTATTATACAGCTTGAAGTATACCAACAGAGATGGCAGTAGTGAGATAATCTGGATGTAGCAGTCTTAGGACCCTCGGCAGAGGGGACCCTTCTCACCCCATTGGCATAGGGGAATTCCGGTCTAGGTTTCCCAGTAAGGCAGTACTGTGGATGAGATAGACTGAGAGTTAGATTACTCACTAGATGGCTGCTGTAGGTATGCGATTCCACCAGGTTGAAGAAGATGGTACAGGCAGGGAGAGCAGGCCCTCAAGGAGTGAGTACCTGATCCCTGTAAGGCACCTGAAATAAAGTAGAGGGCCCCTGAGGAGCGGGTACCTAGGTTAGCAATTACCCCGAAGGGCAGATAGAGAGAGCTTCCAGAGGCAGCACGGAAGTGGCAGAGTAGCTTAGACCGGCCGAGACCAAGTCCTTGCTAACTCAACGAGCTAGCAACATAGTACAGGCTATATACCCGGATGGCGTGACATCAGTAGAGGGGAATGCCCCCGAGGTTCGCGCCATTGCTGGAATAAAGGCGAGGGTGGCGTGCACGTGCGCACCCTAGTAGGCCCTTGGGAAGAGCATGGCGGGAGGAAGCACCATAGCCATTCCGGGGACGCCGGAAAGGTTGGCTTGTAGACGAGCGGCAGCCATTTTCCCTAGGGATGCAGGAGGAGCCGTGAACAAGGTGAGGCAAACGGGGCGAAGCTGTCTAGCAGTGACGGACGCAACAACAGGAAGGTGTTTTCCTATTTGCAGATTAGGCATTTTCTCATTAGCTGGGCAGTGGGTGATGATTTGGCCCAAGGTATTTCGGACTTTGAAAATCTGTGTAGACACGCTGACAAGTCGGAAAAATTATCTCTAAAATATATCTTATGCTTATTGGACGAACTAATTATAGATATTCTCATTTGAGAGCATGGAAACAGGACTTACCAGAGGTTTTCTCAGAGGCATCCTGGACAGATATTTTCCGAACTATTAGTAAGGGCCTTATATCTGCAGGGCGTATAAAGAATGTTTATAAATTGCTCTATCGTTGGCATATTACTCCGATCAGACTACATCATATGTTTCCCAATGTATCTAATCAGTGTTGGAAATTATGCGGAGACACGGGTACCTTTCTACATATGTGGTGGAAGTGCTCTAAGATTCAAATTGTGGTGGTCCCAGGTCTTTGCATGGATGGGAGAAATACTTTCAAGAACCAGTTAGACTCATAGCACCACAAGCACTTCTAAACTTGGAAATCGGGGGAGGGATAAGAGAGAGAACCGGAGATTCATTAAGTTTGGTGTACTTGCCAAGTTATGGAAAGATGCTGGGGTCCCATCATTACAGGACATACAAGCACGGGTTCATACTATGTACACTTTGGGGAAAATCACTGCATATAAACAAAAACGTATACAGAGATTTAATCAGATTTGGGCCGCCTACGAACATTGGGCTTTAAAACAGGTTTAACTGTAATGCATGTATTGCACTCTTAGTTAAGGAAGCTACACGACAGGGCTTAATGATATAACAATGGTAACAGTGATCATCTCGCAGATTTATATTCTATGGGCTAACCCTGGGGGGGGGATGGGATTCATTGGAAACACTCAGACCAACACTAGATGGTTAAAAAAGTAATGTTTCACATTTTATTGTTGTAATAGTTTATTTTCTATATGATAAATAAGTCAACATAAGAAGTACCAAACCATTTATGATACATGTTGGATCTAGAAATGTACGTATTACAGGATTAATGATGATATGTTAGCAAACATTTGGCATGATCAATGTAACTCTGGAATATGTTTCAATTTTCTAATAAAAACCGTTTATAAAAATAAATAAATAAATAAATAAAAATACATGGAATAAAACTGCTACATCTTTAAATCAAAACATTATTTGAAAGAGAATGGTGGTAGTTTCATATATACGCTGACTTTAATGTTTATTGGTACCATCCAGGATACCCAGTGTTATTCTGCTATAATCATTAACAAACCACCATCCTCCATTAAACGTTTTAAATTACACAGTGCCACCAATACAAAATGTTTGAGAATTTTTTGCTTTTAACTATTTACCTTCAGTTTCTTATATAAGTATATCAAAATCCTCATTAAATGCCACAAAAAAGAATCACTTCTCTCATTGATATACGCTTGATTACTTAGCTTAATTTAATGTTCGCTTGTTGTAATCCCGACTTGGCCAGGCTTCGGAAAAACTCCTTCATCAGGGGAACAAGCTTGTATGTGTTACGCCAGTCGGCCGTGTGTCCACGGCCGACCTTGCTTACCTCGCTGCTGAGCCGACTCCCACTTGCGCTGAGGGCCTTGCCTCGCAGTGCACCACCCTTCTCCATGGTCTGCTCCGCTGGCTTGGGCTTTACCCTGCAGGCCTCCATAGGTGCGCGCACGCCTCCAGGATATATTTAAAGGGCCCAGGGCGGGGACCCTGGGTCAGCCCCCTTCATGACATCACCTTCATGACATCACCATTGGCAGGGATATTTAAACTTCCTTCCTGCTTCCTACAGACCTGTCCTGCTTTCCGGGATCCCTCCCAGAACCACCTCAGGTGACTTCCTTTCTACTTCGGATTCCTATTATACCAAGCCTCACTGTAGGAACCTCCGGTATACCCTGCGCTGCAGGTTGGTACTGCACCACTCTACGGGACCCTCTTTGGGGTTCCGGCACCCCAGACTATCTTCTCATCATCTCTCCAGAGGCACCTCTTTGGCATACCCCGCTCTGAGGGCCACTACCGTATCTACACGTCTGAGGTATATCTACACTTCTGAGAAGAATTCCAGGCATACCCCGCTCTGCAGACCACTACCGGCTCTTCACATCTGAAGTATCACCCAGGGTATACACCTCTGCTTAAGAACTGTACTTTAATTGCATTTTCTGCTCCATGGGTTCTGCTCTTTCTCCTCCATAATAAAGTCTCTCTTACAGCTGTGTCCTAAGCCACTGAGACCGCGCCTACTGACGGTGAGGCCACAGGGCTCCTCCCTGTGGGCGTAGACATCTCTCACCTCGGTCCAGGGTTCACATCCATACCAAAACATAACAGTATGTTTCCTTCTCATCAGTATATCGGCTGTGTTATCCCAATCTTACTCGCACCTCTTCCATGATTTAAAATGGTGAAATGCACTTCAAATAAACCTTCACTGTTTAAATATGTTATCATGTGACTCAGAAGTGACCAATCATGTACCACCTAAATTTAAACCAATGAAAGCCAATCCAACTCTTCATTCAACCCCTTCGGTGATTCAATTTGTAAAACATAAATCTAAAATTGTTCCCAGTAATTTAAACTTGCCCGGTAATTACCTCCCCGAATGGTCTGTTCGACTTTTTCAATCACTGTCCAATGTAATTCACTGAATACATGTTGCTTTTCTATGCAGTGTGCCACTACAGGAGCTGTGAAAGTCGCCATCTTTAAACGTGACCAATGTTCGGTCATTCGTGATCTAATAGCTCGGCTAGTGCATCCCACATAAACTTTAGGACATAGACATATTAGCACATAGTTGACATTTTTTGATTCACAGTTGGTGATAGATTTTCTTCTAACCTGGTAGCCTGTTACAGAATCAATCCAAATTTCTCCTTTGATCGTATTATTACATACACTGCATTGTTGACATTTGTAATGAATGCTTGTTGGCTTATAGATATTAGAAGAGAGATATGAACATACTACTCAATCGCATATATTAGATCCTCGTGATCTGGCTATCAGAGGAAATTCTTCAAAAATGCCATGCAATGCTAACTCTTGCCAATGTTTTCTCATTGACGCTATGATTGCTGAAATCAAAGTGCTTTGTTGCAATACACATACTAAACGTTTGTTGTATTTTTTTGATTTATTTATTAATAAATCCTGATGATCACTATAATTAGCGTGTTTGTAAGCATGTTTAATGACTGTGCATAGATATCCTCTCTCCTTAAACATTTGAAATAGGATGCGAGCTTGTATTTCAAATTCATCCATTGTGGAACAGATATGACATATCCAAAAAATTGGCTTACTGGTAAGCCTCTTTTGAAAGTAATAGGATGATGACTGTGTTCGTTAGATTAAAGTTATTGATTGAGAATCAAGTGAAAAAATACACAGAAGATTTAAAAGATCAAATACAGGAAGGGTTGGAATTGGTAAAAGACATAAGAGATTTTGACAGTAAATTATCTGAGTTTAAAAATATGCTTGATCAATTCCAGAACACAATTAGAGAGGGTAAGATGAAAAAGTTGAAATGTGATCAGATTATGCAGCTAATCGAGTGTATCTATGCACTGATAAAAAAACCAACAAGAGAAGACCCAGAGTGCATTCGTTTTACTTTCGCTTCAAGTGATAGCTCTAGTGGATTGGATGATCAGGAGGACAAACAAGATAATTTACTGAGGAAAGATCGCAATTGGGTCATTTCATGGTAGGTAATGCCATGGCATGGGGTCAAAAATACTCCCAAAGAGGACATTGCTGGAATACGTACCAAGACCAGCCGGGGACGATTACCTGTCAACAAACAAGAGTCATCAATAGTTAATCTGTCATCAGTGAGACCATCAGATAGCGGTATGCCCGACTCGGCCGGGAAACGCTCGGGCCTAGGACCGAAAGGAGGTCTCATCCTGGGCCGTGCTTCTCCAGTACCTCTACCAGTTGCGTTAACCTTCACTGGCGGCGAGTTCCACACTTTGGCCTTGGTGGACTCCGGCGTCAGGGGTAACTTCATCATGAAAAGTCTGGCAGAGCATTTGGAGTTACCACAAGTTCGCCTTCCAGCGCCCTTGGTCATCTCCTCCATTCAAGGGAAACCTCTCCCGGAGCGCGTGACACCCACCACGGTTCCTGTCCCACTGAGGGTTGGAATCCTCCAACAGGAGCTCATGCCATTGTTTGTTCTGGAATACTCCATACACCCGATTGTCCTGGGCCTTCCCTGGCTGCAGGAACACGAACCTCAGTTTAACTGGAAGACTTTGCAGCTGTCTCGCTGGGGGCCGAAATGTCACGACAACTGCTTCCAATCCGTGGTTCCTGTCTCCTGTCCTGTATTGACTACCGGGGCTTAAATGCTATTACAGTCAAGGATCGCTACCCCTTGCCCCTCATCTCAGAGCTCTTTGACTGGCTCCAAGGGGCGAGGATCTTTTCCAAGTTGGACCTCCGAGGGGCCTACAGCCTCATCCGAATCAAGGAAGGTGAAGAGTGGAAGACTCATGTTCTTATGTTCTTATGTTCTTAGTATCTAGTAATGCCGTTCGGGCTCTGTAACGCTCCTGCGGTGTTCCAGAACACCATGAATGAGATCTTCCGTGATCTCCTATACAAATGCATGGTGGTATATCTGGATGACATTTTAGTATTCTCAGATTCCCTGACCGCGCACCATCAGCACGTCATCCAGCATAGCTCTCTGCTTCAACGGCAGGGGAGAAGAAAAACTGATACTTCACGCATATCCAGCATAGCTCTCTGCTTCAACGGCAGGGGAGAAGAAAAACTGATACTTCACGCATATCCCTCTCCGACTACACAATTCGTCAAGACCGACAAGAGATGCATACAAGGGATCGCTACAGGTACCACCGTCCAAATCTACCAGACACTGCACACTAAGAGACCGGGCTTTCTCTACAGCCATTCCACCGTTATGGAACTCCATCCCCTCAAATCTCAGAACAGAACCATGCATCTCAACCTTCAAAAAAAGACTAAAGACCTGGATATTCATACAAGCTTTCCCGGACGCCAACATGGTCAACTAATCTCCAACTACACCTTGGTTAACCATATCTTCTATCGTTTACCTGTGTGAATTAATAACCTGTCCTTTCTCTTCCTTCTCAGCCAAGTTCTTATCACCTTGTTATATGTAACTGCCTTTTCAGCACCATTGTTATAGTTATGTTTACTATGCACCCCTGTTTTATGTGAACCAGCATGATGTGACTGCTGTCTCGAATGCCGGTATATAAAAATCTGAAATAAATAAATAAAATAAATAAATATCCAGCATAGCTCTCTGCTTCAACGGCAGGGGAGAAGAAAAACTGATACTTCACGCATTTCCAGCATAGCTCTCTGCTTCAACGGCAGGGGAGAAGAAAAACAACCAATAAGGGCTGAATAACATAGTCTGGGTAAAACAAATAAGCATGGGTGTGGCTTGCTTATTGCGGCAGTTACTACCCCTAACTAATCAAGCTTGATATTTCACTTGGATGCAGCTCCATCACTGCTCTCTGCATTAATGGTGGGGTGGAAGGGAAATAGAACCAAAGGTTACTAAGAGCCAAGAGAAAAGATAAGTATGAGAAAAAAGAAGTGTGAAGCTTGCTGGGCAGACTGGATGGGCCGTTTGGTCTTCTTCTGCCGTCATTTCTATGTTTCTATGTATTGCAACGGCTCCGAGAACACCAGTTGTATCATCTCCAGTGAAGGGTTCTGTATGGATCCTCAAAAGCTGAAAGCCATTCGGGAATGGCCCCAGCTGTCCGGATTGAAGGCACTCCAACGATTCCTGGGATTCGCGAATTATTATCGGTCATTCATTCTCCACTATGCCTCCATAGTCGCTCCGATGACGGCCCTGACCCGGAAAGGCTCGGATCCCAAGAAGTGGCCTCCTGGGGCGGAAGCTGCCTTTCGTCGCCTCAAGGAGGCGTTCCTGCAGCAACCATGCCTTCGGCATCCAGACCCACAGCGCCCGTTCATCGTTGAAGTGGACGCCTCATCGGAAGGCATAGGCGCCGTCTTGAGTCAAACGTCCGATAATCACAAACTTCCTCTTGCGCCTTGTGCCTTGCTCTTGCGCCAGTTATCCCTGGCGGAGAGAAATTACGCCATAGGAGATAAGGAGCTGCTAGCGATCAAGGTCGCCCTTGAAGAATGGCGCCCCTGGCTGGAGGGAGCACAGCATCCATTCACGATTTACACGGACCACAAGAATCTCGAATACCTACACCGGGCTCAACGGCTCAACCCAGGTGGGCCCTGTTTTTCACCCGGTTTAATTTCTTGCTCCGCTGCAGACCGGCCGAGAAGAATGTCAAGGCCGATGCCCTATCGCGGGTATTCGAATCAACGGAAGGCTCAGAGGAACCGCGATACATCATCGAGCCGTCCCGCATCCTCTTGTCTGCTACCACGTCAATCCCTCCAGGGAAAACCTTAGTTCCCCTGGGCTTGCAGAAACAAGTCTTGGCATGGGCCCACGATTCCCGCTGTTCTGGTCACCCAGGGCAATCCCGGACACTACAGACCCTGCGCCGCTATTACTGGTGGCCAAAGGTCAACAAGGATGTCCGAGCGTACGTAGAATCCTGTCAGTCCTGCGCCCGCCATAAGATAATCTTCGGTTCGACCCCAGGCCTACTTCAGCCGCTACCTACGCCCTCCGAACCATAGACTCATGTGGCTACCGACTTCGTGGTGGCCCTGCCACGATCCAGCGGCAACACCGTGATCTGGGTGGTCGTCGACCGTTTTAGCAAAATGGCACATTTTGTGCCATTGCTAGAATTGCCGTCGGCGCCACAGCTGGCCCAGCTGTTTGTCCAGCATATCTTCCGGCTGCACGGCCTGCCTCAAAGCATTCTGTCGGACTGAGGGCCTCAATTCACTGCTAAGTTCTGGAGGGCCCTCTGTCAAAAGTTCGACGTCAACTTGGATTATACATCAGGCTATCACCCTCAGACCAATGGTCTCATGGAGAGAACCAACCAGACGTTGAAGCAGATCCTCCGCATCTACATTAATGAGAAGCAAGATGACTGGGCTAGCTTGCTACCTTGGGCTGAATTCGCTCTTAACTCCCATCTCTCCTCGGCTACCGGATCTTCCCCATTCCAAATAGTGTATGGAAAACAGCTGCGTCTGCCTC
The DNA here is from genome assembly GCF_901001135.1 of Rhinatrema bivittatum. Taxonomy (NCBI): domain Eukaryota; kingdom Metazoa; phylum Chordata; class Amphibia; order Gymnophiona; family Rhinatrematidae; genus Rhinatrema; species Rhinatrema bivittatum. The sequence goes on from NC_042622.1 coordinate 225,994,972, forward strand.
TGCCCGTGCCCATCGCAGTGCCATCCCCGGTAGCCCAGCTCTCTGCAGAAGAACTACACCGCCTGTGGGTATCCACACAACGCGCCCTGATCAAGGCCAGTCAGGCGGCAAAAAGGTATGCTGACCAACGAAGAAGGCCGTACCCACCTCTCCCCCCAGTCCAAAAAGTTTGGTTAAGCATGCAATTCATCCGCCTGAAGCTACCATCAGCGTGTCTAGCCCCGCGATTCATCGGGCCATTTCCCATCATCCGACAGGTGGGTGCAGTCTCTTACCAACTGCGTCTTCCCCCGTCCCTCAAGATATATAACACCTTTCACGTATCCCTCCTGAAGCCTTTAGTACTGTCATGGCCTTCCAGCACGCCGCCGACTCCTCAACCAGTTGCCTCCGAGGATGATCTCACCTACCAGGTCCGGGAGGTTTTAGATGTGAGGAAGCATCGAAAGAAATGGGAGTATCTGCTAGCGTGGGAAGGCTTCGGCCCAGAGGAGAACTCCTGGGAACCATTGGCCAACATCCTGGATCGGGGATTGCTGGAGCAGTTCCACCGCGATCATCCAGATAAACCCAGGCCTCCGGGAAGGCGCCCTAAAGGGGGGGGTACTGTTGTGTTCCGCGCCCATGGCCATCCACGGGTGCGACCCCCTACCTCCACCACGGCGGCGACCCGCCGTGGCAACTCCTGAAACGCTCCCCGGGGCCGGTGCCCATCACCCCGGGGATGGTCCGCAGTCTGGCCGCCCACTGGGGAGCCGTCCCTGCGCCTCTCTCGCGGAGCTCTGCTGGCTTTCCTTCCTCGGAGGAAATCCAGGATGGCCGCCGCCATCTTTAGGTGCGAGGCCGCGCCCCCCTGCTGGATTTAAAGGGACCTGATCCCTTTAATGATACTCACCTGCTTCCAATGATCCAGAGCAGAGGAAGTGTTTAAGGAGGCTTCCTCTGCTCATTCCTCGACTTGGCAACGTCCTCCAACGCTGTCTAGTCTGCTTGCTTCGGTGAGTTCCTGGTGCTCGGACTCTGGTTCCTGTTTCATCTTGGTGTTCCTGGTTCGTGACTTCGGATTGGCTTACGGTGATTCTCTGGCTCCTGACTTCGGATTGGCTTACGGTGATTCTCTGGTTCCTGACTTCGGATTGGCAAGCGGTGATTCCCTGGTACACGACTTCAGACTGGTTAGCGTCGACCCTCTGGCACTTGACCTAGGACTCCTTCAAGACTACCGTCTCCAAAGGCCCACCTAAGTCCCAGCGGCCCGGGTCCCTACGGGCTCCTCCCGGGGGGACCGCAGACCACCAGTGGTGAAGATCGCTCATCTGCTCATCTTCTTGTCCATCTCCACAGTAGCTTTTGTCTTCAGTGCCAAGAGTCAGCTGCTCTCCTCCTCTGTCCTGCCTCGCCACCCGACGAGAGAATCTACGGATCCTCCGCAAGGTGTAACATCCCCTTGTCGGCCCAAGGGTTCCCAAGCCTGAGCATAACAGCCAATTTTTTCGATACATCGTATCTGTTCCACAATAGATGAATTTGAAATACAAGCTCGCATCCTATTTCAAATGTTTAAGGAGAGAGAATATCCACACACTGTTGCAGTTGGGTGCTGCAGGCAGGATAGTGGACCCTTGGGCCGGTCTACCCAGGGTGACCGGGTAGGCCGGGAGGCGGAGCCACAGGCTGGCGGTGTTCACCCGGGAACCAGGAACCCCCCAGGAGGAGCCCGTAGGGTCCTGGAACCTTGGGACTTGGGATATCAGCTCAGAGTCAAATAGCAGATAAAGCCTGGGCAGGGAGTGTATTAAGAAAAGTCCAAAGAGTGAAAGATAGTCTGCAGGCCGGCAGTGCAGGTCGAGGGCCAGCTGATAACAGGACAGCGGGCGGCAGCGATACCTGTAGAAAGCCGGACCGTGAGGCAGGGTTTGTAGAATACTGGACCGGGAACAGGCTGAAGGCTGAGGTAGAATCGATAGCAGACTGTGGACTGGAACAGGCTGTAGACTGGAACGGAGTCTGTAGCTGGCTGTGAACTGGCGCAGGCTGTAGCCTGGAATGGAGTCTGTAGCTGGCTGTGGATTAGAGCAGGCTGTAGCGGAGTCGGGAACGGACCAAGGTCGGAGGCAGGCGGCAAGCTGTAGCGGAGTCGGGAATGGACCAAGGTCGGAGGCAGGCGGCAGGCTGAAGCGAAGTCAGGAACGGACCAAGGTCGGAGGCAGGCGGCAAGCTGTAGCGGAGTCGGGAATGGACCAAGGTCGGAGGCAGGCGGCAAGCTGAAGCGAAGTCAAAGGCAATCCAAAGGTCAAATCAGGAACGAGGAACAGACGAAGCGCAACTCAGAACTACTAGGCAGTACTGAACCTCGTTGCAAGGCAAAGAGAAGGCGTCCGGACGCCGGTTATATCAGGCTTAGGGCGTGGCGTCATTAGCACAGGCGGGGCCAGACTTCCGGGAGCTGTGTGCACATAGTGTGCGTCCTCACGCGCGCGCGAGGCAGCGGGGAGATGGGCAAGCAATGGCGGCCGCCACGAGGAACCGGCAGAGCCGTAGGCGTCCCGGGCATGCGGAACGCGGCGTTTCCAGCAGCGGAGGTGAGCACTGTTCAGAGCTAAAGAAGGGGAAGCGGTAGAGACCGCAACACACACAGTCATTAAACATGCTTACAAATGTGCTAAATATAGTGATCGTCAGGATTTATTAACATATAAATCCAAAAAAGACAACAAACACTTAGTATGTGTATGCAACAAAGCACTTTGACTTCAGCAATCATAGCGTCAATGAGAAAACATTGGCAAGTGTTAGCATTACATGGCATTTTTTAAGAATTTCTCTGATAGCCAGATCATGAAGATCTAATATACGTGATCGAGTAGCTCATTCATATCTCACTTCTAATATCGATAAGCCAACAGGCATTCATTACAAACATCAACAATGCAATGTATGTGATAATACGATTGAAGGAGAAGTTTGGATTGATCCTGTAACAGGGTTAGAAGAATATCTATCACCAATTGTGAATCAAAAAATGTCATCTATGTGCTAATATGTCCTTGTCCTAAAGTTTATGTGGGATGCATTAGCCGAGCTATTAGATCACGAATGACTGAACATCGGTCACATTTAAAGACTGCTCCTATACTGGCACACTGCATAGAAAAGCAACACGTAATCAGTGAATTATGTTGGACAGTGATTGAAAAAGTCGAACAGACCATTCGGGGAGGTAATTACCGGGCAAGTTTAAATTACTGGGAACAATTTTAGATTTATGTTTTACAAATGGAATCACCGAAGGGGTTGAATGAAGAGTTGGATTGGCTTTCATTGGTTTAAATTTAGGTGGTACATGATTGGCCGCTTCTGAGTCACATGATAACACATTTAAACAGTGAAGGTTTATTTGAAGTGCATTTTGCCATTTTAAATTACGGAAGAGATGAGAGTAAGATTGGGATAACTCAGCTGGTGTACTGATGAAAAGGAAACTTACAAGCTTGTTCCCCTGACGAAGGAGTCTTTCTGAAGCCTGGCCAAGTCGGGATTACAACAAGCGAACATTCAATTAAGCTAAGTAATCAAGCGTATATCAATGAGGGAAGTGATTCTTTTTTCTGGCGTTTAATGGAGATTTTATATACTTATATAAGAAACTGAAGGCAAATAGTTAAAGGCAAAACATTCTCAAATGTTTTATATTGGTGGCACTGTGTAATTTAAAACGTTTAATGGAGGATGATGGTTTGTTAATGATTAGAGCAGAATAACACTGGGTATCCTGGATGGTATCAATAAACATTAAAGTCAGCGTATATATGAAACTACCACCATTCTCTTTCAAATACATTTTTGATTTAAAGATGTAGCAGTTTTGTTCCTTGTATATTTAATAGGTGGTGGGTGTCCATTGGTTTACAAGAGATGGTAAGATGCCTTGGCATCTCTCATGTGCATTGAAAGCTGGTCTTTGGAAGTCCTGTCTTGTGAGCACTGAATGCCAACAGCAGAGCTGTGCAGAAAGGAAGAAGCTGGGTTTGCAAAGCAGAAGATGATTAGGCTAGCAGCTGGGAAGGTCCCCTCTTACCTAGTGAGGCCAGGAACAAAATCTTGTCACGTTTCAGTTCACAATCACATGCCAGGGCTGGCACTGCTCTGTGGTTCATGAGAAAGGACCTGGGTTTGACTCCATTCCCCAGGTTAACTGGGGTTGGGGATTTGTAGCCCCTAGGGATAGGGAATACCATTCATTCTACAATGGTGACACCTAGTGGTCAGATTTGGGGTTCCTGGGAAATGGCTGAGGACTGCATCTGGAGCAAAGAGAGTTGGGAAGAGATATAAAACCAGGAAAAAGTCCCTGGATATTGTGAATGAAGACCGATCCCCAGCTGAACTGGAAGCTCAAAGAACCAGAAGGAAACCGCTGGGTCTACAAAATTTAAAACAGACAGACAAATAAATCATGTGCCCCCACACTTGCAAAAAAAATAGACCATTTTGTTGGACCAGACAAGCTTGTATCAAAATTCAAAGCTTTGGATTCTAAAGTGCTTTCTAACCATATTTTATGACCAGCCAGTCTATGCTTTCTGGCCTGATGAAACAAAGCCACCATATGCGAGCAGTCTGCTCTGCCTCAGAACTCAACAATTCCTTCCTTCCCCGACGACCACTGCTAGAGAACTGCCACAGCTCTCCCGGCTGTCAAGCAAAATGATGAGCACATGGAGGCGGGGGGAGGGGTCAGGCAGTGTGCTGGATGACAGAGCTGGGACTGGAACCTGCGTCTCCTTGTGGCCTAGCTGCCAGCTGCCTCCTCTCTGCACTCAGCGCCATGCACTCTGCAAACACACCATCCTGAAATCAGCTCTGAACGGAGTGACGGAGCCTTCACAGGACGCAGTAACCAAATCCCACTGAGACAAAATCCCACAAAGTCACTGAAGCCGGCTCTCTGTCACCAAGTGCAAGTGATGGACCGCAGACAAGAACCTAGCTGCCTGACAAATGACTCCTCTAATCTGCCACCAGCGGCAGACGCTGCTCTGCAAGGAATAAAGTCATTTTAAACCAAAGTCTGGACTTAGCTCTACCCAGAGGCAGGAGTCTAAACACACTTTCTGCCATCTAAAAGGAGAAAATAGCCATCAGTGCAGCCCACATCTTCCCAGTCCCCACTGGTCACTGGATCTCCAGTGGGAACCTGCTTACCAAGCGTAGAAACAGACGACCTGTTGAAATGTAACAAAACCCTGAAGAGCCATAGCTGAAGGCTTCCAAACAGAGTGGGGGACTGGCGGGCGTGATGGGGTGGGATTCCAGGCAGATTCGTTTACCTCTACACCACCGCTGTCAAATCATCCAGGGAGAGCAGCCCGAAGTGAGAAATGGAGTCACAGCAAGTTCCTGTGACATCAGACTGGCCCCACACTCGGACAAAGCAACTCCCCCTATCTCCGTGCCTCTCTTCTCTTCCTCCCACCTAAGGGTATGAGAGGGGACAGACCACAGACCTGCAGCTTCCCACTGCCCAGGGACAGGGTGCTGGACGAGATGGACCCGGTGATCACCCAAAGTAAATCCATTCTGATGCACTTTACTCAGGTGGTCCTTCGTGTTCAGGGGCACTGGCCTCGTTTTAACTCCAAGGAGGCTCACGCACAGCCTGCCCCCTCCCACTTAGGAAGTCACCCCTTACTTCACAGCCCTCTGTGCGACACGTTCAGGGGTCAGCCCTGGGCTTTGCACCCAGGCCTCTCCTGGACCATGTTCTCTGGGGCCGAAGTTGCCACCCATCTCAGGGGATTTGCTCTCCGGTCCTGTAAATGGCACTGTGAACATTGTAATGGCAGGGCCTCACGGGGAGCGTTATAACAACAGGTTCCAGGTCACAGGCAGAGCTAGTCCCATTCAAATCTATGGGCTTATTGTCCAGAGGGGAGGCAAAATCAACTCTGGCTCTGCCTGGCCTCCTGGCCTGGGGATCGCATGGGGCGCCTCAGCTCAAACATTTCTCTAACAGTTTAGAAATGAATGATGCAGCCAGAAGTACATTTCTAAAAGGCTGGAAAGGTAAACAACTTTGGAGAAGGGCTCATGGATGTGATGGGGGTTACCTGAATACTGGCCACACTCAGGTGAGCTAACAGTGACCGGTCTGTCGACCTCAGGACAAACTCTCAGTGAACCCATGTTGTTATATGAGTAGTTTTTGCTTTTGCTTGCATAAGTGCAGAATAGATAGAGGAACAATTAAGGGACAAGCAGGCCTGGGAAATAAGGAAGTACCGTACTCACAGATGTATCCAGCCTGCTGAAGGCCTGCAGCTAAACCACAGTTTTGCATCAGACTCAGTCTGGTTTTGAGAGAATGTACACCTGATGGCAGATCGTAGATAGAAGACAATCACTAATTATTTGCTTATTTGCCCTTTATTTTATCTGATCAACATGTACTCATAAATAACCCTATTATCAATATTCACCTGGATCTGAACTGAGTCTCAGTCTGTGTGTGTGTGTGTGTTAGATCCACCATAGCTGCAGTGGGTGTGAATTACATGGCCTCATTTAAGGGATACACTGCAGAGCACTCTGAGCAGGGAGGCTGCAGTGAGCTCCTACAAGGGATAAACCATGTGCTGTCTGTATGCTTGTAGGGCAAGCCCTTGTCATAGTGACAAGTAGATACTTCCCTTTGGGTTTTTAGGTTCCTGAGCTTGGGATCTATAGGTGAGGCGGTAAGCCCTTAGTGTCACAGGTAACCCTGGGGGAGACCCATTACAGTTTAAGAGCTGGAGCAAACCATCAGCCTAGGCTGTCAGTCTGAACCCGAAACAGCTGCCAACAAGGAACTGAAATCAGCCCCAGCGACTTCCACCCCAGAGGTGCCTGCATATACTCCTGAAGATCTAGTCTTAACCACAGATTAGGTAGGGTTTGTGATGGTCATTTCGGACCAAGCAGGCCTTATTGCTAAATGCTTTTTTTTTCTCCTGTAGGACATAGTGAAAGAAGCTCTGTGTTAAATAATTTTGTGAGTGGTGATGGCAGGAAAGTAAAGAACACATCCCATACACTGTAAGCCATTTTCACGCTGCAGCACCCAGAGAAGTAAAAAGGAATAGCCATAAACACAAGCAGATGTAATTTAGCATTCAGAGCTGAAGACAAGGGGTGTGCAGCCAAAAAAATTTCAATTTGGTTCATTTTTGCGTCAGCTAAATTTTGGGGCTTTCACTCCGAAAGTCTCAATTATTTTTGAAAGCTATATGTAAATGCCATTTTTGCACACACAGTTGAATTGTATGTGTATAAGTTACATTTAACATGCATAAAATAAAATTTTATGTGTATAAAATTCACACTCACAAACCCCCAAAACCGAACTGAACGAACACACATTGCTACTGAAGGCCAGACTTCAAAGTGTCGTGGTGCGTTACAGGGGTCTCCTTAAAGAGAAAAACGCTCCTTCAGCGTATCTAGTGAGCCAAGCAGGTGCCTAGAGCCAGCCCCACTGTCAGGGCAATGGAGGCCCCTAGAGTCAAATCATGATAGCTTCCTCTCACTGTAACCTTTGGCCAGTCACGGGAACGTCCCACGACTGGCCGCACTCACCCCAGGACGTCACCAGCTCGCCCTGACACCATGCTTCCTCCCTCATGCCAAGGATACCGCCACTCGCCGCCTTCCTCTACCCACTGATGCTGCCTCTAAGTGTGTGTGTGCGCACCTTGCATGCCGACCTACAAAAGCCCCATGCTGGCAAAGCCCTGCTGCCGCGCCTCTTGATGACATCATGTGGCCGGGTGCTTAAGCCCCAGCTGCACTTCCCTGTGCCTCAGCAACAGGTCCTCCTGCAGCCTTGCAGTGAATGTTGCTTTCTGTGTGCTTTGTCTCCTTGTTTCTGTGCCTGCCTTGCTCTTTGTCTCCTTGGCCTGCTTGTTGTCTTCCTTGCCTTGCCTGTGGTTCCTTGTCTTGTCCCCCCCGTGCCTTGCCCTGTCTAGCTCTGCCAGTTCCCGCCTTGTTTTAGTCTCCTGCGCCTCGTCTTGTTGTGTCCGTCTGTCTCTGCCTGACTCCTGGTTCTGACCTCTTCTACGACCCCTGGAACCCAAAAGCTTGACCTGCAGGGAATGGGGCTGGTATAAGTGAAGCCCCAGCTCCAGTCCTAGCAAGAGCGAGTCCACCAGCTGTCAGCATGGGCCCAACAAGGGCTCACATCCAGGACAGTTTGCTGATCCATGAGCTCAGTGGATTGGTCCCCCAGCTCTGGTTCTCTCAGGGTTGGCTCTCCAGGTCCAGCAGCAGAAGACCAGCTCAGCAATATAACCTGCATCTTTCAAAACCTGGTGGCCCAACTGGAATCCCTGCAGGTTCGTACACCTTCACCGGCACTAGCATCTGGAACCTATGCGCCACATCTTCCATCGCCGCCCAGGTATGTCAGGGACCCTAGGGCCTGCTGGCGTTTCGTCAACCAGTGCAGAATGCACTTTGAATTGCAGGCCACCAGCTTCCCCTTAGATTGAACTATAGTGACCTTTATGCTGTCTCTACTATCCGGGCCTGCTCTAGCTTGGGCATCACCACTCTGGGAACAGAATGACCCTCTGGTGGAAAATTTGGACAACTTCCTGCAACAATTTCAGCAGGTTTATTTGATGAGCCTGGTTGGGCCCTTATCCGCGGCTACACAGCTGCTCCGCATCAGACAGGACAGTTGCACCGTGGGCAACTAAACCATCCAATTTTGTATCCTGATCTTGGAACTCCATTGGGGTGAATACATCCTGACTGCCATCTTTTGGAAGTGCCTGGCAGAGTGTATTAAAGATTAGTTAGTGGGTCAGGTCCTGCCGTCCACATTACGGGCCTCATTGCCTTGGCCATACATGTGGACCTCCACTTCTAGGAGCGAGTCCGAGAGAGGGAGGCATTCTGCTGGCACTTCAGACTGGCTCCCATGTTTCAGTGGCCTCTAGTCATCATAACAGATGCCTCACCTACTTCTCCTCAAGAAGAGCCAATGTAAGTTGGCAGATTCCACATCACTGATGAAGAGAAACAGATGTGGCAGTGGCTTAGCCTCTATCTCTATTGTGCAACTCAGAAGCACTTTGCCAGCTGTTGCCTCTCTGACCTAGGATAGGTCAGAGAGGCAACCTTAGGTCGGCCCTCACCCTCTCCTCAATTGCTCATGTCAGTTCACTTCTTCTCTCAGACTACTGAGGTGCAAACTGAGGTGTTCTTGGATTCAGGAGCTGGAGGCAACTTTATAGACAAGGTCTTGGTTCACCAATACAATCTCCCTGCAGCAACCCTGGATAAGTCAGCTACTATATCTTTGGTTTATGGTGAACCTCTGCCCGGTTGCCTGTTCTTGGCCACCCTACCTAACATGCCCCAAACGGGGCTCCTATATAAGGAAACTATCTCCTTCTATGTTTTATTCAAGGCTTGCTTTGGCTCATGCTCCATAATCTGTCCATAGATTGGGAAGCTCTGCAGATTGCCTACTGGGGACCGTCCTGCCAGCAACGATATCTCTCCTGGGTCATCCCACCAGTAACCCTAGTTTGGAATCAGATCTCAGACCTCCTTGGTCTTCCTTCTCAGTACCAAGCATTTGCGGATGTTTTTAGTAAAAGGTATACGGAGACACTGCCACCCCACAGGTCTTACAACTGTCCGACTAACCTGCTCTCAGGTAAAATGCCATCTAGGATCAGAGTCTACCCACTATCTGCCCCTGAAACAGCAGCTATGTCCAATTACATCCAGGAAAACCTGAAGCAGGGTTTTATCCCTCCAGCCATGCATTGATTATAGAGGCCTCAATGCTACAACTTGCAAAAACAGATATCCACTGCCCCTAATTATGGAACTGTTTGATCACCTGTGTAGGGCATGAATCTTTACAAAATTGGATGTCAGAGGGCCTACAGCCTCAACTGGATATAGAAGGGGCATGAGTGGAAGACGACAATCAACACTTGTGACGGCCATTATGAATATCTGGTCATGCCATTTGGTCTTTGCAATGCCCCTGCCATCTTCCAACATATGGTCAATGAGATCTTCAGGGACCTCCTTTATTCTCATGTCTAGGTATATCTGGATGATATTCTCATTGTTTCATGTTTCCTGGCACAGCATTGTGCGCATGTAAAACAAGTACTGCAGAGACGCCGAGAGAATCACTTATATGCCAAACTCATAAAGTGTACTTTTCAGCTGCATGAACTGCCATTCTTGGGCTATATTATCTCCTAGTGTAATCTGCACATGGACCCAGAGAAAGTGAAGGCCATTCAAGACTGGCCCCAACCCATCAGGTTCAAGGCCTTGCAACGATTTCTTGGCTTTGCCAATTATTACCGGCAGTTTGTGCATGGATACTCCTCTCTGTCTGCCCCTCTCACTGCTCTTACAAAGAAGGGAACCAACACCTGACATTGGTCTGAAGAAGAGATTCAAGCCTTCCGTCATTTCAAGCAAGCACTCCTCAGATATCCTTGTCTCCAACACCCGGATCTGTCTAGACCTTTTATCATGGAGGTAGATGCCTCTGCCACTGGGGTAGGGGCTATCCTTACTCAACACAATGATAAAGGAACCCTCATACCTTGCTTCTTCTTTTTTAAGAAATTCACTCCCATGGAAAGGAATTATATCATTGGAGACAGAGAGCTCCTAGCAGTGAAACTGGCTCTGGAGGAGTGGCACCATCTATTAGAGGGGGCTAGACACCCAACCACGATCTTCACAGATCATAAATATTTTCAGTATCTCCAACAGTCCCAGTGCTTAAACCCATGTCAGGCCTGGTGGTTTTTATTCTTCAACCGCTTCGATTTCAAATTCAGGTACCATCCAGCAAAGAAGAACTAGTAGGCTGATGCCCTTTCGCAGTCCTTCAAAACAGAGGATTCCATGGATCCTCCTCTCCACATCATTGATCCAGCAAGAATCGTGATCACCCCAGCAGTACCTATCCCACCTGGGAAGACAGTGGTTCTCAAATGCCTGTGGGAGAAAGTACTAAGATGGGTCCATGATTCCAGTCTGTCTGCCATCCTGGGGTCGCTAAAATTATGGAACTGTTTCTTCGCCCCTACTGATGGCTGTTGCGCCCGTCGGTCGCAGACAGCTGTGCCCTCTATTGCTCACCTTTTTTCTGCCTGACTCAGTTCCCTTTGGGAAGATGGCTGCCTCCGCTTCTCCATGCTGACCGCTCCAGCGTCCCCGGTCTGGCATGGGCGATTGCATTCGCCATCTTTCTCCCGGAGTCACTCTGATGCTGGCAGAAGTAGTAGTAGAGAATCCCCGAGGAGCGGAGGTCCGGGACAAAATAAGGCCCCCGAGGAGTGGGTACCTTAGGCTTCCTTATAGGTGGTAGACAACCCCAAGGGGTAGACAGGAGCAAGGCAAAGTCCCCGAGGAGTGGGTACCTTAGGCGTCCTTGTTGGTAGTTGGTAACCCTGGAGGGTGTAGAGAAGCAGGCAAGGCCCCCGAGGAGCGGGTACCTAAGTCGTCCTGGAGCAAGAATACACAGAGTGGAGGTGTCTGGTAACATACAGAGATCAGCTTGGAGGATTCCTTGCTAACTCGTATTAGGAATTGTGAATGGAGTTTAAATATCAGAGCTTATGATGTCATGCGGTGGGGACGCCCCCGAGGTTCCCGCCATGACGCTCGTAAAGGACGGGGCTGTGCGTGCATGCCCTAGATGACTCTGGGAGAAAGATGGCGAACGCCATCGCCCATGCCGGACCAGGGACACCGGAGGGGTCGGCGTAGAAAAGCGGAAGCAGCCATCTTCCCAAAAGGAACTGAGTCAGGCAGAAATGAGCAATATAGGGCGCAGCCGTCTGCGACCGATGGGCGCAACAGTACCCCCCTTCCAAGGGCCCCGCCCAGGGGGTTTTTGCTTATGAGGATGAGACTGATGGAAGCAACGGATCATGTCTTTATCCAGGATATTGGCCATGGGCTCCCAGGAGTTCTCCTCCGGTCCGTATCCCTTCCAGGAGATAAGGTACTCCCATCGTTTATCTCTTTTGCGTACATCCAGTATATCATCAACGGTATACGCAATATCCTCTTCGGCATCAAGCGTTGCTGGCTCTGGGGCTTTGTTGGAAAACTCAGACAGGATGAGAGGTTTCAGTAGTGCCACATGGAGTGGTAGTACTCACTCCATTTCTGTCTCTGCATTGTCTCATCTCTCTCTACTTAGATCCTCCGCCTACCCAGCATCGTGGACCACTACCAGATCTACTCTCATTGGCCTTTCCATCTAGGCCTGGATTCTCGGCCTACCCCGCTTCGCGGACCACTACTGGACCCATCTCCCTCTCGGGACCTGGTGAGACTGTGTAACTGCTCTGCAGCCTTCAGACGGAACTTTGCCATCAGACACCTCCTCTTCTGGCTGGGATCATTGCCCGTTCCTCGGGCTACCATCAAATTTGCAGTATAATAAAGACTAATTTTCTCTGTGTCCATCTCTGCTTGGAGCTAGCCTATTGCTGCAAGTCCCTGCAGGGCTCCGCCCTGTGGGTGGTGCCATCTCTTGCAGCGACCATGGGTCTACACCTCAATGTCCAAAATACAACAATGGCCTCACATAAGGTGTGATGTGTGACACTACGGAAAGTCCTATCCCAATTGTGCAGTAAATAAGAGCTCCCACACTCACTTTTAGCAGCTGTTACAGCCATTGCCAGACCCCAAGAAACCCTGGACCCATATGGCCATGGACTTCATCACTGACTTACCTCTCTCTAATGGCTGTACTTCCATTTGGGTTGTAGTGGACTGATTCTCCAAGATGGCTCATTTTATACCTATCCCTAGACTTCTATCAGTGTCAGAATTGGCTTGTCTCTTTTTCCAGCATATCTTCTGACTCCATGGCTTACCTGAACACATTGTCCTAGATCGAGTACAATTCACAAATCGCTTCTTGAAAAACCTGTGCAAAAAGTTTGGAATCTCTTTGGACTTCTCATCCTCATACTACCTACAAAATAATGGACAGATGGAGAGAACCAACCAAATCCTTAAGGGATTCTGAGAGCCTACATAAATAAATGGCAGGATGATTGGGCACCTCTCCTCCCCTGGGTAGAATTCTGCCATAACGACCACGTTGGGGACCCCATGGGATCATCTCCATTCCAGATCCTATATAGCAGACATCCACGGGTGCTACTTCCTATTCTGGTAACAGCTCCATGCCCCACAGTCAATGCCATGACCTACAACCTTCGAGAGTTGTAGCAAAAGATCCATCAACTTCTTACCGCAGCTGCTGAGAGATACAAGAAAGAAGTGGATAAAAGGCATCGGCCGGCACCTCATCTCAAACCTGGTATGGTTGAGTACCCACAACCTACGGCACAAGAATCCTTCTACGAAGTTTTCACTGTGTTTCGTTAGGCCATTCCCAATCCTTCGTCAAAGGGTCCAGTGTCTTATCAATTAAAAATACCACCTACTCTCAAAGTCCACATTTACCATGTCTCGCGTCTCAAACCTCTATTCCTGTCATGGCCCTCCTGACGTCCTCCCAACCCTGTGGAGGTAACTTTGGAGGAGAACACGGAGTATGAATTCAGGAGATCCTCAACTGCATGCAAATACGGAGCAGACTCCACTACTTTATATCATGAAAGGACTTCAGCTCTGAAGAAAACACTTGGGAACACGCCTCCAATGTCCAAGCCCCCGACTCACTAAGGAGTTTCCTTGACACTTTCCCCAGAAGCCTAAGCCAAGAGGCCTGGGGAGGAGGTTAGAAGTGAGGGTACTATAACTTTTGGCTGGTCGTGGGGATGTCCCGCAACCGGCTGCACTCACCCCAGGATGCCAGTAGCCCACCCCGACACCATGCTTCCTCCTGCATAGCAAGGATGCTGCCAGTTGCTGCCTTCCTCCACCCGCCTTTGCTGTCTCTCGGTGCACCAACTTATGAAAGCCCCATGGCGGGAAAGCCCTGCTGCAGCATCTCATCATGACATCTAACTGCCTGCCCCAATCTTGGCCTGGAACCGGATACCGTTGACCTCTGCCCATGTCTCAACTTCACTTGATCACTTCTTGCAGGACCCTCACCTAAATCCTGCTGGCCTCTGGAACCCAAAGGCTCAACCTATGGGGAATAAGGCTGGTATGGGTGAAGCCCCAGCTCCAGTCCCAGTGAGAGCAAGTCCAGCAGCTGTCACCGTGGGCCTAGCAGGTACATCTGCTAGGCTGCATCCACCATACCACAGCCCAAGGGCTCACATCTGTGATACTCCCCTCCCCATCTATAGTTGTCTTTCCTGTTTCACCCTAACCAGTAAATGGAGTTCTTCATACCTGCAGCAGCCTCCTCTGCTGCTCAGGGCCTCTTAAATCTTGCAAAATCTATGAGGCCCCATAAAGCTCCTACCACAAAACAATAGTTCACGGGGAGTATTATGCATGTTTCTCCTTCATGTCTCATCACGACAGATTGTAGGAAAGCTCTGAGAAACTATAATCTGATTTTTATTTTGGAAGCTGTCAATTGTTAGCGGAGTGACTCTCTACCTCCTCCTGCCCCCCCCCCCCCTGGCATGAGCTGTGTTAGCAAATATGGCACAAACTGGAAATGATGTCACAAGAGACTCCCAATCATTGGCCAATCAGATACCAATGTACGAGATGCCATTTGTAACATCATTTCCCACCTGGGCTGTTCCAGGAAGTGGAACTGTGGGAGGACAAACCTGCAAGGTTACTTTTACCCAAGGCAGCCCTGTCCTGTGCTATCTAGACAGACTTCGTATGCACCAGGCGCTGAATGGCAAACACCGGTCGGAAGTCCAGATTGTGTTTGCCCCATCAAGTGCACAGAGTGCAATCAGGGCCGGTGCACATCTCCAGTTCCTCCAGGCTCAATTTGATCTCTTAGCCACTGAAGGCATGATTAAAACACTGCAAGCTCGAGTTATTAATAGCACATGCTACAGCTAAACCTGCGCCTTCGGGGGCAGGATGTCTTTCAGGGAAAGAGCAGGGATGTGTCTGGAATAAATCAGAAATCCAGGCGCATCTGGCTGCGGTGTTTATGCACTGAGGGCAAGTATTGCCCAATCCCCAGAGCCACTCGAGACATTCAAATACCTCAAAGAGGGGCCGGATTGCCAATTAGGTAAAGCAGCACCTGCTAGGGGTGCCTGCTGTCTGGAGAGCGCCCAACATCTTTAAGGGGGGTCAGTTCTAGAGGAGAAAAAGCCACTGCGGATGGAAGAGGTGGCAGTGGCCACCAAATGGGTTGCATATTTGGAGGGGGGGAGGGGAATCCGCCCTTTCCTCTGAGGGGGGACCCCCCTCTCCCCGTGCCTGCTTCTAGGAACCCATAAGAAGTGATTCTGGCACTGCCTCAAAGGTATTAATAATGTACAAGAAGCAAACCTTTTGTATGAGGCTCCAAAGGGGGAGAGTCAGGAGTAATATCAGCAAATATTTCTTCACTGGATGCATGGAACGGCCTCGGAGCGGAGAAAAAAAGAGTAGCAGAATTCAGCAAAGCCTGTTACAAGCAGAGAGGACCCCCTAGTTGTGAAGAAGGGAGTGCAAAAGTGAAGCTGAACTGGGGCAGGCTAGATGGGCCCTACGGTCCTTATCAGCCATCAAATTCTGTTACTAGAGAGAGAGGGGGGCAGCTGAAGCCCAGGACCTGCGGGCTTTCAAAAGTTAATAATCCTCATTCCGACACTTCCTCTACTCAAGATTTCTCTCTTTCTATATTGTTCTGGCTCTGGTCTAGGCCAGACGTAGGGTCACCAGCTGGATTCAGCTTTCCCTGACAAAAAAAGAGCCAGTCCCAGCTTTTCCCCCTTGTCTCCCTGGTCTTCAAGCTCCCACTTTTCTTAGGGAGATCAGGATTTAGACCGTGCCATGGGGTAAAACCAGGAGCAGATCAGCCTGTCAGGAGCATTTTGACCAGAGTATCCAAGCAAGCACTGAAAGTCAACGTGCAAAGGGTTGGAGAGAGTTAGGAGGGCATGGAGTGATGGATTTACTTGTCCAAAACCTTCACACAGTAGTTTCCTCACCTTTGTCACTGCCACGGCACAGGCCTGGCCGAAGATCTCTATTAGCTGCTGCCGCCCGAAGCGATAATCTTCCAGTAACTCCTTCTCAATGGCTTCTGCCTCTTCTTTGCTAGAAAGCAAGAGGAAAAGGATTTATGGGCTGAGGATAAGCATTGGATCCAGGAGGTGCTGAGCATCTCACGGTGTCCATCAGATTATAAAGCATGAGATAACAGAATAAAAAGTGAGACCACAGCCACTGTCTAATGGAAGAAGAGAGGCGAAGAAGTTCCCCCTCTGAATCTTTTAATTTGCCTTTTCAGGAAGGAAATAAGAGTGAGACAAGAAGAAGGCCTCAAGCTGGCCACCTCATGGCACTATGGGCAATGTGTTCCTCTCAGAAAGCAATTTTGATGCCGTCTGCAATCGCTCATCCTAGAGAAAGAAAACATGTTGGGCAGTATAAGAGGCTGTGACCCCCCCCGTCTGTGTCTCGTTCCCCCACCCCCGATTAATCACTCTGAACTCAGCTCAGGAGGAGGCCATGGCTCAGCATCACAGATTTGCCTTCGCTAAAATAAAGACATTGAAAAACAAAGAAGGTGAAAGTAGTGCAGTGGTGACGGGCAAAGCACAGAGACCGACACCTCCCAGGCCCTTCCCCGGGATTAGCAGCCCCTGTTCCCATCCAGGGGAGCTCTGCTCCTCCGAGAGCTCCTGCAGCAAAGTCAGGACTGAACTGAAATCTCAGCATAACAGGGTCAGAATGAGACATAAAAAGCGCGCAATCCAAACTTGAGACAGCTGGGAGAGATCTGGGGAATGAGCCTTCCCGGTTTACCCTGTACTTATTAGCAACTTAGGGCAAGTTTTTCTGTGCAAGAAAGCAAGTCCAGGTATCAGCCAACCTGAATATCATGCACTGTGCAAAGGGTCTGCTGAGGGCCAATGCTTTACCTTTCATGGGAGGTTTCATCCGCCCACACGGGCCCGGGTACGGGTTTGTGTCCTCAGTGGGCTCAGGTGGTAGGACGTCATCCCACGGCCAGCCCTCACCTCATATTCTACAGATTTTCAATCTCACTTTAAAGTGCAAGAAGAGACCGTCCTCGGCTCCTCAGCTCATGGCTCTCATCTTACGTTTGATTTTACAAAGGGGAGGAGCACCAAAACATCACACAAAACAAAAATACTAAATATATTTTTATGTAGTTTGTTTTAAAAGGATACTCCAAAAAAACATCAAGTGATCCTGTCAGCAGCTATTACCCGTTTGCAAAATGAAAGCAAATTAATCATAAAATCTATCTAAGGAGGATAACGAGAAACCCACCCTTCACATTTTCCAAAAATCCACCCCACAAAAAGAGCAGGAAAAACTCTGTATAGTCCTGGGGGGGAAAAAAACAGGATTATTTTAAATTACTTTGGCAACACACCACATGCAAAATTGTCAGGCCAATGAAGTAATCTGAAGATGGACTTTTTTTTACGCTATTTTTTGGGTGGCACAAAACAAAAAAGTAGGAAGTCGTTCCTGATCCTTTGCTTCCCTCTAGTGGTCGCAAACCTGAACTGCCCCTCAAGCTGCAAGGAAGGATGAGAAGGTAAGCTACGTGGACGGACTTATTAGAGAGGAGTCACTGAACACAGACCTGAGTCACAAATCCTGCCTTCACAGTCCTGGGGCATCAAGAGAGCCCTTAAAGCAGAGAGCAAGGACAGCATATTTAAAGCAATCCCACTAAAGAACCAACAAAACATTTCATTAAACTGTAGCACAAAAACTAACCCCTGGATCTGCGGTGCCCCGTGTCCCATTATCGACCACTTTGGAAACACCCAACAGGTGACCAGTAAAAGAGAAAGGAGAGGGACCGAGGGGCTTCTGGGTTTTTTTTTTGTTTTTTTTTAGCAACCAATTAATTCAACGTTTTGTTGTTACTGTTAAAGAAAAGAGAAGGATTTCAGAAAGCTGTCCTCTGCTTGTTCTGGCAAAATTAAAAACTGCTAAGGGAGGCCGCAGAGTGGTCCCGCACCCTCTCACCCGTCACCCCAATTCCTGATTCTAATAGAGAAACATGGACCAACATTCTTGCATAAAGGATTTCTCTCCTCAATTAAATGACACCTAAAAGCCCATTTTTAGGCTGTTTTTAAATCTTCAACCCTGATTCTTGGTCTCCCCGAAATCTCATTTATCCTGTTTGTATGTATTCACTAGATTGTAAGCTCCAGGGCGCAGAGACTGTCTCTTGTATGTGTGTGTATCTATACAGTGCTCTGTGTAGCTGCTAGCACTATGGTATAAGTTGTTTTAAGCAAACACAGACACCCACTCTCCCTCACACACATGCAGACACAGATACATACATATATACACAGATCTATGTACACACGCAAGCGCACACACACAAACACGCACACACAAATGCAGACAGATATATAAATATATATACGCAGACCTATGTGCAAACACGCACGCACACGCACACACGTGCAAACACACATGCAGACACAGATATATACTTATATATGCTGACCTATGTGCACACGCACACACACACATGTGCGCACACACATGCAGACACAGATATATACATATATATATATGCAGACCTATGTGCACATGCACACACACACGTGCACACACACATGCAGACACAGATATATACATATATATATATATGCAGACCTATGTGCACACGCACACACACATGTGCACACACACATGCAGACACAGATATATACATATATATATATATATGCAGACCTATGTGCACAAGCACACACACACGTGCACACACACATGCAGACACAGATATATACATATATATATATGCAGACCTATCTCCACACGCACACACACACGTGCACACTCACATGCAGACACATATATATACATATATATATATGCAGACCTATGTGCACATGCACACACACACACGTGCACACACACATGCAGACACAGATATATACTTATATATGCAGACCTATGTGCACACGCACACACACACATGTGCACACACACATGCAGACACAGATATATAAATATATATATATATATGCAGACCTATGTGCACATGCACACATACACGTGCACACACACATGCAGACACAGATATATACATATATATATATGCAGACCTATCTCCACACGCACACACACACGTGCACACTCACATGCAGACACATATATATACATATATATATATGCAGACCTATGTGCACATGCACACACACACACGTGCACACACACATGCAGACACAGATATATACTTATATATGCAGACCTATGTGCACACGCACACACACACATGTGCACACACACATGCAGACACAGATATATAAATATATATATATATATATGCAGACCTATGTGCACATGCACACATACACGTGCACACACACATGCAGACACAGATATATACATATATATATATATGCAGACCTATGTGCACACACACATGCAGACACAGATATATACATATCTATATATATATATATGCAGACCTATGTGCACACGCACACACACACATGTGCACACACACATGCAGACACAGATATATAAATATATATATATATATATATGCAGACCTATGTGCACAAGCACACACACACGTGCACACACACATGCAGACACAGATATATACATATATATATATGCAGACCTATCTCCACACGCACACACACACGTGCACACTCACATGCAGACACATATATATACATATATATATATGCAGACCTATGTGCACATGCACACACACACACGTGCACACACACATGCAGACACAGATATATACTTATATATGCAGACCTATGTGCACACGCACACACACACATGTGCACACACACATGCAGACACAGATATATAAATATATATATATATATATGCAGACCTATGTGCACATGCACACATACACGTGCACACACACATGCAGACACAGATATATACATATATATATATATATGCAGACCTATGTGCACACACACATGCAGACACAGATATATACATATCTATATATATATATATATGCAGACCTATGTGCACACGCACACACACACGTGCACACACACATGCAGACACAGATATATACATATATATATATGCAGACCTATGTGCACATGCACACACACACGTGCACACACACATGCAGACACAGATATATACATATATATATATGCAGACCTATGTGCACATGCACACACACTCGTGTACACACACATGCAGACACAGGTATATACATATATATATATGCAGACCTCTGTGCACACGCACACACACACATGTGCACACACACATGCAGACACAGATATATACATATATATATATATGCAGACCTCTGTGCACATGCACACACACTCGTGTACACACACATGCAGACACAGATATATACATATATATATATATATATATGCAGACCTCTGTGCACATGCACACACACAGATAAAGGAATGCAAACTTGCCACAACTCAAAGCGCCCCAGCACCTCCCAACCTTCCTTCCCAGAAGCTTTCTCCAGAGTAAAACGGGAAGACATTTTTCATAATCAAAGCTTAAACGGGTCACAGAAGAAGCCCAACAATTTGCAAAAAATGCTCCTGTTCTCATCTTTTTTTTTTTTTTTTTTTAAGATTAGACTGTTAACTGCACAGGCAACCAAACTTATTGTGAAATTTCAGAAACATTTTCAAAAACATTTTTTCTATAATTAAAATGAAGTTCAGTGTCAAAAATCTGAGAAATAGTTTGAGAATATAGAAATATGGGGTGTTTGGGATCGTATATGACTGCTAACTAGATGGTGTGCCAGTTGCTACCTGTAACAATTAAGCCTTGATACTGTTAATGCAACTCCATCATTGCTCTCTGCTTCAACGGCAGTGGGAAAAGGGGAATCTGATTCAGACAGCAACCAACGAGGGTCCTGACGTTTGCAGTTTGGGAAACAAATAAACACGGGGGCAACTACCCTTAATCACTAAGCCTGATACTTTTGATGCAACTCCAACATTGCTCTCTGCTTTCACGGCAACAGTTAAGGGAAATTGGATTCAAACAGCATCCGACGGCCCTGACTTTAACGGTCTGGTAAACTGATAAGCATGGGGGTAGCCTGCACAGGGCAGCAGATACTGGCATAAGCTTGCTGGGCAGACTGGGTGGATCATTTGCTCCTTTTCTGCTGTCATTTCTGTGTTAACAAGTCACCTAAATTCACTGTGACAAACATTATACACATATAACCCAATAATAAAAATACAACTTTATTGAAATAAGGAACATTTTTCAGAAATTTCACATATATTGTTCCCTCGCTGGATAAACTATTTTTTTTGTACGTTAATTAATTCATTTCCCATAAGCATTCAGTCTTTGGTGCCTTTGCTAGCGGCCCCTTAGTGCCAGCTGTGGCCACATTAGTGTCGTCCGTGATCTGAATTGGAGGGAAATCATTTCACGCAGGTCACCCACATTAGCCATTGGGTCACAGTGCTGACAAAAGAGCCGTGCCACCTACTCTATTATAAAAAAAAAAAAAAAAAAAGGTTCTAACGCAGGCAAACACCATTATGGAAAGTGCCCACGTGTCCCGCGGTCCTTTCAGAATCAAAGCGCTTGTAATTAGCTGCATTACCGGTACAGCCGCGTGAATCAATCGCCCCTTTCTGCAGGCTGGTGCAGGAGACGGTTCTGCTGCTTCATTAGGGCAGTATTGATCCCTTCCGGGGAGCTCTGCTTCACGCATGTCTGCAGCTGGGCCTCAGGGAAGGGAAAGGGAAGGAGGTCACCTGGGGTGACGGGAAGCTGAGGTGCCAAGGAGGGAGCACAAGGGCAAGGCTATAAATGCCACTTGAAGGAGCCCTGCTCTCCTCGCCCGAGACCCATCCTGCAAACCCCCTTCTTGTATTAGTGCCTTCAGTACGGATCCCGTACCAGGGCTTCCCAAACGTTTAGCCAATGTTGACCCCACTTTAGCCCTTGAAAATTCACACGACCCCCAGAGGACGCCCAAGCCTAATCCGTGGGGGGGGGGGGGGGGGGGGGGTTCGCCTCCAACAATCCCTCCCGCTCACCATTCCTGCACTCCAACCGATCCCCCCTCTCTCAACCTCTGCCCCTCCAGCTGATCCCCTCTTACATCCCCCAGTTCCTCTCCCCTTCCCAGCCTAGCCGCTCGCTCATCCTCCCCACTGAACCTCTCACCTCCAAGCCATTTTTGTAACCCCAATTGATCATCTGTCATCCCTCTCTCTTTTCTCACAAACCTCCCCAATTGATTCTCTCACCCCTAGCTCCACTCTTGCACCCCCCCCCCCCTCACCTTCCATAGCCAATCCCTCTCCCACTGATCCAACCCTCAAACCGTTCCTGTATCTGATCCCTCCCTTCAAACAGCCCCCATCCCACACATCCCCTTGACTAGGATCAGCAGCAGCATTTTCCTTTGGGCCTCAGGTGATAAGTGGATGACAGCTAGTGGGAAGAGAGGGCAGGCTGATGATGACAGGGCAACATTTTTCTCTTAGGTAAGTTCAGTGATGGGAGAGGATAGAGAAGAAGGGACAATCTGCACAGACCTGTGCACACTCTGCCCACTCTTCCCCAATGGCTGGTCCAATGCCTGATGTTGATCTGCAAATGGCAGCAGCATCAGTAATGAAAGTCAGCACAGGATCTGTGAGGCAGTAAAAGCTCACAGGCCCTGCTGTGGCCCCAGTCCCTCCTCACACGTGGCTTCCTGTTAACGTGGAAACTCAAGCGAGGGCGGGACCACTGCAGGACCTGAGAGTGCACGCCAGCTCAAAGATCCCATGCTGGTTTCCACTACTTCTGCTGCTGGTGATGACTGGAGAGGACTGCCCTGTGAGGCCTTTGTGACCCCGGCTGGAGGTTTTGTGACCCCATTTTGGGAAGCTCTGGCCTATACCTTGCCTGGACTGCCAGGTCGGTGCTGGGAACCCACGCTCTTCCCGGAGCTCCACCCCCCCTCCGGGGACTGTTATCAGGGCCTTTGTCAGTACAATCAATGGCCAGCTCCTCCCTGAGTGTGCTCCTCAGACATAGTCATTAACTCCCTATAAGGTCTGCTCACCCAGTCAGGGTCAGCTCCAGGGCAAATGGCGCCCTGGACGAAAAGTGCTCCCACCCACTTGATGGTGCCCCCTCCCAATACTGGGATTCTCTTTAACTGCCCTCCCCCATTAAATACACCCCCCCCCAATCAAGGACCCTCCACAGCCCCAGTATGAACCCCCAGACCTCTCCCCCGCACACATACACAGCATTCCTTGGTAGTTTTATGGTCCCCCTCCCACCCCCCTGGATCAACTGGCCCCTTCTTACCTAAAAGAGACTTCTTGGTAGTCGAGTGACAGCCCCGAGTGCCCCCTAGTTTGGAGCCATTTTGGAAAATGGATTCAACCAGCCCAGAGGTAGGGGGCACTCCAGGCTGAAATAAGACTTCCAGGGAGTCTTATTTTATGTAAGCAGGGGAGAGGAGGTGTAGGGGATCCAGGGGAATGGAAAGGGTGGGGGGCACTAGACTACTACCAGGGAGTGTTCTTTGAGGTAAGTTGGGGGGGAGGGGGGTAGGGCGCGGGAGAGGATCCACCATGGCCACACTGGGGCTCTTTTTGGCCGCAGCTGATTGGCGTTTGCCGCAGTGGGATGGGATCCGCCATGGCCATACTAGGATTCTCTTATCCCGCCACAGCGAGACTCTCTTCCATTGTGGCAGGATGAGTGATGCTGGTATGCCCAGGGCGTCCACCAGCAATCATGCAGCTCACCCTAACCCAACGCTGGCTCTACATCCAATCAAAGACCATTTACTCCTGTGCTTCTCAAGCCTGTCCTGGTGACCTCACGACCAGTCGGGTTTTCAGGATATCCACTAGGAATATGCTTGAGATACATTTGCATACACTGGAGACCTAGCATATGCAAATTTATCTCATATATATTCTTTTTTTTTTTTTTTTTTCAGAGGAAAGCATGCTTTAGAACAAGAGATTATCAAATATGGTCCCAAGGGTGGATAGACTCGGGAGTTACATTACAAAATACAGAAAAGATGGTGGGTGCATGAAATGCACTCCCTGGGGAAGTGGTGGAGGCAAAAGCAGAGAACCTGGGATAGACAGAGAGGATCCCTAATGGTGAAGACGTGAGGGGGAAGTCAGAGGTTTGTGGCATTACCTCAGGAATAAAACTGGGCAGCTGGATGGGACGAATCATCTTTATCTCCTGTCAGATTCTCCATTTCTTCTTTACTCTACATTTATCAGAAACGTAAATCTGGTACCCTGTGTTGTGTTCCCCTAGATCAACACCAGGGGCTACCAAAGACCATCTATCAGATTTTTTTGAAAGTGTAAATAAACCTGGAGATAAGGATGAACCGGTTGATAGAGTATATTTGGATTTTCAGAAGGCATTTGAGAAGATTCCCCTTGCGTGGTTCCTGGGGAAATGAAAAAGTCATGGGATAGGAGGCAGCGTCCTATTATCAGGCGCTTAATATTAATTTATTCACTCCTTCACTTATTGCGGACTCGGCCCTTCACTGCCACATGTCAGTGAAAGGACAGATCACTTTTCAGAACGCTGTCCTGAAAGGGGATTGGTCCTTTTCACTGACAAATGTCAGTCGAAAGGACCAATTGGGAACAGCCTTTTTTGGCCGCTCAGATCTGTGCTGGCGTTAATTTCTGAGCTTACAAATGTGCGGATTGGGCTCACATTTTTTCATCTGCATTGAGGGGAATACATAATAGTGCTCATCAACATGAATTTACATGTGATGAGCGCTGTTGTCTACGCGGGCGGTGGGGCGCGCGTTTTGGACGCGCTAACCCCGTTTTGCATCGGGAGTTATGGCCGTGTGCCCAAAACGCGCGTCCAACCATGTGTTGAGCTGTGTGCTGCAGCCAGCGCACAACACTACATCGGCCTGATTATTAGCCAGGTAGACTAGGGAAAGCCATTGCTATCCCTGAGAGTAACAAGAAATCGCTGTCAGGGCCTTGTGTCCTGGATTGGCCACTGTTGGAGTACGGCTTGATGGACCTTGTTCTGACCTGGCGTGGCATTTCTTATGATGTTCTAAAGTCCAAAATGGCCCATTCAGTCTGCTCAGTGGTCATTGGTCCCCTTTGAGTAGATGTGCACACAAATTCCCATCTGGGATCCATCATCCCCTCCAGATCTCCCTGTGTGTCTTTTAGGGTTGCAGCTGCTGCTCCATGTAGGTTGTCCCCATGACTTCTAGGAAGCACAATGCAGTCATGTCACTGCTGCTCTGTGCAGATTACCCCAGTGCTTCATTACCATTCTCTTGCCACTAGGGATCCTCTGTGCTTATCCCATGCTTTTTTGAAATACATTACTGTTTTTGTCCCCTCTGTATCCTCTGGGAAGGCGTTCCAGGCACCCACTATCCTCTCCATGAAAAAATTATATCCTGGCATAGTTCCTGAGTCAATCCCCTTGGGGCTCAACATGATGACCCCTAGTTCTAGGCCTTCTTTTCCTTTGAAAAAGATTTGCTTCTTATTTATTATTTGGATTTATTACCTGCCTTTGTGAATAAGGAAGTCACTCAGTTTTGCATTAATACCTTTCAGGTATTTAAATGTCTCTGTCTTATTCCCCA
Organism: Rhinatrema bivittatum; assembly: GCF_901001135.1. Taxonomy (NCBI): domain Eukaryota; kingdom Metazoa; phylum Chordata; class Amphibia; order Gymnophiona; family Rhinatrematidae; genus Rhinatrema; species Rhinatrema bivittatum. The sequence goes on from NC_042622.1 coordinate 226,020,695, forward strand.
CAACTCCCCTCTCTTCTAGAGTATACACATTGAAGTCCTTCAGTCTCGTCTCACAGGGCTTCTGAATCAAACCGTGCCTCATCTTGGTTGCCTCTCTCTGGACCGTCTCTGGCCTTTCCATGTCCTTTCTGAGATAACGGCCTCCAGAATGAGCACGGTAGTCCGGGGGAGGCTTTACCAATGCCTAACAATATGGCTCTTCTGATATCAAACAGGCCAGAAGCAAAATGGCTCTTAAGGTTGTCAAATCAGCCAGAATAATCTAATCATACGCCAGGCATGACCTTAATTTTTCATGTTGCATGTAAAAGTTCTTACTGTAAATTGTTCATTGTATATTACATAGATACATTGTTTGCAGTACTTAAAGTTTTAAACTTAGAAGTCCCTGCAGTTCATCAGAAGAGGAAGAATTCATTCATGAAAAGTGCACAGCTCGTTGAAAAGCTTTACGATCCAATCCGAGTCACGGCCTAATAATGCCAGCCGGTATCGCCTCGCCTACTGACACCAGAGGCGATGCCTTCCATCAGGGGACAGATATCATGCCAACGGGCATGTTCTCTCAAAGTCTGAAAGACTGATTTGACAAAGAGCCATGTTACTTGTTGGGCCTGACGGAGACCCGCAGATAATTGACTGACTCTATACTTGCTTAAAAACTCTTTTACTGCCTCATTGGTTATCTATTTTGCTGTCTTGATGACTGTACCTGTTCTGTGCTGGCTGGTTTTCCCTGCGATTATCTGCATGTGCCTTGTTGAAAAAACCTGTTAAAAAAATAAAGAGTATCAAAAAAAACAAACAACCAAAAAACAGAGCCATTTTGCTTGGGGCCAGTTTGATAACAGAAGAGCCATATTTGTTTATGAGACCAGGCTGACCTTATTCTTTCTAAATATTCTTTCTTCACTTCTGTTTGTTGAACGATTGAAACTTAGCTGTCAAGTATTCGGCCACTTCCCTAAGCTTTCTCTGATGACTTCTTAATTCTTTCTACTGCTTGGGGTGTATCCACACCATTGAAAATCTTACTGTCATTTGGATCAAAGACAAACTTGTCCCTTTCACTCCTCTGCCAAAATTGCTCAGAAAGATATTGACCAGAACCGGTCCCAGTCCTTCAGGTACCTCATTTTCCAGAAAAAAAAAAAAAAAAGCAAGGCAATGGCCATTCAGCCAGGCCTTCCCTTAGTCTGTTTGTTATAATCGCACACAATGCTACAGCTATTGTTATTGTCCAATGTACTTGTTAGTGCACTAAAACTGATTGTAATCCGCTTTGAGACCATTCCTGGAAAAAAAAAAAAGCAGACTATCAAATGTGTGTAAAAAAATTTACAACTTTCTCCACTTACCCCTCCCCCTCCTCAGGGTGAGTTCCATTTACCACCACCTAACCTCTTACTAGCTAAAAATCACTGGACTATAACCATCTCATAATGGCAAAAGAAGAATCGTGGGGTGGAAAGACATTACTGCATTCAAAAAGAAAACGTTACTGCAGCAAATCGCGCCACCTTCTCCAGCCCATGAGAAGACAAACCAAGCTTTGCATGGGGGTTCAAGGGTCTTGCATGGAGGCTATAAGAGAGGACTGAGACAGAAAACTAACCATGAAATCTGCCAGGAGACTGCTCTTAGCATCAGCTCCTTCCCTCTTGCCTTTTGTTGTAAATAAGTACTAGAGACATTACTCAGTCTGATGCAACTTCATCAGGCTGCAAAGCTGTAATTAAAGTAATTTTCTGCCGAAAGCATCAGTACCTGTTCATGTCAACACAGCTGACTCTTGTTTTATTTTGTTATTATGAGAAAAGTGGAAACCCAGGAGATGAGTGCCGGGGCACAGAGCTTGTCACCTCAAGGACTGGATGACTCGGAGGAGAGGCCCAGGGATGCAGAGCCTCTAGGACTCGAGGAGGCATGGACAGGCACGGGGAAACACGGCCTGGGGGGCGCTCAGGGGATGGGCGCAAGGACATGGAGCCTGTCACCTCCAGGACTGGATGATTGAGGGGCTTTCATCTCTTATTTGCCAGCTCAAGCTGTTAGTAGCTATAATGATGCTGCTGACTGCAGGTGGATTCCCAGTTCTCACAGGATGACCTTGGTCTAAAAGAAACCTGAAAGCCGAGTACCTGTTAATCTGCAGAGACATTTCCCAGTCTAGCTGTAGGTGCATTAGCAAGGAAAAATCACCTCCTCCTCCTCCTTCCACCTGTGCCATACCTGCAATGGGAAACGTACAGCACTGGTACAGCAGGAGGCTTGGGGCTCAGCGTCAGCTGCTCACTCCAGAGTCTGCTTGGATAAACCATGCTGAAGAGTCTCCATGAGCTGTCCTACAGAGATCTCAAAGTTTGGCCAACTCCAGTCCTCAGGAAGCACAGACAGACCAGGTTTTCAGGATATCCACGGTGACTGTGGATGAGGAGGGAGATTTTCAGGCAGTGTGTATGCAGATCCATCTCATGCACAGTCATCGTGGATAATCCTGAAAATCAGACCTGTTTGGGTCTTTTTTTGTTGCCCAGAGTTGGCAACAGTGCAGAAAGCGAGGAGGGAGGGGGGTATTAAATCAGTGCTGAGGTAGCACTCCTTCCTCACCCCTTTTTATTATTATTATTATTTTTTTTTTTGGAAACAGCAGAAATGTGGTCCCTCCACAGCAAGGTCCCCCAGCCACCTACCTGACACACCTCCACTGATCGCCAGGTCCATCTTCCGTGGGTCTGGAGAAGCGGGCCAGGATGTGATTCATGCCCCGCTGACACCACAGGCTATGTCCTGCCCTCCCTTGTCCTGCAAGAACTCTGAACCCCCCCCCCTTTCAGGTCCTTCAGGGCAACTACAGAGCAAAGAAAGGCTTCAACTAAAACAGCAGCTTCCTGCTCACCGGCTCAGTCCCAAAATAATTAACTGGGAAAGAAAGGATTTTACCCCTGCAAAATACTGTTAATCAAAGGTTTTAGCTATTAAATCCATGTCGAAAGGGCTTTTCTGTCCTCACAGAGAGCGGGGAAGCTGCGCTCAGACACAATTTTGCTTCATTTTCCAGCTCCTGCTCCATCTTTACTGTCAGTTTCCTTGGCAACGCTGGGCTGCAGGACATTGGGAGGGGGTGGGGAGTGTGAATGAAAGGGGACCTCTGATTGGCTGAAGCTGGAGCAGGGCACTTGAGATTGGGGTTGATCTGCAGACTGCAGGCCCCTCAAACGCGGGTAAGAGTGACGTGAGATCCTGGGGCTCTGTCTCCCAGGCTATGCTCTGTCTCCCAAATGGTAGAACCAATAAATCCAAGACTACACCCTGCCTCTCAGCACCCCTGAGCCACACTCTGTCCCCCAAGGATTCAAGCAATACCTGCAGAGGCTGCAGACCAGGCCCTGCCTGCCAAGGCCTCAGCTCCCAGTGCCACATCCTGCCTGCCAAGGACTCAGCCATGATCCTTGGATTACCCTGCCTCCCAAGGGTGCAACCAATACCTATGATCATGCCCCACCACCCAAGGGTTACATCAGAGGTGGCCAACTCCATTCCTCAAGATCTATGAAAAGATCTGGGGGGGGGGGGGTTGTTTTTTTTATATCCACAATGAATATGCATGAGATAAATTTGCATGCACTACCGCAATTGTATGCAAATCTATCTCATTCATATTCATTGTGGATATCCTGAAAAATAGACTTGTTTGCAGCTCTTTAAGGACTGGGGTTAGTCCACCCATGGCACACGGCCCCCTTCCTGGTTTTCTTTTAAACCTCTCTATCCTCTGATCCTTTTCCTCACCCTTCTCTTCCACACACATTTTATTTGGGGATTTATAGCCTTGCTTCCGTTTAGCACAGTGGTTCCCAACCCTGTCCTGGGGATCCCCAGCCAGTCGGATTTTCAGGATATCCACAATGAATATGCATGAGAGAAAATATGAACATAAAAAATTGCCATGCTGGGTCAAGACCAAGGGTCCATCAAGCCCAGCATCCTGTTTCCAACAGAGGCCAAACCAGGCCACAAGAACCTGGCAATTAACCAAACACTAAGAAGATCCCAAGCTACTGATGCAATTAATAGCAATGATTCTTCCCTAAGTAAACTTGATTAATAGCGTTAATGGACTTCTCCAAGAACTTATCCAAACCTTTTTTGAACCCAGCTACACTAACTGCACTAACCACATCCTCTGGCAACAAATTCCAGAGCTTTATTGTGCGTTGAGTGAAAAAGAAATTTCTCTGATTAGTCTTAAATGTGCTACTTGCTAACTTCATAGAATTCGAAAATGTAAATAACCGAGTCACATCTACTCGTTCAAGACCTCTCATGATCTTAAAGACCTATATCATATCCCCCCTCGGCTGTCTCTTCTCCAACCTGAACAGCCCTAACCTCTTCAGCCTTTCCTCATAGGGGAGCTGTTCCATCCCCTTTATCATTTTGGGCGCCCTTCTCTGTACCTTCTCCATCACAACTATATCTTTTTTGAGATGCGGCGACCAGAATTGTACACAGTATTCAAGGTGTGGTCTCACCATGGAGCGATATAGAGGCATTATGACATTTTCCGTTCTATTAACCATTCCCTTCCTAATAATTCCTAACATTGTTTGCTTTTTTAACTGCTGCAGCACACTGAGCTGACAATTTTAAAGTATCCACTATAATGCCTAGATCTTTTTCTTGGGTGGTAGCTCCTAATATGGAACCTAACATCGTGTATCTACAGCAAGGGTTATTTTTCCCTATATGCAACACCTTGCACTTGTCCACATTAAATTTCATCTGCCATTTGGATGCCCAATCTTCCAGTCTTGCAAGGTCCTCCTGTAATGTATCACAGTCTGCTTGTGATTTAACTACTCTGAATAATTTTATATCATCCACAAATTTGATAACCTCACTCGTCGTATTCCTTTCCAGATCATTTATATATATATATTGAAAAGCACCGGTCCAAGTACAGATCCCTGAGGCACTCCACTGTTTACCCTTTTCTACTGAGAAAATTGACCATTTAATCCTACTCTCTGTTTCCTATTTTTTAACCAGTTTGTAATCCACGAAAGGACATCGCCTCCTATCCCATGACTTTTTAGTTTTCATAGAAGCCTCTCATGAGGGATTTTGTCAAACGCCTTCTGAAAATCCAAATACACTACATCTACCAGTTCACCTTTATCCACATGTTTATTAACCCCTTCAAAAAATGGAGCAGATTTGTTAGGCAAGACTTCCCTTGGGTAAATCCATGTTGACTATGTTCCATTAAATCATGTCTTTCTATATGCTCTACGATTTTCATCTTGAGAATAGTTTCCACTATTTTTCCCAGCACTGAATTCAGGCTCACTGGTCTATATTTACCCAGATCGCCTCTGGAGCCTTTTTTAAATATTGGGGTTACACTGGCCACCCTCCACTCTTCAGGTACAATGGATGATTTTAATGATAGGTTACAAATTTTAACTAATAGATCAGAAATTTCATTTTTGAGTTCCTTCAGAACCCTAGGATGCATACCATCCGGTCCAGGTGATTTGCTACTCTTTAGTTTGTCAATCTGGCCTACTACATCTTCCAGGTTCACAGTGATTTCGTTCAGTTCATCTGACTCATCACCCCTGAAAACCATCTCCAGAATTGGTATCTCCCCAACATCCTCATTAGTAAACACGGAAGCAAAGAATTCATTTAGTCTTTCTGCAATGGCCTTATCTTCCCTAAGAGCCCCTTTAACCCCTCGGTCATCTAATGGTCCAACCGACTCCCACACAGGTTTCTTGCTTTGGATATATTTTATAAAGTTTTTATTATGAATTTTGCCTCTATGGCCAACTTCATTTCAAATTCTGTCTTCGCCTGTCTTATCAATGTTTTACCCTTAACTTGACAATGCTTATGTTTTATCCTATTTTCTTCAGAAGGATCCTTCTTCCAATTTTTGAAGGATGTTTTTTTGGTTAAAATAGCCTCTTTCACCTCACCTTCTAACCATGACGGTAATCGTTTTGGCTTCCTTCCACCTCTCTTAATGTGTGGAATACATATGGACTGCGCCTCTAAGATTGTATTTTTAAACAATGTCCAAGCATGTTGAACACTTTTAACCTTTGCAGCTGCACCTTTCAGTTTCTTTCTAACAATTTTCCTTATTTTATCAAAGTTTCCCTTTTGAAAGTTTAGTGTTAGAGCTGCAGATTTACTTATTGTCCCCCTTCCACTTATTAGTTTAAATTTGATCATGTTATGATCACTGTTGCCAAGTGGCCCCACCACCGTTACCTCTCTCACCAAATCCTGCGTTCCACTAAGAATTAAATCTAAAATAGCTCCCTCTCTTGTTGGTTCCTGAACCAATTGCTCCATGAAACAGTCATTTATTACATCCAGGAAATTTATGTCTCTAGCAAGTCCTGATGTTACATTTACCCAGTCAATATTGGGGTAATTGAAATCTCCCATTATTATTGCACTGCCAAATTGGTTTGCTTCCCTGATTTCTCTTAGCATTTCATCATCTGTCTGACCATTTTGTCCAGGTGGACTGTAGTATACTCCTATCACTATACTCTTACCCAACACACATGGGATTTCTACCCATATAGATTCTATTGATCATTTAGTCTCTTGTATGATCTTTATCCTGTTGGACTCTATACCCTCCCGGACATAAAGTGCCACACCCCCACCAAGTTGATCCTCCCTATCATTGCGATATAATTTGTACCCTGATATAGCACTGTCCCATTGGTTATCCTCCTTCCACCAAGTCTCTGTGATGCCAATTATGTCAATCTCATCATTTGCTGCTATACACTCTAACTCTCCCATCTTACTTCTTAGACTTCTGGCATTGGCATACAGACATTTCAAAGTGTGTTTTTTGTTTGTTTTAACAACCTGCTTTTTAGTTGTTTGGGATAATTCGGAAATCATTAGCTTTGGTAATTTTTTACATATAGGGATATGGACTATGTTTGCTTTTAATGGAACCTCTCTGTTGGGATGCCCTAACTCTCCTGTTTCATTAGTATCCTTCAAGGATACATTTCTCCGAACCATGCACTGCTGAGTGACTATCGGCTTTCCCCCTTGTTCTAGTTTAAAAGCTGCTCTATCACCTTTTTGAAAGTTAGTGCCAGCAGCTTGGTTCCACTCTGGTTAAGGTGGAGCCGATCCTTTCAGAAAAGTCTCCCCCCTTCCCCAAAAGTTTCCCCAGTTCCTTAGAAAACTGAATCCCTCTTCCCTGTACCATCGTCTCATCCACGCATTGAAACTCTGGAGCTCTGCCTGCCTCTGGGGTCCTGCAAATGGAACAGGAAGCATTTCAGAGAATGCCACCCTGGAGTTTCTGGATTTCAGCTTTCTACCTAAGAGCCTAAATTTGGCTTCCAGAATCTCTCTCCCACATTTTCCTATGTCGTTGGTGCCCACATGTACCACGACAGCCAGCTCCTCCCCAGCACTGTCTATAATCATATCTAGGTGACGCATGAGGTCTGCCACCTTCGCACCAGGCAGGCAAGTTACCAGGCGGTCCTCACGTGCACCAGCCACCCTGCTAGCTACATTTCTAATAATTGAATCACCAACTATGATGGCCGGCCTAACCCTTCCCTCCTGGGCAGTAGTCCTGGGAGACTTGTCCTCAGTGCGAGAGGACAATACATCACCTGGAGAGCAGGTCCTTGCTACAGGATCACTTCCTGCTACACCAGGGTGATGTTTTCCTACTGGGAGACCTTTCTGATCCAAGGCAGCACTGGGGCTGCCAGACTGGATTTGGGACTTGGCTACTATGTCCCTGAAGGTCTCATCAATGTACCTCTCTGTCTCCCTCAGCTCCTCCAAGTCTGCTACTCTAGCTTCCAGAGATTGGACTCGTTCCCCGAGAGCCAGGAGCTCTTTGCACCAAGTGCACACATACAAGCTCTCACCGTCGGGTAAAAAATCATACATGTGACACTCAATGCAAAAGACTGGAAAGTCCCCCTCTTGCTGCTGGACTGCTGCCTTCATCTTAGTTTTATTGAGTTCCTAGTTAAGTTTAAGATACTAAGGGGTAGATTTTAAGAGGCGCGCGAACAGCCTACTTTTGCTTGCGCATCAGACTCAAGCAAAAGTACGCTGGATTTTAGTAGATACGCGCGGAGCCGCGCGTATCCACTAAAATCCTGGATCGGCGCGCGCAAGGCTATCGATTTTGTATAGCCTGCGCGCGCCGAGCCGCGCTGCCTCCCCCCGTTCCCTCCAAGGCCGCTCCGAAATCGGAGCGGCCTCGGAGGGAACTTTCCTTTGCCCTCCCCTCACCTTACCCTCCCTTCCCCTACCTAACCCACCCACCCGGCCCTGTCTACACCCCCCCCTTACCGTTGTCGGGGGATTTACGCCTCCCGGAGGGAGACGTAAATCCCCGCGCGCCAGCGGGCCTGCTGCGCGCCGGGCCGCGACCTGGGGGCGGGTACGGAGGGCGCGGCCACGCCCCTGGGCCGTAGCCACGCCCCATACCCGCCCCCAAAACGCGGCCGACACGCCCCCGAAACGCCGCGTCGACCGGGCCCGCCCCCCGACACGCCCCCCTTCCGAAAACCCCGGGATGTACGCGAGTCCCGGGGCTCTGCGCGCGCCGGGAGGCCTATGTAAAATAGGCTTCCCGGCGCGCAGGGCCCTGCTCGCCTAAATCCGCCCGGTTTTGGGCGGATTTAGGCGAGCAGGGCTCTGAAAATCTACCCCTATGGGAGTTGGAATAAGAGTACTTTAAATTTACAGGTGAATTTACTAATTAATCAGCTAGTATCCTACAAGGGGATGATTAAATTTTCAATAAAGGCTGGTACAATAGTATGATTTAGATAAGACCCAGATTGATTTTTAATGAGAAAGTGTCTCGTGCCTAAAAATTAAGGGTTGAGTAGGTGGGAAAGACAGACACTAGAATTAACTATCTCTGGCTTGCTTATTACCTCAGACACACACAAACTCTAAAGAATATATCCCTTAATTTCACCTTTCACCTTTCACCAAAATTTTATAAGCCCAAAAATTTCTGAGAGCTAATCTTACCAATCCTCTTTAACCACCGTTGAAGGAATCTTCACTCAGTTAATGGAAGGGTTTGAGATTCGCGCGCCATTAAGCGCACACTTTCGGTCCTCCTCTACTGCAAAGGGTGCGGGGCCTCTGGAAGCTGGGGCTGTGGAAGTCAATCCCTGGATGGCTTGCGGTGACCTCTGGACTCCTCTCCCGGGGGATGCTGGGAGCAGTATGCAGATGAGCCTTCCGGTCCTTCTCTACTAAATGTGCATGTTATGGAGGCGGTGCATGCAAATTTTCTCTCATGCATATTCATTGTGGATATCCTGAAAGCCCGACTGGCTGGGGGGGTCCCCAGGACAGGGTTGGGAAAAAAACGTTAGCAAGAAAAGGGTGCAATGGAAGGAGCTGAAACAGAAACCAGGACTGGATGGAGAACGGCCTGGACAGGGCAGGGCAGGGATGGCCAATTCTGGTCTTTAAGATCTTGACACGACCTTATCACTGGTCCAAAAAAAAAAAAAAAAATCATCCCCCACAATGCAGTGCCCTGGCTACTTTTCACCTTTCATCTCAACTGAATGTCATTCTTGCCACTGTACAATAGTTTCACTTCCCAAAAGGCTGCTGTGGTTCCAGCTCCCCTGCCCTGCCCTTTCCCCTTTTCTAGGGCACACAGCACGCCGATGCAAGTATCTGGGGTAGGAGTGTGCAGCAAACTCCCAGCCTGCTGGGAGGATGGGGAGTTGTCAGGACAGACAGCCAAAATTACATGGGGATTATGAGACTCTGCAGAGCGCCTTCTCCTCCTGAGGCTCATCACCCCGGGATAATTACACGGGTTATTTTTATACTGGGCTTTTTTTTTTTTACAGGGAAGTGTCAAGCAGCTTGGCATGCGCTGAAACCTGATCTCTTTCCGCTAGGTATGAGGCGGTGAACCGAGCTGTCACCACTTGCTTACCTACCAGAACAATGGCCCCCAGCTCTCAGGCAGAAAGGGCTGTAAATCCATGCAGACCATCTCCTGCACATCAATTACTTTCTACACTGTGCAGTGTTCCCTCCCCCCCCCCCCCCCCCCGGGGATTATCCACTTGGGCTATCGGGAATGTTCAAGGCAAAGGTTCTCAGGAAAATGAGAGGACGTTACCTGCAAACGGAGCAAAACAACCCTCCCGGGCCACAGTGGAGCCACGGCTTCCACCCTACTAGTAAGGATCCCAGATCGTCCTGGCCCTGGGGTGAGGGATACCCCCGGCCTCCCCCCTCACTCCCACTCCTCCGGCGAGCGAGCTCTGGCTTTCATTAACCAGCCTAATCCCTCCCAAACCAATTCAGCTTCCCCTTAGCCACTTGAAGACAGGTAGATGGAAATACTGTACAAAAGGAGGCTTGGACAGTCCTGACTGAAGTTCGCACCAGCACCACACTCTTGACAAGATGCAACGAACGACTAATTACTCATATCCAAAACTCTCCTGAGTGGAAATATTACACATTTTAATTGGTGAAAGTTCAGACTGAACTCTGACCCCCCCCCTAGTTCCGCTTTTGCAAGGCACACAGAGATAACCCAAAATGGGCCACAGAGGTGCACACAACTGTCAGGGGCAACTCTCATCCCGCCTGCCAGGGGAGGCGGCAAGGAACAGACTGCAGGCGCATGGATCCCAGCTTCCTGCCTTGGACAGTGGCCTGTCCCGGTCAGGGAAGTACCTGGCAGATCCTAACAGGAAGAGCATTAATTCCCTATTGTTCATGTCCAGAATTAAGAGGTGGGCCTCCCTCTATATCTGCCTTGCAAATAATTGTTAATGGACCTGTCTTCCAGAAACATGTCCAGCTCTACTATTAATCTCCCCCCCCCCCCCCCACATCCTCTGGCAACAATTTCCACAGTTTGATTGTTCAGCATTGACTGAAACAATACTTTTTTCAATTTGTTTCTAATCTGCTACCATTTAGTTTCATGGAGTGTCTACTAATCCTACTACTGTTTGAAATTAAACATAGAAAATGACCACAGAAACAGGAGCAAATGATCCACCCAGTCTGCCCAGCAAGCTTATGCTGGGCAGACTGTGCCCTGTGCAGGCTACCCCCATGCTTATCAGTTTACCAGACCCTAAATTAGTCAGGGCCCTCTGATGCTGTTTGAATCCAATTTCCCTTAACCGTTGCCATGAAAGCAGAGAGCAATGTTGGAGTTGCAAAGTATCAGGTGTAGTGATTAAGGGTGGTATGCGCTGCAGCAGCTATTTACCTCCATGTTTATTTGTTCCACAAACTGTAAAAGGCAGGACCCTCGTTGGTTGCTGTCTGAATCCAATTCCCCTTTTCCCACTGCCATTGAAGCAGAGAGCAGTGATGGAGTTGCATTAACAGTATCAAGGCTTAATTGTTACGGGTAGCAACTGCTACACCAGCAAGTTATCCCAGTTAACCCCAAGCACTCTTTTCTCTATTTCCAACCTCTAGCCTTTAGGGATCCACAGTGTTTATCCCATGCCCCTTTGAATTTCTTGACTGTTTTTGTCTTCACCACCTCTTCCGGAAGAGCATTCCAGGCTTTCACCACTCTCTCTGTGAAGAAATATTTCCTGACATTGGTTCTGAGTTGTCCTCCCTGGTTTGACGATTGTGTATCATTAAAACCTTTCAGATATCTGAAGGTCTGTATCATATCTCCCCTGCACCTCCTTTCTTCCAGGATGTACATATTCAGATTCTTCATTCTCTCATAAATCTTCCAATGCTGACCTCTCACCATTTTGGTTGTTCTTCTATGGACCACCTCTCTTCTCACTTTATCCTTTCTGAGGATATCCTTACTGACCACAGTACTCCAGGTGAGGCCTCACCAAGGACCTGTACAAAGCAATATCACCTCTTTTGTCTTACTAGTTATTCCTCTCTTTATGCAGCCCAGCATTCTTCTGGCTTTGGCTATCGCCTTGTCACATTGCTTCACCATCTTCAGATTGCCAGACGCTATCACACCAAGGTCCCTCTCCCAGTCCATGTGCATTAGTCTTTCACACCCCACTCTTTTGGATTGCTGCATCCCAGATGCATGACTCTGAATGAATCTGCACTTCTTGGCTTTGAATCCCAGCTGCCAAATCATCGACCACTCTTCAAGTTTTCTTAAATCACTTTTGATTCTCTCTACACCTTCAGGCGTGTCCACTCTGTTGTAGATCTTAGTATCATCTGCAAATAGACAAACCTTACCTTCTATCTCTTCCGCCAGGTCGCTCACAAATATAGTTTATTTATTTATTTATTTAAAGTTTTTACTATACTGACATTCGTTGGCGACATCACATCAGTTTACACTGAAACATAACGGCAGCAGAGTTGCTTTACAGTGGAACAGGATTGATTACAATGAACAATAGCTAAGGGGGGGGGGGGAGTGAACCAGGGGTAACTGGGAGTGGGATTTATAGATTGCGGGATTTAGATTAACTATATGAATATCACAATATTGAATAGAATTAGTTCCAAAACCAATCCCTGTGTCACTCCAGCATTATGTACCTGTATTTTTCCCTATGTGCATCATTTTGCAGTTCTCTACATGAAATTTCACCTGCCATTTAGATAACCAGACACCTAGTCTTGCATGTTTCCCCTGCAGTTTCTCACAACCTGCTCGTGTTTTAACCTATTTGAATAATTTTGTGTCACCTTTAAATTATCATCCATGAGACTTCAAAGGTTGACCATTGGCTCTGTACTACCTGACTCCCACAATGGGTTCCCAGCCTACCAGGTTGGCATTTGTCACTACCTTGATTCAATCTGGGCGGTCCAGATCCACTCCTTTTGTTAGACTGGCCTTTAACAGCCAGCATTGCAGACTGTTCTTGGCCTCTCTTGGTATGGGGAGTCCATTCATAGTCCTGCCTTTAAGAGAACCACTGAAAGAGCAGAGGTCTCTACAGGGAGTACAAGTGGGCCTTCACCCAGAAAACCACATCTATGGCCATGGCCATTGACCCTAATACCTGTAGATACAGTCTTATTCAAGGAGCCCTGAAGGTCAACAGCTCCTTCACCCGTGCCTGCAGCTTGGCTATTCTCTCAGGCTTCATAAATACTTACTTTCCCTAATCTCCTGTCAAACTGGGCTCCCAGGTAAACTATAGACTGAGCTGGGTGAAGCTGGCTTTTTTCTCTGTTGAGTACTCAACCTAGGGCTTGCAGGAGCTGAAGAACTTTGTTTGTGGCCTTCCAAATCTCCTGCTTCAACTTAGCTCTGATTAGCTATTCATCCAGATAAGGGTGGAATAATATTCCCTCTTTGCGCAGGAATGCTGCCACCATTACCATCACCTTAGTAAAGGTTCACAGGCATTGCTCTGAACTGATAGTGCTTACCCGATATTGCAAACCTCAAAATCTCTGATATTCTTTCCTGATGAGGACACGAAGATATGCTTTGGAAAGATCTAAGGAGATAAGAAACTTTTCTTTCCTTACCGCTAGCATTAAAGTTTCCATTCGAAAGCAGGACACTCAACGTGCCCTGTTGACATGCTTTAAGTCCAAGACTGGCTAAAACGTGCCCTCCTTCTTGAGAACTACAAAGTAAATGGAGCATCTTCCTTTCTTGATCTCCCTCTCGGGAACTGGCACTATAGCCTCCAACTGGAGCAGTCAGTCTAACGTCCCTTGAATGGATGGCTTTCTTGAGTCTGCAAGGGGACTGGACATAAGCCTCTGGAATAGGGGCAGTCAATATGAGGGCATGACCCTGCCAAATAATCTCCAGGACCCATTTGTCTGTGATAAGTGACTTAGGAAAGGTCAAGAAGGGGTAGAAGGTTTGTCAGATGGGATTCAATCTGAAGGAGACATATGTTTTGGGGCAGCAAAAGACTGACATGCACATCCCGGGAGAGAAACCTTGGATGATAGCATCTGATGGTTTATGGTAGCAAAGCAATGTGACAAGGTAGTGGCTAAGGCCAGAGAGATGCTGGGCTGCATACAGAGTGTCATAACCAGCCCCTGTAAAGATCATTGGTGAGGTCTCATCTAGAGTACTGGGTTCACTTTTGGAGACCTTATCTCAAAAAGGATAAGGACAGAATGGAAGTGGTCCAGAAAAAGACAACCAAAATGGTGTGGGGCCTGCATGAAAAACCATATGAGATGAGACTGAAGGAGCTTAATAGGTTGAACCAGAATGCAAATGTCAACCAAAAATATGAATACTGCTTTTCTAAACTGCTGTGATCTTGCTTTGGAATAATGGTATATAAAACCCCTAAATAAATAAATAAATAAATAAATAAATAAATAAATGCCCTGGAAGACAGGAGAGACAGGGGAGAAATGACTCAGACTTCAAATACCTAAAAGGAATTAATGATGCACAAAAAAACAAATCTTTTCCCATGGAAAGGAAGTTGTAAAACTAGAGGTCATCATGATATGAAGCTCCAAGAGGAAAGACTCATGAACAAAGTCAGGAAATATTTCTTCATGGAAAGGGTGGTGGATGCATGCAATGCTCTCCCGGAAGAGGTAGTGAAGACGAGAATGGTAATGAAATTCAAAAGGGCGAGGGACAAACACAGCTGGCTTGAGAATGGAAATGAAGAAACGGGATAACTTTTCTGCTACACCCAGAGCTGTAGCCAGGCAATTGGGCGCCTATGGCCAAGTGAAAAACGGCGCCTTGACCCATTACATAACCCATGACACCACGAGTTGGGAGACTCTGTTCAATGTTCATACAGCAATGCCCATGGCCAGTGCAAGGTGCCCTAGGAAAACTTTACAGCCTTACACCCCCCACCCCATCACACCCGCCTCACACACAATTAAAATGTATGCATTTATAATAACAGATTTTACATGAAAAAGAACATTCAAAGCACAGTTTTCTGAGGTAAAAATATCACTTACAATATGTATATTATATTTACATGCACTGCTGAGGTGCCAACCAAAAAAAAAAGCAAGAGATGCATGGAATCTATATAGTATTAGGACTACTGTAATGCATCTTGGGCATGGGCATGACCCTCAGAGAGCCATTCAAAGAGCAACAACCCTACCTAAGAAAGTTAATACTATAAAAATTACACCAGGCCTAAAATAAAAACAAAACCCCTATTAGGAAAACAGAACAATCCAAGCTGCTACAGATCCCTACATAAAAACTACACACTAATGGAATAACTCACTCCAGTCACACATGCAAAACACAGATAGACCCTCAAATACAGAATAAAATCTCATTATTTGCTGATGATGATTTGGTGTATCTCACTAACTTATCCCGCTCCCTTCCAGTGCTGATGAGATTAATTACTAGCTTTGGTAATCTCTTGGGATATCTTATCAAAGTCTGAACTAATGTTCTTGGGTCCCACACGTAGGCGGCCACCGGAGGCTCACCGGGGTTTCGGTTCTTAGGAGTAAGGATATCAAAAGATTACCCAAACCTAAATGGAGACAATTATATTCCTATCTTTAAAAGAATCAGGTTGGATCTAAGAGGCTGGATCTCTCTCCCCCTGTCCCTTGTGGGTAGAGTTAATTCGATTAAGATGGCTATTTTGTCGAGATTGATATATTCCTTTATGCACCTCCCATGTGATGTGCCAAGCATGGCTTTCCAACAGTTAAGGGGGGACTTGATCAATTTTATTTGGCAGGGGCGACCACCGTGCTTAAAATATGACTTGTTGGTAAAGCCGCAGGAGGTGGGAGGGCTTGGACTTCCAAATTTTATGTGGTATTATTGAGCCTGTCGACTAGCCTGTCTCCGGATTTGGGTAGGTACGGATGAAGCAAAGGCATGGCTCTCTTTAGAGGAAGATGGTGTACCTGGGTGTAGCCTGGCCTCCCTATTGCATATGCCTGCATCAGCAGGTCATTATAGAAGAGCAGTCCGACGACATCCCATTATAGCTCACACTCTTAGGGTCTGGAGGGTGGCCACTCACAATCTCTGTCCTCAAGCGACTAACTGGTCCTATCTCATCTCATTGGTATGCAATCCACACCTCTCGCTACACACATTCTCTCCTGATATTCACGCCTGGACTTCGATGGGATTGAGGTTTTTAGGTCAGCTGGTGGATGACGGTCGTATCAAATCCTTTACGGAACTGAGGGAGGATTTTGATATTCCGCCTTTGACCCGATGCCTATATTTTTGTATACGGAAAGATATCTCAGTTTTAGCACGAGACACGCCAGAAATTGAGGCAGCTGAGAGGTAGAGGGTCTATTGAGTTGTAGGAAGCCTCCATCCCACTTCATAGGAGTCTTATATAAGACCTTCCGAGCTACTCTATGTGCAAAGGCTACCACTCCCAAGCTTATCCGGTTATGAAACGAAGATTTAAACATGGCTCTGGAGAGCAAAGAGTAGAAGTCTATATGGAGAGCCTCAAGTCATATTTCATTGTGTTATAAGAGACAGGAGATGCAATATAAACTGCTGAATAGAATCCACCACACCCCTAATTGTTACACTAAGTTTAGTAATGCCAATGATACCTGTTGGAGGGAATGTGGCTCTTCAGGGATCTTTTATCATATGTGGTGGGAGTGCCCTATAACACAAAGATTTTGGAACCAGGTGGCAGACCTCATCTCATTGATTTGTGATCAGACATTGAGGGTGGACCCAGCACTTTTTCTGTTGGGTAGATGGTCTACGTGATGGGAAATGAGGGGATGTAGACAGCTGGTAGGACTAATGTTACATGCAGCATGTCTCACAGTAGCTCATCAATGGAAAGGATCGACCACCATCACCCTTTGGAAATCCAAGCTATTAGACATTGCACTTATGGAAAAGCTGACCCTCTTTCTACAAAATCAAAGAGAGAAATATGAGGCATTCTGGGGGGTATATTGGACGTGGAGGGAGGTGCGGTAATGGAGTTGTTCAGGGGAACACTAGGCGGCAAGCGCAGGGGGTTTTCTTATTCTGTAATGACCACATTGTCAGTTGTGATATGATGGATGCTTTATTATTATGTGATTTCACACATTGTATTGTTGGGAAAAATTGTTCTTAAAGAGTTAAAATAATATATAGAATAAAGAGACCATACAGTACAAATAGAAATGGACAGACAAAAACTGAACTGGAAATCACAATAAGCCAAATTCTGTATGCACTGCACCAGTGTAAAAAACAGAAATTTACCATTCCTCATAAAACAAAATTAATAAAACCATACCAATAAAAAGAATAATTCAAAACAATTAATGAATAGAATAATATTCAATAATTAAAAACTCATATAAAAATCTTCCAAACATCATTAAAATATTTCAAAATAGACACAACAAGTAACACCCAAAAATTAAAATAAGGATTTTAAAAAATTCCCTGTTATCCATACCTTGGAACTTTTGATTTCCAGAAGCCCTGAAATTGTCATGAATTAGCAGGCAGAGAGGAAATGGGGTAATTGTGCACACAAATGCTCCCTCCCATACACACTCAGGCTCTCTCACTTTCCTACAAACAAGCACACATGCTCTCTCTCACTCTCCACACAGGCTCTCTCACATTCCCACAAACAAGCACACATGCTCTCTCTCACTCTCCCACACACAAACACACATGCTCTCTTTTTCTCCCACACACAAGCACACATGCTCTCTCTCACTCTGCTACTCACAAACACACATGCTCTCTTTTTCTCCCACACACAAACACACAGGCTCTCTCACGCTCCCACACACAAACACACATGCTCTCTTTTTTCCCATACACAAGCACACAGGCTCTCTCACTCTCCCACACACAAGAACACATGATCTCTTTTTCTCTCTCACACAAGCACACATGCTCTCTCACTTTTCCACACACAAGCCCACATGCTCTTACTCTCATTCTCCCACACACAAGCCCACATGCTCTCTCTCTCACTTCCTCCTTTACTTAGCAGGCTGCAGCAGTCTCCTTCTTCAGCCCTGTGGCCAAGTGAACAATTTCCGGCCACAGGGCATTGGACTAACTTCCAGCAGGGTATGCTCCTCTTCCTCCTCCTTAGCAACACGGCCCTGCCAAAATCAACGAATTGGTAAGCGGGCATTAGTAAGTGGAAAATCAGCACGGCCCCACCAGAATCAGCAGCATTGCCAGCGGGGAAGCCCTACTTTTACACTTACCAAGGCCGTGCCGACCACGCCATTGATTTCAATGGGGCCACGCTGCTTTTTCTTTTGCTGTGTACATGCCGGCCGCACTGCTCTCCTCGGCACATGGCAGCGGTAGCGGCGCCTTTTGGCGCCTATGGTTGTGGCCATATTGGCCATAGGCACACTATGGCTCTGGCTACACCTATAGTTTACATTTAAGCTTGGGGGTGGTCTGCATGGAGCGGCATCTGCTACTGCCCTTAACAGAAGGCTTGGGAGTGGCTTGCACAGAGTGGCAGTTGTTACTACCTTAAAATTAAACTAATAAAAAAAGATAAATAAATAAATTGCTATGCAGATTGGATGGACCATTTTGGTCTTTATCTGCTGTTATTCGCTATGTTACTATGTAATGCAGGTCCACTCCTTTTAAAACTATGCCAAACTGGTGAAGGTGAGGAGAGGACCCATCATAGCCTGATTTCAAGCTTTGGGTCCCCCTGGCACTCTGAGCTTTTCCTTCTTGACTCCTTCAGCTCCCAGAAAAGGTGTGGACTGATGTCAGTAGCCTAGTTTTCTGAGGGGGTAACATATCTCCCGGATCTATACTGTCTGATCTCCGCTGGTAACAAGTAAGAAAGCTTCTCGACGCTCCTCTGCCACTGTCCATTGGCAGTCTCTTGAGGCCTGGACTCCCCCAGGTCTTTTACCAGCTTTTCCGTGTTTCCAATCTGTGGGTACCCCCGCAATCTGTGGGTACCCCCGCAATTCCCCCATTCTACCTTAAGGAGCCCGGTTCAGGCTTTTAACCCAAGCCTCCTTAAGGCAGAAGGTCCCTTCACCCTGCCATAAGAGTCCAGGCCTACAAGAGACCCCAGGGAGCTGGTAGGTCCTCACGATATACTCAGTCAATGGATGTTTACCTGTCAGTTCTGCCTGATGCAAGGTGAGCTATTCTTTTGATTCTTGTATCTTTGAAGCACTGTAAATAAATACCTGCACCATAACTAAGCTGGTCCAGTCTTACTGTATTTCTGAACACTTCCTGTGGCCGCAGCAGGCCTGAATACACTGCATGTGGTGTCAGTTCAGGGATTTTTTTTTTTTTGCTTAAGTGGAAAGCCCAAGTAAAAACCCACAACCTCCAAGATGAAGAAGGAAAAAAAACCCTCCTTGCAGAGTTTTTTTCTGGGGTCTTCTGACTTCAATTTCTAGTAGAGTAGGCCAAGGGGGCTATCCCAGCATGAGCAGTCAGAAGTCATGTAGTAAGTTAGGGCCAGACAAGCCAGCAGGTGTTTTTTGTTTTCTCCACCTTGTATGAGTTATCCATTTGGGAGCTAGCCCCAAAGGGAAATAAAATGGAGCAGTTAATACAAGTCTTGGCCGCAGGACAGCAACAGCTGCAAAACACTGTACAAACACAAATAGATAAACAACAGTGGTTACATGGCCAGTTGACGCAACAAGGCGCAGTCTTAACTCAGCTAGCTGAGGCCCTGCGAATGGCTATGTCCAGAATACCTCAGGCACGTTCACTTTTGCATATCCTGTTTATGATGAAGGGAGGAGAGAACCTAGAGGTCTTTCTAAAGAACTTTGAATGGCTTGCCTGCCTCTCGGCCTGGCCGGAGACCAGTTGGACAACTTACTTGGCTAATTTTCTCACCTGCAAAAGTCAAGCGGCGTTCCAGGCTGCTAATCCAGATGAGAGGGCTTCCTATAAGCATGTCAGGGCCGCCAGACTACAGAGAGCAGAATATTTTCGGCAACAATTCCGATGGGTGGCCCTACAGCCTGGGGAGAGCCCCAGAAAACTCTTTCATTTTTGAAAGATGCCGGGTGGAAGTGACTCCATCCGGAGGCAAGATCGGGGCTGGAAGTGGCTCATCAAATACTCCTGCAGCAGTTCCTAGATGGTCTAGATCGGCCCATGTGGAACTGGGTCTGCCAACACACTGAGCTCACTCTGGAGAAAGTTATGGAAGTAGTGGAAGCCTTCCAGCAGGCACAGTGAATGCCTGCTGGCATAAGGGGCTTGGAGAGACAACCCATAACAGTGCCCTGGCACGGTATAGAAGATAGACGACCTCGGCAATGAACTTCCTGGATAGGGAGCTCAGCCTTCATACCTGGGCTCCAGACCCCAGTCTTGTCCACATGTTTTAACTGTGGACAGAAAGGACACTCGGCAAGGGACTGTAAGTATGGCCGAAGCGAAACTATGGACGTTAACCTGGAGACCCAGCCTATGCCCAAGTAAGAAGTACACATATTGAAACAGCAATGACCCGCAACCCAGAAAAAAAGAATTCGGAGAAGCGGGAACAACCTCAAAACAGGGCATTTCAGACCCTCTCTCTTTATGCCCTTTGTGCGGAGAACAGGCACCTTACAGGCAGCCGGAAACCGAAGAGTCTTTAAATGAACCAGGTAGGGCAGAAACCCGTATGGCTCTATGGAAGCGTGCTTTCTGTAAAACAGAAGGTCATTCAAAGGAAGAATGTTTTTGGCTTGAGGACCTGGAGTTTGATCGCAAGTTAGTGGAACAACTTGAGAAGGAGCAAACAATGGGGATAGAGCCCCAGAATGTTAATGACATGTGGGAAAACACTTGGGATCTCCAAAGCTGCAATTTTGTGGATGTCCCACATACATGACTTAAGGGCTTTATAATCCAAGAGAAACTGGAGGGAGCCTCTATCCAGGCCTTGGTAGATTCCAGCTGCAGGAAAACGCTTGTTCTCCATGACTTACTATTTCAAGGACTAAAGAAGACCCTGGAGAAGGACCGTTGTTGATTAACAAGACCATAGATGGAGATGGAGTAGAAGAAACTCCATTTACAGAAGGGAATGTATGGGAGGAGCTAAGCAAACTGAAAGTGGACAAGGCTAAGGGGCCTGATGAGATCCATCCCAGGAAACTGAGAGAGCTCAGAGATGTGTTGGTGGATCCGCTGAAGGATCTGTTCAATAGATCCCTGGAAATGGGACTGGTGCCGTGAGAATGGAGAAGAGCGGTGATGGTCCAGCTTCACAAGAACAGTAGCAGAGGGGAGGTTGGAAATTACAGGCCAGTTAGCATCACTTCGGTGGTGGGAAATTAATGGAGACTCTGCTGAAGGAAAGGATAGTGAACTATGTACAATCCGGTGGGTTGCTGGACCCGAGGCAGCATGGATTCACTAAAGGAAGGTCCTGTCAGACAAATCTGATTGATTTTTTTGATTGGGTGACTAGAGAATTGGATTGAGGAAGAACACTAGATGTGATCTACTTGGATTTCAGCAAAGCTTTTGATACGGGCCCGCATAGGCGGCTTGTGAATAAAATGATAAGTTTGGGAGTGAGCACCAAGGTGATGACATGGATTATAAACTGGTTGACTGATTGGAAATGGAACCTACTCTAAAGAGATAACCGTGTTAAGAGGAGTGCCTCAGGAATCGTTTTTGAGACTTGTTCTGTTCAATATCTTTGTGAGTGACATTGCGGAAGGGATAGAAGGTAAGATTTTCTTGTTTGCAGATGATACTAAGATCTGCAATAGAGTGGACATGCCTGAAGGAGTAGAGAGAATGAAAAGTGATTTAAGAAAGCTGGAAGAGTGGTAGAAGATTTGGCAGCTGGGATTCAGTGCCAAGAAGTGCAGTTATGCATCTGGGGTGCGGTAATCCAAAAGAGCCATATGTGATGGGGGATGTGCACGGACTAGGAGAGGGATCTTGGGGTAATAGTGTCTGGAGATTTGAAGATGGCGAAACAAAGATACAAGCCGATAGCTAAAGCCAGAATAATGCTGGGCTGCATAGAGAGAGGAATAACCAGTAAGAAAAAGGTGATAATGCCCTTGTACAGGTCCTTGGTGAGGCCTCATTTGGAGTATTGTGTTCAGTTCTGGAGTCCATATACGAAGGGGGATAAAGACAGGATGGAGGTGGTCCAGAGAAGAGTGACCAAATGGTGTGGGGTCTGCATCAGAAGACCTATGAGGAGAGGCTGAAGGATGTGAATATGTATACCCTAGAAGAGAGGAGGTGCAGGGGAGATATGATACAGACTTTTGGATAACTGAAAGGTTTTAATAATGCACAATCATCAAACTTTTTCAGTTGGAAAGAAATCAGTAGAACTAGGGGTCACGAAACAAAACTTCAGGGAGGACGACTCAGAACCAACATCAGGAAATATTTCTTCATAGTGAGAGTGGTGGATGCCTGGAATGTCCTTCCGGAGGAGATGGTGAAGATGAAAACAGTGAAAGAATTCAAAGGGGCATGGGAGTAACACTGTGGATCCCTAAAGGCTAGAAGATGGAAATGAAGAAAAGAGTGCATGGGGGCAACTTGCTGTCGCGGCAGTTACTACTCTTAACCAATAAATCTACATATTGTTAATGCAACTCCATCAGTGCTCTCTGTTTAAAGGGCAGGGGAAAAGGGGAATGGGATTCAGACAGCAACTAACAAGGGCCCCAACTTTTACGGTCTGGGGAAACAAATAAGCATGGTGTTGTGCTCAGGCTTGTGGACCCGTGGGCCAATGGGAGGATGGAATACCTTGGGATGATGGTCCATAGGTTCTCCCGTCGGGTGGCGAGGCAGGAACAGAAGACGTGACCAGCTGACCCTCAGCACAGGAGACAGAGGCGACTGTGAAGGCAGACGAAGAGTGGTGAGATGAAGAAAGGAAGTGTGTCTTCGCCACTGGAAGTCTGCAATCCCCCCAGGAGGAGCCCATAGGGACCCAGACCGCTGGGACTTAGGTGGACCTTTGAGAGGTCAAGGAATCGATGCAAGGGCTGACTGGAGCTTCGCCCTGGAAGCCCGCAGTCCCACCGGGAGGAGCCCGTAGGGACCCGGACTGCTGGGACTTAGGCGGGCCCTTGGAGAAGGTAGTCCGAAAGGAATCCAAGGTCAGTGCCAGCCGGTTGTCGCTCACCAGTCCGAAGTCACGCACCGAGGGATCATCACTTGCCAGTCCGAAGTCACACACCAGAGAATCACCGCTTGCCAAGTCAAAGTCACACACCAGAGAATCACCGTAAGCCAATCCAAAGTCACACACCAGAGGATCACCGTCAGCCAATCCGAAGTCAGGAACACCAAGACGAAACAGGAACGAGGATCCGAAGCACAAGGAACTCACCGAAGCAAGCAGACTAGACAGCGCTGGAGAACGTTGCCAAGTCAAGGAATGGTCAGAGGAAGTCTCCTTTTATACTTCCTTTGGCCCTGTGGATAGGAATCAGCTGAGAGCACTTAAAGGGACGAGGTCCCTTTAAATCTGTTGAGGAGGCGCGGCCTCGCGCCTAAGATGGCGGCGGCCATTTTGGATCCCGGACCGCGGAGGAAGGCAGCAGCTGCCGTGAGGGAGGAGCAGACACGGCTCCAGACCCGGCGGCTAGCCCGGAGGCTCGCGCCAACGCGCGGGGGCACCGGACCCAGACGCAGGGCAGTCTGCCCCGACGCTGCCGCCGGCGGCCTGGTCACGAGGACGAGGTAGGGGGCCGTGCCCGCGGGACACAACACATGGGTAACTTGCTGATGCGGCAGTTATTACCCTTAACCACTAAGGTTAATTAAACTTAATCAGTCCTCTGTGCTTCAATGGCTGGGGAAAAGGGGAATGGGATTCAGACAGCAGCTAACGAGGGCCCCAACTTTTATGGTCTGGGGAAACAAACATGGGGGTAACTTTCTGGAGCGGCAGTTACTACCCTTAACCAATAAACCTTCATACTGTTAATGCAACTCCATCATTGCTCTCTGCTTCAAAGGCAGGGACTTTCAGGGAATTGGGTTCAGAAGTAACCAATGAGGGCCCTGACTTTTACGGTTTGTGAAACTGATAAGCATGGGGGGTATCCTGCATGGTGCAGCAGAAACTGCCATAAGCTTGCTGGGCAGACTGGATGGACCATTTACTCCTTTTCTGCCGTCATTTCTATGTTTCTTTCAAGTACATATTAACAATAAGAAAATAGAGACAGTGACATGTATACATGGGGACGAACAAAAGTGTTCAACTTCCCATTTCCTCTTGATGACCGCCGCAGGTCAAGCTGTGTTAGAAGTGTCTGTCCTCTCCAAGCTTCCGTACCCAGTAGTCTTGGGTCGAGATTATCCCCATTTTTTCCACCTCATGGAGACAACTCATGGGTGTTAGGGACAATACAGCCTGACCGGGTGGGAGGCACTGGAGACAGAGCGGGTCTGGACACTGGATCGGACATGGCCAAGATGGGGAGGTGGGTATGTTACAGAGTGAACTGACAACTCCCCCATTCTATCTTAAGGAGCCCGGTTCAGGCTTTGAACCCAGGTCTCCTTAAAGAAGAAGGTCGCAAGGGATTCTGGGAGAAGAGAGGTTCCCTGCACCCTGCCATACGAGCCCAGGCCTAGAGAGCTTGAGGAGGCCCCAGGGAGCAGGGTAAGACCTCACAATACACTCAGTCAGGGGATGTTTACCTGTCAGCTGTGCCTGGTGAGCTACTCTTTTGATTCTTGTATTTTTGAAGCACTGTAAATAAATAGCTGCACCGTACCTAAGCTGGAACAGTCTTACTGTATTCCTGAACTATTTCTGTGGCCACAGCAGGCCCGATTATGCTACACACCCATCGAACACGTAAGCTTGCATCAGAAGCAGAAAGTAGCAATGGGGGATACCGATATTGGGTAGCATCTGTAAGTGCAAAAGTGCTTTTGTTCATTGTCCTGAGGAGCAGAGTAAAATAGCCAACGTCTCTCGGTCCAGATTTATTGCATACCCAGCAATTGGTTAAGCTGAAGGAGTTGGCCTGGTTCACGGTCAAAGTAATGTAGTCAAAGCAATGTAGATATTCGTAAAGATTATTTTTTTTTTTGCAAAGCTCCCAGCTGGGCCCTCATCCTGGGGAGCTTAGCAAAAAAAAAATATCCTTCCGCTGCACAGTCCTTCTCAATGGCATGCAGTGATATTTATACTAGAGGATTCAGCCTTACTCCTTCAACCCCCTCTCCTCTCTCTCCCAAGCCATCAGCCCTCTCTCCCCTCTCACACACACCCCTAGCTCCCTCAATTCCCTTTCCCTCTTCCCTCCCTCCAGCAGTCACGCCTTTCCCCTTCCCACCGCAATCTCACTTCCCCCCAGCAGTCTCACTCTCAACTTAAAGAGACTGCTGGCGACTGGGGGAGGATGAGGGCATTGAGAGTTTCAAATCCCCTCTCTCTCTCCTGGCGGCTTTACTCCTCGGCCCTCACCCCGAATCCCCAGCAGCCTCGCTAACTCTGAACTAACTCCCTTCCCCCCCCCCCCAAGTCCCAACGCCAGCAGCAGAGGGTGCCTGACCTTCCGCTTGACTAGTCAGCTCCCTGGAGACGATGACGCCGACGGACCGAGCGATGGGGCCTGGCGCCGATTCTCCAGCTGCTGTACTGCACTCTTGCCTCTTCTGCCGCCGTACTCCTGCTCGCAGCCTTGTCGGCCCCTCTGCTGCATGGGCCGCGCCACACAAGGGCAGCCCAACTCCAAAGCAGGGTCCCGTGGAGGGTGGACTCGAGCTCCAGGCACTCCCAGCTTTTCCCAGGGGGGGGGGGGGTAACCAGCAGCACAGCACGGCGCAGAAGGTGACGAGGTAAAGGTCCTGCCTTTTGCCCCATGCTGTGCTGCTTCTGTCCGGTAATAATTTATTTTAGGTAGTTATTAAAGTATTTATTATCCGCCTAGAGCAGACAAACTGTGCTAATAAGGGGCCTGGGCCCAAGCCACTTGCCAATGCTATCCATTGGCCCCGCTGTGATGGGGCTGCCTGCTACCAGCTCCTTCCCACCGGCCTTCTGTGGCCGGCAATCAGAGGTGCAGGCTGCTGCTGCTTCCATCAGCCCTCACAGGGCACGATAGTGAGAAGCTCCTGCAGCTGGAACACCCCCTTCTCACACACATCAAAAACAGAAAGGAAAGTTGTTTAGGGCTGAGGATGCACCGAATCCCTTGAAGGTCCTGATTGCACACTACTGATCCTTCCTCTGCTGGAGGCAGAGAACTCCAGACGGCCTCTCCTGCTGCACTAGCTACAAGGGGAACATAACCCCGGGAAAAGGTTTATGCTCTCTACCTCCACCTGCTGGCAAGTGAGGATAACCCATTTGTCTGGACCGGTCCTGGCAGGACGATAAGGCAGGCAGGTTGGGCTGTGCAGGGGCAGGATGGCAAGCCTTCCAGTGACTGGGATTCTGGCTCTGTGGCTACTGCTCAGTTAAAAATGGCATTATCCAAAGCATTCACCTACGTGCGGTGTGACATGGGGCTCAATGCAGAACACAGCCAGGCCTGTTTCATTCTTTTTTTTCCCAGTGCAGTAACAGAAGTGTCTGGAAACGGATTATTTTGTTGTTCTTGTGGTTTTATTTAGCCTGTTGAGCAGGCAGCTGCTGGCAGTCACACGCAGGCATCACTAGAAAGTCTCAGTTTTAAACAGTGCCTTTTATCACAAGAAGGAGAGTTTTAACTTCAATTAAAAAAAAAAAAAAAAGAAGCCATGGCTGGCTATGCGAAGCATCGGCCGGTCTCAAACGTCCTCTTTGAAAGCAGTACTTACAGAATACAAAGAATACACTTAGGATTCCCTATAGCTTTTTCTTTTTTTTTTTTTTTGGTCCTGTCCAATAAATGTGCCTTTGTGGATTCAGTCTAATCCATGTAATACGGTTTTGCACTTCTGGCCTCTGTCCTGCTTCTGTGAAGTCTGAATTTAATTCTGTTATCTTCTGGGGCCCATACAGCTTGCAGGAGTTTGATTCAATCAATGGCCTGTGCCAGTGAAGCTCACGGCAATATAAAGCAGAAGAAATCTCGGCACAATTACACCGCGCTCCCTCGGCCATAGGCCCCAGCCCTGCGGGTGCAGCGGGAGCTCAAGCACCTCCGCTGTTTTACAAACCTCTTCCCTACCATCAGAGAGGGGGGCAATTTGTTTTGAGTTTAACACCCCGATCATTTTGAAAAGTTGGTTCCTAATGCCCTTGGCCTCTTGCAGCCTGGATGTTTTGCAACTCTACAGTTCTTGCTGGCCCAGTGGAAGCAGGCTGCCCCCAGCACCG
Organism: Rhinatrema bivittatum; assembly: GCF_901001135.1. Taxonomy (NCBI): domain Eukaryota; kingdom Metazoa; phylum Chordata; class Amphibia; order Gymnophiona; family Rhinatrematidae; genus Rhinatrema; species Rhinatrema bivittatum. Next base: position 226,047,946 of record NC_042622.1, read on the forward strand.
TGCTGGATGTGTTAGGTGGAGATATGCTGTGTAACTGAATATCACACACATCCTGAGTGTGAAGAAGTCAGATGAAAGCCAGAGATCCCCTAGTAAATACTAGGGATGTGAATCGGGCTTCGGACGATTGAAAATATCGTCGATATTTTCAAAATCATCAGAAATCGGGGGCTCCCTCAAAATGATAGGAAAACCCCACGCTATTGTTCGTGGGGGTTCTCTTATCATTTTGGGGGAGGGCGGGAAAAACGGCACACAAAAATAACCTCTAAACCCACCCCGACCCTTTAAAACTAATCCCTTAGCTTTCCCCACCCTCCCGACCCCCCCTAATACTTTTTACAGGTACCTGGTGGTCCAGTGGGGGTCCCGGGAGCGATTTCCCGCTCCCGGGCTGTGGGCTGCCACTAATCAAAATGGGGGGGGGGGGGTGTCGGGAGGATGGGGGAAGCTAAGGGATTAGTTTTAAAGGGTTGGGGTCGGTTTTTTGTTTATCGGCTCGGGCGCAGCCGAGAAACAAAACCGCGATCGGGCCGGACGAAAAAAAACCCACGATGTGAATCGGAACCGGGGTCCGAACCGATTCCGGTTCCAATTCACATCTCTAGTAAATACTGGCAGAAAAGCACGACGTTGATTCCTGCAGTCTGCCCAGTCAGGTTTCTTCCATCTTGAGTAGATGAGCATATAAATTTTCATATGTAATCTAACTCCTCCACTCTGCCAATCTTATCTTTTAACGCTCCTCTCCACTCTTTTCTGACCATGATCCCAAGCGCACTAAGAATCTGTTAAAAGTACCGACCTCCACCACACACACTTCAGACCTTGTGAGTTTGCTCCATGACCATTAACTTAATCCAACACCCAGGTCCTCTACCAAGCTTTCTAATAATCCAGATAACCACCAAAATTAACCAGCAAGGCCATTGTCCAAAACCACATCCTCATTCTCACCCAGTTTAGAGTTTTTACCGTGGTTGTTCCATGCAAGTTACCCCAGTGCTTTCTTGGAAGCCCGGTGTAGCCATAACCACTGCTCCATGCAGGTTACCCTAAATAACTCCCACAGACCGTGGAACCACTTGGTCATGCTTCTGCTATCACTTCACGTTTTGCAAGTAAAGATCCTCTGGGGCAGATTTTCAAAGGGGTACGCGCGTACCCCCCGAAAACCTGCCCCAAGCTCCCCCTGCGCGCGCCGAGTCTATGTTGAATAGGCTCGGCGGCGAGCGCAAGCCCCGGGACGCGCGTAAGTCCCAGGGCTTTCCTGGGGGGGGGGGCGTGGGTGTGTCAGGGGGCGTGTCGTGGCGGCGCGTCATCCGGGGGAGGGGCCGTGGGCGTAGTTCCGGCCCGGCGGCATTTCAGGGGCGTGGCCGAGGCCTCTGAAATTGCTCCCGGGTCGGGGAATCGCGGGCCGGCGTAACTTGTCGAACAAAGGTATGGGGGGGTTTAGATAGGGCTGGGGGGGTGGGTTAGGGAGGTGAAGGGAGGGGAAGGTATGGGGGAGGTGGAGGGAATGGAGGCAGGTTGCACGGCTCGGCGCACGAAGGCTGCCAATTTTGCGCAGCCTTGCGCGTGCCGACCCCGGATTTTAAAAGATACGCGCAGCTACGTGGGTATCTATTAAAATCCGGCGTACTTTTGTTTGCGCCGGTCGCGCGAACAAAAGTATGCACAGGCGTACTTTTTAAAAATCTGCCCCTCTGTGTTTATCTCATATCTTTTTGAAGTCTATTACCATTTTAGCTTCCAACACCTGGGGTCTATGACATTGCACCAGACGTGAAATTAGGTAGATTGTATAGGGGTCTAGAACGGGTAGATGTGAATTGGTTTTTTACTCTTTCGGATAATAGAAAGACTAGGGGGCACTCCATGAAGTTAGCATGTGGCACATTTAAAACTAATTGGAGAAAGTTCTTTTTCACTCATCGCACAATTAAGCTCTGGAATTTGTTGCCAGGGGATGTGGTTAGTGCAGTTAGTGTAGTTGGGTTTAAAAAAGGTTTGGATAAGTTCTTGGAGGAGAAGTCCATTACCTGCTATTAATCAAGTTGACTTAGAAAATAGCCACTGCTATTACTAGCATCAGTAGCATGGGATAGACTTAGTGTTTGGGTACTTGCCAGGTACTTGTGGCCTGGATTGGCCACTGTTGGAAACAGGATGCCGAGCTTGATGGACCCTTGGTCTGACCCAGTATGGCATGTTCTTATATTCTTTGGCCTTAGGATCCTTACTTGCTCTCGTGTCCCTTTGCCCCTTCATATATGAAGGTATGACGCAGGTCAATCATACTGAATACTCATATAATGAAACATTTTTTTAGCTAATCCTTTACTACGTGTCCCAGCCTGCTAAGTATCCAGTTTCCCCCTAGACTCGGACAGCTTCTAGGACGGAAGTGAAGTACAGTGTTAGGTGACACTCTTCTGTCTTAGGTATCCTGATCCAAAGTCCCACTGTCATATTAGGTACCCACTGCTGATAAAGATTCTGTAGACCAAGATCCTATCTATCCCATGGCTTTTAAAGTATCAATATTAGGGGAAAAGAAATCTTTGTTTTCCACCTGTTTTAGTAGGTCATCATCAAACAATTTTCATTAAGATCTTTATTTCATTCCTGAGGGAGATATTAGTGTTCAAAGCATTTGACAGCCCCTCCTACTAGGCCATACCCAGCGTTCTGAATCTAAAGTAACTGGGGACACCAGAGGATTCATGCTTAAAGGGCCTATGTGCGGGATAATCTGCTTCCCTTTTAACTCACTATGGGCCTCATTTTCCAATATCGCACGCAATACCAAAAAGGGGTGTTACCTTATGCTAATAAGCATTTGTATCACAAATTGCAATAACAGCTATGCAACACACATCATGCTATTAACCCAATTTGGGCTCTGAGAGAGAGAGAGAGAGAGAGAGAGAGACTTGCTATAGTGTCTCTTCCCTAGATAGGTATTTGTATCCCTATGAGAGGCCCACCTAGTAACTTGAGGTGGGGATTAGGTATTAGTGTAGGGGGTTGGGGGCCGCTTTCACATTCAACATGAGACGTACGAACAGAACAGTGGTCTCTTGTGAAGATTTGATGGCCTTCGGAGTGAGGAAACTCACTCCAAGATGAGATTTGGGCAATGTTCTCTCCACCTAGCTTGTTGTTGTCAAGCTAAGTGGAGAGAACATTGCCCAGATTATTCCTGCCCCCTGAATACACAATTAAACAAATCGTTTTAGTGTGATTTGCAGAATTATCTCCTGCGGTAACTCCTTGGAAAATGACCCCCTATATTTTTGGAGTTCTCTGCCTAGAAGAGGCAGTCACTGCTTTCTTAAGCACAAGCTAACCAGAGTGGCGGCGGCGGCCAATATTTCCAAGACTCTTCAGAAGGAGGTGGGGAGGAAGGGAGAAAGGATCATGTGCCTCCCGGGGGGAAGCCACTGGAGACTACGTGGGGGAATGAAGGGAGAAAGTGGACCAGTGCTTACTAGTTTTGGGGCCCAAGTCACCTTGTTGAAGGGGTAAGCTGGAAACTCCACAGGCACTCTGTAGTGACAGGGTTTCAGCCTTGGACCAGCAGTTGCCATGGCAGCCATCCCCGTCCCCTCCCTCCATGCCAGAGTAATTGACTCCTAGCAGTTTAATGTCACATCTTCTGACTAGACACACACACACGCACACACGTCCTTCTAAAGAGGAATGTCAGTGGCATTAGGAGAGCGTATTTAATAATTCAGGCCTCCGATTTGCTGCACTGCTGTTAACATCTGTTTATTTTATTTACTTATTTATTTAATAGCTTTTATATACCGGCATTAGTACGAGACATCATGCCGGTTCACATTTTAACAAAATGAGCGGAAAATACATTAAAACAAGGAGATGGGGGGAGGGGGGGGGGAAACAAAGCCAACTGGGCAACGAGAGTGCAGGTTTGAGAAGAAAGAGAGAATAAACAAAATCAAAAGGCAAATTAAAATAAAATCTGTTCTTTCTGTGGAGCTCTTTTCCAAATTAGTTGGGGGGGGGGGGGGGGAAGAAGAGGGAGGTGCCAAATAGTTTTACACTTTGCCATGAATTCTCATTAGCCTGTTAACCAGGTGCCCTGGGCAGGTTTTATTTGAGAAGAGAGGAGGGTTGGAAGCGTTATTTGATGTCTGCACTGCCGCTGGTACGAAACCGCCAGTCCGGAGGGCACCTCACAAGGCACTCTCAGAGGCCAGGGGAAGGGGCAGATCTCATCCCACTGAGTGTCCCGACCAGACAGGGTGGAGACACGGTGTAGTGCATGGGAGGGGAGAGGGGAGGAAAGCAGGGGAAGCTCCTACTGATCTTGTCCCTGCAGGGCCTGTTTTGGGGATAAATGAAAAACTTCAGTTCCCAGTGTTGCCAGTCGGAAACAAAGGTTTCCTGCTGAGAATGAAGCTCTCGTATGTATACGAATGTTGAACGATTGCATTATTTTTCCTGAAGCTTCATTCAGGTTGATTGTTTAGGAGACTTGGGTGATGGCATGGTAATCTTGGACAGTTCCTGTTAGGCGTTCTTTGCTTTTGCATTGAGAAAGATTGTATGTCGATGTCAAGCCGTGTTTTGTTATTTTTCTACGATGATTTTATTTTATTTTTTTTTTAGTTTGCATCTTTGCTGTTGATCATTATTTATGCTTTTAAATGTATGCATGTTTTTATTGTACATCGCCTAGCACTTATGCGGTAGGCAATTCATAAACTTGTAATATCGTAAAATAAAGTAAAAAGGAATGAATCGATCAAGAAAAGAAACCCGGGCACACCTTGAAAAAGTGGCCTGTGGTCGCCTCATTTCAGGATTCAGTTGGGTGGCTTAAAAGGCATAGAAGAAGCGAGTGCTCTTTGAGCTGATCCTTCTGTGCTGGAATTTTGTTTCTAGAACTCACTCACACATCTACAGCAGATGGAAACAGAATTTGCAGGGCCTATTTCCATGACCACCTTGCCCTCCGACCCGCTCCGACCCCCTCTCCACTGTCTTATGACCTCGCTCTCCTGCCCCCTCCCTCCCTTTTGTCCAGCATGCTGACTCTTCATGGGGGTGGGGGCTGTTAAGAGAGAAGTAAGGGTTATACCCACCCCTCCCCCTTCAAAAAAGAATGCCCCGGGGAATGCTTTCTTTTCCCTTTTCTATTTCTGCTTGCAGCAGCTGGCAAAAGCCAGCCATCCTGAGTTATTAAGGCTGCACCACAGCACGTCAGAGAGGGGGAGAAAAAAATAAAATAAAAAATAAATCACAATTTGAATAATAAAAATGGAGAGGAGGAGGAGGAGAGAGAGCAAGAGGGAAGGACAGAGAGAGAGAGGGGGAAGCTGCCCCCCCCCCTCCCCCGAGATAGACAGACTGTATACAGGATCTATGGAAATATAATGAATTCACACACCTAAAGCTGATGCTCGCTTCCAAGAACTTATTACAGAAAGGGAATTGAATAGTTTAACGCCACCCACCAGTAGCTCCAGTGACTGTAACTGTATTGTCTGTTCCAGTTACGGACCAGTTTGTATGTCATGTGCCTCGGTGCGCAGCCAGGGAGTTACGCGTGACAACTGTGGACTCGGTTTCTGATTTGCAGAGTAAAAACACAGGGGAATCTGCTGCTCTCAATGTCCCACAATCTTGTAGGTATTTTTCTGTTTCTCGTGTATTTCAAGGGAGAAAAGGGTCTTGTTGCTGTCAGATGGCTAGCTGGATCCCCTGGGATCACAATCTGCTGCGCTCTGTACTTTTGTGTGAAGGGGGTGCCCATTTTTGTCCCTTAAAAGGTAGCCCTACCCTTCACAAACATGCATTTTGATGCTTCAGCCCCTTGTGTGATGTTAATGTGTCAAGGAGGAATACCACTCCCCACTGGGCGTGGGTTTTAGGAAGGTATAAAAGCCGTTGCGTCCACTGGTACAAGAAGGGAGAAGCAAGGATTCCAAGCTCTGGAGTGTGTGAGAGTGTGTGTGGGAGAGTGTGTGAGTGTGTATGTGAGAGTGAGTGTGTGTGTGTGTGTGTGTGTGTGTGAGAGTGAGTGTGTGTGTGTGAGTGAGAGAGTGTGAGTGTATGAGTGTGTGTGTGTGTGTGAGTGAGTGAGTGTGTCCATCTCTTCACAGAGAAGGCTCAGGAGAGGAGAAGAGATCCTGCTCAAAGAAAGTGACTGGGACCTCAGGAGAGGTTGGCCAGGCCTCATCTGAGAGGGAGGACTGCAGGAAGAGGGAATTCCTGGAAGTCCAGAGTACAAGGACAAAGTGTTCCTGAAGCGCACCAGATCGTGAGAAGCCAAGGAAGCTGAGGGCCGCGTGTATTGGGAGGTGCAAGAGGAGAAAATCCAGTAGAGTCAAAGCCTGATTCTACTAAAATCAGCAAGAGACTCAGGAGAGGGAGTGAGAGAAAAGGAAGCCTTTCAGCCACCCAACAGGTCCTGGGAGGTCTCGGGCTGGGATGGGAAGCTGCTCCAAAGAGAGGACCTGTGTCCAGGAAGGAGGTAGAGACGAGAGTGGAAGAGGCTGGGTTTAATCTGTTGAGCACTTCTGGAACTGAGCTGCAGAACTGGTGCCTTGTGCTATTGCTACGTTGTGCCAGACTTTGCTTATCCTGCTGTCAGTTACAACAAAAGGATTTATTGCTGAGCAGGAAAAGTCCCTGAGTGAACAAAACCTTAAGGGCACGGAAAGGACTGAGATTTCCCCCCTGTACGGGAACCCCTGAGAGGTCATGGGGCAGGGTCTCCACGTGTACTAAAAGCGCACAGGAGATGGTTCAGTCTGGCCTTAGGAACCATAACTTCCCCTAAAATGTAGCAATCAGTTCTACACTTGGAGAGCAATGTGCACCCATCATGCCCGCTTGAAAATACCCAGAAACGGTTCAGGTTCATGCGTTCGCGTATTTTAGCATGATTTCTGCATGGGGGGGGAGGGGGGCAGAGTTTCTAATGGCAATCATCACTTTCCCATTACACATATTCACTCCCCTTTCCTCCAGGGAAGGGTGACTAAGCAGGAAACCCCCTCCCTCCCCCACCACACACACACACACACACACACACACACACATACACACACACATAAACATAAACATACACACACACATACACATATACACACACACATACACATATACACACACACATACACATACACATACATACACACACACACACACACATATACACACTGAAGTCTGTGAAAAGCACCAGGAAAGAGGGTTTGAAATGTAAGGGCATACGCACCCCCACACACGGATACAGACACAGACATACACCCTCACACACATAATCGTACAAACACAGATAAACCACACAAACCCACACAGCTCAATGCTCTGTTCGTAGAATTAGAAGCTAAATCTTAATAATCATCAATTCTTTATTCAGCAAAAGCATTCCGGACCATTGTGGCTCTGAGAGACGGGCCGATACAGTAAAAGTCGCGGGAGAGCGGGCAAACACCCGCTCTCCCGGCACGCACACAGGCCAGTGTCCTGTGCGCGTGATACAGTAAATAAAAATATTTAAATTAGGGCCCGCAGTAAAAAGAGGCACTAGGGACACTAGCGCGTCCCTAGTGCCTCTTTTTTGACAGGAGCGGCGGCTGTCAGCGGGTTTGACAGCCGCCGCTCAATTTTGCCGCTGACGGCCATGGGTTCGGAAACCGGACGCCGACAAAATTGAGCGTCCGGTTTTCAACCCACGAGCCGCGGACCGATTTCAAAATGTTTTTTTTTTTTTAACTTTTTGAACCTTTCGGGACTTCCGACTTAATATCGCCATGATACTAAGTCAGAGGGTGTACAGAAAAGCAGTTTTTACTGCTTTTCTGTGCTCTTTCCCGCTGCCCACAGAAATTAACGCCTACCTTTGGGTAGGCGCTAATTTCTGAAAGTAAAATGTGTGGCTTGGCTGCACATTTTGTTTTCTGAATTGCACGGGAATAACTAATAGGGCCATCAGCATGCATTTGCACGTTGCGGGCGCTATTAGGTTCGGGGGGGGAGGGGGGGGGGGTAATAGCGCATTTTCGACCCCTTACTGAATAAGGGGTAAAGCTAGCGCGTCGAAAACGCACATCCAATTGCGAGTTAACAGTGCGCTCTGCCGGAGCGCACTGTACTGTATGGGCCTGAGAGTGGGAAGATCTGGCTGTGACCGGCGTGGAATAGACACCTGCACCAGCAGGGGGCGCTGCAGCAACCCTGCCTCCAGCTCCTATGAGTGAGGGCTTGGGAAGGATTTGTGCTTCTGAGTGAAGATCTTCCGCCTTTGCAGAGAGGGTCTGGAAACAGCCTCTCTCCGCCCAGGAGAGCTGGCTTATTTGCAGAAGTCGCCCTTTACACGCGCAAACGGAACAGCTGCAAAGCTTGGGAGGGAATGGGTGAGGCTGAGTTCCAGCTCACAGGGCAGAGCGCCACCGCCGAGCGACCGCTGCACTCCTTGCCTTCGCTCTGCAGATCCTCCCCTGCGGCGTCCTCGTAATGGGGTTTCCGTATCTTGAGCTCTCCTTGTACTCTGGTCCTGCTGCACAGGTTGGGAGCAGGGGGGGGGGGGGAAGAGGTCTTACAGCTGGACCCAGGTTTCTGATCCCTGCTGATCTCCCTATGCAGAATGAAATTCTGTATTTATTCCATGGAGAAAGAGAAACCCAGCAAAGGGCAGGATGCACTGGGATCAGGACCAGGACAGAAAATCAATGGGGAAAAAAAAATAAAGTCCCACTGAGAAACTACACGGAAATGTATGGCTTCAGGTCTGACTGAGCCTGGGGGCTCCCAGATAGATGCTTATAGGGTAAAAGTGACTGGGCAATGAGGAGGCAAAAAACCAAATGCTCTCACTATGAGACAGCGACGGGATGTGCAGCGAATAAAGCAGGTACAGTGCAGGCCTGGGGCAAAAGCTGTGGCAAGTCCATATGCTCCACATTTCTGCCCTTCGGCTGTTTCCTGAGCACAGACTTTGGCACTGCCCTCCTGCAGCCCTGCTAACTCTTTTTCCTCACCCCCCCACCCCCCACCAGAGCTCCCGGGCTGGACCCCCAGTGCCTGGGTGCTGGGCTGGAGCCACTGCCACCAGTAAAGAGAGAGGCTGTGCTGGAGCTGCCGCCAGTAGGAAAGTTGGGGGAGGGAGGGTTGCATGACTGAAGATTTGCCTAGAGTGCCAAATACCCTTGCACCGACTCCGCATCTGGGTATGGACATCTTTGCTGATTACAACAAGGCTTCAGGTGAAAAACCTTGGGGAAACCGTTTGATAGACTGAAATGAAAATCACTTCCTCGGCTGTTTGTCCCTGGACTCTTCTCCTTCGTGCTGGTTTATCCTCACCTGGTCATCACTCTCCTTGGGAGTTTCCTATCCAGCTCTCATCAGGGGCTCTCCTCATCACCACAGCAGGGCAGGTCCCCAATGCAGCAGCAGCAGCAGCAGCACCATCCTGTAGCTGGATATGAGGATGCAGCTCTCTACAGAGCTGCTTCCTCTTCTTTGACCCAGCGCTAGGTTCTCACATGAGCATTAGTCCATTTGATGGAGCAGGACTCAGAGAGGACTGGAACCCCAAGGCAGGGCCATAGCTAATGATCAGACCCTCCCTCCATCCTGCCTCCTTGCTCTTCCGTACTTCGTTACACTTTTATCCCAGGGTCTTGCTGAAACCCAGTCTTTCTGGGAGTCATTTCTCAGGCAGTTCTGAATAAATATTCCATACTTTGTAAGCCCCAGTCTCACCGTGTTGCCCGACTGCCCTCACTTTATCCCCCAGCACCAGCTCATGTTTTGCATCTCTAAGGCATTAACAAAAAAAAAAACAAAAAACAAATTCAGACTAGCCGAGGCCTTTGGTACCAAGGAAGCAGTTTCCACAGCAACCAGCCTGGTGGTTCACCACGGAGAGCTGCTGGTTGCCTGTTAGACACCAGCCATGCGGCACTGCAGCTGTGCCAGGACTGAGGAAGGGTGAATGGGCGGAGAGGGGAGGGCAGGGCCTAGCATTTGCGCAGTCCATTAGCTGCTGGGATACAGATGTTTTCTGCCCGACCGGAGTAAGAACACCAGGACTGGGTGAAACTGCCTCCCTCCTTTACTTCCCATAAATGTAATGGGCTGATACTTAAAAACTATCTGTAACAGCACTTTCCCTGATCAACCAAGCAGGCGATTACTGACTGGTCACCCAACCAGCAATCATCAAGATGTTCTTTACCTGTATTTTTTTTTTTTTTTTACTCAGTGTCATAAAGAAAAATATGAAGCCTCACATCAACTCAATAATGAAAACACTAAGCCCTCTAGGGGACTTAGAGGCAATATTGCCTGAATTTGCAATCCTTTGGTAATGCTGATTTTCTTCTCTGGCCATATTTGCCCTATATATCATAGGAGGAGTAACATATTTAAAGAAGTAATAGCATTTGACTTCTTTTATGTATTATATTTGCATTAAAGTATCAAAAATTCAATATCAGATTTTTAATACATAACTTAATAATAAATGTCAATTTGATCAAATAGTCTCTCCATCCACCTAAACCTCCCAACCTCACAATACAATACTTTCTTTCCTCATTTCAAATACTATTTGCCAAAGAAATTGTAGCCAATGACCAAAACCCAAGCTCAGGGGACCACTGGGATGAGAATCAGTTATAAAAAAGCTTGAAAAAAAAAAAAAGATATGCTGTTTATCGCTTTCTAAAGGTAACAGGGATCAGAACAAAAACCGAGACAAGTTAATGAAGGAACCACCAGCGCATTCTGCTGCAAAGAATACAAGGTTCTACACAGCGGGGTAGATTTTACAAATTTGCGCACATGCGTACTTTTGTTCGCTCACCAGACGCAAACAAGAGTACGCGGGATTTTAATAGATACGCACGTAGCCGCGCGTATCTGTTAAAATCTGGGATCGGCGCGCGCAAGGCTGTGCAAAATCAGCAGCCTGCGCGCGCCGAGCCGCGCAGCCTGCCTCCATTCCCTCCGAGGCCGCTCCGAAATCGGAGCGGCCTCGGAGGGAACTTTCCTTCCACCTTCCACCTTCCCCACCCCCCAGCCCTACCTAAACCCCCCCTACCTTTGTTGCACAAGTTACGTCTGCCTGAGGCAGGTGTAACTTGTGCGCGCTAGGCCGGCCACCGATGCGCAATTACCAGGCCGATTACCTCGGCCACGCCCCCGAAACGCCATCCAGTGGCGTTTCGGGGGCGGTTCCTCCAGCACTGGGGTACTCAATCCCTCGGCCTTGAGCACATGAAGATTTTTGCTTCTCTATTCTGGAGGTGCTGGAACTTTTAATGACAGTTTGAGATAGCCTTTGATATAGCGAAATACAGTGGTTGACCCCTACTAGTTATTGATGCATGAATAATAAGAGTACTAGCCAAGTGGATTAGAGCAGCAGGATAAGAACTGGGGAAGCCAGGGTTCAAACTCGCTGATGTTCCTTGTGTTCTTGGGCAAGTCCTTCACCTTCCAGTGCCTCGGTTAAAAACTTAGGGGGCTGTTTACTGAGCATTTTCCCATAGGCACAAAATAGGAGAAGACCCTTACTAAATAGGCCTTTACATGGTATGGGAACTTACCTACTGGATCTGAATGTAACTCATCTAGAGCTACCGCTGAAGAGAAGTGAGAAAAATAAAACAAATATAAGAACATAAGAACATGCCATACTGGGTCAGACCAAGGGTCCATCAAGCCCAGCATCCTGTTTCCAACAGTGGCCAATCCAGGCCATAAGAACCTGGCAAGTACCCAAAAACTAAGTCTAGTCCATGTTACCATTGCTAATGGCAGTGGCTATTCTCTACGTGAACTTAATAGCAGGTAATGGACTTCTCCTCCAAGAACTTATCCAATCCTTTTTTAAACACAGCTATACTAACTGCACTAACCACATCCTCTGGCAACAAATTCCAGAGTTTAATTGTGCGTTGAGTGAAAAAGAACTTTCTCCGATTAGTTTTAAATGTGCCCCATGCTAACTTCATGGAGTGCCCCCTAGTCTTTCTACTATCCGAAAGAGTAAATAACCGATTCACATCTACCCGTTCTAGACCTCTCATGATTTTAAACACCTCTAGCATATCCCCCCTCAGTCGTCTCTTCGCAAAGCTGAAAAGTCCTAACCTCTTTAGTCTTTCCTCATAGGGGAGTTGTTCCATTCCCCTTATCATTTTGGTAGCCCTTCTCTGTACCTTCTCCATCGCAATTATATCTTTTTTGAGATGCGGCGACCAGAATTGTACACAGTATTCAAGGTACGGTCTCACCATGGAGCGATACAGAGGCATTATGACATTTTCCGTTTTATTCACCATTCCCTTTCTAATAATTCCCAACATTCTGTTTGCTTTTTTGACTGCCGCAGCACACTGCACCGACGATTTCAATGTGTTATCCACTATGACACCTAGATCTCTTTCTTGGGTTGTAGCACCTAATATGGAACCCAACATTGTGTAATTCTAGCATGGGTTATTTTTCCCTATATGCATCACCTTGCACTTATTCACATTAAATTTCATCTGCCATTTGGATGCCCAGTTTTCCAGTCTCACAAGGTCTTCCTGCAATTTATCACAATCTGCTTGTGATTTAACTACTCTGAACAATTTTGTGTCATCTGCAAATTTGATTATCTCACATTTGGCATAGTTTGCGAATACCCTGCAAATCCATAAAACAAGACCTAACCATGGGTGATATCTGAGGGATCAGCGAAAGTTGAGAGAACAAGTTTGGTTACTTTATATGGGGTTCTCCATAGAAAGCAGGATGAATTAGCCATGACATGTAGGAGACATCATCCAATGGCATAGAACGGATGCATCTCTCCAGCTCAGTAAAGTTTTAGCACTGAGCATCATCTGCGTTAGTTCTCACATTCGTGCTGCCTCGTGACACCCCTCAGTTGATTGTAGAGTTTAGCTTTAGCTAGGTAATTGACTGTCAAAGGAGGGGAGAGGGTATTATGCATGGCTAATTCATCCTGCTATCTTATGCTTCATAAACCTCATGTACGGTAAGCAAACTTGCTTCTCCGTTGACAAGTAGGGCTGAATTAGCCATGACATATGGAGAGTCCCAAGAGGAAAACTGTATAAGAGCACTTACTGAAAAAGCAAACTGGGACCCCTCTTCCTTCCATGAAGAGTGGACTACTGGGTGAACAGGCTGCGCAAAACTTCTTGCCCAAACCTGATGTAACTTCTTGAAATGTTATCCAGACAGTAATGAGACGTGAAGGTATGAAATGATGACCAAATTGCAGCTTTGCAGATGTCTTCAATGGACACGGCTCTTGGGTAAACCACTGAGGTAGCTTTGGCTTTTACGTAAAGAGCCTTGACAGAATCTAGCAACACACAATACAATCTGCTAGCCAGTTAGACAATGTATGTTTGGCAACATCTGCTCCAAGTCTATTAGGATCATAGGAGATGAAAAGCTGAGAAATCTGATGATGAGGTTAAGGTCACAAATCCCCTGGTGATTGTGTGCTGCTGCTACTGCTTGGCATTTTCTGAGGATCCTTGGGACCTCCAAGAACCTGAAGGGAAGAACTTTGTTTTGGTAGTGAGAGGAATCCAGCATAAAGCCGAGGTATTTACAATGAGACAGACAGATTTTTATATAAGCATATGCATTTTTCAGATCCAGGGCACACATCCACTTGGACAGAATGGTGCTGAGGGAGTTCATTTTGAATCTCACCCATAACAAGCCCTTGTTCAGTCTTCATAAATCCAGGATGGGTCTCAGTCCCCTTGATGTCTTAGAAACAAGGAAACAGCAGGAGTAGAATACCTTTCCATAGTCTTTGGGGGGACAGGTTCTATCATCCACTGGCTAAGAAGTGACTCCACCTCAAGACAGAGATGGGTTGAGTGAGACAAATCTAGATTGAAGGCTAAACATTGATGCAATGCTGGGAGATGCGAGAAGCGCAAATGGTATCAGACTCCACAATTTTGAGGACTCTTCAAGGAACAGATACATCCTCCCTCCTACCAGCAGAGGTCGCAGCCTGAGGGTTATCTTGTCAAAAACTAGGTCCAGTCATAGGCTGGGAATTAGCCATGACACGTCTTCAATTGAAATCTCTCATGTGGACATCTGTCTGCCAGAAGCTGTTGTTGCGATAGTGCAGGTGGGGTACAACACTACTAGAATTGATGGAAGGGGCATTTCTGGAAGAAGGAGTGCTTAGAAGCAAAATAAGGATGTCTAGGAAGAAAGCCATTCAGTTCCCACTGATAAGAAATAAAATGACTGCATGTTACTCTTTAATCTTGGTGATGGTTTATCTGACCTTATCCCTGAAGAGATTGTCACCCGAACATGGGATGTCAACCAACTTGTCATGAATGTCCTCACTCAAGTTACTGGCTCTCAACTATGCTATAAAGTATGTTCCAATTGCTGTTGCAGAAGATCTTGCTGTGGAGGAGATGGCATTTGTACTCTTCTATATCCAGAAGGGCCTGCAGATAGCCATCCTGTCAAGAGACTCTATTAGAGGCTTCAGATTGTTGATGCAGTCATGTAAGTATTAGATCATGTATAGCTGCAATGTGAGGCTTGAGCATTGAGCTCTCGAAGACTTTCTTTCCAAAGTTGTCCCACAGCCTAAGGTCCTTGCCCATGTGGTGGGGGTGGGGGATGTTGGGGAAAAAAAATATATATATTTTTTTAATGTAGCCCATTTCAATGTCGACAGTCACAAACTGGTATGGTAGTTGAACCACCCCAAACTCAGAAGAATGTTGAACTCTATATTTAAGGTCTAATTCACTGGCTATTAGGGGGCAGGAGGCTGGATTATCTCACGTTCTTATTTGCTTTCCTGCAGGATTGAATGGATCAGGGTCACTGCAAGTTTGGAAGAGATTTCCAGAGTCTGAAGAATCTTGAAGACCTCAGCGTGGGGATGTTTGTCTCTATGGACATTGACTCTGACCACCTTATCCAATGTATCCAGGATTTTAGAGTATGAGAGGTCTTCTGGCAGAGATGTATGCTTCAGCAGGTCAGATAAGGGGTCTGTAGTCCTTTCCTTTGAACCAAGAGGGGGAAAGACGCTAACCCATGACTCCAGTGAAGATGATGATGATTGAGACAGGGTCCTCAGTTGTCCAGGAGGGGAATACTTCTGGAGCATGCTCCAGATGGTGGTGTTCTGAGCTCTGTCCTTGGACTGGCTAGATTCCGCTGCAGAGAGGGATGGTATGCCCGATTGATGAGAGCTAGCTCCCATAGTGGGACCTCTGATGGGTATGGAGGTATAAGAGGGACTTGCCCTTGGGAGAACAAATTCGACAAGCTAGACAGGAGAAGTTAAAGGGTACCCTCCTTGACACTGGCTGCTAAAGATTTAAAAATGTCTTCACCAATTCAACAACCTGGTCTTTGGACTGTTGTATCCTTTGATCTTGGGACAAGATATCCTCCTCTGAAACTATTATAGAGTCATCCTCCTGAAAAGCATGAGGTGGACTCCAGAATGAGACTCCCTCCTGAATTAATTGTGCTGGTGGCCATATAGAGACCAGAGGCAGAGTGGAGCATATTGTATCTGGAGTCTCTAAACGAAGCCCATGGGTAGATAACAGAAAAGATGCTCTGGAAGATCTGGGATCTGTACTGAGGAGATGCGACAGAGATGATAAGTGCACCAACATGGAGGAAGGTAACTACAAGGAGTCTCCTTCGAGTCCCTCCAATGCCTGTTTCTGCATAGAGTTTTTCAAGTGTACCGATTGCGCCAGGGTCCAGGGTCCAGTGCATTGATAGCTCCAAAGACTGATGAATCAATGATTTTAAGGCCGGATGTGTTGATAGCACCAATGGCTGGTGCATCAATGGTGCCAAAAGCCAGTATGTCAATGGTGCCAAAAGCCAGTATGTCAATGGCACCAAGGGCCAGTGCAGACAATGCATGCCTTGGTGCTGACTTCTGCTTCAGCACCACCAACTGCACTGCTAGCTTCTTCTGTGCCAATGAGCCCCGGAAAGAGGGGGAAGCAGCCAGGTGCACCAAGGAACTCTCTGGCTCCTGAGTTTGATGCTTCAATGTCTTGCTCCTGAACTATGGCAGAACCGGAGCCTGGAGCCATAGTTGACTGAGCTTTGCTCAAGGAGCTCCTGCTCAACTCAACATAGAGGAAACCTAAAGAGGCCCTGCTCTGAGAGGAGCAATGACTCTGACTTTTCACTGACCTGCGAAGATCCTCCATCTTCCGGGCCCTGTTCCTTTGAGATCTTGGTGATATCCAATCACAGTCATAATAGGTAGCTGAGTTGTGATCAGGTCCCAGGCATCTTTAAGAGATATCATGTCGGTCGGTGCTGGCCATCTTGTAGCCACAAACTCAGCCCTCAAAACCACTGAAGGTGGCCTTTTTTGGAACCGGAGTTATTCAGTTTTTTGTTTTTTTTTTATCTCTGTAGCACTAAAAAGTATTGTTGAAAGGCTGCTGAGGCAGTAAGACAACTCATAAAGTGAGTTAGTATTAAAGAAAAAAACTTCCGAAAGTTGAAAAAGATAAAAGCACTAGAGAGAGAGAGAGGGTGCATGTCCCTGTGGGCCCATGAGGCAGCACACGCTGGTAAAACTTTACCAAGCTAGAGAGTTGGGTCCATGCGGTGCCATCAGATGACGTCACCAACAGTCATGGCTAATTTACCCTTACTTGTTAACAGAGAATATAGTAATACCAAAACTACAGCTGGTCTCTTTTTGTCTTAGTTCTATCCCGTGCCAGAAGGAAAGATTAACAACTCTCTCTCTCTCTCTCTCTCCTGGGCACCCAACTTAGCTCTGACTTCTGCAGATTAAGACTTAACATATCAGATGACAACCAGTTAGCTATCTCTTCCAGGCACTGTTTCAATAAGATAATTGCTGATTCTGATCTTCACCCACAGGGATATATAACTGGATACAAGCTGCATAAACATGGCAATAGGCACTGTAGTTCAATCAAAGGGAATAAGTAGATTCTAAATAATGCCAGGCATAGTGACAAACACCAAGCCAATGACACAGTCTTATCCCAGCTATTGTGATCTTCCAAAAAGAAATGATCCAGACCACTTCAGGCGAGTGCCCTTGATCCCTATAGTCAGTATGTGCTGCGACAATAACTCATGATCTGCTGTGTCAAAGGCTGCGAACAGGTCCAGAAAGATCAGAAGAACGTTCTTCCCCTTATCCACAAACGTTCACACGTGGATGGAGATACCTTGCTGCAGATGACCTTAGAACAGGATACACACAGAGATCATCTCCGATCTTACAGCTCCCAAGAAACTGTGAGGGAGCTGCGGTAGACATGGAGGCAGGAGGGAGAATAAAACACCAGGTAACTGACAATGAAAGATCATGATGAGATCTTATTCACAGGAGGGCAGGAAGTAGCTGCTGGCAATGTATATACTTCAGTACTTGTTTATACAGAAATATATAACGTTGGGGTTTTTTTCCACCAGAAAGCAGGAATGTGTTATCACCCAGTTTCAAGGTCCTGGCTTTGTGACCCACAACGTAGCCTGCTGCTTGGAGATCTGCTGCTTGCATTTGCACAGGCAGCTTCACCCCAGGGAAGGAAGTTCAGATTCCAGGAATAACCAAGCAAATCTCTCTCTGGGTAAAATGGAGCACTTCCACAGCTCAGGAGTTTTACAGAATAGAAGCAGACGTTCCGGTGGACCCGGTGTAAGTTCTGGGGGACGTCCCTCCTTACAAAGATCCTGCCAGATATGCCAGCTTTGAAGTATCCTCCTCGCTGTCAATAAATCTTAAAATTCTCATCTGTCTGCATGGCCCAGCCAGAAGCTATTGGATTAAACAGCTGCACAAAGCTGCGAACTCAGCAGCCACGCAAACAGGGAAGGGTCATTAACTTCCTGCAGACTCGCCTTTAAAGCTTCCTCAGCCTGCCTAGCTTCTCAGCTTGCCTTTAGGCCGAAATGATCTCAAGACAATCTCTGGTACTTGAGGGAAAGTCTGAATCCCTTTTGGTTCCTTTTCTTTTTTTTTTTACACTCGTTTCAAACCGATTTTTAAACCTCTCTCTGCTTCAGGGCCTTTCCCAGGGATGCAGTGGTCATTGTTCCGCTGCCCCTGCCCTGCTGATCTTCTCTAAGTGAACGGGGCATCCAGCCGAGCGCTGCCCTTTGCAGCCTCCATGCTGGGCGCGGGCTCCGAGGGTGGGGAGGATGGATGCCGGCAGGAGTGCTGCTCCTTAAAGAAAGGGAGCTGACCCCAGGCAACTCCTCTCTCTCCTGCTGGGAAGCGGGGCCTGGACGTTGAAGGAGGTGAAGGGTTTGTGACTTTCGACACCCACAGTTTCCGAGACTGGAGAAGGGATCCCCCCCAGGGATGCTCCGGTAGCCTCCCGCAGCTGGCAACCTCAAAAGGGGGGCACGCGGCTACTTGTGGCACCTGTCCAACGGATACCCCTCCACCTACTGTTCAGCCTGTGAATCTGGAGGTGGTTTAATCCGGGTGCATGTCCCCTCCCCACCCTGCTGAGGCTCTGCCCAAGGGGCGGGTCCTGATTGCTGCAGACCAACTGCCCTGTCCATCTGACCCCCCCAAACCAAGCAGAATTGAGCCAGATGCCGCAACACAGGCACACACAGGACATGAACGTCTCTGCAAACTTAGGGGTGGGAGGAGGAAGGGTAGAGCCAGGCTTCAAGTAGGGGCTGTGGTGTGGCGGTAGGAGAAAACCACGGGCAGGCGAGACAGACTGGGCAGCCCTCCTATTCACCTAATGTGACCATAAACCACCCGTCCACACTTGTCCCAAAAAGCGTTCCTGGAAAAGATTTCCGTCCTCTCAGCTATCAAGATCCACCGATGCAACAGATGGAGGGAAACCGAACCTGCCTTCCCCCCCCCCCTCCCTTGTTCTATGCATAAGGCCCCCAACCCCTTCCAAAAGCTAAAAATGGCCTGTTCTGAATGACTCCTCAATCCACCCAGTCATTCTTGATTACATTTTGATTTCTGTAATTGCAGTTAAGTAGCTCGCTCAATTAGCTATCAGACGCCGATGCCTGACTTTCATGTCACATTTAAACTGGAAAGATTACAATTTTCCAGGTAAAAATTACATTTATATAACACACAGGAAAGGACTTAGGGGGAAGCGACGGGTTTAGACAGATTGAGGGAATCTATCTAGGGCAGTGTTAGTTGGACTGTTACTAATGCCATGCTTTCCTCATTAGGGGCCATGGCTGGTGCTGGAGGCTTTGAGCTGCCCCTCCAGTAGGCCCTGGCACAGGAACTGTTTGCAGCATGTACAACGCAGGCTGATTTTTTGTTTCCCCAGGAGCTCACTCACGTCAGACATTGGGGGGGGGGGGGGGGGGGATATCAACTGCTGCCTACCTTCTGTCAAAGAGAAGCTGTGACCCATACTCACTTCTTCCAGCTGTGTGTGTGTGTGTGGCCAGCTCCGGTGCCAGGAATGTACGAGCGACATGGCTGTGCAGCACAGAGGGAACCTCAGTCACTGTCCAACCCTGCCAGCTCTGGAAATTTCCATAAGCACAGACCCACGAGAAAAGGATGTAGTGAGCCAACCTCTTTTCACCTCCAAGATGCACCATGGAGAGAGCCAAAAGCTCAATCAGAAAGCTGCCTTTGGTTGGGTACCATTTCTTAAGTTTACCCTAACCAAGACCCAGAAGGACACCATTGGAGGTCCCTATAACTTGCATACATTTCTACCTCCCTCTGGGGTGCACTTTTGTATTGGGGACAGGTTATCCAGCCCCCCACAATACAAGACACCAGTTGCACTGTCTGAAAGCAAAGGTGAGTTGCCCTTTTGTTCTGCCACTGGCAGGCCTTGGCCAGCTGTGTGGGCACTTTGCAGAACCCTCAGGGGGGGACATGGGGCTGATGGCTCAGGGGTGTTAAGGAAGGCGCTGGCACACTCCTTGATCGGGCAGGGTGGGGGCGCTGAGTGCAGGTCTCTGTGGGAGATGTGGCAGGGAGGATGGCGCATTCCCAGCATCTCTCATCTTCTCAGGGAAGATGCCAGTCCCAGCGGACCGCAGCATTGTGTGTTGCTTGACCTAAGCTATTAATTCTAATCATTATGAGTCCCCTGGGGTATGCGATCCTTTTTTTTTTTTTTCTATACTGGGGAATGCTCTTGCCTGGAAGCCAGGGCTTCTGCATTGTTTACAGCTTTCAGCTGAAGAATGGGAGCCTGGAACATGCAGGGAGGGAACCCAGCTGCCTCACTAGCCCTTCTTCACTAAAAATAGATTTGAGAGTACATGGGGAGGGAGAATGGACCTGCAGATACACAGCAGCGAGAAAGCTCTCTTAGGTCGGAGATTTTGCTCCTCCAAAGGTAGAGCAATGTACTAAATAATACTCCGGGCCAGTGAGAGATGCGGAATCAGTGAAGCCGTGCTTTCTCCCAGGAATCTCACATGTTGTCTTTTTTTGAGATTGCAACCTTTGCTCCTAAGTTATTTCTTTTTAAATAAAGTCAACGACAGGGGTTTTGACCTCGGGAATCCCTGGATGTCTCCTGGCTCATTGATATATATATATATATATATATATATATATATATATATATATTGTTGATATAAACAGTTTGGTTTGATGCTGACGCTCTGAACCTAATTTGCTTGCCAAAGTACAATAAAACTTTTCTGAACTTGATGGGCATTGTGGAACCTTTGCTGTCCTTTCTCCTTTCATTGGTTAATCCATCTTTGATGGCAGGACCCTCACAACTCCTACTATTATTTGCTCCTGGCTCGTTGCGCCAACTCACTAGCCTCCACCCAAAGGAGCTCCTTCTAGGAAAACTCATAGCGTTTACAATTTGGAAAGCATGTAGAAAGCTAGGAAAGGGAGCCAGGACATTGTCTGCACAGCTGCAGGTTACAGAAAGATAGAGTTTAGTGAGTGGGGGGGGGGGGGGGGGGGAGAGAGAGAGAGTGAGTGCAAGCATACACATGCATGTGCATGATCTTTCCTCACCTTACTCCTTATCACAAGGGGTTTCACCCTCTTCCTGGACCTGGCGTACTCAGCTAGCTGCAGTCTATATATTTGGGCAGGAGGTTTTTGCCTCTTGAGAGCCCCTTTCAGTGTAGCCAAATCTTCAGCAAAGGTCTAGAAGTAGCACCTCCACCCCCACCCTGTACCACAGTCCTCGCAAAGAAGGGGGCTGTAGCAGACGGAACCAACCCAGCATCCGACAGGCTGGGAGATAAATTATTTACCGAGGTTTATGTAACGGTGACAGATTAGAGCAGATTAAAACTGGACGCATGTGCTGTTTAAATGAGTAAAGTTTGTATCACAGAGAGCAAAGCTTCCAGTTAAAGAGCAGCCTGGTAATAAAACCAGCTGAGCTCATGTATTTATTATTTCAACGTATTACTCACTCGTTCAAAGAAGAGATTCATGACGTTGCAGGCTGACCTTTCTTTGCACACCGGATTTTCGCTCATTTCATGGCAGTGATGCTACCCTATGCCAAAATGCTTCCTGGTTATAAGAGGCAATAGAGTGTCATCTGCGACAGGCTGGGCTAAACCCTGGGAACCTGTATGCTCATCTACTCCAAACAGTAGAGGATTAAAAAAGAAGACAACAATAAGGAGCGATATCCTTCAAGCAGCCAAGCTTCTGTGGCTGGCAGTCTTAGCCATGTGGTCAGGAATAGCTGAGAAGACTGAATGCGATGTGTTCTTACCTGGAAGGAATCTCATACAAGGCAACAGACAGATGTGTGCTTACACCTGGAAGAGCATGAATTACTCACATCAAAACATAGTAAATGATGGTGGAAAGACCAAATTGCCCATCCAGGTCTCTCCAGCAGGCCTGGCTTTAGGTACAGGCAATTGCCCAGGGCACCAGATTTGGAAGGTGCCAAATACCCAGGCCAAGGAGGAGCCTGCTCCAGCAGTCCAAAGGGGCACTACTGCTATGCCCATCCAGACTTGGGGGGGGGGGGGGGGACGACGGACATCCCCCCACCCTCCAGCCCTGCCCAAGGGCACCAAACTCTTAAATGCGGCCCTGCTGAGATTCTCCCACTTTGAGTAGATAAGCATACAACCCAACCCCAGCATTCCCTCCCTCCTCTCGTCAATGTCTTTTACCTGATCCTTTAACTCTTTTCCTATCACCACCCTCCATATCAGGCCCAAGCATACTCGGCTTCTCTTAATGTACTGGCCCCTCCCCCATTTCCTCAGGTGGCTTCTCTCTCTCTCTTTGACTCTTGCAAGACCGATACCTAATCCAATACACAGGTCTCCCTCTTACAGTTTACCATCGAGCTTTCCAACAATCCACACATCCAAGGAAAACAACCAGGCCATTATCTAAAGCATCTGCCCTCCACCCATGCTGACGGAGGTATGTTTTAACTACGGTCACTCCATGCAGGTTACCTAAATGCCTTCTTAGAAGCCAGATACAGTAAAACCACTGCTGTCAGGGTCATAATCACTACCCTGTGCAGGTTACCCCAACTGGCTACCCCCCCCCCGTCGTGGTCTGTGGTGCCACTAGGTCATGCTTCCACTATCCCTTCTCTTTTTGAACGTTGGGATCCCTTGTGTTTATCCCGATGCTTTTTCGAAATCTGTTACCATTCTGACCTCCTTTTCCCGTTCCAGTGCTGATCTGCTGGATGCAGCTTTTCTGGAGAGGGGAACTGGACTGGACACCTACTCCCCCCTCAGGTATCAAATATCAGCACCACCTGACCTCACTGCTGTTCCACCTCTGGGACAGGGGCAGGGAGATTTCATGGGGTTTCACAGGGCCCTGAGAAATTCCTCATGCTGAGCAGACGTGACAACTGATGAAATCACAAACAAAATGCCCTCATTAGTGAATGAAGTGTTTCCAAACTGACTCCCGAGTGCCCCAAGGTGTAGGACTGTAAGGCATTTAAAACGGATGCTGTGTGCAACTTATTGGACTGGATAGACTCCCTTTCATTTCCTCCATCACAGAGCTTATACACCACAAGGGAGTCTCACTCACTCCCCCCCCCCCCCCCCCAAAACTGAGCTCACACATTGCGATGGAGTCTCACTCACTCCCCCCCCCCCAAAACTGAGCTCACACATTGCGATGGAGTCTCACTCACTCAGTCCCCCCCCCCACCAAAACTGAGCTCACACATTGCGATGGAGTCTCACTCACTCCCCCCCCCCAAAACTGAGCTCACACATTGCGATGGAGTCTCACTCCCCCCCCCCCCCCCAAAACTGAGCTCACACATTGCGATGGAGTCTCACTCACTCCCCCCCAAAACTGAGCTCACACATTGCGATGGAGTCTCACTCACTCCCTCCCCCCAAAACTGAGCTCACACATTGCGATGGAGTCTCACTCACTCCCCACAGTGCCTGGACTGGCAGAAAGGTTGGTCCGGCCACCACCTTGCTGGCCCCTGCAACTCGCCTAAGACATGGAGGGGCACCCAGGTAGTGATGAGGTAACAGCTGATAAGCCACTGAGCACATACTCTGCGTTCCCCTACCCTCCATCCGGCATGAAGCATGTGCAGTCATAGCAGAAAACCTCATGCTAACTGCTGCATATGTACTCGGGGACAACAGGCAGGGGAGCACAGCAGGCCAATGACCTACCAAGATGGAAAGCGTGAGAGGGCAGGCTTCTTGCACACAGTGCAGTAGCTTCCCTCCTTGTACTGTGCACATACTCCCCCTGCTGAAATCCTGCTTGGCTGGGGTTCCCATGGCACCCTTACTTCTGCTGGAGGCTTGAACTGCAACTGCCTCCTTGCTGTGACTGCCAGTGCAAAAGCATATACTGTGGGGCAGATTTTCAAAGGGATACGCACATACCCCCCCCCCAAAAAAAACCTGCCCCAAGTTCCCCCTGCGCGTGCCGAGCCTATATTGAATAGGCTCGGCGGCGGGCACAAGCACCGCGACGCGCTTAAGTACCAGGGCTTTCCTGGAGGGTGTGTTGGGGTCGTTTCGTGCGGCGCGTCATCTGGGGCGGGGCCGCGGGCGTGGTTCCGGCCCGGGGGCATTTTGGGGGCGTGGTCGAGGCTGCTCTGATTTCGGAGCGGCCGCAGAGGGCACGGAGGCAGGCTGTGCGGCTCGGTGCATGCAGGCTGCCGATTTTGCACAGCCTTGCGCGCGCCGACCCCAGATTTTAAAGGATAAGCGCGGCTACACGCGCATCTATTAAAATCCGGCGTACTCTTGTTCGCACCTGGTGCACGAACAAAAGTACGCGCGGGTGTACTTTATTAAAATCTACCCCTGTATGTGTAGATGTGTGTGGGAGAGCATGTGTGTGTGTGTGTGTGAGAGAAAGCATGGGAGAAGAGCGCATGCATGCGTGTGAGAGTGACAGCATATGAGAGAGCGTGTGTGTGAGAGCATGTGGGAGAGAGGGTATATGTGTAAGTGTGTTTATTTATTTATTTATTTGAAGCTTTTATATACCGAGGTTTAGCACATGCCTTCACCCCGGTTTACATTGGAACGAAACAATGATACATAGAACAATTTGAGAAACAAAAGTATATGCAACTAGCATATATGTTTGTGTTGGAGAGTGTGTGTATATGAGACAGAGGAGAAAGTTTGTGAACCCTCCTCTCTGACTAATCCACAACAATCTCAGAGGGGCAGATGCAATAGTGTGCTCAGCCTAGCACACAGGTTAATGCGCAATTGGATGCGCATTTTGGATATACTAGACTAACACCTGATGCAAAAAGGGGATTAGCGCGTCTAAATGCATAGCTAATAGCACTCATCACATGTAAATGCCATGCAGATGAGGCTATTTGCTATTATTTCCCCCCCCCCCCCCCCCCCCGATGCAGAAAGACGCTGGTCATCCATCGCACCCTTTTTATCGTGTCAAATTTAACACCTAGCAACAGAGCTGGCATTAAGTCATTCCGCCAGGCACGGGTGCATGAAAAAAAAAAAAAAACCAAAACAAAAATACTGCTCTCTTTGGTTCTTCCTACTTAGTCTTGTTTCAATACCAAGATCTGCTGCTTATGGTTTGAACATTAAAGGAAAATGTAATGGGCTGATGACAAAAAACATTTCCAGGCACACAATGTACACACACACACATAGTTTACACACTCCAGGGTGATGCTATTGTGTGTGTATATTGTGCAGGGAAATGAACTGAGAGGGGCGAGAAAAGAGTCACTCATATTGCGTTCCTGTTTTCCTGACCTGCACCCTTCCACGGCTCCTGGGCGCCCGATGCTTTTGAGCTCTGGTACGCCCAATTTCTACCCAGCGCGTCCTTTTTAGTGCCGCTGCTCATTTAAACATAGCATCAGGGCGGGCAGACGAGATGGATACCTGCGCACATTAGGAAAACGGGCGCTCAATGCGAGCACCCATTTTGCTGCTCGAGATATTGCACCGGCCTGAGAGTGACTGGAAATAAAAAGTACGGAGAGGTTGTTTTTGTTTTTTTTTAAATCCTTACCAGGTGTAATTATTGGGTGTTATTTGATGTATCGGCTGTTATGAAATATTTAATTGGTGTTTGGGAACAAATTTGCAAATATTTTTAAATATCAGATGCTATTGTATTCAGCTGTTTTGAAATTTTTTTACTAGTATGGCTTTACTATTATGATTGATATTTTATATTTCTTGATTTTACTGCTTTATGTTTTCTGAGGAATGGTATTTTTTTCCATAGTTGCACTGCATACATGGTCTGATATATTGCGGTTTCCAGTTCAGGTTTTGTCTGCACATTTCTATTTATACTTTATTGTCTTTTTATTCTGTATTTGGTGAAGGTTTGTCTATGTTCTGCATGTGTGACCGAAGGTATTCTGCTAGGGATCTATAGCAGCCTAGCTTGTTCTGTTTTCCTTATAGGAAGTGTATTGGCGTTTTAGGGCCTGGCGTACTATTTGTAGTTTCCCCTTTTCATTGGTATGGTTCCTTGAGTATAGTTTTTTGGCATGGAAGGTTTACTATATTGTAATTTTAATTCAATTTAGTCACAGCTTTCTAAAGGCCAAGCTCAGACCCAACACGTGTTTCAAAAGGCCTAATACCATATGGATTCCAAGTGCCTTTTTGCAGGGTTTTCTGGCTGGGACTACAACATCTATATTATATCAGATTACAAATACAATATAGATGTTGTAATAGTTTTTTCCCAGAACGCCCTTTTTCATGTAAAATCTATTGTTATAAATGCATAATTTTAAATTGTTTGTGGGAAGGGCAGAATATATGGCTCACCTAGGGCACCTAATAGTCTTGCACCAGCCCTGAAGCAGCCACTTGGCCTCTACAGCACTCTTATGGTACTCAGCTTCCCGCAGCGTGAACAGATAAAGGGCACCGGTGCCTACCAAATATATTCGTACACACACAGGAGCCTTCTCCCTTTTCTGCAAGAACATAAGAACATGCCATACTGGGTCAGACCAAGGGTCCATCAAGCCCAGCATCCTGTTTCCAACAGTGGCCAATCCAGGCCATAAGAACCTGGCAAGTACCCAAAAACTAAGTCTATTCCATGTAACCATTGCTAATGGCAGTGGTTATTCTCTAAGTGAACTTAATAGCAGGTAATGGACTTCTCATCCAAGAACTTATCCAATCCTTTTTTAAACACAGCTACACTAACTGCACTAACCACATCCTCTGGCAACAAATTCCAGAGTTTAATTGTGCGTTGAGTAAAAAAGAACTTTCTCCGATTAGTTTTAAATGTGCCCCACCAGCGAGCATCCAAGGAGTCCCCATTCTTGGCCAGACTGCTTACCAGAGAAAAGACCCCACACAAGGACCTTTTATGGCCTCAGTAAGTGTGACTGAAGGGATGAAGAGACGGTCCTAGCGAGCTCAGTAAACTCTGCCACATTTTGTACCTCAGTGGCTGTGAAGTAAAATACCTCAAACTCATAGTAACGATGGCAGAAAAAGACCAAATGGTCCATCCGGTCTGCCCAGCAATTTTCTTACAGTAGTAAGTGATCTTTTCGATATATGGTCTCCAGAACTCAACCTTTAGCATTGCACGGACCACCTTATTGTCTCTGCAAAATGGGTTTACTGGTCCTGCGAAGGACTGAGCAGACAGGTCTCTTTCTCAGTAAGAGGGACAGGCCAGACAGACCACAGTAAGGGAAATCCAACTTCTAGCACACAGGCCTTCCTTTGCCAAACCTTCAAAAAGCTGAACATTCCTACAAAATCTCCAGCCCTGCTGATTTATTTTTTATTTTAAAATATTTGTTACCTGCCTTTCCTCCGTTCCGGGTGGGGCACAGAAAACATACATAATAAAACCAAATCAGAACAAACAAGGCTGACATCAAATTAAACAAAACAACCTCGGATGCATCAGGAGCCCTGAAGGACTCGGGGATCCATCTATGTCAGGAGGGCACGGGTGGAGTGTGTGCCTTTTGAGATAAGTGGGTTTTGAGAGCTTTTCCCCGAAATATTTTGGGGCTACAAATTGTTCTTACGGTGAGCGTGGAGCCCCACTGGTGAATAACTCGCATGCTAAAGGTGCCGCTCTCTCCCACGCCTGCGATACAGCAGAAGGTGCCCTCACTACCCGAGGCACCCCTTCCCCCCACCCTCACTCGGGAGCTTCAAAGGAAAAGCAGAGCCTACCCGGCCATACTCAGCCACCAAGACATTAGATTTTTCTGTAATTTTCCTATTGTTCTGCTTTAGCTCATAAACATGAAAACCTACACCCACCCCCACCTATAGATCTATAGTGTTTTTACAGATAGGACCCTTCTGCTTTTGTTCTCTCAATCCACCCTTTTACTTAGCCCCGATACCCGCAAACCAAGCAGGATCCCCTGCCACATTCTGCTGCCTCTCCGCCCATGAAACCCCAACTTCTCCACCCCCCAGACATTTTCTCCCGCAGGAGTCACTGTTGATAACACACAGAGAAAAGCCATAGAAAGGCTCCTCTCTCTGCCAAATGCAAAGCCTCCTACCTCCAGCTGGGTCCCCCCCCCCATTTCCCTTATATTTACAGGCTCAGCTCATTCTCCAAATAAAAAAAAAAGCAGAGCAAATGCTGGAGCCAGCAAGAGCTCCTGGGTCAACAGAGAAAGTGGCTTAAAAAAATTAATAAAGTCTAAAATGAAAGAAAGGGTCTTTACTGCACGAATACCAAATGATAAACAACCTTGCATGTTTGGGGAAAGCAGATCGTGGCGGTGGCGTCCCTTGCCCGGGCTGTAAACTGCTAAAGTTTTTGTATTGGAAAATAAATGCCTCCCTTTGCAGCAACTCCAAAGTCTCCATCACAAAAAGACCTTGCATCGTCAAACTTCGTCTCTACTCTGTGATTTATCCCGACTTGGGCTGCATCTCCGAGTTACATTACACGTCTCCTCCCACACAAAACAAAAGCAGGTTGGTAAAAATATTAATCTTCCAAAATTTCCCATCTATGTATGGGTTGGTTTTTTTTGTTTTTTTTTCTAACCTCACACTACACGGGCTTCCCCTGCAGGAGAAACGCAAGAGGGAAGAAAAAAAAAAAAAAGCCAATGGAAAGAGTGCCAGGGCAAGTAATGTCATTGCCTTTTCCTAGCCCTGCAGACCTCTCCCCCCTCAGGGCTTTCAGCAGCCGAGACCTCGCAATGACCCCTGGTGAGGCTGCTTCCTGGAAACCGACCCAAACAGGAGCCCGGCTCCAACTCTCCCCAAGTTCAGTCCCCCCCCCCCCCCCCCCCTATATCCCTTACCTGAGAAGTTTGATGGGGTCATATCCGTAACTGCCCCAGCTGGAGGGGCAGCTCATCCTTTCCCAGGAGGGCACGGTGGCAGTGCTGGCTCTGGCTATTCACACACCTTCCAGGCAGCAGGGAGAGAGCAGCGAGGCAGGGGCTGGCGCTCTCTCTCTCTCTTTCCATCAAGGCACCATGGCAGGCGACAGCAGCAGCCAGGGAGGAGGAGGAGGAGGGGCTGCTGCAGCCAGGCAGGGACTGCCATTGGTGAGGCAGGCCCAGAACAGTCTTTACAGATAGAGAGCTGGAAAAAAAATTCCTTCTTAAACAGCTGAAAGCTGGGAATTAACTCTCAGTGGACCAGGGATAGGGTCTGAGCAGGTCACAAGCTATGGGGGGGAGGGAGACTAGGCAGTGCTTTTTGGCCCACTGCATGTGACCTTCATTTACAGTGCCTAGAAACCAAACCATATGATCTGATTTATAGTGGGAGACCTTGGGACCTGCCCTAGGTTGTAGCCCCTACCCATGCAATCCAGCACCTTTAGTCCTGATGTGAAATCCACAGTGCCTTGGGGTGCAAGTTACAAAACCAGAAGCCACCCAGCTCCCACTAGCAACCAGGTTCCTTGGTAACTTCACACCAACTGACCCTGGTGCCTCATCAACAAGGCTACCGGCTTTTACTACGATTCTGTCAGCATTTCAAGTCCACAAAGAGCATCAAGGTCAACAGCTATTCCCAATCCGATCTCTCTCTGGATTCTTCTTCAATGCTGAAATAAAAATCCACATCTGAAGCGTTCGAGCCGGCCATAGGGATTGTGTGAATCCCACAGAGGTGGTGCTGCTGTGCTGATTGTAACCAAAAAGGTAATTTTGGAAAAGGTGGAATTTCTGGTGTCCAATAGCTGAAGAAGGGTCGCTTTGCAAGCAGGCTTCGCTTTGGGAGGGTCCCGGTGTGCGCAGAAAGGCAAACAGCAGCAATACTAGAGCCGAGCTCTCTACACCAAGTGCCCAGTCTGCCTCACTGCTGCAGAGGGCTGCGGGCGTGCAGAAAATGTTTGCTGGGATGCTACCCAGTGGTCGGTTCTTGGAGGAAGACTTTGGACCAGCCCTGGTTTTCGAGATCATTCCCAGTGCAGGGTGGTACTGGCAGACCCTGCCGCTTACATGGGAAAGCAGCAACTGCAGGTCCTAGGAGGCAGCAGGGCGGGTGGTCGGAAAGCTTGCACTAGGCCAATTTCTCCCTCCAGGAATCGGGTTGCTTCTCAAGTCATGAATCGTTTCTCTTTTGCCCTCCTGCACCAACTTCTCCGCAGGGTTCCAGTTCCTCCCGCAGCAAAACTCCCCATGGTACCTTAGGTGAATCCAACATCTGCAGGAAGGCCCAACACAGCCTCGGGCACTGCAGAAAACTCTCGAGCCGAAGACACGTGCAGCGAAGCCGGAATGGACGTGATGGGAGGCCACAGCGGCAACCGTGCGTGTGGGTAGTAACCCAAATCCTGCCCGTGATGGGAAAAGTGAGAGATTCTGCTCACTGATCGTGCACA
This sequence comes from Rhinatrema bivittatum, assembly GCF_901001135.1. NCBI lineage: Eukaryota > Metazoa > Chordata > Amphibia > Gymnophiona > Rhinatrematidae > Rhinatrema > Rhinatrema bivittatum. Next base: position 226,078,277 of record NC_042622.1, read on the forward strand.
GAGCATCCAGAAGGGGGGGGGGGGGGAGAAGCATCAGGCAATGGCTCCCCCCCCCAGCGCTGGGGGTTACAGATTGGGTACATTTCTGCTTTGGCAGCTTCCATTGCTTAGCAACGTTGCAGCAGCAAAGCACACATGGAGGAGGGAGGTGGGAAAGCACAGCGGAGCGTGAGCATCCCCCCCCCCCCTCCAGTCTATGCCAAGCCCTGGAGCGGGCCCCTCTCCCAACCAACCCTGGGATTTGAAGGCTGCGTCTGTAAATTCCAAGGTTTTGAGCTGGAAAGATGAGCCAGAGTGGTGTGCGTGGCGGGGGCAGAGCCCTCGCAGAGCTCTGTGAAAGATCATTTATAAAAATATCAATAAATAAAATAAGAGCAGGTGACAATGAGAGCTCCTGGGTGCCTGTGACTGTTCCACACCGTCCAGATCTAGGTGACATTAAGTTACTGCAGTGGTGAAGGAGCATACAAAACCCGGGCTGCAAAGCTGTCAGCAGAGCTCCTTCCAATGTCCCAAGGCAGGGAATGCTTGGGGGCACTAACCACCTGGCTCTCCAGACCTCGGACTTGCTCGTGGCTCTATCCTTCAGCATGTGATGTTACCGCACCTGGTCACTCTGCAAGGAGTACTGCCCGCCCCAAGGAGAGGCTCCGACCCCTAAACACAAAGTCGGTTTTTAAAAAACCGTGAGGTGTCGGCAGAAGCCATTCATTGCATCCTTCCCATCAGTTCTGTGCGCTTCTCTTGTATAGTGGTGTTATGCACACTGTCCAACCAGAAACCGCTTTGCTTCTCTTTAGCTGCTGGGGGTCTAGAATTCAGGGCTGTGGTTAAGAGGGAGAGGGGCAGGCGGAGGTAGTTATGAGGAGAACCTCAGATTTTCTTCCTGCAAAGTCTGAGAAGCTCTGGCCGTTTTCTAGTTCCATCTTTGGGTGAATTTATTTCCCTGGCTTCCTGCTCAAGGTGTCAGCTTCTTCACTACTGTAAAATAGGATGCTTTTTCCAGGGGGGGGGGGGGGGGAATCTTCACTCCTATCCCAGCCCATTAGACCAGTGGCTCTCAACAGATGTGTCGGGACACGCTAGCGTGTCGCGATGTCATGGAAGTGTGTCCCAGACCCTGCAGAAGGCTGCTCTTTCCTCATCAGTCTGGACAAGAGTTGGCAGATTTCTCCTTTATTGGGTATGAGGGGAAGTTGCTTTTGCTTCCTTCTCCTCTACCTGGCCCAGAGGGAGGTTATTCCCTCCTCCTTCACCCAGATCAGATCACGATAATCACCGACTTCTGTTCATATGGGCCTGGCCGGACACCAACTTTATCTTCCTCTGCCTGGCCTGGCAGTGAGGCTGCTGATGCTCTCTTCACCCCATGGGGCCTGGACATGAAAGCAGGAGCATGAGGGAGAGAGGTGCGTGCTCTATAGATCCACTGCCGCTGCCTCATCTTCTTCCTCTCCTCAATGCTTCTTCCTCTCATCTGCTGCTGGTAAAGTGGGAGGGAGACTCTGGAATGGACCCAAGGCTTATGCTGGCTGGGAGCCAGGAGGAGGGGGAAATGTGCTGGGCAGGAAGGCCTTGGGAGATAGGGAATCAGAAGTCTGCTGGGTAGGAAGGGCTGGGGGAAGGAGGGGCTGGGGCGGTCAGAGTTATGCTGGGTAGGGAAGGGCAGGGAGAGTTGAGAAGGGGAGAGAGGATGCATGGGTGGGTGGGGGGGGGTGTGAAAGAATGATTGAGTAGTGGGAGAAATGAGGGGTGATGGGGGCATGATGGGATACAAAAGCCATAATGTGTCAGTTCTGAGTATATGCATTTCGTCTATCTTTGAACTTTGCTTAGTAGAGGAGGCAATGTATTTCTGTTTCTAGTTCTCCAGTTCTGCACTGCATGCAGAAAGTGTTCTTGGGGTTTCCATTCCAGTTTCTGTTTCTGCATTTGTAATTTGTGGTATCTTATATTAGGTGAAGATAGGTCGGTCTGTATTCTGTGTGTGTGTGTGACTGAGATGAGGTACTTTACTAGCAAATAGGGATTTGTATCAGTCTTATTTGTTGTATTTTCTCCATATGATATTGCACTGGTGAGGAACTGCTGCCTTATCATGGGTAGGGCCTATTGCGGTTTCATTTCTTGGAGTTAGTGCTGCTTCAGTATGGCAAGTTTGATAAACATGTACAGAGTGGGGTTTGTTTATTTTTTTCCAGGTTTTGTATTATTTTAAAATGAACCTGGTGGTATAGGGAGTTTGTAATGCTGTTACTGAGATGACACCAAAATCAGAAGATCTTTTTGTATGGTGAGTTGTAAGAACATAAGAAATTGCCATGCTGGGTCATACCAAGGGGCCATTTAGCCCAGTATCCTGTTTCCAACAGAGGCCAAACCAGGCCACAAGAACCTGGCAATTACCCAAACACCAAGAAGATCCCATGCTACTGATGCAATTAATAGCAGTGGCCATTCCCCATGTCAACTTGATTAATAGCAGTCAATGGACTTCTCCTTCAAGAACTTATCCAGGGAAATGTCTTAGTTCTGCTCTGCACTGGTTGTTTGTAGCAGGAGACTCCTGTGGTTGCAAAGTACAGGTTTATATTTAGTCCCATGATGGTCATGTGCTCAGTGTGTCACGCATGTGAGCGTCCTCTCTCAGGTGTGTCCTGATAGGTTGAGAGCCACTACACTAGACTAGGCAAGGCTAGGATTGGCATGCATAGCAGCAGAGGGGAGAGAGAGAGAGAGAGCCAAGTGCAGCTCTTAAAGGGACACCTAAGTACCTGCAAAACTGGCCGCATGCCGTGTAACTCTAGAGCTGCACCCACATGAGCCAGAGCAGGTCCCCTGCAACTAGGAAGCCCCAATAGATGCTTTTCTTCTTAAACTCTTCCTATTCATGATATGCAAAGCAAAATTGCCTAAGCTAAAAGACATTCCCACAGAAATCCAGCAAAAAGTAGAAAGCATTTGTTTTATTAAGCAGACTCTTTTACAACACAGACTTGGGTTTGGACATGTACTGCTGGGCAGGCAGACCACTGGTGAGTGCTACACGTACCGCTGGAAGGCAGAGCGCTCGTGCACAAACTCCTTCAAGGGTTTGAGATTGTACAATTCATTCAAGGAGGGATTCACCCAGCGTTCAGTGTGGAAGACGGACTCGCCAACCTGCAGCGGAAGAGAAAGAGAGAGGGGTCCTTACCACCAGCACAGCCACAGCTTCTGCAGGAGGGCGTGCTAGAGAGGATTCCCATTCATCTCTCAGAAGGTAAGGCTTCACACAGCAGGAAGCAACAAACTGGCGCAATCGCATTTCTCGCCTTATTCAGGACAGATTTAGAAAACAAATGTTTAGGCTTATTTTTCTTTAAAAACAGAAATGTTAATCCACTAAGGGCAGCACAGCAATGTCCAAATGCACTATGACCCCCCTCCTTTGAGCACTGTTTCCTCTCTGGGAAACGAAGGGGAAGAAAGGGCAGTACATTTTCTGGTAAAATCATTATTTGTTATACACACTTCTACACACTTTACAGAAAAGGCTGGCGAACACCTAATATCAATGAGTTTTCATCCAAATCTTTTTCAATGTATGCGTGTAAAAATTATTTCTTACCTGCTGATTTTCATTCCTGTAGTACCCACAGATCAGTCCACACTCTTGGGTTTTGCCTCCCTGCCAGCAGATGGAGACAGAAAAAGTTTCACTGACACTGTACATAACCCAGTGTGCTACCTGCAGTCCCTCAGTATTGACCTGTTCCCAAGCCAAGATGACAGCAACAACCATAAACTTCTAAGCAAACGCCCTCCCCTCCAATGACCTCGGCGGCCCATCTGTAGCCATGTTAATCAGATCTGGGAACCATGGTCATCATTGCCACTCTGGAGCTAGCAGGATTATGTTGCCCAGATGTTTCTCGATCCTCAGTAATCCCTTGTTGACCAGAGGCCATGATGGGAAGACAAAAAGAAGAGTTCATGGCAGCACCGGAGCATCGAATCCTTCTGTATCGTGTTCTCTTCAGCAGCTGTAAAACAGTGATACACTGGTATGCTCTTTGGTCGCCATTAAGTACATATGGGGATACCCCTATCTTCCCTGAATGAGACACATTGCTGGCTCCGACAACTCCCATTCCCCAAGGTCTAACTTTCTCCGATTGAGAAAATCCACTTGAACATTGTCCATTTGTGAGATGTGAGACGCCACCACAGCCTCTCCAATTGCTGCTCTGCACAAAGAATCAACTCTTGGGTCTCTTGAGCCACCACCTGATTCTTGGTTCTGCCTTGGCGGTTGATGTAGGCCACAGTCGTCATATTGTCAGGTAGGATCCGTCCTGCATGGCCGCATAACCATGGCAGACAGGCAAGTAATACAACATGCACCACTTTCGTCTCCAACCGAATGATAGACCAGGAGACCTCCTGTTTCGACCACTGGCCCTGCACCAACTGATCTTGACACACTGTCCCTCCATCCGGAGAGGCTTGCATCAGTGGGTGATTATTACCCAATTCGGAACCTCCAATTCTGTACCATGCTCGAGATTGGTGCGAGTAAGCCACCACAAGAGACCATCCCTGGCTTCCCCCTCTAAACAGAAGAGGAAGATGAAACTCTTCCAATAATGGATTCCAGCAGGAGAGAAGAGCCACCTGCAGAGGCTGCATATGCACGAACGCCCAAAGCATTAATTCCAATGTCGATGCCACAGAACCCAGGACCTATAAATAGTCCCAGACCCTGGGCACCGAAAGCTCTAGCAGATGACGAATCTGACTCTAAAATTTCAGCAATCTCTCTCCACGAGAAACACTCTCTCCGCCAGTGTGTCCAACATAAGAAAATGCCATACTGGGTCAGACCAAGGGTCCATCAAGCCCAGCATCCTGTTTCCAACAGTGGCCAATCCAGGCCATAAGAACCTGGCAAGTACCCAAAAACTAAGTCTATTCCATGTTACCTTTGCTAGTAATAGCAGTGGCTAATTTCTAAGTCAACTTAATTAATAGCAGGTAATGGACTTCTCCTCCAAGAACTTATCCAATCCTTTTTTAAACACAGCTACACTAACTGCACTAACCACATCCTCTGGCAACAAATTCCAGAGTTTAATTGTGCGTTGAGTGAAAAAGAACTTTCTCCGATTAGTTTTAAATGTGCCCCATGCTAACTTCATGGAGTGCCCCCTAGTCTATTATCCGAAAGCGTAAATAACCGATTCACATATAACCGTTCTAGACCTCTCATGATTTTAAACACCTCTATCATATCCCCCTCAGCCGTCTCTTCTCCAAGCTGAAAAGTCCTAACCTCTTTAGTCTTTCCTCATAGGGGAACTGTTCCATTCCCCTTATCATTTTGGTAGCCCTTCTCTGTACCTTCTCCATCGCAACTATATCTTTTTTGAGATGTGGCAACCAGAATTGTACACAGTATTCAAGGCGTGGTCTCACCTTGGAGCGATACAGAGGCATTATGACATTTTCCGTTTTATTTACCATTCCCTTTCTAATAATTCCCAACATTGTTTGCTTTTTTGACTGCTGCAGCACACTGAACAGACTATTTCAATGTGTTATCCACCACGATGCCTAGATCTCTTTCTTGTGTAGTAGCACCTAATATTGAACCTAACATTGTGAAACTATGGCATGGGTTATTTTTCCCTATATGCATCACCTTGCACTTATCCACATTAAAATTTCATCTGCCATTTTGATGCCCAATTTTCCAGTCTCACAAGGTCTTCCTGCAATTTATCACAATCTACTTGTGATTTAACTACTCTGAACAATTTTGTATCATCTGCAAATTTGATTACCTCACTTGTCGTATTTCTTTCCAGATCATTTATAAATATATTGAAAAATAAGGGTCCCAATACAGATCCCTGAGGCACTCCACTGCCCACTCCCTTTCACTGAGAAAATTGTCCATTTAATCCTACTCTGTTTCCTGTCTTTTAGCCAGTTTGTAATCCACGAAAGGACATCTGAGGTCCCAGATACTCCAGAGTTTGAGAGTGGACTAAACTGCTCTTTGCTAGGTTCAGCACCCATCTTAGAGACTTCAAACGCATCGGTACATTTTGAACTGACTGTCGACAGAGGTCCTCTAATTTTGCACGAATGAGCCAGTCATTCAGACTCGGATGCATCAACAATGCGGCCCACATCACCACCATCACCTCAGGAATCTTTGGTGCTCTGGCCTGATGTCTATGTGCAGATACGCCTCTGTCAAGTTGAGAAATGCCAAGAACTCTTCCTTGCGTACCACCGCTATGATGGACCTGAGTCTCCATGCGGAAAAGGGGAACCTTGAGAGCTGCATTTACCTTCTTTAAATCCAATAACCTCCGAAAAAATTTTTTTTTTTCCTGGAAGCAAAAATAGTTGGAATATAGGAAAACCAGTTCTCCCCCTTTTAAAAAATTTGCCTCTGGGGCATTCCACTGAAGGCCAAATAGCTCCTGAATTGGATACAGGGGAAAAAGAAACAGGATGCTTAACTTAAATTGTCCTCTGGCCACACTGAGCGTGTTCAGAGTCTGAGCCAACAGACTCAGCAAGACATCTCTGTGAAAAAAGAAAAAAATCTGAGTAGAGTCCGAAGCGGCTGTCAATCAGATGCAATTTCTCCCTCTCCTAGAGGTGAGAAAGCCAAATCTCCATCGGAATCCTCCGATGTCTCATTATCCACATCCCCTTGAAGATTACCAGGGACAGCTTCCCTGTGGCATCTGACCGCCATGACTGACAAATGGGAGGCCTGGGCACACGATCCCTATATAGTAGATTGCATCACTTTTGCTGGGCAGCCCTGCAGAAAGGTCTGCAGGGCCTGGAAACATTCTACCTACGAGAAGGAGAATGGATTTATACCAGAGTCCATAGGCCCAACCTTGCTCTCTCCAACCTCTCTCTCTAGGGGAAGCTTCTGCCAACGGGAACAAGGGAGGAGAACTGACCGTTGCCTCACCTCCCACTCCACTCCCCCCTCCAGAGACACCATAGGCCGAGGGGATGTCCCAACATGGAAAAAAGCTGTAGTAGTCAAATCGCTTTGAGCATCTAAACAATGCTGACACAAATGGAGAGAGAGTAAGGACTGAATTGCTCTCAACGGCAAGCCTCACAGACAGCAAGGCGCTTGAACCTGTTCATCCCCGGTCCTTAGCTCTCCTGAACTTTGGCTCTAGATGGCCTCCTGCATACACACCAGTGGCGTATGTGCGCAAATCACGCTCAAATTTACACTGCGGGCTCATGCGTGCAAGTACCCACGCAAATATGCGCTTCAGTCTAGGCCACGGTCACAGGTGCTCAAGTTCCTGTGCAAATACGCGCTCAAGTCTAGATTGCAAACCTACATGCTAAAATCTAGGCTGCTGCATTAAGCGCAGAAGTCCCTGTGCATGCACCTGTCATATGGTGAGAATGCACACACACACATATGCCTAAGCGTGCAGGGAAAGAACCACTGGCGCAGCCTACTGTGCAGCTAAGCAAAGCTTGCCTGCACCTTCAGCACATTTAGGCCCAGATCTGTTCACTGAAAATCACCGAAGGCCTCTTGATCAGCTGAGAATCTCTGGAACCTGAGGTCGAGCATCAGCATCCCTTACTGCCTGTTCCGCTAAACAAACTTTGTGCATAAGCAAATTAAAATTAGCAGACCTCTACCAGAACCAGAGATTCCTCCTTGGTGCACGTGCCTCTCTGCACCTCTGCCAGACAGGGAACTGCGGGCGATAGCAGAAGACAGGATTCCCCTGCCTCTACCACCGATACTGCTAGGGAATCGAAAATGGCTGCCATTCCCGCTTTGATGAAGAAAGCCTCAGCGCTAGATCCCATCAGTCATGAGGCTCTTTTAGCCGGTCTAGCACTGGGCTCCCCAAGTGCCTTCCCCAGCAGGGATGCACACAGAATACAAGCCATCTGAATTTAGGCGTGACCACAAGTCTGCATACGAATGGCAGACTGCATGGCGGCACTGCCACAATGCCCGAGCAGCGTACCAAAAACACAGCCTCCACCCCTGTTTACCTGAACCTCAGGAACCCCCCAGGTGATCAAGGCCCCCGGAGTGGCTGGCATAATGATTCCATTGCCTCCAGATTCTTCTTGCTTTTTTTTTTTTTTTTTAAACTACATCCACTGCTGAAAGCGGCCCCTGTGCGTGCAATTGGGCCGCCTTGAGCGGCCCAATTGCACGCACAGGGGCCGCTTTCGCCTGTGCAGGCATCCGTCTTCGCCGGCAACTGGAGGCAGGGGAGCCGCGGTCCGTCTCCGGAGGGGGGCTGCAAGAAGAGTAAGTCGCTTCGTTGCTTTACACTGCCAGTCCTCTCTCCCCTCCTCCCCAAGCAAGGCTGCTTTACGCGCCTTGCTTCGGGAGGAGGGGTGAGAGGACTGGCAATCCTGAGCGTAGGAGAACCATCCACTTCCTGGTACCTGTCATTTCAAATGTCATTTGAAATGACAGATACCAGCGTGTCCGTGAAGCGTTAGGCCAGCGCACCCAGGATACTGTATAGCGCTCTATACAGTAAAATGGGTTGCGCGGGCCTAACGCTTCACGGACGCTTCTTGGACGCAGCTTGCATTTGCAAGCTATTTACATACAGTATCGAGCGGTAGGTGAGTCGGACTGTGCGTGCGGCAACCGCGGGTGCGCCCGGCACTAACACAGCTCTTTCTACCGCTCCTTACTGTATCTACCTGCTTGTTACCAACCCTCCAGCTCACTACAGTCTTCCCAACAAGAACTTTTCAGGGGGGTCTCCCCTAGGGAGCTTGGACTGGAGGGAACTCAGGAAACCAGATTCTCTTACTATGCACCACTTTAGTAGAACTCCTGAGGACTACATCAAGTTTAGGAAACAGACCAAATCCTGGTTATTTGTTCAAGTTTCTAAAACTAACTATCTTATTCTTTTATATATGCTAAAATTATAGCACAGCTATAATATTTTATATGTGGTTTTTTTTTTTTTTATCAATTTTGCTGATTTTATTGTATTTGTTTTTAGATGGTAACTTTTTGTACTGATTTGTATTGTACATCACTTCGATTTCATTTATTAGAAAAGTGATCAATTAAGTAAAGAAACTAAACTTCTTTGGGAGTAAGGAAATAAGAGAGCAAGCGAAGTGAAGCCAGCCAGATGTATAACATGCCGAATTACAAACAAGGTGTAACTGAGGTCCTTAAGACTGTAAACTATGTTTTAAAAGTATACGGAGTTTCCTGTGATATTTTATAACTTTACTGTTGGAGAGGTTCTCTGAGAGAAACATTTTAAGTCAAGCAACTACAGGCTGATGTCACTCAGACTGACAGACGCTAGTTCCACTGACCCTTGATAATACATAAGTGCCATGCTAGGTCAGACCAGTGATTCACTAAGCCCAGCACACTATATCATATGTTTTTGAACAAAACATATGTTGTGAATAAATATATATATAGGCAGCTTTTGGAAATAAGAAATTACTACTTACCTGATAACTTCCTTTTCTTTAGGACAGTCAGATGAATCCAGAACAAGTGGGTTATGCACCTCTACCAGCAGATGTAAATAGTGCAAACTGATATCACAGTATATAACCCCTGCAGTGACATCAGAATGCCAGTATTCTCTTCAAAAGCAACTGTGGACAGATTAGCAAAAAACTTGATTAAAAACAGATTACCATTTCAAATACTCAGTCAACAGGCAACACTGAACTCAGACAAGAATGTAATAATGCTGATCTAGGGACTGGACTAACTTTAACCACACAGGAGGACTATAATACAATAATTTGGCAGCTGGGTTCAAAAAAGGTTTGGATAAGTTCTAGGAGGTGAAGGCCATTAACTGCTATTAATCAAGTTTACTTAGGGAAGTGTCACTATTAATTGCATCAGTAGCATGGGATCTTCTAAGTGTTTGGGTAATTGCCAGGTTCTTGTGGCCTGGTTTGGCCTCTGTTGGAAACAGGATGCTGGGCTTGATGGACCCTTGGTCTGACCCAGCATGGCAATTTCTTATGTTCTTAAGGGAGGGAAGCTGGATTCATCTGACTGTCCTAAAGAAAAGGAAATTATCAGGTCAGTAATAATTTCTCATTTCTTAGCATCCAGTCAGATGAATCCAGAACAAGTGGGATGTACCTAAGCTACTCCCGATTAGGGTGGGTGGCTGACCACGGTCCAGTCAAAACCGCACGTGCAAAGGCTGCATCCTCCCGGGTCTGCTCATCCAGACGATAATACCTGGAAAAGGTGTGTAAGGAGGACCACGTTGCAACTCGGCAAATGTCAACGGGAGACAACAACCTAACTTCTGCCCATGGCACTGCCTGAACCCCAGTGAAATGAGCCCTAACCTGACTAGGTAACGGCTTCCCAGCATCCACATATGCAGCCGCAACTATCTCCTTAATCCAGCGAGCTATTGTAGCTTGCAAGGCTGGCTTTTCCCTACCTAATACCGCCGTGAAGGACACACAGACGATCAGACTTCTGCAAGGGTTCAGTAACGTTGAGATATCTGACAATATGCCTCCTGTCATCCAAGGGTCGCAACAAACAATACTCCTCTACACCTTGCTCTCTAAGGATGGCAAGGAGATGGACTGATTCAAGTGAAACTCAGTGACCACCTTCAGTAAAAAGGAGGGAACAGTATGCAGCTGTACTGCCCCTGGAGTCACCTAGAGAAATGGTTCCCGGCAAGACAGAACCTGCAGTTCAGAAACCCTATGCGTAAAACAAATTGCCACCAGAATTACCGTCTTCAAGGTCAACAACTGCAAGGGGAGAGTACGCAGCGGTATAAATGTAGGGCCTGCCAAGTAGTCCAATACCAAATTAAGACTCCACAAGGGCACCGGAAACTGCAAGGGAGGCCGAAGATGTTTCACGCCTCTCAGAAAACAGACCTCATCAGGATGAGCTGACAAGGAGCCATCATTTACCTGACCCCTAAAACAGGAGAGCACAGCTACCTGTACCTTCAAGGAATTGAGAGCCAAGCCTTTATGCAAGCCATCCTGCTAAAATTCCAAGATGAGCGGAATCCTGACCAAGGAAGGAAGAGTACCTCGATCCTCACGCCAGGCCTCAAACCTCTCCAGACTTGCATATAGGCCAAGGAAGTGGAGAACATTTTTGCTCTTAGTACAGTGGAAATCACTGCCGCAGAACAGCCAAATTTCAGAAAGTAAGCCCTTTAAAGGGCCAAACTGTAAGACAAAATCGATTTGGATCTTCATGAAGAACAGGTCCTTACCACAACAGGTGCCTGTGCACTGGAAGTCAAAGAGACGAAGCCACCAGGAAGCTCTGCAGATCTGCATACCATGGTCTCCTGGGCCAATGCCAAGCAACCAAGAGCACCATCCCTCTGAGGCGCTCAATCCTTCGAATCAATCTGCCTAACACAGGCCATGGAGGAAAGGCATACAGCAACTCATCTTCCGGCCTCTCCTGCACTAGGGCATTGACCCCAAGGACTTTGGATCTCTTCTACAACTGAAGTGCAGAACCTTCGCATTGCACAAGGTCACCAACAAGTCTAAGAACGGACGTCCCCAACGATCCCAATCAGTCGAAACACCTTATCTGACAATGCCCACTCTCCTGGGTCCAGACTCTCCCTGCTGAGAAAGTCTGCTCTTACGTGTTCTTTGTTTGTGATGTGAGAGGCCGGGTTCATCTGGTGATGCACATCTGCCCATTCCATAAGTTGATCTATTTCCTGTGACACTTGTTGTCTCTTGGTACCGCCCTGTCGATTGATGTAAACCACCGTTGTAGCATTGTCCAAATTACGTGGACCGAAGGACCCCGCAGTCTGTTGCTGAACTGGAAACACACTAACCGGAGTGCTCTGGCTTCCAGGCGATTGATGTGCTAGAGAGACTCCTCTGCATTCCAAAGGCCTTGCGCTGTCAGCTCCTGACAGTGAGCACCCCAACCAAGGAGACTCACATCCGTTGTCAGTACCAGCCAGTCTGGTGGGGATAGGGAGACACCCTTCTGTAGATGATTCACCTGGCTGAGTACAGAGACAGTCTCTGGCTGCGGGGGAAGAGGACATATACCGTCACTGCTGTGTTTTGCCTCCTGCACCTGCTGCCTTTCAGCTGCTCAAGCAGCTGAAAGCCAACCACCGGACCAAGGCACTCATCTGAGGGACCATGGAAATCACCTCAGGAAATCTCAACTGGGGGAGGGACCATTTGGTATCACTGCAGGAGAATGGAGCGGTAATTTTCTTCCTTAAGAAGGAGAATTAAAATCGAAGCAATATCCAGTAGGGAGATGCACGTCCAACTGCTGGAGACTGAGAATACTGGCAGGCTGATGTCACTGCAGGGGTGTATATACTGTGACTTCAGTTTGCTCTGTCTCCATCTGCTGGTAGGGGAGCACAAACCCATTTGTTCTGGATTCATCTGACTGGATGCTAAGAAACTGTGGGTACTCCATAAAGCCCACCTTTCCAAGCTTGTTTATCCATGTTCCTGCAGATTTCAGTGGCACAGAAGGGAAGATACAACAAACAGAGGGGAGCAAAGGGAGCACAAACCTTCCAGCCAGGAACATCTTTCATGATTATGGCTTCTTCTTCCAGATTCTCCCTCAGCTGACGCAAGAGTCTGCACAGAAAGAAGTGAAACTCTCAGTCCAGCTCACATGGCAGTTACCAACCTTCATCAAGTAAATGTCTCAAATAAGAGAGACTACACTCAAAAGCTCCACAGCGCACCATGATTGCTATGAACCATTTCTATAGTGCTACTGGACACATGCAGATCACCTTTTTCCTTCTGCTGTGACTTCAGTCTGGGACAGATGCCAGGATTCTGTCTACAGAAGGGACCTGTGCAGCCTCACTTGGTACAATACAATGTCTTTCATCTCTTAGCCCATAAAGGCTCCAGGATCTCCTCACTATTCTTGCATGGGCTCCCCTATACACCCAGGCCTTGTGATATTACTAGCAAAGAGGCACATTACATAAGAGTCAGTACCATTAAGGGAGACAACCACGTGATGGTACATAAGACTGTTATGGGTGTAGGAAACATCTTTACTTATAACATAGGACACCCAGGAATTTTTTAATTACCTGTGGAGTGACATTTGTGTGTGAATAAGGGCATACCACGCTGAATATTGGAGAAATTACTTACCTGATAATTTCGTTTTCCTTAGTGTACACAGATGAACTCAGGACCAATGGGTATTGTGCTCTCCTGATAGCAGATGGGAGACAGAATCAGATTTCAAAGCTGACATCAGCCTACATATACCCGTGCAGTGTGCTTAGCTCTTCAGTATTGTCTTCGAAAAGCCAGTGTGGATATATGTTGCTTAATACTTGATTAACCTTGAACTGGTTCAACTGATATATATATATATATATATATATAAAACTTTTGGAACTGGAGACCGCCAGTGCACTGAAAAAATAAATGCCGACACCTGGGCAACTGCGGGTGTCTTGGATTAGAGGTAGGCCGTGGCTTACCCGTTCTTGTTCAGTCTCGAGATTTGATAGCCGAGGTTCTCTATTTCTGGAGCAGCCGTGGGCGGGATGCTGAGTCCATCTGTCTACACTAAGGAAAACAAAATTATCAGGTAAGTAATTTCTCCATTTCCTAGCGTGTAGCAGATGGACGCAGGACCAATGAGATGTACAAAAGCTACTCCCCTATAGGGTGGGAGGCTGCCCGTGGCCCACTTACTGCTGCCCTTGTGAAGGCTGTATCCTCCCTGGCCTGAACATCCAGGCGGTAGAACCTGGAGGTGTGTAGGGAGGACCATGTTGCCGCCCGACAGATCTCGGCTGGAGAAGGCAGTCTGGTTTCAGCCCAGGAGACTGCCTGGGCCCTTGTAAAATGCACCTTGACCTGTAGAGATAATGGTTTTCCTGCCTCTATGTAGGCAGCATTAATTACTTCTTTGATCCAGCAGGCTATGGTGGCCCACAATGCCGATTCCCCTTGTTTCTTCCCGCTGTGAAGAACGAACAGGTGGTCAGTTTTGCGCAAGGATTCCGATCTCTTCAGGTATCGGACTAGGATTCTGCCGACATTCAGGTGGCGAAGGAGGCGTGAGTCTTCTGAATCCCTGTGCTCATCTGGTGATGGTAAGGATATGGTCTGGTTCATGAGAGGCTTCTAGGAAAAGTAAAAAGTCATGGGATAGGTGGCGATGTCCTTTCGTGGATTGCAAACTGGCTAAAAGACAGGAAACAGAGAGTAGGATTAAATGGACAATTTTCTCAGTGGAAGGGAGTGGACAGTGGAGTGCCTCAGGGATCTGTATTGGGACCCTTACTTTTCAATATATTTATAAATGATCTGGAAAGAAATACGAGTGAGATAATCAAATTTGCAGATGACACAAAATTGTTCAGAGTAGTTAAATCACAAGCAGATTGTGATAAATTGCAGGAAGACCTTGTGAGACTGGAAAATTGGGCATCCAAATGGCAGATGAAATTTAATGTTGATAAGTGCAAGGTAATGCATATAGGGAAAAATAACCCATGCTATAATTACACAATGTTGGGTTCCATATTAGGTGCTACAACCCAAGAAAGAGATCTAGGTGTCATAGTGGATAACACATTGAAATCGTCGGTTCAGTGTGCTGCGGCAGTCAAAAAAGCAAACAGAATGTTGGGAATTATTAGAAAGGGAATGGTGAATAAAACGGAAAATGTCATAATGCCTCTGTATCGCTCCATGGTGAGACCGCACCTTGAATACTGTGTACAATTCTGGTCGCCGCATCTCAAAAAAGATATAATTGGGATGGAGAAGGTACAGAGAAGGGCTACCAAAATGATAAGGGGAATGGAACAGCTTCCCTACGAGGAAAGACTAAAGAGGTTAGGACTTTTCAGCTTGGAGAAGAGACGACTGAGGGGGGATATGATAGAGGTGTTTAAAATCATGAGAGGTCTAGAACGGGTAGATGTGAATCTGTTACTTATTCTTTTGGATAGTAGAAAGACTAGGGGGCACTCCATGAAGTTAGCATGGGGCACATTTAAAACTAATCGGAGAAAGTTCTTTTTTACTCAACGCACAATTAAACTCTGGAATTTGTTACCAGGGGATGTGGTCAGTGCAGTTAGTATAGCTGTGTTTAAAAAAGGATTGGATAAGTTCTTGGAGGAGAAGTCCATTACCTGCTATTAAGTTCACTTAGAGAATAGCCATTGACATTAGCAATGGTAACATGGAATAGACTTAGTGTTTGGGTACTTGCCAGGTTCTTATGGCCTGGATTGGCCACTGTTGGAAACAGGATGCTGGGCTTGATGGACCCTTGGTCTGACCCAGTATGGCATTTTCTTATGTTCTTATGTGGAACTGGGAAACCACTTTCGGAAGGAAGGATGATACTGTATGCAGCTGTATGGTGCCTGGGGTGAACCTGAGGAACGGTTCCTGACAGGATAATGCTTGAAGTTCGGAGATGGACTGGTCTGAGCATATTGCGATCAAGAACGCTGTCTTTAGGGTCAAGAGACGTAGAGACAGGGCGCTTGTTGGTCTGAAGGACTCCCCTGCTAGGAAGTCTAGTACTAAGTTGAGGTTCCATAGAGGCACTGGCCACTTTAGTGGTGGTCGGAGTTGTTGGACTCCTTTCAGGAAGCGAGACACATCAGAATGAGTTGATAGTCTGATACTGTCCATTTCGGACCTGAAACAGGCCAGTGCTGCGACTTGGACCTTGAGAGAGTTGAGGGACAACCCCTTCTCCATGCCATCCTGTAGGAATTCTAAGATCATCGGAATCTTGGCTGCCCTCGGGAGGAGACCGCGGTCTTCACAACAAGCTTCGAATACTCTCCAGATCCGTATGTAAGACAGATGTGGAGAACTTGCGTGCCCGAAGCAGGGCAATCAATCACGGCTTTTGAGTAGCTGTGCTTCTTTAGGCTAGTCCTCTCAAGGGCCATACCATAAGAGAATCGAGCTGGGTCTTCGTGGGAGATCGGTCCCTGCTGAAGAAGGTCCTTATATGGCGGTAGAGGATTCCCCGTCAATAGTCTTCACATGTCCGCATACCATGGTCTTCTTGGCCAATCCAGGGCGACTAGTAGGACTAGTCCCCTGTGGTGCTCTATCTTGTGGATGACCTTGCCCAGTAGTGGCCAGGGTGGGAAGGCATACAGGAGGCTTTCCTCTGACCAGTTCTGGACGACAGCATTGATTCCCTGAGATTGTGGTTCTCGTCTGCGGCTGAAGAATCTGGGGACCCGGGCATTGTGACATGTTGCTAGTAGGTACATGGCTGGGAGACCCCATCGATTTACTATCAGCTGGAAGGCTGTCTGCCAGCGACCATTTCCCAGGGTCTAGACTTTCTCTGCTGAAGTAGTCCGCAGAAATGTTGTCTTTTCCTGCGATGTGGGAGGCCGAAATCCCTTGTAGATTTATTTCTGCCCACTCAATGAGGGGGTCTATTTCCAGAGACACCTGCTGGCTCTTGGTTCCTCCCTGGTGGTTGATGTAGGCAACGGTCGTTGCGTTGTCAGACATGACTGACGGATTTGTCTCGGAGTCTGTGGATGAATCGTAGGCAGGCTAGTCTGACCGCTTGAGCTTCCAGGCAGTTTATGTTCCATCCCGCTTCTTCCTTGTTCCATTGTCCTTGGGCCGTCAGTTCCTGACAGTGGGCTCCCCACCCTCGCAGGCTTGCGTCCGTGGCGAGCAAGATCCACTTCGGTGCAGATAGGTTTACGCCTCTGCCTAGGTGTTCTTCCTGTAGCCACCATTGAAGCTGCTCCCGAACCTCTCTCGTTGGTGGAGGCAATTGAGTAGCTCTGAGACACTGGGTTCCATCGTGACAGTAGGGAACGTCGTAGCGGCTGCATATGGGCCCTTGCCCACGGAACAACTTCCACAGTTGATGTCATGAGGCCAAGGACTTGAAGGTAGTCCCATACCCTTGGGGTGGACCGAGGTCCACAGTTTTTGTAATTGACCCATCAGCTTCCTTCTCCATGGTGGGGGAAGGTATGCCTTATTCTGTTTGGTATTGAACCAGACTCCCAGGTATTCTAGTGACTGGGAGGGCTGTAGACAGCGCTTGGCTGTGTTCATGACCCACCTGAGCTCTTCTAGCAGATTCTTGACTCTGGTGGTCGCATGGCGACTCTCCTCTGGAGACTATGCCCAGATCAGCCAATCGTCCAAATAAGGATGTACCAGGACTCCTCCTTTCCTCAGTGCTGCCGCCACTACCATCATAATTTTGGTGAAGGTTCTGGGAGCGGTGGCTAGTCCGAAGGGTAGCACCCTGAATTGATAATGATGGCCCAGTATCGCAAATCGCAGGAAGCGCTGGTGATGCTGATGGACTGGGATGTGAAGGTAGGCTTCGGATAGGTCCAGGGAGGATAGGAATTCTCCTGATTGTATCGCCATTGTGACGGAGTGTAGGAGTTCCTTGTGGAAATGTGATACCTTCCGGTAACGGTCGATGGCCTTGAGGTCCAGGATGGGCAGGAATGTTTCTTCTTTCCTGCGAACAATAAAATAGATGGAATAGCGGCCAGTATTTTGTTGAGACGTGGGCACCGTAGCTATTGCCTTCAGGCTGAGTAGTCTTGCTAGTGTGGTTTCTACTGCCAGCCTCTTGGAGTGGGAGTGGCAAGGTGATCTCACAAATTTGTCTGGGGGGTTGATTTGGAATTCCAGAGAGTACCCCTCTCGAATGATAGTTAGGAACCACTTGTCCGAAGTTATCTCGACCCATCTTTGGTAGAAGAGGGCAAGTCTGCCCCCTATGTCTTCTTCCTGTGGATGGGTCTGCATCTTCTCATTGTGGGGTAAGGCCAGGGCCTGCCCCTGAGCTTGCTCCTCTCTTACTGTGCCTGTTCCGAAAGGACTGACACCTTCCTGAAGGACGACGTGCTTGGGACTGTGTATTCTTGTAAGGTTTAAAGAGCTGCAATCCTCTACTCTTGGTTCTTCTGGGGGAGGAGCGCTATGTTCTTTTGTTCCTGTCTTCAGGTAATCTGGGTACTGGAGATTCACCCCATTTGTTGGCTAATTTCTCCAGTTTGCTCCCGAACAGGAGGGATCCTTTAAAAGGCATTTTTGTGGTGTTCGGTTTGGAAGTCGCGTCAGCCGACCAATTTCGGAGCCATAATTGTCTTCTTGCCACCACTGAGGCGGCGACAACCCTGGATGAGGTGCGCACAAGGTCCGAGGTAGTATCAGTGAGGAAGGAGACCGCAGGCTCTATCGCTTCTCTGGGCGTGGTTACATCTCTGGCGAGGATCAAACAGGAACGTGCCACTAATGCGCAGCAGGAAGCAATTTGTAGCGTCATTGCTGATACATCAAAGGATTGCTTAAGGATGGCTTCCAGCCTTCTATCCTGGGCGTCCTTCAGTGCCGCGCCTCCCTCCACTGGGAACGTAGTGTGTTTTGAGACTGCACAGATCATAGCATCCACTTTGGGGAAACATAGAAGTTCCTTAGCCGTGGGTTCCAGCGGGTATAGGGCTTCTAGTGCCCGCCCCCCCTTTGAAAGTGGCCTCTGGAGCATTCCATTCCAGGTCAATCAGTTCCTTAATGGGCTCCAACATAGGAAAATAACATGAGGCCTTACGGAGGTAGACCAACATGGGATTCTTCTTTGGTTCCGCTGTGGGCTCCGTGCCTGGAAGACCCAGTGTCTTCAAAGTCTGGGACACTAGGGTTGGTAATTCGTCCTTGTGGAAGAATCTGAGCATGGTCTGGTATGGCTCCATCCCTAGGGGAATTTATCCTTCTTCCAGGGAGTCTTTTTTCGTCTTCTGAGGTATCTGGATCCCCATCAGAGAGGCTCTTGGTTAGGAGAGGCATGTCTTGAGAAGCCTGGGAGGTGCCGGGAAGGGCTTGTGCTTCCGGCAGGGTTTGAGTCAGGTGGGCAGCAGGGGTTGGTTGTGCCTGGACAAAGGTTTGCAGCCCTTTGAAAAATTCCACCCAGGAGAAGGTTCCTGAGTCCATGTTGATCCCAGGAGGAGTTGTAGTGGTAGCCCCGGAGGAATTTTCCTGTGGGGGCGCAGAGTTGGAAATACTTCGGTCCGGGATGCCATCATCAGTGGTTTTGGATCCCTCTCCTGGCTGTAGAGGATCTTGATTTGGTTCTTCTTGATTCTGTTTGCACTGTTGGCACAGGAGGGATTTCAATCCAGGCTGTGCGGCTCTTAAGTGGCAGGCTGGGCAAAGGAAGGGGCCCTTGGCTTTGTTGGATGGCAGTGCCATTGTTTGTGCATGTGTAGGGCTTAAAACCCGCCCGTGCGTGGAGGTTGTGAGCGGATGCGCAGAAGTTATGCACGCGAAGTGCACACAAGTTGTGCGCGCGGGCAACGGAGTTTGTGTGCACAGCACAGTTATGCGCGCTGCTGTGTGCGTCACTGTGCGCACACCCCGTAGGTAAGTGTTTAAGTTAGGTGCTTCGGGCCTCCGGCCTGCCCCATGTGTGCCGCTGGTTGAGGGGGGGGGGAAATGGTGCAGACAACCCCAAAGGCAAGATCGCGACACCCCCCCCCCCCCCCCCCCGGAGGGTCTCCATGTGTGTGGATCCTCGTACCGAATCGGGGTCTGCCCAAGGAGGGCTGCTCAACCCGATTTTAAAGCCTCGTCGGAAGAAGGACGGTACGGCTATTCGAGCCTTGGAGACCGGAGATTTAGAAGCAAAGGTTTCTACTTTACCTGGTCTCGGCGCTTACCGGTCGCGTGCCAGGCAGTCTCCAGCTGTGGGGGTGGGGTGGGGGAAGAGGGAAATACCTTCACTGCTGCGCTCGAATCTGCACCCCTTGCCTTTCAGCCACCCTGGGGGCTAAGTCCACTCCGGGATTCAGCCGTCGGACCAAGGCTCACCTCTGAGGGATATCGAGAATCACCTCAGGAAAGTCTCGACTGGGGGGAGGGACCGTTAAGCACGTTGCACAGGTATATGTAGGCTGACGTCAGCTTTGAAATCTGACTCAGTCTCCCATCTGCTATCAGGAGAGCACAATACCCATTGGTCCTGAGTCCATCTGGCTACACGCTAGGAAAATCTGTATTAGTTTTAGGACTATCCTTGGGATATTTTTAATGCAGGACTCTAAGAATCATAGCAATGTGATTTTCTAAAGTGCAGTAAGGGCTTGGGATTCTGAGAAGTCAGGGAGAAATCACAGCTACACTAACTCCTGTGAAAAAAAGTCTGGGTACTAATTAGACCAGAGTAGGCAAACTCTGCCCTCTGGTGATTGGTTAGCGGTACTGCAGCCTCAGAGGACAGCCTCAAACATAAGAAGGAAGAGGATCGCAGGACCTAAAATGTTGCTCTCAGAAATACACTATGGAAGACTTATCATCACTGCAGCCGGGTAATCCATTCTGCATAATTTTTAACAGATTATAGATATCTTATAAAAAAGAAAAGCCTGCCTTCGATCCTTTTCCGCCTGCAAGAGAGGGAAGAGGGCAACACGGGTCTCCAGGTCCTCAATTTGGAGGCGCCTATGAGCAAAGCAGAACAAAGGCTGTGTCAGAATGAGAGCTTGTACTGAGGAATGTGGGGGCAACTCTGCAAGCTTCAAATGACACACCTCCGCTCCCTATTCCATGCAAATATTCTCCAGTATCCAAAGAATGACACGCCAATACCAATTGCAAACATGCTGTAACCTGCAAAGGGGAGAGAGAGAAAAAAAAAACAAAAAACCAAAACAAGTGAGAGTTCAGGATACACCAACTCCACCAAGCCCGAACCTAAACGTCACCCCAGAGCATCCCATAACTCAAGCAGGAACATACTGGAGATAGAGCATTCACATCAAATCTTCCTATATACACATGACTATTCTATATTACTGATCCGGACAACAGAGTATAAAGCATCCTAGAAATAACTTCCCTTTACAATCTAATACGATATATAGAAAAATTGGTTCTTACCTGCTAATTTTCATTCCTATAGTACCACGGATCAGTCCAGACTGCTGGGTTTTGCCTCCCTTCCAGTAGATGGAGACAGAGAAAAACTTCGAGAGTGCCCTCTCTTAACCTGGTGAGCCACCTGCTGCTCCTCAGTATTTGTTCATACCAAAGCATAAATCACTTTATAGATAAAATACTCATGAATTAACCTAATCTCTATCCCCCCAAACGAGCAGAGGGTGAAAACAGAGAACTTTGAAAAAGAAACGACCAAAAAAAACAGGCCGTAAACGAATAGGACAGATCTATACCTCTCTTCAGGAAAAATATTATAATAACATAGATCGGGGATCCAAGATGGCGTCGGAGCAGTAGGTGGTGCGAGAACGAGCTCCCGATATTTTTTTTGAATTTCCTGAAGAATGCCGCACACAAAGAGGAAGGGCAGGGTCAGGGTAGAGACCCCGACAGCCCCGGCCCTTGCACCCTCACAACCATTGATCGGGAATTTCTTCTCGCCGACTAATGTGAGTTCCCCGGGAGAAGTGCCCGATGTCGGCGTCAGTGCAGAGCAAAATCTGACGCTGCAGGGCCTTAACATCTCCCTAAGCCCCGGGGCTCCCTCGAAGCCCTTACCTCCTTCATTCGCTCATACTCCGGTTTCGGATCTTGGAGCGCGACCAAAGATGTCGGCGCCTCGCGACCCCATCGGGGGGAATCCGAGAGAAATGGAAGCGGATAAGAAGTTCGGGGAAGGGGAAACCCCCCAGACTTCTACACCGGAGGAGTCTAAGGACCGGGCCGCGGCCTCGAGTGAGAGGCAGGAACGTCGCCTGAAGGAAACAGTGAGTCAAAATATTTCAAGCGATATGCACAGGCCTGTAACACTGGAGAATATTTGGGCTGTCCTATTGGAAGTTAAAGGATCAGTTGAGAACTTAAACACCACAATATTAGAGACACAGAATCGAATTTCCCAAATTGACCCTGTTGTTACTGAGCAGAAAGAAAAATTGCAATGTTTGGAAAATCGGGTAACACAAATAGAAAAAGTTCAAGTTAGCTTGATACACGGAGAAACAGCAAATGCACGAAGAATCGAAGTACTGGAAAATCAAGCTAGATATAATAATTTGAGAGTTCTTAACTTCCCAAGTGTGAAGTTAATATCATCATATGAACTATATAAAAAATATTTGATGGAAGTGTTGATGCTAACCCTTGAGGAGATACCAGCAATTGCAAAGATTTTCCTTGTTGTTCAAGGGAAATCAGAAAGTGAAGTTCAAAACAAAAGTAGTGCACAGCAACAACAGGAATTAAATGATATTACAGCTTTTTTAGAACAAAGCATGACTGAACAAATTGAACATCATGGGACTCTGTGTGTAAAGTTTGTAAATGCTACAGACAGGGACAAGATTTTGAAATTGTCCCTCAGAAATAGGAGTAAGCTATTTCTCGGTCAAAAAATATGGACATATCCCGACATAACGAAGTATACACAATCACGTAGGAAGAAATTTCTTCAACTGAGCCAAGAGGCAAAAAACCTCGGGGCACAGATTATGCTATATTATCCATGTAAATGTGTAATCAAGTATCAAAATGATAGGTTTGTGTTTTTAGAACCGCTTGAATTACGAAAATTTATTGATGCAAAATTACCTATCACTGAAACCTTATCTAGGGATTTAGAAAGCACTATGTAACCTACTGAGTTTTCTTGCTTAATGTTTTCTACCAAATTTGCTCATTTTATTTCTGTCTTGGATCCCCAATTTCCTTATAACGGGGGTTTTGCCTCTTTAATTTGGTTGTATAAGGACAATATGATACGGAATGTATAATGTATAATATTTTCCTCTTATTTTTTTCTTTCTTGCAAGAATTATTGCCGTATTATACGAATTATAAAACTATGTTATTACCTGTAATATTTTCACTAATACCTAATCTATGACAAGCGGACATTGCTGTTTAAGTTTGTTTAAAAGCATTAATAAATATAAATTTAAAAAAAAAAAAAAAATATATAATAACATAGATCATTTCGAGCGGATACTTCTTCTACACCCTTCAACCCATTATTGGGCGGGTGTCTGGACTGATTCGTGGTACTACAGGAACGAAAATTAGCAGGTAAGAACCAATTTTTCTTTCCCTGTACGTACCCGGATCAGTCCAGACTGCTGGGATGTAGCCAAGCTTCTTCTAAACAGGGTGGGACTGCGAGAGTCCAGCTCGAACAACACTGACTCCAAAATGGAAAGCCTCCGCTTGCTGTACATCTAACCTGTAGTGTCGAGCAAAAGTGTACAAGACGACTTCCAGGTAGCTGCCCTGCAGATTTCCTGTGGGGAGACCAATTGGCATTTCACCCAGGAAGCCGCCTGTGCTCGAGTGGAATGAGCTTTCAGTCCTTCTGGAACCTAGCGACCCCGACAGATTATTATTATTATTATTTTTAATTTTTATATACCGAAGTTCTTGTGGGAATTACAAATCACTCCGGTTTACATAAAACGATGAACTGCCCAACAGCGGATGGGGGCTTTACATAGAACTGTAGAACATAAGGAAAAATAAAACCGGATGTCAATTTAACATAGTAATAATAAATCTAATATAATATGTATATACAATTTAACTATTTAACGTAGTAGAGATGACCTGTCAAATCTACCATATAGATACAATAAGAATAATATAGTGAACTTATGGATTCAAAAATTGATTGAGCAGTTGTGGAGTCCTGATAGTAGGAATCGGTGAGGTGTCGATAATTTAGGGATACCAAGTATTTAGGAAGTCCTCCTGACTAAGTATCATTGAGAATCTGGGAAGGCTTGTTGGAAAAGCCAGGTCTTCAGTCTTTTTTTGAACTCTTGATGACTGGGTTCTAGTCTTAGATCTGGGGGGAGAGCGTTCCACTGGTGGGGTCCAGCTGAAGATAATGCTCGTTTGCTCAATGCTGATTTTACTTGTGGGACATGCAGTGTTCCTTTGTATGCGCTTCTAATTGGTCTAGAAGATGTATGCGGTTGAAGTTGAGTGCTTAGCATGATAGGAGCCAGATTGTATATTGCTTTGTGTACTATTGTGAGTATCTTATAGAGTATCCTATGTTTGATGGGAAGCCAATGTAAGTTACGAAGGATTGGGGTGATATGGTCTTTTTTGTTAGAACTTGTGAGGATTCTAGCAGCGGAATTCTGTACCATCTGTAATGGTTTGATGGTGTTGAAGGGTAGACCTAGCAGAAGGGAGTTGCAATAGTCGAGCTTTGATAGTATGATGGATTGCAGTACGAGCCTGAAGTCCGAGAAGTAGAGGAGGGGTTTAAGTTTTTTGAGGACTTGCAGTTTGTAAAAGCAGTCCTTAGTGGTAGTGTTTACGAACTTTTTTAGGTTTAGATGGTTGTCTAG
Organism: Rhinatrema bivittatum; assembly: GCF_901001135.1. Classification (NCBI taxonomy): domain Eukaryota; kingdom Metazoa; phylum Chordata; class Amphibia; order Gymnophiona; family Rhinatrematidae; genus Rhinatrema; species Rhinatrema bivittatum. The sequence continues at coordinate 226,102,654 of NC_042622.1, forward strand.
CCAGGCTCCAAGGTCTCTGACGTCGGGTGAGAACTTGCTATTTGAGTTCGGAGGAGAGAGGTTTGATGAGATTGTAAGGGGATCCTGGGAGACAATGAGCATTTCGGTTTTATTGTCATTCAATATTAGGTTGAGGTTTGAGAGAATGTTTTTAATCGGCTGTAGGCATTCGTTCCAGTATGTGATGGTTTTTTGAAGGGATTCTGAAATCGGGAGAAGGATTTGTATGTCATCTGCATAGAGGAAGTGTGTAAGCTTGAGGTTTGAGAGTAGGTGGCAGAGAGGGAGGAGGTAGATATTGAAGAGGGTGGGTGAAAGTGAGGAACCTTGTGGGACTCCTAGATCTGTGAGGACTGGATGCGATTCTTTGTTGTTTATTCTAACTTTGTAGAATCTGTTGCTTAAGAAGGACTGGAACCATCTTAGAGCTGTGCCTTTGATCCCTATATTGGCAAGTTGGTCTATAAGTATCGTGTGTTTTACCGTGTCAAACGCAGCAGAAAGATCAAGAAGAACAAGCAGGTACGATTGTTTTTTCTCCAGGTTAACGAGGATGGTGTCAGTGAGAGATAGTAATAGAGATTCGGTGTTTAGGCGTTTTCGGAAACCATATTGAGCCGGGGATAGAATATTATGATCTTCCAGATATTCTGACAGTTGCTTGTTGACAATTTTCTCCATCAGTTTGGCAATGAGTGGTAAGTTAGCGATAGGTCGAAAGTTAGCTGGGTCCGATGGAGAGGCGTTTGGTTTTTTTAGTAGTGGTTTGAGGATTGCCAATTTTAACTGGTTGGGAACTAGACCTTGAGAAAGGGATGAGTTAATAATTTCTGCAATTGGTTTTGAGATGGTGTTTGGTATGGCTTTGAGGAGATTTGTTGGTAATGGGTCTGATGGGTGGGAGGATGGTTTGAGTTTCTTGAGTGTATTTTCTATCTCCAGTGAAGAAGTGAGCTCGAATGAATCCAGGCATGTGTTTTGTTGTGGCAGGGCTGTTAGTTGGTATATTTGGGTGGAGCTGTTGGTTGTGATTGAATGTGTAAGGTTGGTGATTTTTGTCTTAAAGTAGTCGGCGAGTTAGTTTGCTTTGTTGAGAGCTTGGTTGTCTGGGATGGTGGGAGGAGATGGTTTGATTAGAGAGGAGACGTATGAGAAAAGAGCCTTTGAGTCGAAAATGAAGTTGTGGATTTTTTTTGCGTAGAATTCTCTCTTTGTTTTAAAGATAGTATTCCTGTAAGTGTTGAGGAGGGCTTTGTAGATGGCATGTGTCGAAGTGGTTGGGTTTTTTCTCCAGCTTTGTTCATTTTTTCTTAGCGATTGCTTTAGTGATTTAAGTTCTGGGGTAAACCAGGGTTTTCTATTGTCTAATGTGGGTTGTATGGTTTTGGTTGAAGTTGGGCAGATTTGATCTGCGATTTTATTGTTGATAGTGATCCATGAGGTGGATGCAGTTATTGCGTCTGTAAGGTCTAGTTGGTTTAGTGCTTCGGACATCTTTTCGCTGAGTGTGTCTGGAGAGCATGGTTTCCTGAAGTGGATGGTGGATTTGGTAGCGACTTGAGGTGGTGGGTTGTTGATCTTAAGGGTTGTGTGGATGACTCTGTGGTCAGACCATGGAACTGGAGAACAAGTGGGGTTGGTGTGAATGGTAAAGGGTTCGTTAATGAAATAAGGTCCAAAGTATGGCCTGCCTTGTGGGTAGGACTGTTGATGATTTGCGTAAAGCCCAAATGGTTGAGTGAGGAGAGGACTGTTTGGCAGTTGATGGATTGTGTAGTAGCATCTACATGTAAATTAAAGTCTCCGAGGATTATTGCAGGTTTGTCAGTGATTATATGTTTGGCTATAAGTTCGATCAGCGGTGAGGGATCCAATTCTAAGGTTCCTGGTGGGGCGTAAACTAATGCTAGTTGGATTTGTTCTGATTTAAAGAGGGAGAATTCTATTTTGGTGGAGGTGTTCGTAAGTTGTAAAGTTATATTTAGACCTTTTTTTGCTGCAAGGAGGAGTCCTCCACCTCTTTTTTTGGGCCTGGGGACAGAGAATAGGTCATAAGATTGCATGGGAAGCTGATTTATGAGTACAGTATCTGTGTGTTTTAGCCATGTCTCTGTGATAGCACAGATATCTGGGTTAACTTCTATGAGATAGTCACTGAGGATGTCCATTTTTTTGGTAAGAGACTGTGCGTTGAATAGGGTTAAGGTAAACAGAGAGAGTCCTAGGAATTGCGTAATTGGAGATATCATTATTGGTATAATCCTTTGTTGTCGTGCAATGTGATGTATTGTAGGTTTTGTGTGCTTTCTGAGTTTGTGCCAAATTTTGGGTATGGTGTAGAGGTGCATTATTGTGGCTTAATTGGTTGTGAAAATGTTGCAGTATTGGAGATACTGCAATAGGTATAGGGGAGACTTGATGAATGCTGGAGAGACTGGATGATTGCTGTATGCTGGAGAGTCTGGATGATTGCTGGAGAGTCTGGATGATTGCTGGAGAGACTAGGTGATTGCTGGAGAGACTGGATGATTGCTGGAGAGACTGGATGATTGCTGGATGCTGTATGCTGGAGAGACTGGGTGATTGCTGGAGAGTCTGGATGATTGCTGGAGAGTCTGGATGATTGCTGGAGAGACTAGGTGATTGCTGGAGAGACTGGATGATTGCTGGAGAGACTGGATGATTGCTGGATACTGTATGCTGGAGAGACTGGATGATTGCTGGAGAGACTGGATGATTGCTGGAGAGACTGGATGATTGCTGGAGAGACTGGATGATTGCTGGATGCTGTATGCTGGAGAGTCTGGGTGATTGCTGGAGAGACTGGGTGATTGCTGGAGAGACTGGGTGATTGCTGGATGCTGTATGCTGGAGAGTCTGGATGATTGCTGGAGAGACTGGGTGATTGCTGGATGCTGTATGCTGGAGAGTCTGGATGATTGCTGGAGAGTCTGGATGATTGCTGGAGAGACTGGATGATTGCTGGATGCTGTATGCTGGAGAGACTGGGTGATTGCTGGAGAGACTGGATGATTGCTGGATGCTGTATGCTGGAGAGTCTGGATGATTGCTGGATGCTGGAGAGTCTGGATGATTGCTGGATGCTGTAGAGTCTGGATGATTGCTGGAGAGACTGGATGATTGCTGGATGCTGTATGCTGGAGAGTCTGGATGATTGCTGGAGAGACTGGATGATTGCTGGAGAGTCTGGGTGATTGCTGGATGCTGTATGCTGGAGAGACTGGGTGATTGCTGGAGAGACTGGATGATTGCTGGAGAGACTGGATGATTGCTGGATGCTGTATGCTGGAGAGACTGGGTGATTGCTGGAGAGACTGGATGATTGCTGGATGCTGTATGCTGGAGAGTCTGGATGATTGCTGGAGAGACTGGATGATTGCTGGATGCTGTATGCTGGAGAGTCTGGATGATTGCTGGAGAGACTGGATGATTGCTGGAGAGTCTGGATGATTGCTGGAGAGACTGGATGATTGCTGGAGAGACTGGATGATTGCTGGAGAGACTGGATGATTGCTGGATGCTGGGGAGTCTGGAGGAGTGTTGATATATATGCTGATGCAATCGCTTCCTGTAACCAACGAGCAATAGTGGCCTTAGATGCCATCTGACCTTTCTTAGGGTCATGCCATAAGACAAAAAGATGATCCGACACCTGGAAACCATTGGTAGCCTCTAAATAGTGTAGCAAAGCACGTCTAACATCTAGACGCTTCAACTCCCTAGAATGAGGATCAGACAAATCCACATCCGTAAATGCTGGAAGCTCCACTGACTGATTCAAGTGAAAAGCGGAGACCACTTTTGGCAAAAAGGATGGGATCGCTCGCAGCGAAATACCTGACTCCGAGATACATAGAAAAGGTTCCCTACAGGACAGAGCCTGAAGTTCCGACACCCTCCTGGCCAAACAGATCGCCACCAAAAAGCCACCTTAAGCGTAAGGTCTTTCAAGGTAGCTTTTCCAATAGACTCAAGGGGTGCTTCACACAAAACCCGGAGAACCAAGTTCAAATTCCAGGAAGGACATATCTGCCGGGTCGGCGGCTGCAGATGCTTTATTCCGCGAAGAAAAAACACGTGACATCCGGATAAGCTGCCAGAGAAGATCCCTGGATCCGGCCCCATGGACAGCCTAACGCGGAAATCTGGGCTTTGAGGGAATTGAAGACTGAAGACCATCTTGTAGAAAAGAAAGGATGAAAGAAACCGAAGCATTCCGAGGAGCCACCCTCCGTGACTCACACCAAGACCTCAAAAACCTTCCATACACTGACATAGGCCAGGGAGGTAGAAGTCTTCTGAGCCTGCAGTAGAGTGGAGATTACCTCCTCCCAATATCCTTTCTTTAGCAGTCTATGTCTTTCAAAAGCCAGGCCGCAAGACAAAAGCGAGCTGCCTGATCGAAAAATATTGGACCTTGTCGGAGACGATTCGATAGATGACCCAACCTCAGGGGTTCCTCCACCGACAGATTCACAAGATCCGCGAACTAAGGACGACGTGGCCACTCCAGAGCCACGAGAATGACTCGGCCCGGATGAATCTCGATCCTTCTTAATACTTTTCCCACCAGAGGCCACGGAGGGAACACACACAGGAGCACGTTGTGCGGCCAGGGAACCACCAGAGCATCGACCCCCTTCTGTGCCGTAATCCCTTCTGCAACTGAAGAAGTGAGGTGCCTTGGTATTCGCGTGGGTCGCCATGAGATCCACGTAAGGCTCTCCCCACCGGCGGGATATCAGCTGCATGGCTTCGTCTGACAGCTCCTATTCTCCCAGGTCTAGCTGGTGGTGACTGAGGAAGTCCACCTGTATGTTGGACGCCCCCGCAATGTGTGAGGCCGCCAACATTTGAAGATGTTGTTCTGCCCAGGTCATCAAGAGATTCGCTTTGAGGGCCACCGGATGACTTCTTGTTCCGCCTTGCCAGTTGATATAGGCTACTATTGTTGCATTGTCCGACAGAACTGATGACGCAGAATGGGAAGAACACTCTCCAGAGCCAAGTGAACAGCCTGTGTCTCGAGACGATTGATTGACCATGACGCCTCTTCCGGCGACCACTGGCCCTGCACTGCCCGGTCCTGACACACTGCACCCTAACCGGAGAGGCTGGAATCGGTTGTGACCACCATCCAGCAAGGTATTTCCAGGTCCACACCCCGCTCCAAATGCTGCTGCACTAGTCACCATGAGAGACTGGACCGGGCCACATCTGTGAGCGGTAACGGGAGGAAGAACTCTTCCGATAAAGGAAGAACTCTTCCGATAAAGGAAGGGACAACAAGGCTGCTTGCAGAGGACTCATAGGTGCGAAAGTCCATGGGACCAACTCCAAAGTCGAAACCATGGAGCCAAGGACCTGCAAGTAATCGTAGACTCTGGGCATGGAAGCACACATTAGGGACTGTACTTGACCATGCAATTTGATGGTTCTGTCCCCTGAAAGAAAAACCTTGCCGACTTTCGTGTCAAACCGGGCTCCCAAAAACTCCAGAACCTGGGAGGGAACCAGATGGTTCTTGGCGAGGTTGACCACCCAACCCAAAGAATGGAGCCGGGCTAAGACCATCTCCACCGCTTGTGCACATAGGGTTGCCGATTTTGCCTGAATGAGCCTGTCGTCCAGATAAGGATGCACCAGAACTCCCTCCTTCCTCAGGAACGCCGCCACCACCATTACCTTGATGAATGTCCATGGTGCTGTGGCAAGGCCTGGAAGTGTTGACCCAGGATCATAAACCTGAGGAACTTCTGGTGGTCCCGACAGATGCCGATGTGAAGATAGACCTCTGTCAGGTCGAGGCACGCCAGGAACTCGCCCTTTCGCACTGCTGCGATGACGAGCAAAGCATCTCCATGCGGAAACGAGGTATCTTGAGGGCTACGTTGACCTTCTTCAAATCCAGGATAGGGCGAAAGATTCCCTCTTTCTTGGGGACGACGAAATAAATGGAGTAATAACCCTTACTCTGCTCCGCCAGAGGGACAGGTACAATAGTCCCCAGACTTTGGAGTCGCTCTAAGGTCTGGCGAACAGCCAACTCCTTTGCTGGGGAGCCGCACGGGGACATTAGAAACAGACTGTGGACCAGATAGGAAATTCTAACGCGCAGCTGTGTTCTATCACACTGAGAACCCACTGGTCCGAGGTGATATGGCCCCACTCCTGGAGAAAAAGAGAGACAGCCGCCCCCCTATTACAGGATCCATGGAGTGGGCTGGCCTCACTTCATTGTGAGGCCGTTTCCTGCGGCACCTTGACCCGCCCCGGGGAGTGCACCGCCCACGGTAAGCTGACGACCAGGACTGAAACCTCGGTGAGGTCTGCCTGTTGCCGCATTCTGAGCCCTGCTCTGACGAAAATGCTGTTGTCCACGAAAATGGTAGCGGGAAGAAGAGAACATTTTCTGCCCTCGTGGCTTGTCCTCCGGCAGCTTGTGTAGCTTATTTTCGCCTAAATTCTTGATCAGCTGCTCTAAATCATTCCCAAAAAGAAGCCTCCCCTTAAAGGGAAGAGCCCCCCAATTGAGACTTGGAAGAGACATCCGCCGACCAATTCCTCAGCCAAAGAAGTCTCCAGGCTGACGCTGCAGAAACCATTGTTTGTGAGGACGTGCGAAGGTGGTCAGAGAGGGCATCCGACCCATAGGCGACCACCACTTTCAAGTGCTCTGCTTGCTTTGCTTCCGTTGGCTCAAGATCTTTGGCACTCTGCAACTGCTGCACCCAGTGCAGCCTGCTCGAAGTATGTAGTTGCTGCAAACCGCAGCTCGAATGCCCAGGTAGCATTCAAGCTTGCGAACCTGTAGATCCTTTAGGGCCGCCGCACCCGCTTCAGGAATCATGGTTCGCTTGGTAATCGTGGAAACTGAAGCGTCCACTTTTGGAGTCCATAGTAACTCCAACACGTCCTCAGGCAAGGGGTACAGCTTGTCCATGGCCCGGCTAACCTTAAGACCCATTTCTGGGGAATTCCCACTCCCGTAGTATCATCTGCCGCAACATCTCGTGTAGAGGAAAGTATGTGCCGGACCCCGTAACCCGGCCACTGTGCCCGGACTGGGATCGGCAGGATGGTCCGCGATACCCAGTTCGGCCAAAACATAAGGAATTAACAGCGCCAGTTCATCCTTCTGAAACAGGTGGACCACCTTAGGGTCATCACCCTCCACCGGAGGGACCTGATCCGCCATGGCGCTGACATCTTGGTCAACCGAGGGATGGAGAGGGGCCATTGGCCCTGCCCCCTGGTCCGAGGCATTCGAAGAAGGCTTCAGGTCCACATCCTTCGGGGCCGAGGCCTGAACCCGGCGAATATGCATCGCTACGGGTGTCTTCCCTTCGGGGAACCTTGGGCGGAGGACTGGCGGGCCACCGAGGGGGAAAAAGGCCCCTCTTGTCATCCCCACTGGCCAGAAAGGCCTGATGCAGCACAGGCCCCATCGAGCTACCCTCCAAAGGGACAGAAAAATCATCAGGAAAGCCCCCACTCGCTCCCTGGGCCTTGAATCTGCTGGAGAGAGGACCGGAGGGAGATCCCCTCTCCCCAGCGCTCGGAGTTCAGCGGCGCGAAGTGTTCAAAATGGCCGCCGTTCCCATGCTGAGCGGGAACGAGTCCCCCGGGGCCTACCAATCAGCGAGCAGCCTTCCGGCGCTATGCTGCTGCGATTCCCCCGTCGCTGCACTTCCGGCGCTGTCCTCTCCTCCAGAGAGGCACCGGCTGCAAATATTGGATGCGGCTCAACTGGGGAGCCGTTCACTGCATCGGGTGCAGCAGCCCGTACACGGAATGGCCAGATCAAAAAGAAAAAACCACCGCGACACGTGCTGGCTAGCCCGGGGAATCATTCCACAAAAAAAAAAAAAAAAAATTAATTCAACTTCGGCTCTCGGCTGAAAAGAATAGAAATGCCTATCTGCCACCAAGGGGAAACCCCAAACAGGAACTCCCAGTGTCACTCTTCCTATGAATAAAGCTTTTTTTTTTTTTTTTTTTTTTAACTAAACTTTACTTTACTTGAAGAGTCTGGTATGGCAGTAGGGGAGCGAAGTGAGGGGGAGGGAACTGGACCCCAGCTATCACCGCACCGGCCGCAGTGGAAACAAAGTTCGGGGCTCCCAACCCCTGCTCGTCCGAAATATGCCTGCGACCAATCACCAAACTTTTTTTTTTCTTGCTTGGATCAGAACCGCAGGTTTGCACCACCTCCAACTGCTGGAGACAGAGAAATAATGAGGTGTCTCACCAGGTTAAAAGAGGGTGCTCTCGAGATTTTTCTCTGTCTCCATCTGCTGGAAGGGAGGCAAAACCCAGCAGTCTGGACTGATCCGGATACGTACAGAGAAGTTGGCTATAACAGATCAAGATACACTGTTGGCATGGAACACCTTTATCTACCTCCCTGTGATAATCAGGATATGACTTAATCCTCTCTGTATAAAGCAATACTTGCTTTAGCAGAGAAAGTATAAACGATCTCCTCTATAATACAAAAACATCATTTATGTAACATACTATAGCTTAAGATGTAATATAACAAGTAATTCACATATCTACATAACTCATGGTGGATATGTTCTGTATGGACGCAATGTTAAGGCACTCCCTCCTGCCTGCCTTAGACACATAGCTGAAATATCTTACTAAAGTGCAGAACACAGCCAGCCTGAAAAAATGGAGAAGTCACTTACCTGATAATTTCGTTTTCCTAGTGTGTGTAGACAGATGGACTCAGGACCAATCAGTATAGTGTACTCCTGATAGCAGTTGGGAGACGTCAGCCTACATATACCCGTGCAGGAAGCTTAGCTCTTCAGTATTCTCCTTGAAAAGCAATTGTGGATATATGTGTATTTTAAATAACTTGATTAACTTGGCTAACTTGGACTGGCTAAACTGATTTCCAATTGGAGACTGCCAGAGCACTCAACTGAAAAACGCAGACACCCGGCAACTATGAGTATCCTGAACTAGGGGTAATACCTGGCTTACCCATGCTTGTCTTGCTCTTGGGGATTGTCACCCGAGGTTTCCGGATTTTGGAGAGGCCGTGGGCGGGATGCTGAGTCTGTCTGTCTACACTAAAGAAAACGAAATTATCAGGTAAGTAATTTCTCCATTTCCTAGCGGGTGGGAGGCTGCCCGTGGCCCACTTAGTACTGCCCTTGCAAATGATGTGTTCTCCCGGGCCTGGACATCCAGGCAGTAGAACCTCGAGAAGGTGTGAACGGAGTACCACGTCACCGCCCGACAGATCTCGGCGGGTGACAGCATCTTGGTTTCTGCCCAGGACACTGCCTGCGCCCTTGTGGAATGGGCCTTGACTTGTAGAGGCGGAGGCTTCCCTGCCTCTACGTAGGCCGCCTTGATTACTTCTTTGATCCAGCGGGCTATGGTTGCCCACAAGGCCGCTTCCCCTTGTTTCTGCCCGCTTTGAAGGACGAATAGGTAGTCAGTCTTTCGTATGGATTCCGATCTTTCCAGGTATCGGACTAGGAGTCTGCTAACGTTAAGATGGCGAAGAAGGTGTGAGTCTGCAGAGTCTTATGTTCATCTGGAGATGGCAGCGAGATGGCCTGGTTTAGATGTAAATGAGAAACCATCTTCGGTAGGAAGGAGGGGACAGTGCGAAGCTGTATGGATCCCGGTGTGAATCTGAGGAACGGTTCCCGACAGGATAGTGCTTGAAGCTCGGAGATGCGATGGGCTGAACATATTGCCACTAGGAATGCAGTCTTCAAGATTAGGAGCCGTAGTGATAGACCGCGTGTAGGTCTGAAGGAAGTTCCCGCTAGGAAGTCTAATACTAGGTTGAGATTCCATAGGGGCACCGGCCACTTTAGTGGTGGTCGGATTTGCATGACCCCTCTCAGGAAATGGGAAACGTCAGGATGTGATGATAGACTGATGCCGTCCACTTTGGCTCTGAAGCAGGCCAGCGCGGTCACCTGAACCTTGAGGGAGTTGAGAGACAACCCCTTCTCTTAAAGCCGTCCTGCAGAAATTCCAGGATCATGGGGATTTTGACTGTTCGCGGAAGGATGTCGTGATCCTCATACCAGGCTTCGAATATTCTCCATATTCGTATGTAAGTTAGAGACGTGGAGAAATTGCATGCTCGGAGCAAGGTGTCAATCACAGCCTCAGAATATCCGCTCTTCTTCAGGCGAGTCCTCTCAATGGCCAGACGGTAAGAGAGAATCGAGTTGGGTCTTCGTGGAGGATCGGTCCTTGCCGGAGAAGGTCCCTGTGTGGAGGTAGGCACAGAGGGTTCCCCGCAAGAAGTCTTCGCATGTCTGCGTACCATGGCCTTCTTGGCCAGTACGATGCCACTAGAAGTACTAGCCCCCTGTGGTGTTCTATCTTGCAGATGATCCCGCCCAGTAGTGGCCATGGGGGAAAGGTATTGCCAGGTCTGGACGAGGGCGTCGATTCCCTGGGATTGCAGTTCTCGTCTGCGGCTGAAGAACTTGGGCGTTAGACTGGGTTGCCAGAAGATCCATGGCTAGAGTTCTCCAGCGGTTTACTATCAACTGGAAGGCTGTGGTCGACAGCATCCATTCTCCTGGGTCTAGACTCTCTCTCTGCTGAGGTAGTCCGTAGTGATGTTGTCTTTTCCTGACAATCCCTTGCAGGTTTGCTTCCGCCCATACCAATAGGGGATCTATTTCCAGGGACACCTATTGGCTTCTGGTTCCTCCCTGGCAGTTGATGTAGGCAACTGTTGTGGCATTGTCCGACATGACTGACAGATTCGCCCCAGGGTCTGTGACTGAATTGTAGGCAGGCTAGTCTGACTGCTCGGGCTTCCAGTCGGTTTATGTTCCATCCTGACTCTTCCTTGTCCCATTGCACCTGGGCTGTCAGTTCCTGGCAGTGGGCTCCCCACCTTTGCAGGTTCACATCCATGGTGAGCAAGATCCTGGTCGGTGGCGATAGTCTTACTCCCTTGCTCAGATGGTCTTCCTGTAGCCACCATTGGAGCTGGGTCCGAACCTCTGCCGGTAGCCGGAAGCGAATGGAGTAGTTCTGGGACATTGGGTTCCATCGTGACAGTAGGGAATGTTGTAGTGGGCGCATGTGGCCCTTGCCCATGGAACGACTTCTAGGGTTGATGTCACGAGACTGAGAACTTGGAGGTAGTCCCATACCTTGGGGCAAGCATAGTCCAACAGTTTTCGCAATTGTGCCATCAGTTTCCTTCTCCTTGTAGGGGGAAGAACAACCCTGGCTTGTTTGGTGTCGAACTGGACTCCCAGGTACTCTAGCGATTGGGAGAGCTGCAGGCAGCTCTTGGCTGTGTTGATGACCCACCCGAGATTCTGCAATAGATTCTTGACTCTGGTGGTCGCCTGGTGACTTTCCTCTGGAGATTTTGCCCCCATCAGTCAATCGTCCAGATACGGATGTACAAGGATTCCTTCTTTCCTCAGCGTCGCCGCCACTACCACCATGATTTTGGTGAACGTCCGAGGAGCAGAAGCTAGTCCGAAGGGAAGTGCCCAGAACTGGTAATGATGGTCCAGTATCGTGAAGCGTAGGAAGTGCTGATGGTCGTGGTGGACCGGGATGTGGAGATAGGCTTCGGATAGATCCAGTGAAGTCAGGAACTCTCCCGGTTGTACCACCCTTATTACTGAGCGTAGGGTTTCCATGCGGAAGTGCGGTACCCTCAGGTAGCGATTGACGGTCTTGAGGTCCAGGATGGGCCGGAACATTCCCTCCTTCTTGGGGACGATAATAGATGGAATAGTGACCAGTATTTTGCTGGTGCATGGGCACCGAGGTTATCGCCTTTAGGCTGAGTAGTTTTGTCAGTGTGGTTTCCACTGCTGTCCTCTTGGAGAGGGCGTGGCACGGTGATCTCACAAATTTGTCTGGAGCGATGCTGTGGAAGTCCATATAGTATCCCTCTCGAATGATGGCTAGGACCCACTTATCCAACATTATTTCGACCCATCTTTGGTAGAAGAGGGTAAATCTGGCCCCTATGGCTTCTTCCTGTGGATGGGTCTCTTGATTCTCATTGTGGGGTGTGGCCAGGGCCTGTAACTGAGTCGGCTCCCCTCTTGTGTCTGCTCCGAAAGGACTGGGCCCTGCCTGCAGGGCGAGGTGCTTGGTATGTGTTTTTGTACGGTCTAAAACGCTGGGCTCCTCTGCCCTTGGTTCTTCGGGGAGAGGAGCACTGGGTTCTTTTGTTCCTGTCCTCCGGTAAATGGGGTACTGGGGATTCGCCCCATTTGTTGGTTAACTTCTACAGTTCGCTTCCGAACAGGAGGGACCCTTTAAAAGGCATTCTCGTGAGCTTCGTCTTGGAAGTCGCGTCGGCTGACCAATTTCAGAGCCATAGTTGCCTTCTGGCTGCCACTATGGATGAGACGCCCCTGGCTGAGGTGTGCAGCAGATCAGAGGTCGCATCCATGAGGAAAGATATTGCCGGTTCTAATGTTTCGGCGGAAGTGGTTGCATCCCTGGAGAGGAGCAAGCAGGCACGTGTCACAACAGCCAGCAGGAAGTGATCTGCAGGGTCATTACTGCGACATCAAATGATTGTTTAGAGGATGGATTCCTGACATCTGTCCTGGGCATCCTTGAGTGCAGCTCCTCCTTTGACTGGGATGGTAGTGTGCTTAGAGATAGCACAGACCATGGGAACCCTAGGAGTCCTTTGGCTGTGGGTTCCAGGGGGTATAGGCCTGCAGCATTGGAAAATAGCATGAGGCCTGACAGAGACAGACAAAACTGGGTTCGTCTTTGGCTCCGCCGTGGTACTTGTGCCAGGAATGGCCAGCGTCTTCAGGCTCAGAGACACGAGATCTGGTAACTCGTCTTTGGAGAATTGCATTATGGTTTGATATGGTTCTATCCCTGGAGGGATTTCCCCTTCCTCCAGGGAGTCAGGCTCTTCCCCCGAGATGTCTGTGTTGCCTAGGGGGAGACTTTTGCCTGGCTGAGGCACTTCTCGGGGGGATGGGGGGGCGAGAGGGGCTTGGAAGGTCTTACCCTTCTGGTGGAGACTGTGGCTGTGTCGCAGGCGGTGCCAATTGCGCCTGGACAAAGGTTTGCAGCCCTTTGAAGAATTCCACCCAGGAAAAGGTCCCTGGGTCCATATTGAATGCAGTGGAGTTCCCCCGAGGTACCCATCTGTGGAGGGTCCGAGCTGGAGATACAGAGGTCCGGGGTACTATCATTGGTGGAGCTGGATTCCTCTACTGGCTGAGGGGAGCCTTGCTTCGGTTCCCCTAGAGTCTCTTCGCACTGCAGCCATAGGGCTGGGGCCACTTCGGGTTGCGCAGCGGGCTTGTCCCTTGGCTTTCTTGGCTGGTGGTGCCATGATTTGTGCACATGGAGAGGCTCAAAACTCATCTGTGTACATAGGTGCGCGCACCGGGAGACTTGGTTGTGTGCTCCGCTGAGGTACGTGGATGCCGGAAGATGTGCGTGCAGGCTGCTATTTGTGCGCTTAGCGGGAATGCGTGCGCCCAGCACCATTGCGCGTGCCGCAGTGCGCCCAGCACAGATGCGTGCACCACTGTGTGCACAAGTCGTTTGTGCGCCCGGCTCGCCGCTCTGTGCAAGGCTCAATTGAGCGGGCAATGCGGCGATCAAGGGGGGGATGGTGCCAACGACTATGCGAGCAAGATGGCGAACCCCCCCCCCCCCCCCGGAGGGCCTGCACGTGTGAGGACCCTCGCACCGGATCGGGTCTAGCCCAGACGGGGCTGCTCAACCAGATTTAACAGACGCCGGAAGGACGATCTGTGCCTCGGAGACTTTAAGAAAATTTTCTACCTCGTCTCGGCGCTTCCCGGTCTCGTACCGGGCGGTCTCCGGCTGCGGGGGGGGGGGGGGGGGGGAGGGGGGGGAGAGGGAAAATAACTTCACCGCCGCACTCAGGATCGCACCGGTTGCCTCTTAGCCACTCAGGGGCTAAGTCCATGCTGGGAACCGGCTACCAGACCGAGGCTTACCTCCGAGGGATCACGGAAATCACCTCAGGAATTCTCGACAAGTGGAGGGACCCTTAGGTATCACCGCAGGAGAAGCGGAGCTCGTCTTGTAGAGGTAAGGTTTTCTTTCTTCTTTGGTTTGGACTTTCTAACACTGTGCAAGTGTGTGTAGTGTCCCTAACTGCTTAGGAGACGGAGAAATACTGGAGAGCTAAGCTTCCTGCATGGGTATATGTAGGCTGACGTCAGATTGAAATCTGACTCTGTCTCCCAACTGCTATCAGGAATACACTATACCCATTGGTCCTGAGTCCATCTGCTACACGCTAGGAAATCTATTTTTCAAAAGGTTATGACAGTCTACAAATATTGGGAAAAGAACTGGCTGGTCCACAGCTGCCAGTCCAGTGGGCTTCACGATGGCTTCAGTGCTGGCAGCGATGCTACTACAGTTACGAGGCACGAGAGTGAGTGCAGGAGGCCGGAGAAGGGAAGGGACCCCTGGCGGCTGCTGCAGTGGTGCTGGTGAACAGAGGTACAGAGATAGAATTTAGAAGCCTTTTTTGTGTGTGTGTATATTCTAAAAATCCTCAGGACTTACACATCATATACTTCTGCCTCCACAACATCCTTTTCCCCATCCAGTTATTTGTGTAGGGGAGGGAGGCTGATAGGAGTACATGGTGAGTATATTTCTTCCCTGGTAAGTGCACACCCTCCCAATCTACCCTAGTGCAGCCCTTGCTTCACCCCATTCAGCTATAGTGCTCTCTTCTCATCTGCAAACCTTTCACTCTCTCCTTCTCCCCTCAGCCCCAAACTCTCCCTCCCTCCCAGATCTGAAGGGGGCTGAAAAAGACTACCTCCCCCCTCGCTCATGCACTTAGTTTCCTCCTCCAGTCATCCCAGCAGCCTCATCTTCTCTGCCCTCTCTCTCAACTCTCTAGCCCTCTTCCGCTGTCTCACTCTCCTCCCAAGCCTGGAAAGGGACTCATATCACCCCCCCCCCCACACACACACACACCATCACCACACATGCACACGCTTCCAGGACCCCAACTGGGGCCAAAAGCCACTGCCTCCTGCTCTGATCAGTGCCGAAGATGGGGGTGGCCACTTCTTCCTTCCAAGCTCTGATTGGGGTGAAGATGAAGATGCTTCTTCCTCCTGCGCTGAAGATGACAACGCCTGCTTCTCTCTGCCTGCCAGCAAAGAAAATGCATTTGCTCCAGGGGAGCGAAGTTTAGAATCCCTGCATCCTGTCATATATCAGTTATAACAGTTAGGTAATCCCGACAGCACTGTAGGATGGTTATTCTATACATTCTTCCATAGTGTGCACCCTTCTGCATAACACTGGAGAACACACCATGTTACCTACTTCCCATGTGATACTGGGGGAGGAACACTATGTTACACAGCACATTACACACTTCATGCTGTGGGAACGCTATGAATAGAAATTAAAAAAAACAAAACATTTGAACCTGCCTGTGAGATGCTTCTTAGAAATGCTCGGTGCTTCACATCACTGGGATCCATCAGGGAACCAATCGGTAGTGTACAAGAGTCAAGGTCCAAAAATCTGACACCAAGGACCCGTACGTTTTCCTTTTATAACTTATCATCACCACTAAAGTTTTCCGATGAAGCTAGAACCAGACTACCAAAACTCCAGCTCAATTATGGAGAAACACGGCTCATCTTGGGGATGAACGTAAGGATCTGCGCATCCTGAGACCTCTGGCATGGCTGGATGTGGATTTAGAAGGAAAGGCACAGATGAAGTATTTATGGAGAATAGATGATGCTATTCTAGACTTGCAGATCACCTTCCTTGAACAAACGTTCAACCCAAAGCGGCGCAAATAATTAGGGATCTTCATTTTTTATTTTATTTCCCACCCCTGGGAATTTATCAATGTTTACTACAACAAGAACAAAACCAGGAGGAAATCAGTGTGGAAAAAAAAAGATACATTGTTCCGGGGAAATACTGGAGTTGATTTTGATGTACAGAAGCCAGAACAAATAGATATAAAACAGATTAGGATCCTAGAGCAGGGTTTCCCAAACTTTTTGTGAACAGGGCTACACAATAAATCAGACAGGTCCAAAAGAATTTCTGTTTCAAAGTATAAATTTTTCCACAAGAACCCAAGAAATCAATCTTGTACAGAAAACAGCAGAGAAACAGAGGAAAAAGAATATACAAGAAAAAAATCATAAAAGAAATCAACAGTTTCAGTGCATACCCAGTTCACAAATTATGAGAACCACATCAACGTTTTCTGCGCTTTGCGGTTTTGGGACGCCATTATCAGTTTCAGGCGCTATCTTTTAGGTCTGGCCACCACACCAAGAACTTTTTCCAAGGTTATGATGGTGGTGGCAGAGCTGAGAAAGCTCAAGTTTCTTCGCTACAGGCACCATCAGATAAGGCTCACAACACTGTGCTGAAATAAGTGCACAACTTGAGCTCTGATAGGACACTCAGGGAATGCGTATAAAAAACAATCACATGTGTGAATGAGCGTAAAAAAAGTGCATGCGGGCACAAATTGGGCGCCCTAGTAGGCGCTCCTACGGTCTTAACTAGGTGCACAACCAAAACACACAACAGGCCACACAGTCGGGCACACAAGTTATGATCTGACGGAACTAAAGGAGGCAGTATATGGCACACAAAAAGCATGAGAAGGCACCACTGCGGCCTACCATGCGGTGAACTAGCCGAGCCTTAGAGCGGGGCCAAGCCTCAAGGGCTGCTCAACCCGCCAGGCTGCCCCCACACACCACGCAAGAAGACCAGAAACAGGAGGAGGAGAAGAATCCCTAATCAGCTCTCCTTCTCTTCTCAAACAATTTTACAAATCTTTACCTGAGCCCAGTCCATCCTGGCTGAGTACAAGCACGCACCCCGCTGTGGAGGAAGAGAGTAAATACCATCACCGCCGCTTGCCTTTCAGCTGGTTTTTGTTTTACAGCCAAGTCCATGCCAGCTCAAAGGCCAACTGCCGGACCAAGGCACTTGAGGGACCATGGAAATCATCTCAGGAATTCTGAACTGGGAGAAGGGCATTTGGAATCACCGGAGAGCGGGGCAAATTAAATTTCCTTATTTCTTTCTCCTTCCAAAACTTGAAGTAATCCCCAGTAGGGGGATGCACGTCTACCATCTGCTGGAGACGGAGAAAATTAGGAAGCTGATGTTACTGCAGGAGTATATACTGTGATGTCACCTTTGCTCTGTCTCCATCTGCTGGTAGAGGTACATAATCCACTGGTTCTGGATTCATCTAACTAGATGCTGAGAAATTTGGAAAAAATTGTGAGGGGTTAGACACTGTAATTTATAAATTTTCTTAAGAATGATTTGATCACATCACTGAGTATGCTTAATATCAGATTTTAAATAAACATCCAGATGATCTTTAGAAAGATTTATTTCAAGAGTTTTGGTTTTCCCAGAATATTCTTGCAGTTTGGTTATTTTCTTGTGAAAGAAAAACTTTTCAAGACCAGCAATAGCTTCCCAAATGCTTTCCAGTTTAAAACTTGCTGTTCTTACCAGAGTTGGCTGAAAAGAAGAAAGCCCTTGACCCTGATCTTGCCGCCTTCCTCCTTCCAAGGTCACTGCTCTGCTCCTCAACCTGATCCTCTGGCTCCTGGGGCGGTGACGCTGCCTCTCAAAGAGACACTACCGCTTCTTTGGCCTTCCTCACCTCTACTGGCACTGCCCCAAAAAACATCAGATAGCACCAGGCCCTTAAACCTTCCGAGTGATCCTCCCATGGTCGACAGCCCCATAGGTATCCATGACTTTATGCTAAGCCAAAAAAAAATGTAAACCTAAAGGAGTCAAAGGTATCAAGAATTTACACTTAAATATATCTAAAATATCAGTGTGGAGACTCTGTATATGCAAATTTATCGCATGCCTATTTACTATGGATATCCTGAAAACCCAATTGGCTGTGGGGTTCCCAGGTCAGGTTTGGGAAGACCTGCTCTACATGACAACAGTTTGGGGCCCATTGCGGGTAAAAGATTACAGATTATATTTTGAGCATTGCTTAAAGCTGATACCAAGTCCGTAATTAACTGATTAGTTAGATATATTTAAGTGTATAATTTCTGATACTTTTAACACTTGTGTGTCAATTTTTTTGGCTACTATTGTCATCTTGCTTCTTTTTTTCATTAACTAAGGAATCTATACTGAGAGACATTTAGATTGGGGGTACGCCAGCTAACTTTTCACAGATGTTCCTTCTAACAATTGCACAAGAGTCCATGCAAGCTTCACAAAGGAGACCATAGGAACAGAGGAAGGAGGGGTTTGTGGATCTTCAGGGAAGACCCTAGGCCTATCTTTCTGTTTAACCATATCAGGATTAAGGAAAACAAAATCTCCCATGTTAAAGCTCCAGCCGTGAACTGCTCTTAAAACACCATCTTGGTTCCTCCATCAATACTACCCTAAATGAAAATTTTAATGGCCTCTTCTCCCAGCCTCTTTTCTCTCCTCATCTTCCAAAATCTCCTCTCTTTCCCTTTTTCCAGCATCTTTTTCCAGCTTTCCCCTTCCTCCCCCCCCCCCCTCACCGTCTTACCTCTTCCTTCATTCTTTTCCCCAGCATCTCCATTTTTCCATCATCCCTTCCAGTGTGCCCTTCTCCCTGAAAGACAGTTAGTTACCTGTCCCTCTTTTCTCAGTGGCAGCTCCAATGGCAGCTTTGGCCTTCCTTCTCAACAGCAACTCTGGGACTCCCTCCAGCACAGCTCCAGTGGTTACTCCAGTCTTCCTCCACAACAGCTGTAGGGGCAGCAGCTCCAGTGGCGACTCTGGCATGTAGGTCCGAACTCAACCTCCTCTAGCAACTTCATCCTGAGGTGTGCTCCCACATTTTTTTTTCTTGCAGGTACAATCTAGGCCCAGTTCCTGTGCATGCCCCACTATCAGCCTTGAGGAAGGAAATGCTGGAAAGCATTGCAAGCCTACAGCAATGTTGTTTTTTTAACCGATTTTGACCTTTGCAAAAATCCAGGAATGTATCTGTGAACATCAGTTTAAACTGAAAGCAAAGGGCCCTAAAAATAATACAGTAATCAAATACAACTTAATAAATTATAATCAAATACCTCAATAAAATACAAATAATATATGAATAAAATGCATGACATATCAATAAAACACAAAATATCAACAGACTCAAGCAGTCCCAGACCAATCAGCTCTCCCTACTGAGGGCCAGGCTACCAATCCAGCAGCTCGTACATACTGCGTTTGTACTATAAAAGTGTTTGTGGTGAGGGAAACACTACAAGTTATAAAATGGAACAATATGGCCTTCTTGGTTCCTGGGTCCTGTGCACTATGGACTGGTCCCCAGATAGGTTCCAGTGATTGGGGCGCACTGAGCATTTATATGAGATCTCATAGACACGATAAACTGTTTGTTTTTTGTTTTAATAAGTCCTTATTTGTATCGATAACACCATTCTATGAATTTTGTATTGATTTTTTTGTGGTTATCATTTACACTCAATGTTTTACTGTACGAGAACATATTACGTTACACAGCCTCTCCTGTCCAATAGCAGGGAATACGACGCATTACACCCTACCTCCCGTGTAATTTCAAGGGCCACACTACATTACAGAGCGTTCAATATCAGGGGACACACTGGGTCACATACCCCCTCCTGTGTAATATCAAGGGCCACACCGTGTTACACACACCCCTCCCGTGTAATATGGAGGAGGTGACACATTCCGCGTTATACACACACACTAAAACTCTCACCGGACAGTCCTCGTCGGGGCAGGTTCCGTTTGTAGTCGATGGGTCCGTAGCCCCCAGCCGGCGGCATGTCCTGTATCACCTTGGTCGCCGCCATCTTGCCTCCCCCTCTGCTTTCCTCCCCGGCCGGCAGGACGTTGCCTGGCGTGTGACGTAAATCAGGACGTAACCTGGTGCCGTGCGTTCGCCATGTTAAGAATGGCTACAGGTTGGGAGAGTGGCACTATGGGGCCAGTCTGTAGCGTTCCCTAGAAAATTGGACTACAATTCCTATGATACCCTTAAGTGGAATTAATAATTATTTGAACACACGCAGAAAAATCTCTCATCGGTGACCTGGGATGAGTTGGCAGGTATATGCAAACAGTTAATCATGCTGGAAACAGGACAAAGTCGAGCTAAATAAACCTGAGTTGTCTTTATTCTCGCGTTATTATTTAAGTTTAAGTTCATCAGAGTGCTTTCTAATTCTCACGCCCTTGAAGGCTGCCAGGGAGTATCATCGGTGACCCACACTCTGAAATCATATATCACAGAGGCTGTGATGTCAGCGCTGACACTTTTGCCCAACAAGCCAAGAGCCGGGAGGATCCTCGAAAAGCTGATGGGAATAACATTTTGAATTAAAATTCTCTGTCCTTACACGGCGAGTTCTGCTTTTGCTGCCAGTTGCATGGTAAATGGAGCTCTACTAATCTTTACTTCTAACCAAATAAATGCTCTCGTGGTGCTGTGGCACAATCAATTCTACAAATATCAAAAAACTCTTTGCACCCATGGTCCTTTAGGTGCTAGAACAGTCTCGGGGATTTTCCTGTTCGGCTGGTTTCATCCTTGCCGCTGATCTCCACTAGACGGCACTGCGCCCAAAGGATTGCCGCAGATCCCCAACAACACCTGCCTTACAATGAAAAAGAACAGGTTAGGTAGGAAAAAGTTCTATACGATATCCGTTTGTGAGTTTGATTATAAACAAAGGCATAATTGTCTTAACTGTTTGCTGAAATAAATTCTCCAGTACCGATACAGGCGTTCAGCAGCACAGAAACTTGAAGTCTGAAAAGTCTTTGTTTCCGTAAAACTCAAAGCTAAATTTCTCGTTTCTAATGAAAAGACACATTTGGTAATTAAATTCTGGTCAAAGACATCCGAAACAAAGTGCACCTGCTAGATACCACATACGGAAGCACCTATTTTCTGCTATTGCTCCTAGAGAGGCAATGATTAATTAACTTATTTCAGATTGATATTTCACCAAAATCAACACAGTTTTTTTTTTATTTGGTTGGATATAACAAACTATAAAAAGCAAATACAGATTAGCCATTATCCAATCTAGGAAGTAGTGGGATATAAATACTGTAAAATAAATAAATCTATTTCCAGATGTCTGTAAAAATAAGTGTGCATCACATTTTAGATTAATTTCCTTGCTAAATCATTCTTGCGGGAGGAAAGGGGGGGGGAGAGAAGGTAAATTAATAAGTGAGGAAATTAAAAACTGTATCTCACCGCTTGGAAGGAGTTATTATCTTTTCTGGTTCTCCATTTCCGTTATTACTGTAAGCGGATGCAGTATCTTATACGAGTGAGGTCTACCATCTAACACCAAAATCAGTAGATTCCAAAACAAAAGTGAGCAGAAACCTTCAAAAAACGTATAAGCAATTGCCTTCCAAAATCTTATTTTTCCCTGTAAAACATTTTCATGGGAAATGGGCTCTATACTATAAATCTAGAGCGATATGTTGGAGGGGAGCGATATGCTGCAGGGGAGGTGCCCCTACTCCCCATGACGCCCCTTACAACTTCACAAGCGCCCAAATTATTACCGAGTTGTATAAAGGCAGCCCCGGGCGCTGCGTGACCTCCCCCCCAGAGGATGATGGGGTGCCCGGAGGGTGAGATTATGTCTTTGCTAGCGCTATGGCTTAAGCCATCATGTCTTCAACCGACACACTTTTAATGGACCTGGGTTACAAAGTGGGGAAGACGATCGGTGAGGGCTCCTACTCCAAGGTGAAGGTGGCCACGTCCAAGAAGTACAAGGGCAACGTGGCGATCAAGGTGCTGGACCGGCGCAAGGCCCCCCCAGACTTCGTGACCAAGTTCCTGCCGCGCGAGCTGGCCATCCTGCGGGCCATCCGCCATCCGCACGTGGTGCAAGTCTTCGAGTTCATCGAGGTGAACAACGGCAAGCACTACATCGTCATGGAGCTGGCCAGCACCGACCTGCTGCAGCTGGTGCAGAAGAGCGGCCACATCGCGCCGGCGCAGGCGCGCCAGATGTTCGCGCAGCTGCTCAGCGCCGTGCGCTACCTGCACGAGCACCACGTGGTGCACCGTGACCTCAAGTGCGAGAACGTGCTGCTGAGCGAGCAGCTGCAGGTCAAGCTCACCGACTTCGGTTTCGGGCGCAAGTCGCAAGGCTACCCCGAGCTGTGCAGCACCTACTGCGGCTCGGCCGCCTACGCGCCCCCCGAAGTGCTGCTAGGCATCCCCTACGACCCCAAGAAGTACGACATATGGAGCCTGGGCGTCATCCTGTACGTGATGGTGACCGGCTGCATGCCCTTCGATGACTCCAACGTCAGCAAGATGCCCAAAATCCAGCAGAAGGGGGTGGTGTACCCGGACAGCACGCCGGTGGAGGAGAGGTGCCAGGCCCTGGTGGGCCAGCTGCTGCAGTTCAGCCCGCCCGCTCGCCCCGACGTGGCCCTGGTGGCCAAGCACGTGTGGATGCGAGAGAGCTAGGCGAGGGGACGGGAGGAGGGGAGGGGAGGGGGCGGAGGGGAAGGGAAGGGGGCATTAATCCGCTGCAAAGCAAAAAAAAAGAGAGAAAATCCAAAGAAAGCCAAAAAGCAATAAACCCCCTTCAGATTCGGTGAAACTTATGTCGTTTCATTCTGTCTTTTCGCTTCCTGCTACTTTTTCCTTGCAAGGGCTCTCAGTGGGTGTTATGCTATCAGCGCCCCTTTCGTCAGTTCCATCACTGAGTCACTCACTGGGAAAAATGGAAACGGGTGATTTCTAGATGTAGGTGGTCAGGGAGATAAATGTAATTCTTCCCACAGAACTACAAAAGTGCAGAGGGACGAATGAGCCTTGTCTTTGTTTAAACGGCTGGAAGGAAACTAAAAGAACTTGGGGCTGGGAGAGAGTTTGATTTCATTTAAAAAGAATCTGAATGATTCGAAAAAGATGTAATTGAAGGATGTGGAAAAACCATGATTCTATTTTATCCTAATTCTGAAAGCAGGCACATTCTGTAAAGGTTTTAATCTGCAGCTTGTAAAAAAAAAAAAAAAACCAAAACCAAAAAACTGCATCAGGTTAGCAAAACTGTTCTCGAAAACTTCGAAGGCGTCTTCACGTCCTATAGTGGAGTTGTAAACGTGTTCCTCCTTCCCAATTCTATGCGTGAACCTGATACAAAGTTGGAAACATTGCAGACCAAACCTTCCTAGCACAGCGTTCTGTTTGAGCTTTCTGGGATAGATACATGGAAAGGGGTTTCTAGTTTGTTGAATGTCAGTATGTTTGTGTTTAATGAAACAACCTAGAAATACAGCATTGGCTTGTTAATAAACCACGATCCTTAAAAATCATTCTACAGGGTTTGAATTGCACCTTTTCACCAGTGCTGGCAGATCGGAGCCTTAATCAGTCACAGGGATTATGTCTTCCCTTTTTACAAGATATGAGGGTTGGATCATCCTCCTATAAAGAACGCTGTGGTAGTGTTGGGCCTTATCATTCTTCCAGGGCATAGGAATAAATGTCTCAGGTATAAATGGTATAGAACCATGATGTAACACTATATTCATTTCAAAACATAGATACAGCAGCACAGAGGTTTAGCCAGTACAGAGCAAGTTTCTGTCTCTTCCATTTTTTCTGCTAGTTGTTGTTCTACTGTCAATAGGTAGGGCAGTGTAATTTGGGTTCTCTCTCATACATTTTAATACCCAGAATTCCAAGTTGTAATTTAATAGCCAAAATGGGAAAGGTTACATTCCTGTCCTGCCCTCAATGCCCAAGCTGCAAGGGAAGGTGCCTCTACCTATTCGTAAATCCATATGAGCGCCAGAGCTGAGAAATTTCAGGAAGATGTGGAAGACTGAGCATCCAAATGGCAAATGAAATTTAATATGGAGGAGTGTAAAGTGATGCACATAGGGAAAAGTAACCCAAACTGTAGTTACAGGATGTTAGGTTCCATTGTTAGGAGTCATCACTCAGGCACTGATGAGCAGGTTATTAATACAAACAAGAAACATACTTTGAAATGTCTATATACAAATGCTAGAAGTCTAAAAAAATAGGATGGGAGAGTTTGAGTGTATAGCACTGAATGAAGAGGTAGATATAATTGGCTTCTCGGAGACCAGATGGAAAGAGGATAAGCAGTGGGACACTGTGATACCAGGGTACAAATTATATCGAAACAATAGGATGGATTAAATTTGTGGAGGGGTGGCACTATATGTTAAAGAGAGCATTGAGTTAAACAGGATAAAAGTTCTGCAGGAAACAAAATGCACTATTGAATCTTTAGGGATAGAAATTCCAGATAAAAAAAGGGAATAAAATAGTAATGGGGGGTGTATTACCATCCACTGGGCCAGAATGAACTAACAGACAATGAAATGCTAAAATACATTAGGGAAGCTAACAAAATCAGCAGCACAGTAATAATGGGTGATTTCAACTACCCCACTATTGACTGGGTGAATGTTACATCAGGACATTCTAGAGAGGTAAAGTTCCTAGATGAAATAAATGACTGCTTCATGGAGCAGATGGTACAAGAACCAACAAGAGGGAAAACTGTTTTAGACATAATCCTTACTAGAACACAGGCTTTGGTGTGAGAGGTAACAGTGTTGGAGCCACTTGGCAATAGTGATCACACATATTCAAATTTGACTTACTAACTGGAGGAAGTGCAAACAGTAAATTACTATAACAGCATTTAACTTTCAAAAAATGTGACTATGATAAAATGAAGTAAAAGGGTAAGGAAAAACTGAAAAGAGCAACAGAGTTTAGCTCAATCCACTGGCCCAGTGGAAGCCCAGAAAAGATGTATTCCATGCACTAGAAAAGGTGATAAGGATAAACGCCTACTAGCATGGTGGAAAGGTGAGGTGAGAGGCTATAATATCTAAAAGAATATCTTTCAAGAAATAGAAAATGGATCCAAATAAAGAAAACAGGAAACAGCATAAGCACTAGCAAGTCAGATGCAAAACATTGATAAGGAAGGCAAAGAGAGAATTTGAAAAGAAGTATGGCTTGGAAGCAAAAACTCATAATAAAAACGTTTTCAAGTACATTAGAGGTAAAACACCTGCGAGAGAGTCAGCTGGACTATTAAATGATCAAGGGTAAAAGGGGCACTTAGGGATGACAAAGCCATAGCAGAGAGACTAAGTGAATTCTTTACTTCAGTATTCA
Organism: Rhinatrema bivittatum; assembly: GCF_901001135.1. Taxonomy (NCBI): domain Eukaryota; kingdom Metazoa; phylum Chordata; class Amphibia; order Gymnophiona; family Rhinatrematidae; genus Rhinatrema; species Rhinatrema bivittatum. The sequence continues at coordinate 226,127,897 of NC_042622.1, forward strand.
CTGAGGAAAATGTAAGCGATACACCCATGCCAGAAATTATATTCAAAGGTGATGATTCAGAGGAACTGAAACAAATCTCAGTGAACCTGGAAGATGTACTAGGGCAAACTGACAAACTAAAAAGTAGGAAATCACCTGGACCAGATGGTATACATCCTAGAGTGCTGAAAGAACTGAGATATGAAATTGCAGACCTATTATTGGAAATTTGTAAACTATCAATATATACAATATACAATATATACAATATCTATGGTACTTGAAGAATGGAAGGTTGCCAATGTAACACCAATATTTAAGAAGGGATCAAGGGGTGATCCAGGGGTTACAGACTAGTGAGTCTGATGTCGGGGCCAGGCAAAATGGTAGAAACTTTCATGAAGAACAAAATTGCTGAACATATTGATAAGCATAGTTTAATGGGACAAAGCCAACATGGATTTAGCCAAATGAAGTCTTGCCTTACAAACTTGCTATATTTTTTTGAAGGCATAAATAAACATGGATAAAGGTGAGCCAGTTAATATAGTGTATCTGGATTTCGAAAAAGCATTTGACAAAGTCCCTAATGAGAGACTTCCTAGGAAATTAGAAAGTCATGGGATAGGTGGCAGTGTCCTATTGTGGACTTGGGACCTGGTTAAAAGAGAGAAAACAGAGAGTAGGGCTAAAGGGTAAATTTTCCCAATGGAGAAAGGTGAATAGTGGAGTGCCCCAGGGATCTGTTCTGGGACCGATGCTTTTTAATCTACCTTATAAATGGCCTGTGACCGACGGCCCGCAAATGCGCAGTAGAGCGCAGCTCTACTGCGCATGTGCGGGCAAGGACGTCGGTCAGAAAAAAAAAATGGCGGTGGGGCCGCAGGAGCGGGAGGACAAGCAGCGGTGCCGCGCGCGCGCGCGGTGCCGCTGCTTCTCCTCCCCAGATCTGCCGGCAGATCTCGGTGGGGGGGAGGGTGTCACTCCCGCGCCCCCCCCGAGATCTGCCGGCAGGAGCGGGAGGAGAAGCAGCGGCGCCGCGCGCGCGCGGTGCCGCTACTTCTCCTCCCGCTCCTGCCGGCAGATCTCGGGGGGGTCACTGCCGCGCGCGCGGGAGTGACACCCCCCCCGAGATCTGCCGGCAGGAGCGGGAGGAGTTAATGGAGCCGGGTGAGGGTTGCGGGAAGTCGCGCTTACGGCGCCGGGAGGAAATGGAGGTGGGTGAAGGGAGGGACTGAGTGAGTGGGAGGGAGAGGGGGGACTGAGTGGGAGGGAGTGAGGGAGAGGAGGGAGTGAGGGAGAGGGGGGACTGAGTGAGAGGAGAGGGAGGGTGGAGAGGAGTGGGTGGGGGAGGGGGGTGGTGAAGAGTGAGGGGAGAGAGAATGAGGGGGAGGTGAGAGACAGAGGGATGTAGCCCGTTTTAACGGGCTTTACGGCTTGTATATTTATAAATGACCTGGAAATGGGAACAAGTGAGGTGATCAAATTTGCCAATGACACAAAATTACTCAAAGTTGTCAAATCACAAGAGGATTGTGAGAAATTGCAAGAGGACATTGCAAAACTGGGCATGCAAATGGCAAATTAAATTTAATGTAGACAAGTGCAAAGTGATGCACTTAGGGAAGAGTAACCCAAATTAGAGCTACAAAATGCAAGGTTCCACATTAAGAGTCACCACTCAGGAAAAGGATCTAGGTGTCATCATTGAAAATAACGTTGAAATCTTCTGCTCAGTGTGCAGCAGCAGCCATGGAAGCAAATAGAATGCTAGGAATTATTAGGAAAGGAACGGAGAATAAAACAGCGAAAATCATAATGCCTCTGTATCTCTCCATGGTGTGACCTCATCTTGAGCATTATGTGCAGTTCTGGTCACCACATCTCAAAAAAGATAGAGCAGAATTAGAAAAGATAGAGAGGGGCGACTAAGATGATAAAGGGAATGGAACAGTTCCCCTATGAAGAAAGGCTAAAGAGGTTAGGACTCTACGACAAAGGGGAGATATGATAGAGGTCTATAAAATACTGAAAAAATCAGTTGTTTACTCTTTTGAAAAGTACAAAGACCAGGGGACACACAATGAAGTTACTGGGTAATACATTTAAAACTAATAAGAGAATTTTTTTTTTTTTTTTTACTCAACGCATAATTAAGCTCTGGAATTCGTTGCCATAGGATGTGGTGAAAGCTATTAGTATAGCTGCGTTTAAAAAAGGTTTGGACAAGCTCCTGGAAGAAAAGTCCATTAACCATTATTAAGATGGAGTTGCAGAAATCCTGTGCTTATTTTTGGGATAAGCAGCTTGGAATCTGTCTGCCCCTTGGGGATCCTGCCAGGTACTTGTGACCTAGCTTGGCCACTGTTGGAAAAAGGAAACTGGGCTTGATGAACCCTTGGTCTGACCCAGTATGGCAAGTCTTATGTTCTTAGGAAAAGGATCTTAGACAGTACTTTTAAATCCCTGTCTCCTGTGTGTGATTGTGCGGTGATGGTCAAAAAAAAGCAAACAAAATGTTAGGAATTGGGAAAGGGATGGAGAAAAATGGAGAATGTTGTAATATCTCCGTATTACTCCATGGTGAGACTGCACCTAGAGTACTGTATACAGTTCTGGTCACATCTCAAAAAATATTTAGCTGAACTGGAAGAGATACAGAGAAGGGTGACCAAAATGATAAAGGGAATGGAACTCCTCTATGAGGAAAGGCTAAAGAGGTTAGACACTGAGAAGGAAACACCAGTATCAGCTAGTGTTGGTCAGTTGTAAGTTAAAAATTAAAAAAAAGATTTGAAATTAAAGAGCTTAGTGGTCTTCAGCTTGGAGAAGCGATGGCTGAGGGGGGATATTATAGAGGTCTATAAAATCAAGAGTGGAATAGAACAGGTAAGTGCTCTAAAAAAAATACAAAGATTTGAGGACACTCCATCAAGTTAATAAGTAGCACATTTAAAACAAATCAGAATATTATTCAAAGCACAATTAAGCTCTGGAATTGATTGTTAGAGGCTATCGGAAAGGCAGTTAGTGTAGCTGGGTTTAAAAAAGATTTGTGCGCGTAACCAGGCAGAATTGGGGAACACCACTGCTTATCCCTGGGAGCAGCAGCATGGAATCTCTCTACCCCTTGGGATCCTGCTAGGTATTTGTGACCTGGATTGACCACTGTTGGAAACAGGATACTGGGCTTGATGGCCTCCGGTTCTGACCCAGTATTGCAGTTTTTATGTTATGTAGACATGTGGCCAGCAAAGTAGCTGTAGATCAGACCTTTTATCGGACTAACTGAATGACAATTTTACTCACTTTGGAGAGTCTCTTTTCTTCCCTAAGTAGGGCTGAATTTGCTTTTATTTTGTGGAGGAAGCAGAGCTCTGGAAAGCAAGTCAGAAACTATCCAGTTAGTCCAATGAAAACAATTTCACCTACAGTTTAATGACCTGCAGTTCTTGTCAATTCCAGAAGCCTTCCAGCTTGTCTGCAGTGTTTTGCTGTCGCCTCCCTCTGCGCCCTCCTCCGCCATGTTTTTAGAAGGGTACCTGCTTCCAAAGCCTTTATAGGGGGTCATTAGTGTACTGTCTGGGAGATCAACATATAAAGAGCAAAGATGGAGTCACTTTTTGAAGGGGTGGGGCTTAATTATTTTAATATAATCCGAAAATAAAGTTGAATCTTGTCTAATACTGTTTACAGGATCTGTCCACAAAGTACCCAAGCAGAACTAGTAAGCAGAGAGCCTTCCACCACCGTCCAGGGATGGCACCTGGGGATTAGGATAGGGCACAGTACATTTGATAATGGAGGAGTCTTTATTATATTTATTCAATTGAATGAACAAGGAGCGAACCTGGATTTAGGTTAGGCAAGGAAAGATCTTTTGAGTATAACTTGACACAAGGATAGTAACAACCTCAACTACATCCCAGGAGCAATTAGTTATTGGAGTTCTGCATGGTCTAAATTCACAGGCAAATTATATTCTTTCCCCAGCAACTAAGGTATTCTTAATCACTGAAAGCGAACAACCACTGTCTTCACCAAACATATTTCTATCTACTTTTCCCGTGCGTACCAGATTTTCATTTTGAAATGTATTGGTCTGAGAGTACACACACCAGCCCCGTACAAACATCAAGCTATGATGTCATCAACTGTGATAATATTGCATCACAGGCTGCTGAGTAGTGAAACTGGACAGCTTCTTCAGAGTTTCCTTTTGGTACCGAGGACAATGTTGTCATATTGTGCGCTATCCGTTCTGTTTTTTTTTTTTTTAAGGATTTTATTTTTGCCTCCAACTCCTATTGTTGTAGTTGCTGCTACCAAGTCAGTTTTTTTTCTACTTGAAAACAAAGAAAATGTGAATGTTAAACAACAGTTCAATAGCTGCCACCAGGCCTCTATGCAAAATTTCCAAAGTCCATGTGGCAGGTACTTAGTTTGAATCCCTCCTGCATGCATGGAATATTTCATTGTAAAATTCTAATTCAACATGCTTTAAACTGGGAGTGGTGGCACAGGTGCTGGGTGTGTGATGCTGTTTATGTTTTCAGAGCTAATCTGCAACATGGGACACTGGTAGGATGGTGTGACCCAGCTAAATCAAAGTGTCCCTCACCGGAATAGCAGCAGTTCTGGTCTACAGAAAGAAGGTAGGGGTGGTGCTGCAGGAGGCAGAGACGGGAAGCAGTCCCCTAGAGTATCACACTGACAGCTTCAGGGCAACTACCTATTAATCTCAAGATATTTTCCCTCTTTTGTTTTCTTCAGCCGCACCTAATCAGCAGGGCCCGCTTTCAGAATGCCCTGTCCACTTCTGCACCCTGCCAGTCCGGAGGCTCATGCCTTGATTGGCTGAACTCAGCTCTGCTTCCCACAGGTAAACCACTCTCTTCCAGAAACAGCCAGTGAGGTGGAGAGAGAGAGAGGGCCAGCCTGCGTGGGCTGCTGACTCCTACAGGAGAGGACAGAGATGGTCGGCCAGTGTGAGCTGCCTTCATTACAGACTCTGCCCACAGTCGCGGGTGCTGGAGGCAGTGATTGCTGGGGGAATGCGGGCAGCTTTCTGGAGGGAGTAGCTGCTAGGCTGGGTTCCATTTGATGCGGAACTCGTACCGCTTCAGCCCTGAACAGCAATAACTGGTGGGGACAACAGGATGGCCCAGGCCATGGAGGTAGGAGTCAGGCCTCTGGTGTCAATTTCCATGTCATGACAACGCTCTAGTGTCGATTTCTCAATAGGATTCCGGATCAGGCCCATGCGTTTGAACTCGGAATGGCTTATCTGGCATGGAAGGTTCAGCCAGGCTAGTCCACTACTTGACTATGCATCATTCCATGGTTTTCATGTATAAACATAGTGCAATTAATATTATGAATGATAGTGACATCATAAATCACTTGTAAAAGCAAAATAAAAGAGGGAATTCAGACTTACCAGCATAGAGATGGCTTCATAGATGTCATGTCTCACTTTGCCATTGGGGATGTGTGTCTCAAATCCTGTGAAAGAAAGTCACCCGCAGAGCTTGAGGCCCAGCCACACTATGACATCAGGATGACATAATTTGGGGCAACCACACAGAGGCCTCTCAGCTTACTGTCCTTATGATGTCATAAGCTGCAGCAAACTAGCAGGGCCTAAAGCAGCACATACTGCATGAAAGGAGAGGTTGGCAACCTTGAATGGGCAGCAAGGTGACTGGCACCATCTTTCCTGCATGGAGAACCAAAGCCAATTTAGCTTCCTTGCTGGCTATGAAAGAAAATTGAGCTGGGAGCCACAGTAGGACCTGAAATGACCAAGTTTGGCTAAGAGGAATCAAGTCACTGCATGTTTCTGGAATACTGATCTCAGGACCTCATTTTGTGTGTGTGGGGGTGGGGGTAGTGGATTTTAGGTCAATCTTCCAGGACTGCCAAATTTCTGAATGTCAACAACCGTGACACGCCAATCATGAAGGCTGCCCAGTATGCAGTGAACTGGTGCAAAGACAGAAAGGCCTTAGTAAATAACACCTTGAGTCACGTGCAGTGCAGAACACTAGGATGAGCCTTAGAGGAGGGAGAATTGGCCAGAGAAGGTTGCTGTAGGATTGTGGAGTTGTCCCAGTGCCTGGTCCTGTAAGCTGCGCCGTATAAGTCTCCCTCAATTTGGAGTAAGCCACAGATTTTCTGCTTGATTCTCACACGTGTTTCTCAGAATTAGCAAGAATAATATTTGGAAGATGTAGCTTAAACAGGCCAGTGCATGTCTGGGATAAATCCTTGGTTGGAGGCATACCATCCCTCTTGGTGAGGGAAAATGTGATAAACAGATAGCAACAGGGCAGTCCTCACCCTTAGGAGTCACTCATTGGGGAAATTTTTTTTTTTTTTTTTAATAGTTTCAGTTTTAGATAAGAAAGCAACCGTGCTTTCTACGGTGCGAGAAGCCATTTTCTAAGACAATACTGTTTTAAAGTAGAAGAAAAACTGCTCATTGCCAGACTATGCACCTCAGGACTGGCTGCATACATAATTAGGAAGTACTATAGCAGACTATATCCTGCCAAGAGGATATTAATCCTAATTTGCAGCCAGTAGAGGCAGTGAAAGGACTGAGTTGCTGTTGCTCGGTGATACAAATCTCCCACGCTCTGTTTACTTATTGAATTGGAACTACTTTCACGATGAGCTGACCCAATTTTTAACCCAACCCAATCTACACGTGGTAGAAGTAGAGCAGGCAAGGTCCAAACTGGAAGGCAGCTCCACCTGAGAAGCAAAGCCCAATGGAAAAGTATGTGAGGTCGTTGGAGATCCATCCATAGCACGCACTGTTCAGGCATCACAAGGAGTCCTCTAACTCCCTCTCCAAGTTCAGGGAGGGTAGGCCCGGCTTAAGGCTGGGAGTCAGAAGGGCCAGAGCAAGCCCGGCTGATGCCCAGAAGATGATCCAGGTTTTAAGGTGGCCTGGAGAACCCTTATCAGCCAGCAACTTTTAGGTTCGGTATATTGAACATCAGCAACTCTCATCCCAAGGTTCAAGAATCTTGACCCCCGCCAAGCAAGCTGTCAGCTGTTCTAAGAAGTTTTGTTTTGGGTTTTTTTTTTTTGCATCCAAGAAAATTGGTAAAACAATTATTTGAAGCCAAAAACATGGAGGGTCTGCAGGCTGCAACACCTTATTGGACCAAGAGGTAACCCTGACCTTTGGAGACCAAAGACGCATTTCTCCAGCACTTGAGAGAACTCCCCAACAGCTTTTCCCTTATCAAACAGAAGCAAGAGGATCTAAGTGTCATGCTTTGCAAATCTAAAAGAGAAAAAGCTAACATTTAAAAGCAAACTGAAGTCAAGGGGGCTGATCGGGAAACCTGAGCAACATTTCACCCTTTCAGGCTAATTTCTCCCTCCCCCCCAGCCTTAAGGCTCCTTTCATGTGAAGGTCACCCACCTTCTATAAAAGAGGTGTAGTTGGGATTCCACAGGTTTTCAAATTATTATGCTGTTTTAGGAAAAATAAAAATGGACAGGTGCAGTTTTTGCACACACCCCTTCCCAATGTAGAGAATTCACCTGGAGCCTAAGAAATGGGCAGTACGAACTGCTAGAGATTCACTTTTTTTTTTTTTTTTTTTTTAAATGGAACAGTTTCAAGAGTTTATATTTTTAGGGTGGGGCACCCCATTCCAGTCTTTTGTCTCAATAAGCTGAAATTTGTAAGACTCTGGTTTACTATGAAATAAGTAACGCACAGAAAATCCAGTTTACATCAGTCAGTACTAAAGCAATGACATTCATTGCAATTCTTTCTTCACTGATCTCCCGGTGAGACATTTGTAGAGAGAGTTGGCTTCACTCTTAATTTAGGAAGCACAACTTTAAGCTCCCTGCATTACTTACATATAGTTCAAGCCCAATTTAAAATTATTTTATCTGACCTTCAAAAGAGTAAATAGTGTTGGTTCCAAATACCTTATAGAGACTACAGAATTACGGACCCGTGCAGACTTTGAGGTGAAGTAGCAAGTTCCTTTTTTAAAAAGGGTGAAAGTGAAGACAAGATAGGAGTCCTTTATATCTGCAGTCTAGAATTCAGCACCAGCACAAGCTATTATACAAGCTGTGCAATTCCACACGGTGCTGGCCTGGGGGCCTCTGGTAGCCAACAGCAAGACGCTGCACAGCTACCCAGTAGCCCCTAACGCACTGGGCAGCCAAGATGAAGAGGGCCTGGAGCTACTCCTGGACCCCAACTGAAGCAGACTAGAAGGGGGCAGGTGTATGTGAACATGCATGTGGGTTAATGTGTGAATGAGAAACGACGAAAGTCTGTGCACACCTCACTAATCCATGACAATGGCAGGGTGACTGGAACTCTAAAGGGCCTGGGCCTGGAGAGCAGGAGATTTTTTTTTTATCCTTCTTAGTTTTAATTATTGGTTGTCATTTAATGCATCTCTGGCTTTGAAATGATTTGTTTAGTAATTTCTCATTTTATTTCCCAATTAAGAACATAAGAACATGCCATACTGGGTCAGAGCAAGGGTCCATCAAGCCCAGCATCCTGTTTCCAACAGAGGCCAAACCAGGCTACAAGAACCTGGCAAGTACCCAAACACCAAGAAGATCCCATGCTACTGATGCTAGCTAGTAACAGCAGTGGCTATTTTCTAAGTCAAATTGATTAATAGCGGGTAATGGACTTCTCCTCCAAGAACTTATCCAATCATTTTTTAAACCCAGCTACACTAACTGCACTAACCACATCCTCTGGCAACAAATTCCAGAGTTTAATTGTGCATTGAGTGAAAAAGAACTTTCTCTGATTAGTCTTAAATGTGCCACTTGCTAACTTCATGGAGTGCCCCCTAGTCCTTCTATTATCCGAAAGAGTAAATAACCGATTCACATTTACCCATTCTAGACCTCTCATGATTTTAAACACCTCTATCATATCCCCCCTCCAGTGTCTCTTCTCCAAGCTGAAAAGTCCTAACCTCTTTAGTCTTTCCTCATAGGGGAGCTGTTCCATCCCCTTTATCATTTTGGTCGCCCTTCTCTGTACCTTCTCCATTGCGACTATATCTTTTTTGAGATGCGGTGACCAGAATTGTATACAGTATTCAAGGTGGGGAGACAATAAGTAAATCTGCAGCTCTAACACTAAACTTTCAAAAGGGAAACTTTGATAAAATGAGGAAAATAGTTAGAAAAAAACTGAAAGGTGCAGCTGCAAAGGTTAAAAGTGTTCAACAGGCTTGGACATTGTTTAAAAATACAATCGTAGAGGCACAGTCCATATGTATTCCACACGTAAAGAACGGTGGAAAGAAGGCAAAACGATTACCGTCATGGTTAAAAGGTGAGGTGAAAGGCTATTTTAGCCCAAAAAACATCCTTCAAAAAACTGGAAGAAGGATCCATCTGAAGAAAATAGAATAAAACATAAGCATTGTCAAGTTACGTGTAAAACATTGATAAGGCAGGCGAAGAGAGAATTTGAAATTAAGTTGGCCATAGAGGCAAAAACTCATAATAAAAACTTTTAAAAATATGTCCGAAGCAAGAAATCTGTGAGGGAGTCGGTTGGACCATTAGATGACAAAGGGGTTCTTAGGGAAGATAAGGTCATTGCAGAAAGCCTAAATGAATTCTTTGCTTCCGTGTTTACTAATGAGGATGTTGGGGAGATACCAGTTCCGGAGATGGTTTTCAGGGGTGAAGAGTCAGACGAACTGAGCGAAATCACTGTGAACCTGGAAGATGTAGTAGGCCAGATTGACAAACTAAAGAGTAATAAATCACCTGGACCGGATGGTATGCATCCTAGGGTACTGAAGGAATTAAAAAATGAAATTTCTGATCTATTAGTTACAATTTGTAACCTTTCATTAAAATCATCCATTGTACCTGAAGACTGGAGGGTGGCCAATGTAACCCCAATATTTAAAAAAGGATCCAAGGGCGATCCAGGAAACTACAGAGCAGTTAGCCTCACTTCAGTGCTGGGAAAAATAGTGGAAACTATTCTCAAGATCAAAATCATAGAGCATATAGAAAGACATGGTTTAATGGAACACAGTCAACATGGATTTACCCAAGGGAAGTCTTGCCTAACAAATCTGCTTCATTTTTTTGGAAAGGGTTAATAAACATGTGGATAAAGGTGAACCAGTAGATGTAGTGTATTTGGATTTTCAGAAGGCGTTTGACAAAGTCCCTCACGAGAGGCTTCTACGAAAAATAAAAAGTCATGGGATAGGAGGCGATGTCCTTTCGTGGATTACAAACTGGTTATAAGGCAGGAAACAGAGAGTAGGATTAAATGGACAATTTTCTCAGTGGAAAAGGGTAAACAGTGGAATGCCTCAGGGATCTGTACTTGGACTGGTGCTTTTCAATATATATATAAATGATTTGGAAAGGAATACGACGAGTGAGGTTATTAAATTTGCAGATGATACAAAATTATTCATAGTAGTTAAATCACAAGCAGACTGTGATACATTACAGGAGGACCTTGCAAGACTGGATGATTGGGCATCCAAATAGCAGATGAAATTTTATGTGGACAAGTGCAAGATGTTGCATATAGGGAAAAATAACCCTTGCTGTAGTTACATGATGTTAGGTTCCATATTAGGAAAAAGATCTAGGCATCAAGGTGGATAATACTTTAAAATCGTCGACTCAGTGTGCTGCAACAGTCAAAAAATCAAACAAAGTTAGGAATTATTAGGAAGGGAATGGTTAATAAAACGGAAAATGTAATAACTATAATCGCTCCAAGGTGAGACCGCACCTTGAATACTGTGTACAATTCTGGTCACCGCATCTCAAAAAAGATATAGTTGCAATGGAGAAGGTACAGAGAAGGGCAACCAAAATGATAAAGGGGATGGAACAGCTCCCCATGAGGAAAGGCTGAAGAGGTTAAGGTTGTTCAGCTTGGAGAAGAGACGGCTGAGGAGGGATATGATACATGTCTTTAAGATCATGAAAGGTCTTGAACGAGTAGATGTAACTCGGTTATTTACACTTTCAAATAATAGAAGGACTAGGGGGCATTCCTTGACGTTAGCAAGTAGCACATTTAAGACTAATCAGAGAAAATTCTTTTTCACTCAACGCACAATAAAGTTCTGGAATTTGTTGCCAGAGGATGTGGTTAGTGCAGTTAATGTAGCTGGGTTCAAAAAAGGTTTGGATAAGCTTTTGGAGGAGAAGTCCATTAATGGCTATTAACCAAGTTTACTTAGGGAATAGCCACTGCTATTAATTGCATCAGTAGCATGGGATCTTCTTAGTGTTTGGGTAATTGCCAGGCTCTTGTGGCCTGGGGTTTGGTCTCTGTTGGAAACAGGATGCTGGGCTTGATGGACCCTTGGTCTGACCCAGCATGGCAATTTCTTAGGTTCTTATGTTCTTAAGGTGCAGTCTCACCATGGCGCAATACAGAGGCATTATGACATTTTCCGTTTTATTCACCATTCCCTTTCTAATAATTCCCAACATTCTGTTTGCTTTTTTGACTGCTGCAGCATACTGAACCGATTTCAATGTGTTATCCATTATGATGCCTAGATCTCTTGCTTGGGTGGTAGTTCTTAATATGGAACCTAACATTGTGTAACTATGGCAAGGGTTATTTTTCCCTATATGCATCACCTTGCACTTATCCACATTAAATTTCATCTGCTATTCGGATGCCCAATTTTCCAGTCTCACAAGGTCTTCCTGCAAATTATCACAATCCACTTGTGATTTAACTTCTCTGAATAATTTTTATATCATCTGCAAATCTGATTACCTCACTCATCGTATTCCTTTCCAGATCATTTATAAATATATTGAAAAGCATGGGTCCCAGTACAGATCCCTGAGGCACTCCACTGTCCACTCCCTTCCACTGAGAAAATTGTCCATTTAATCCTACTCTCCGTTGCCTGTCTTTTAGCCAGTTTGTAATCCACGAAAGGACATCGCCTCCTATCCCATTACTTTTTACTTTTCCTAGAAGCCTCACATGAGGAACTTTGTCAAACGCCTTCTGAAAATCCAAATATACTACATCTACCGGTTCACCTTTATCCACATGTTTATTAACTCCTTCAAAAAAGTGAAGCAGATTTGTGAGGCAAGACTTGCCTTGGGTGAAGCCATGCTGACTTTGTTCCATTAAACCATGTCTTTCTATATGTTCTGTGATTTTGATGTTTAGAGCAATTTCCACTATTTTTCCTGGCACTGAAGTCAGGCTAACTGCTCTGTAGTTTCCTGGATCGCCCTTGGAGCCCTTTTTAAATATTGGGGTTACATTAGCTATCCTCCAGTCTTCAGGTACTTCCCTGTTAATTTCCTTTTCTTTAGACCAGACAGATGAATTCAGAACTTGTAGCAGCAGATGGAGACGGAGCAGAGCTGACAGCACAGTGCTTTAAAGAGTGCTTCTTTAAACTCAAATCACTAAAAAAAACTCAGACCCCTCCTCCACCTTAGTGACCTCCATACTGTCCTGCAAGCCACGGTCATGTCCAAAATAGACTACTGAAACTCCCTCCTTCTTGGTCTACCTAAAGCCACAATTAAACCCCTACAACTCCTACAAAACGCAGCTGCGAGAATTCTCACAAATTCTTGCAAATGTGACCAGATCACCCCTATACTCAAAGACCTGCACTGGCTCCCCATTCAACAGCGTATAACTTACAAGACTCTCACTATAATGCACAAATCTCTCCACAACGAAAACATGCACTGGATGAAAGATACTATCCGCCTCCAGACCTACTAGATCCTCTCACAAAGCTACCCTCCACACCCCCCCCCCCCCCCGAAACATAATCTACAAAAGAGCGGGCTTTGTCAATCGCCGGCCTCTATGCCTGGAACACCATGCCACCTGAACTCAGACTAGAGCAGTGTGCACATAAATTTAAACCAAAACTCAAAACATGGCTCTTTAAACAAGCCTACCCTTAAATCCTCTTCTCGATATCCGCTCACTCGAAATCCTTCTTTCGACCTTTCCTTATTCCTCTAGAGTGCCCTGTAGCCCTCTCCCCCCTCCTCTTCCTCCTTTCAACCATGATAGGTTCTCCTGTATGTACAACTTTGTCTATACCTCCAGTGCTGCCTCCCAGCATCCAATTTCTGGGAAATTTTATAGCTCTGTTAACCTGTCTACACTTTGTACGAGACATTGGATATTTGCACGCCCATATCACATCTTAACGTTGGGACTCATATTATGTACATAAGTTTGCTATTCCGATTTCAAGCCTTAAGCTATCGCTCCCACGTGCAACTGACTCTGCACTTCCCAGTTATCTGTTAACCTGTTTTTTGTAACTGCTCTCTTCCTGCTTTGTTTTTACCCCCGTTACATGTAAACCGGCATATCTCTGATGATGGTCGGTCAAGAAAAACCACAAATAAATACATAATATATATCCCTGCTGTGACATGAGCCTGCCAGTATTCTCTTCAAAAGCCAACGGTGGACAGACTAGCACAAACTTGATTAACAACAGATAACCATTTCAATACTCAGCCAACAGGAAACACAGAGCTCAGATAAAGAATGTATCAACACTAAACTAGGGACTGGGCTAACACCAGTAAGCCCTGGAAAATGTAGCCACGCAAGAGGACCATAGCACAAGCATTCGGCAGCCAAGGGCGGGAAGCTGAATTCATCTGTCTGGTCTAAAGAAATGGAAATTATCAGGGAAGTAGAAATTTCTCATTTCTTAGCGTCCAGTAGATGAATTCAGAACCAGTGGGATGTACCCAAGCTACTCCCAACTAAGGGGGGAGGCTGCTCATGGTCCTGTCAAAACTGCACTTGCAAAGGCTGCGTCCTCCCAGGCCTGCACATGCAGACGATAATCCCTGGAAAAGGTGTGTAAGGAGGACCACGTCACGGCAAATGTTGACGGGAGACAACAAACTAATTTCCACCCATGACAGTGCCTGAGCCCCAGTGGAATGAGCCCTAACCTGAGTTTGCAACGGCTTGTCAGCATCCACATAGACTAATCCAGCAAGCTATTGTAGCCTGCGAAGTCGACTCACCCTGTTTACGTGCACGGTGGGAGGACAAACAGGCACTATGTCTTCTAGAAAGGTTTAGAAACCTCCAGATACCTCACACCAAACAAATCGCCACATGAAACACCATTTTCATGGTCAGTAACATCAAGGAGAAGTTACACATCAGTAAAAACATAGGGGCCACTAAGAAATCCAAAACCAGATTAAGACTCCACAAGGGTACTGGTAATAGCAAGGGAGGATGAAGATGTTTCACTCCTTTCAAAAAACAGGCCACATCTGGATGAGCCAATAAGGATTCACCATTCATCTGACCCCTGAAACAGGCAAAAGCCACTACCTGCTCCTTTAAGGAATTAAGGGCCAACCCTTTATTCAATCCATCCTGCAAAAATTCCAAAATGAGCGGGATCTTACCCAATCGAGGAAGAACACCTCGATCTTCACACCAAGCCTCAAACACTTGCCAAACCCACACATAAGCTAAGGAAGTTGAGAACTTTCTCGCTTGTAGCAAGGTGGCAATCACCGCAGTACAATATCCACACTTCAGCAAATGATCCCTCTCGGCCATGCCGTAAGACAAAATTGAGTCAGATCTTCATGAAAAACAGGCTTCTGCTGCAAAAGATTCCTGTGCGCCGGAAACTGGAGGGGGGAGTCTACCAGGAGCCTTCGCAGATCCACATACCATGGTCTCCTGGGTCAATCTGCTGCCACCAGAAGCACCATCCCTCTGCACCTCTCAACCCTCCAAACCACTCTGCCCAATATGTCCCAATATGAGGAAAGGCATACAGCAGTTTGTTCTCTGGCCATTCCTGCAGAAGAGCATAGATACCCAATTACTTCGGATCTCACTTAAGAACCTTCACAGTGCAAGGAGTCGCCAGCAGGTCTAGAAATGGAAGGCTTCATCTAGCCATACCCATTCTCCTAGGTCCAGACTCTCCCTACTGAGAAAGTCTGCTCTTACATTGCAGGAAAAGACAATGTGCAAGGCTGAGATGCCCTGAAGATGCATACCTGCCCATTCCATAAGTTGGGCTATTTCCTGCGACCCTTGCTGGTTCTTGGTTCCTCCCTGCTAACTGACGTAGGCCACTGCCATAGCATTGTCCGACATTATCTGGACTGCTTGACTTTGGAACCTGTCACCGAACTACAAGCATGCCAAGCGGACTGCCCAGGCTTTCAGCCAAGTGATGTTCCAGAGAGACTCTTCTACACTCTAGTGCCTTTGTACTGTCAGTTTCTGGCAGTGAACTCCCCAACCCTGGAAGCTTGCATCTGTTGCAAGTACTAGCCAGTCTGGAGATTTTAGGAACCCCCCTTTCTTAGATGATCCGCTTGTAACCACCACTGTAGT
Source organism: Rhinatrema bivittatum (assembly GCF_901001135.1). NCBI lineage: Eukaryota > Metazoa > Chordata > Amphibia > Gymnophiona > Rhinatrematidae > Rhinatrema > Rhinatrema bivittatum. The sequence goes on from NC_042622.1 coordinate 226,143,291, forward strand.
TGAGAACAGACCGTCATTGGCAGGTGGAGCCGAATTGAATAGTCCCAAGACTGAAGGCTCCAACGAGACAGCAGAGAGCGCTGAAGAGGATGCATATGTGCCCTTGCCCATGGCACCACTTCCAGAATCGCCGCCCTCAATCTGAGCAACTATAGATACGACTACACTGTCAGGCGTATTGTGTTCATCAATAGACGCACCTGCACCATCAATTTCTGAATACGAGCTTCTGGCAGGAAAACCCTGCCCTGCTTTGTGTCGAACTGAACATCAAGATACTCTAGTGACTGAGATGGCTGAAGACTGCTCTTGGCCAGGTTCACCACCTACCTGAGCTCCTACAAGAGGGAGATCACCTTGCAGGTCACCAGGCAACTCTCTTCCAGAGACTTGGCCTGAATCAGCCAAGTACAGGTGTACCAGGATACCATGCTTTCTCAACTCTGCTGCTGCCACCACCATAACCATGGAAAAAACATTCTGGGTGGAGTGGCTAGACCAAAAGGCAGCACCTGAAACTGATAATGGTGTCCCAAAACTGCAAAGTGCAGAAAATGTTTGTGCTCTAGTTGGATGGGAATGTACAGGTTCGCTTTGGTCAGATCCAAGGAGGTTAGAAATTCCCAACTGCACAGCCATTATCACTAAGCGCAAGGTTAACATGCGAAAATGAGCCACCCGCTAATGATGGTTGACCCCTTTCAGGGCCAGGAATGGGACGAAAAGGAGCCCTCCTTCTTGGGCACAATGAAATAAATGGAATATTGGCCCGTATTTTCTTGAGACATGGGTACTGGAACCACAGCTCTCAGACTAAGGAGCCTTGACAATGTACACTGCACCACCTGCCTCTTCTGTGGGGAGTGGCAAGGAGACACCATGAACATATCCTGAGGAACACTGCGAAACTCCAGCGCATATCCTTCTTGTATCACCTCTATGACGAGTGGTCTGATGTGATTTCGACCTGCCTCTGATAAAAGAAAGAGAGGTGACCCCCCCATATTCTGAACCCGGGGGTGGTTTGGCACACCTTCATTGGGAGGCTCGGGAAGATCCACCTAGACTATCTGGGACAAAAGGACTGAGACCTACTAAAAGGCCGAGTCCATCTGTCTGTCAGTACGCTTAACAGGTGACTGAAAGGTGTGCATCCAGCTGTATTTGCGCTGTGAAAATATGCGTCCAAAAACTTAGTCATCCTTGTGTTTTAAGCACACAACTCTGTGCGTGATGAGCACCCAGAAACCGAGCGCCCTAGCCCAGATCATGTGTACAAGCAAGCACGTGACAAAATCAGACGCTGCTACCAACTGGATGCTCAAGAAGGCGTCCAACTAAACATCCAAAAACTGGGCACACAATTTGGACGCACAGCTGGACACACTCAAATGAACCGACGGTCCTGAAGAGAGCAGCCTAACATGCAGGAAAAAGCATGCATGAAAGCATGTGCCGCCACTGCAGCCTATCATGCGGCACAAAAAAAGCCTAACAGAGGGGCCTAGCCCAAAAGGACTGCTCAACCCTCTAGGCTGCCCACATCCCTTGATTTCTCACGGGGCGGGAACAAATGTCAGATTGGCATGCCAAGCACAGAGACTGGAGGAAGGAGGAGGCTCTACATAAAACCCTCCTCAGTATTTTTATTTTTTTTAAATTTAGCTTTACTTGAGCTCAGCTTGTCCCAGCTGAGTACAGAGTTGGTCTCCGGCTGCAGGGGGAGAGGGCATATACCAGTGGTCCCCAAACCTGTCCTGGAGGGCCACCAGCCAGTCGGGTTTTTGGGATATCCTCAATGAATATGAGAGAAAATTTGCATGCACTGCCTCCATAACATGCAAATTTTCTCTCATGCATATTCATTGTGGATATCCCAAAAACCAGACTGGCTGGTGGCCCTCCAGGACAGGTTTGGGGACCACTGGCATATACTGTCACTGCCATGCTCCTGCACCTGCTGCCTTTCAGTGTTTCAACAGTAAGTCCATTCTGGCTGGAAAACCAGCTACCAGACCAAGGCATTCAGCTGAGGACCACAGAAATCACCTCAGGAATTCTCAACTGGGGGAGGGACCATTTCGTATTGGCACAGGAGAGCAGGACAAATTACATTTCCTTCCTTTTCTCCTTCTAAAACTTAAAGCAATCCCCCATAGGAAGATGCATGTCCTCCATCAGCTGGAGACAGAGAATAGTGGCAGGCTGATGTCACTGTAGGAGTTATATACTGTGAAGTCAGCTTTGCTCAGTCTCCATCTGCTGGTAGATGTGCATAAACCACTCATTCTGAATTTATCTGTCTGGACGCTAAGAAACTGAATTTTTAATTATTGGATGTTCTGTCAGCTGTGTTGAAATAATTCTTTTTATTAGTATAGTTTTATTATGATTAACTACTAGTATGATTTTATTTGATTTTGTTTGCTGCTTCACCAGGAATGGTGATGTTAGACGCATCTAGGATTCAGAGCGGGAAAATTAAAAAAAAAAAAAAAAAAAAAAAAAAGGTGTGCTAAACCAGCTCTGTTCCCAGGTGTCTATGCGTCTTATGGAGCAAATCAGGGGAGGGCAAAAAATGTTTTTTTTGTCCCCCATTCCCCATCCCTTTAAATTTAATTTACAACCCCCCACCCTCCTGACCCCCCAAGACTTGCCAAAAGTCCCTGGTGGTCCAGTGGGGGTCCGGGAGCGATCGCCTGCACTCGAGCAGTATTCAAAATGGCGCCGATAGCCTTTGCCCTTACTATGTCACAGGGGCTACCGGTGCCATTGGTTAGCCCCTGTCACCCAGCGCCATCTTGTGCTCCTACCATGTGACAGGGGCCAACCAATGGCACCGGTAGCCCCTGTGACATAGTAAGGGCAAAGGCTATCGGTGCCATTTTGAATACTGGCAGCCGATGGCTGAGTGTACGAGATTGCTCCAGGACCCCTGCTGGACCACCAGGGACTTTTGGCAAGTCTTGGGGGGGGTTTGTAGTTTTGTTTTTTTTTTTAAATATTCGCTCCATAAGACGCACAGGCATTTCCCCCCCACTTTTGGGGAAAAAAAAGTGCATCTTATGGAGCAAAAAATACAGTATTTTGCTAATGTATAGTTTTTGTATAGGTATCAATAATAATCTAGCTTGTTCTTTTTTCCTCATGGGACAATTTTTGAGATTGAAGCGTATTTGGTTCTACCTCTTCCGATTTTGTACAGCAGTCTGAATGTTTATTCAGACGGTTTTTGCATTGTGGATATCCACATAAAATTATAAAATGAGCTTCTAAAAGGGCCATGCATGCTGAAAGACAGTGGCTCCTTCTGGATAAGACAGATGATACATTTTGGTATTAAAATACACGGTGAGAGCGTCAGCTGTGGCTTCACTCATTGGCCATTCCTGCAGTTATGTGCCACATTTTTTAACAAACCTCTAATAACTTATGAACGCGGGAAGAATGTATGTGACTCTGTAGTGCACTCATAGTTACCTGACATAAGTGGATATTGATGAAACATCTGCACACATAGGTCATTGGAGCTGTGATGGGTGTTCTAGTTGTGGTCAATCTATCATTGGATCTACATGGTGTGATCATACCACAGGAAAATGTACAGGTTGCAGGGCTATACTAATTGTATGACCTCTAATGTGATAAATTTCATTGTTTGCCCTTGTAGCAAGAAATACTTTGGCAGACCCTCTTGCCGTGTGAAAACTCATCATTGAACATCATAGTTGTGTATCGACTAACAAATTACAAGGCCCCTTGGTGTAACATTTGTGTTGACTTTGCTCATTCATCCACTGATCTTAACTGGTGTGCACCAAGCTGGGGTGGGGGAGGGAGGTGATCTTGCATATCAGTTGAATTATAGAGAACAATTCTGCATTTTTCATCTCAATACAGTCCAGCCTGATGGTTTGAACAACGAAATTGACTGGTAGTCACTACTATGTGATCCCGTTGTCATGTTTGGTTGTGCCTCCATTTAACTTTATGTCATTTGATTGACAGCTTTGAGAACCAATATAATGACCAGTTCTAAGTAGGAAACTAGTGTGACATTACTTACAGTCTACACATCGCTATGGATAAGTTTTCTGATACTTGAATACCTTATTTACTGACTTTTAAATGTTGGACTCATGCATAGCCTTTTGTTTTTTTAGACCTAATTCATAATAGCATGCTAATGAAGAACTGGTGTTCGAAACAGGGTCACGTGTTGGGCTGAGAAGATAAAGGTGTTTGTCGAAGCGTTATATGATGGAGGCTATTTGGCATTTTTTTGCCATATGTAATATGACAAGAATTTGTTTGAATTTTTATTAAATGATTACAGATGATTAAAAATATATATTTTATTTGCAACAAAAAATACAAAAAAAAGTATCACTTTGGGAGACCAATATAGACCTCTGATTATATAATTGGCAGAAGACTAATAAAGTAAATATAATGGTCTAACTTATGGACCTTTTATTTATTGATGAGGTGATTTACTTTGAACTGGTAATTGTGGAAGCCACTCACGAGCCTTATTTGGGAAAATATATTTTGAATATTAAAATGAAAGGGCAACATGACTTTGGGCAAAAAGGAAGGCACCACCTGAAATGAGACTGCCTCGCTTGAAATCCACAAAAAAAGGATCCCTGCAGGTTAAGGGCTGTAGCTCCGAAGTTTGCCTAGCCGCACAAATCACCACCAGTAACACAGGTTTCAGGGTAAGGTCCTTCAAAGATGCTGCTCTTAATGGTTCAAAAGGAGGCCCACCCACTACTCGAAGAACTAGATTAAGATTCCAAGATGGACAAATTCTATGAACCAGAGGACACAAATGCTTTGCTCGTTTAAGAAAATTTACTATATCCGAGTAAGTCGCTAGCGACCATCCTGAAACCTCCCTCTGAAACAGCGCAAGGTTGCTACCTGGACTTGCAGAGAATTGTAGGCTAAAGCATTTCACAAGCCATCTTGATAAAAAAGGCCAAGACCTGGGCAATGTCCACCTGCCAAGGACCAGTGCCCTGAACCCCACATCAGGACTCAAACACACTCCAGACTCTGATATACGCTAAAGAAGAAGCCCTTCTAGCTTGAAGTAGAGTAGTCATCACAGACTCTGAATATCCCTTCAAGCGGAAGCATTGCCTCTCAAAAGCCAGGCTGCTAGACAGAAGCAATCTGCCTACTCCCAAAAGATAGGCCCTTGGCACAGCAATCCCCACAGGTGGCTTAACCAGATGGGGCCCATCTCTCACCAGCTGGACTAGATCTACAAACCACGGATGGCATAGCCAATCTAGCACCACCAGGATCACTCTTCCTGGATGTTGCCTGATGCACCACAACACTCAACCTATGAGTGACCACGGGGACAATATATACAGAAGTCTCACTGGCTACGGCTGAACCAGAGCATCGATTCCTTAGGAGACTAATTCCCTCCAGCAACTGAAAAACCTGATTGGCTTGGCATTCTGCATTGCCATGAGATTGAACTGGGGCTCACCCCACCGGTGCCGAATGAGGGCAAAAGCCTCCACTGACAGCTCCCATTCTCCCAGGTCCAGCTGTGGCCTACTGCGATAATCCACCTGTATACTATCCATACAAATTGGGACATGAGAGCCACGACAAGAGACTGGATCTGGATTCCTCTTGGAGCAGCAACAGTAGCTAAAACTCCTCAGACAATTGATTCAGACGGGCAGGAGCACATTCTGAAGAGGATGCATGTGAGCAAAGGCCCATGGCATCAATTCCAGGTCAGAGGCCACGGAACCTAGCATTTATAAATAATCCCAGACTTTGGGAACTGACAGATCCAGCAACCGAACCACTTGCAACTGCAACTACCACCCTCTCTGGGGTAAGAAATACCTTACCTACCTGGGTGTCAAATCATGCTCAGATATTCTAGCGCCTGATTCAGCTCCAGGTGACTCTTCACCAGGTTTATCACCCAGCCCAGGGATCTCTGATGTTTTGTAACCCATCGAATGGTACAGTGACATTCCATCACTGACTTCACCCAAATGAGCCAATCATCCAGGTACAGCTGCACCAGTATCCCTTCCCTTCTGAGGGCCACCGTCACCACCACCACCTTCAAGGTGCAGTTGCTAGCCCAAAGGGAATCTCTCAAAACTGAAAATATTCTCCGAGCACCATGAAGCGTAGAAACCTTTGATGGTCTGCTTGGAGGGGAATGTGCAGATATGCCTCCTTTAGATCAAGGGACGCAAGAAGCTCCCCCTCATGCACTGCTGCAGTCACCATCTGCAACATCTCCATCTGAAAGTGCGGTACCAGCAAGGCCGTGTTGACCTTTTGCAGATCGAGAATGGGCCAAAAGGAACCCTCCTTCTTGGGAACCATTATCTTCCTTGACCTTGTTCTCCCCGTGGAACCAAGATGATGGCTTCCAAATGCTGCAACCTTAGTAGGGTGTCCTGCACCACCACCCACTTGACAGGTGAAGTGCAACAGGATACCCCAAAGTTTCCTTGATGGGGTGCAAAAATTCTAAGGCATAGCTGTCCCTTAGCGCTTCCAGAATTCACCGATCAGAAGTAATTCTGGTCCACTTCTAGTAAAACTGGGACAACCTTCTTCCGACAGCTTCCACCGAGGAGTGGACCAGCCCACCTTCATTGGGTGGATTTTGCACCTCCTGAACCCTGTCCGGAGCTATCTCTGGCTGGTCTACAAGGCCCTCAAAAGGACTGCTGCTTTCCTGAACCTTGATTCTGCATGGGTCCGAAAGAATGCCTGTTGGAACGAAATCTCATCTCTCGAAAGCGAGTGTGCGGTGGAAATGTCTTCTTGCTCATGTTACCTTTGGGCAATTTGTTCCTTTTAGATTCTGTCAAATGCTTCATCAGCTTCACCAGATCCTGCCCAAACAACAACTTTCCCTTTGAAGGGTTGATTGCAAAGTTGCGCTTTTGACCACACATCCGACTAATTACATAGCCACAGGAGTCTTTGAGTGGTTACCACGGACACCATATTCCTGGCAGACGTCTGCACCATATCCATACAGGGCACCTGCCTCATATGCCATCCCCGCCTCCAACTGAGCCTCTGGCTGGAATCAGCAGAGGTCCTAGATGTTTTTTCCTGTGTCTTCTGCACCCAGCACAAACAAGCTCTCTGCATTAGACTAGCACAGATTGCAGCTTTAATGTTCAGAGCTGAAATCTCAGTCTCTTTAGCAATATCTCTAGCTTCCGGTCCTGGACATCTTTTAGAGCTGCTGACCCTGCCACGGGAATGGTCGTCTTCTTGGTCACAGTCGACACATCAACCTTTGGAAGCTTCCAAACCTCTAAAGTATCCTCTGGCAAGGGATACAAACTGGCCATAGTCCTGGCCACTTTCAGTCCTGCCTCAGGAAAATCCCATTCCTGGTCAATCAGCTTCTTCAACGGGAAAGCCTTTTGCGGTCCATGTAGCCCATACAATACCAGTGTTCACACCCCCTTTGTCTGAATCCTCCTGCGTGAACTTAATCCCCAGTTCTTCCAGAACCTGGGGGATGAGAGGCTGTAACTTCTTATGGAACAATCTCACTCTCTAGGGTCATCCCATCCACGAGGGGAATGTCCTCTGCATCCGGGTCACTGCCAACTGCGGCAGTAGCAGGATGCTCAGCTCAGATCAGTACCTGGGTCATTTCGCAAATCCTCCTGAGGAGAGTCTCCTTCAGAATCTTCTGAAGAGTTCTCCACTCCTGATCATCCCAGACCCAGGAGGCGAATAATGCCCACAACCTGGGAGGCGCCTCAGCTCAAGGCTTCTTAGCAGAGCTCTGGGACTTCTGGGTGGCTGACTGCTTACCCTCCCCCCTCCCCTTCTGAGTGAGTTAGGCCTCATGCAGCAACATTATAATCCACAGAACATAAGAACATAAGAAAATGCCATACTGGGTCAGACCAAGGGTCCATCAAGCCCAGCATCCTGTTTCCAACAGTGGCCAATCCAGGCCATAAGAACCTGGCAAGTACCTAAAAACTAAGTCTATTCCATGTTACCATTGCTAATGGCAGTGGCTATTCTCTAAGTGAACTTAATAGCAGGTAATGGACTTCTCCTCCAAGAACTTATCCAATCCTTTTTTAAACACAGCTACACTAACTGCACTAACCACATCCTCTGGCAACAAATTTGAGTTTAACTGTGCACTGAGTAAAAAAGAACTTTCTCAGATTAGTTTTAAATGTGCCCCATGCTAACTTCATGGAGTACCCCCTAGTCTTTCTAATATCCGAAAGAGTAAATAACCGATTCACATCTACCTGTTCTAGACCTCTCATGATTTTAAACATCTCTATCATATCCCCCCTCAGTCGTCTCTTCTCTAAGCTGAAAAGTCCTAACTTCTTTAGTCTTTCCTTATAGGGGAGCTGTTCCATTCCCCTTATCATTTTGGTAGCCCTTCTCTGTACCTTCTCCATCACAATTATATCTTTTTTGAGATGCGGCGAACAGAATTGTACACAGTATTCAAGGTGCGGTCTCACCATGGAGTGATACCCGTCAAGCTGTCTTCCTTATCCACCAGGTCATCTCCTGGTTTCCCTACCACATCGCTATCTTCTCCAGATCCTTGTTGTACTGGAGAAAGTGGGGGAGGGGAGTCCCAGCACTCCCTGTCCAATATAGGCCCTCCTACCATGTGGAGGCAAAATGGCCATCTCCTTCAACCCCTCCCCCCCCCAGGGCCTCCTGGACTGGGCCTGCAGAGCGCCTGCTGAGGGCCCTTCACCTCCGGAGGCAGCCGGCACATAGCTGGGCTCCATTGATGCGTGATCATCTCAGACCGCAGGCCCGTCAAATTTTTCTGCACTCTGTGGGAGGTGCCATGAAGCACGACACGGCCAGTGGCCAAAAATACCTCAGAGTGGGAGAAAAAACCCCAAAACTGACGCTGCTGCCGGTGCTGTCCCCTCCCCAGGTCCTGACATCGAGCCACGCTTGCTTCCCTTCTCACCCCCCCCCCCCCCGACACTGAGCCGACTGAGACCAAAAAGAAAGCCTGCACACTTTTTTCTTTTTTTAAAGGCACAGGCAAAGAGTAACCCAGATAGAGAAACAAAGGGAAGATATACTTTCCTGCTTCTGAGTGTTCCTGGCTTATGCAGACGGCAAGGCAGGTGAAAAGGTCTCAGGAGGAATGACGGAACCAGGACCCTTGGTTTTCCCTCCCCTTGGAAATCAAGAATCAAGCCTAGCTAGGGATTCCCAACCAGAAGGATGGCCCACAAAGGAACCTCTACCATCTGCTGGAGACAGAGAAATTCTGAAGGACTACAGGTGGCACTCTTGGTTAAGGAGTAGTGCCTGAAAGGTTTTTATTCTCTGCCTCCATCTGCTGGTAGGGATGCAAAATCCACTTGTCTGGACTGATCTGTGGTACAAACAGGAATAATTTGTACATGGCTGCAAAATTGTAGTGCCAGCTCTGCCAGAATTCCCTTTCAAAGGAAGTACGATTGGAGAGGATCTCCAGGTTAGACATTTAGTAAAAACCTGTTTAACCTTGCTTTTAGAAATAATTATTAGGATTGTATTTATCTAAGCCAAGCCTGCGTTCCTGCTGATTTAATTTCTATGCTGGATAGAAAGCATCTCTATAAATTTTATGCTGTTATACTTATTTTTGGTTAATAAATCACGAGTTATCGGTTGTATGATGTAGCTTGGCACTGCTCTGGCTTGTGTTCTTTGGGTTTTTGTTTTGTCTGCATTTTATGATTTTTGTATATCACCATGGTCTGTTGAGAAATGGTAATTCATAAATGTAAATCATTATGATGGGAAATAACTAGAAAAAAAGGATATAAAGATAGCTTTCAATACAAACTTCTAGAAATTAGATGATAATGTATATAGGGGCTGAAAGGGAACTTACTTTGGGTATTTTATTTTGCTTTACGTGATTACGTAAAGAAAAGAACAAATTCCATAATTCTATGGCACATCATAAAGGCCAATGGCATAGTCCCTCAGCAGAAAATGCTGAAAATAAAAGGCTTCTGGTTTAGACAAAGGATTTATAAAGATTTAGAAATTACTCGATTCATTTGTTTTACATTTCCAGGATTCCAGCAAATTTTCTAACTAGCAAGTCTGCTCTGCATATTCCACTCTGGCAACAGGCTTAAAACTCTCCAAAATGAAGCAATATAATTATGTGACTATTTCTGTACATTCTCTCCCTTATCAACCAATGATTATGGTTGATTTGTACAAGAGAACTATCCTCTGCCTGATCCCTTTAGTGCTGTCACAGCACAATGTGGATATGTAACAAGTTTGCTCCTGGACAGTCCACAGCCATGCCTTCCCAGCCAACTTCTCTTGTGCTATCCCAGCAATGTGTGTATGTATCCAACTCCCTCCTGTACAGTCAAAGCGGTCTTCTCCCACCTGATTCTCCTACTGCTGGGCAAAACAGCTCTCTAGTGCAGAAAAATGCAAATGTGCACAGTGTTCTGAAATATCTCCGAAGGAATCAGAAAAGATCAGGCAGACACCCACAGAAAAGAGCTAGTTATAAAGAACCAACCTTCAGAATCTTATAAGAGTTTAAATGTTATATTTAAAATTTTTTTTTTGTAACATTGCACTCAAACTGCACTGAGGCTTTGATGCAATGCTGCCTAAGGGGGGAGGTTTTCTTGTTGCACAAAAAGCATGGAGGAAAAAAGTTAAGAGCTGCAGTTGGTTTTGCCAAGTTTTACAAAATAGAATTGGAAATTTGAAAATAATCCACAAGTGCTAAAAGTTGAGAAGGTTTTTTTTTTCCATTTATTATAATTCTTATTGTTCAAAAATGTATTTTGGCCCGTGGCATTAAATAAAAATGGCTAGTTACATCCGTGAGGGTATAATGTAAGACAGGTTTCTCTGCCAGGCACAGACTGCACAAGGAGCAGAAATACTTGCATACTCGATTATTCCGTGCAAGATGCACTTACACTGTAGGGATTTTATTTTCCTTTCTCCCTCCCTCCCCCACCTCCCTTTGTCCCTTGGAATGAAAAAAAATTTTCAAAAAAAAAAAAATAAAACAAAACTTTCATCCCACCTAACTTATCATACACTCAAAAAGATCAAGTTTAAATTCTAGGGTTTTTTTTTTGTTTTTTTTTAAACAAAAGGAAACAAAAGAAACATTTTGTAAAAACTAGAACTACAACTACTGAATATATCAAAAAATGATCTAAGCACTGATACTCACACAACAGGAAAGGAAAGAAATTGTGTGTTTTTCTTACACTTTTTTTTTCCTTTTTTTTAAATTAGAACATGATGGTTGAATCAGAGAAGGGGGACAAACAGGAATTTGAAACAAAGGTATCTGACCCATGGCCATCCAGGGAACAGTGCAAGAATCAGGAGCAGCGCTTTGCTAAAAAGCAGACATCCTCTGGGCGGGGAGAGGCATAAGACTGTGCCAATACTTGACTCAAGTACTGATACAGCACAGAAAAACCTGAAAGAAAGGATTAGTAACTTCCTCGATAGCACACAAAGGAACATATTCTTCAAAATAAGTCTGTAAACCAAGCTCAAAAATGGGAAGGTGGGAGAGAGGGAGACTGTTGGTAGCTCTGTTATGATGTGACCCCGATGACCCAAAGCTTCAGATCGGTCAAAAGCTGGGCCAAATTTATTAGCAGTCTGAGTAAAGAAAAATGCAGTTTTCTTCTATCACATCACATGATCTTGGGCTGGAAACTTAATATTTTCTCTTACCCAAACTGGCTTTGCCCGTTTTGTGTTACGCCAAACCAGGAATATTGGAGAAATGCACTGAACTGTGGGCATGTTCAGGGTCTGTGTGGGGGAGTCCTGGTAATGAAGTGCTAAATTTGTTGCTCTTAACCCCCCCTTCAGGGTATGTGCAGAGAGAGGCAAGGAGGAAGACCCCCACATCTTTATCACATACTAAAAGAAACAAACATTCTCCCAGCATGGCACCTCCTTCCACACTCTGCCTGGTCCCTTCCCATCTCCCTAACAACCCTGGTCTGCAGCTTCAGCCACTGCTGCGTTCTCATTGAACATTTTGAAAAGACCAAAGAGTGATTTATTAAACAAAACTAAAGTGGTTTTTTTCTGTTGTAGTCTTTTTTTTTTTTTTTTTTGCACTGGTAAGTTTTCCAAGAATGGTCACAGACCTCCACCAGATCAAGAAAAGGCCCAATGCTAAATGGAAGTTGTTTTATGAGGACCTGGATATCTGCTTGCACAAAGCCTGACAGAGGAGCCAGGGCCAACCTTTGTTCACTTTGCTGTCCCCTCACTGATATTCAACAGACGAGCAGAATCCATGGCCAGGTAAGAAAAACAAGTCTAAATGTCTTCACACTATTTGTTCAAACCTGATTAAAAAAATATTCCCCAAATTTGCAGTTTTGCCTTATGACCGGCAAGAATCCCCCTTCTCTCCCTGGATCGATGCTCACTTCAGTTCCACTCCACAGAGACCTGAAGTTCTGCTTGGTCTTCTGTGAACATAGCCTCCTCTCCCACATTAAGTGTACAGCCCTGAAACATACAGGCAAGGAGCCTGGTGCACGTCCCTTCTGTGCTGGTGATGAAAAATAAAAAGCAAAAAAAAACACAAAACAAAAACCAATCTCTCCACCCCCCCCCAAAAAAAAAAACCAAAAAACACAAGAAGGGGGATTAGAAAAATAAAGGGGAAAAATGTGCCACAACATTTTCTCAGACTGCTTCCATGTCACACAAATTAGATTCATAGAGTTTCTTCCGCCCTTGGGGGTCACTCGGAGTCCTTTGCACACGCGTCACACTGTAGGCGTTATCAGGAGAGCATGTTAAAGCCAGCTCCCTCTGCGCTGTGGTAGAAAAACCATGGGCGAAAGTGGGAAACCGTCTTCTTGGGAGGGAGGGGATGGCGGCAATGTTTTTGGTTGGTTTTTTTTTTTTTTTGCTTTATCATTTCCATGTGGTGGACTGCGTGATGGACCGTGGTGGGATCATGTCTAGCAGATACTCGCGCTGACGGTCCACTGGCGAGGACTTGTGCACCGCTAAGCCAGGACTGACAAAGGCTAGAGTCCCACCTACCAAAAAGGAGAGGAAGAGGTTAGTATGGTTCTAGGAGTGGAAGAATAGGCTAATGGTTACAGCATCCACTTTGAGCTACCTTGTAAAGGCAGACAAAATCTACATATAAGAAAAATGAAAACAGCAGGCTGAGAACCAGTGAAACTAGGATTCAAAATTCCACTTGATGCGTCTCTTGCCCTTGGACAAGTCATGTCACTTTTCACTGCCCCGGATATCAACTTTAATGGTAAGCCCTCTGGAGCAGGGATCTACCTACTATACCTGAAATTAACTTGCCTTCAGCTTGACTTTGGAAATCGAAAACCAAAGTACACAGTGAGTAGCTCTATGCCTACAGAAAGCACCATTTGCACGGTGGACTTCCTTCTAGCATGCCTCGTCTTATCCTGCATTACTAAAATGAGGTTATTGGATTCCCATGGGAGCTCAGAGTAGATTCTGTGCTATAGGTTTTGATATTTATGGCAATTTGGCAGCACATCTGAATATATTTGCATATATACTTTTTTTTTTTTTTTTTTTAATGTTTAACCTTTTACATTCAAGATAATGCCTTTTCATCCTAACAGGTTCATTTCCATAAAGATATTAACAAAACAGCATGGTAGCTGCTCTTTGAAATGACCATTTCCTCTGAAAGGAAGACACTGTCAGTTAATGTCTCCATCCTAGAGATGTCCTGGAGGCCCCATAGCAGGGTATACTTATGAGACCTCAAGTGGCATTAGGCCATTCCTAGCTAACAATAATTTCTTTTCCTCCTCCCAACTCAAGACGCTGGCGCAGCAAGCAGTCAGAACATGTCTCTCCTCCCTCATACACGCACCTGGGCCGATGGTGGCCTTCTTCCAGTTGGCCGCGATGTTGCCTTTGCTCACAGGTCTCTCGGCGTGCTTACCTGACCTGTTCACAAGTGCTGCTGCAGCGCTGTTCTGCAGCTTAGGTGACTGGCTGAAAGCGTGAAGTACTCCCCGGGGAGCTCCTCGAGACAACTGGTTAGGAGTCTAGTGAACCATCCCCCCCCAAAAAAAAACAAGAATGATCAGGCTTGAGCAGACACATCAAGATTACACAGTAGGTTTAGGCTGAAAGACCACAAGAGGCCAAGTGAGCCCAATTTTCTGCAGACTGCTCTCTATGATCCAGGGGAAGGGTGAAACCTTCCCCCCCCCCCCCGCCAACTTTGCAATAGTAGAAAACAATTCCTGTTCAACCCCTAGATCTGGTATCAGATCAGAATGGCTGCATTAGCGCTTTCCCTATCGTGTAGTGGAATCAGACCCACCAATGGCTTTGCCTCAAAACCCTTGACCAATTTACTTTTCAGTTATTTCAGTGTGTGTTGGAGCCGTAACTCCGTCTGCTAGCAAAATGCTCTATGATGTCTGCACAGAGTACAAAATCCCATCCCCTGGAAGCAGTGAAATCTGTCACCCTCAAACTCAGATGATGCTCCCTGGTTTGTTTGTAGCTCTTCTGTTAAAAAGACTGCCTGAGAAATCCTTATAAGGTCCCATGATATATTAGTGTAGTGCATTTAAAATCTCTTCAGTCTACAATATAAAGCAAAGTTGCTTACCTGTAAACAGGTGTTCTCCATGCACAGCATAACAAACAGCCACACAAGATGGGTGATGTCATCTGACAGCATTGAGTTGGGTGCTTTTTCTCTCATAGCCCAGAAAGTTCTACTTTGTCTTCCTTCCCGCACCAGCGTCCCTGTGTGCCATTCTGCTTCCGTCTTTTTCCAAACCAAGTAATCTTCCTAGGGAGGAGGGAGGGATTGTGTGGCCTATTGTTTTTCTGTCCACAGAACACTGGTTACAGGTAAGCAACTCTGCTTTCTCCGTGGACAAAAACAGTCATACAAGATGGAACGCCCCAGTTGAGGGTTGCTTTGAATTCGTTTTTACTTCTATTCCTTTTTTGCAACCAGACTGGTGTTCTGCAGAAAGTATTTTAAAAATGTTCTTAAGCACTGCTTGTCCAAATATGCTGTCATTGTGTGTGTTTTTGTCCAGACAACCATGTCTTGTCGACGTGTGCTTGTTAACCAAGTGGCAGCCTTGCAGATATCCTGGATTGTCGTGGCCATTTCTCATACCCGATGTGCCTTTATTTTTTGTGGTATATTCATGCTAATGGTTGCATAGCAAAGCAAAATATACAGTCAACCATCTTAACAAAGTTTTTTTTTTTTTTGACAGCTCTGTCTTCGTTTTTAGTAGTTTTGTAGGAAACAAACAGTTGAGATCATTTTCTGATTGCCTGTGTTCTGTCTAAATAGAACAGGAGGGCTTTCCTGTTCAGCAGGAGTGGAGTACATTTAGGAAAGAAAGCAGTACTATTTAGGTGGAACTGTAACACCACTTACTTTCAATATTTGTATATAGTTACCAGTGCCTGTAATACAATTACTCTTCTGGCTGAAGTTACTGCTATTAAAAATATCTTCCATGCCACTGGCTCAGATGGCGACTTCATTAACTGTGCCAACACAATATTTAAGTCTCATTTTGGTGCTGGTTTTAGGTTGTACAGACTTTTTATGAATCTAGCTATTGGTTGCTGAGAAACAGAGCAAATTCAGTCTGAGTACATTAAACCTAAGTCCACAGTCTATAAGATGAACTAAGCACCGGAGTAGTTTCAGAACTGAACCGGTGACTGTTTACTCTCCTTGATGTTTACACCATTTACAGGCCGAATCAGAAAAACGTACGGGAGAGCCGGCGAGCGCCCGCTCTCCCAACGCGCGCACAGGCCACTCTTCTGGGTGCGCGATTCAGAAAGCCCAGGTATGCAAATTAGGACCCGCGGTAAAAGGAGGTGCTAGGGACACTAGCGTGTCCCTAACGCCTCCTTTTTGACAGAAGCGGCGGCTGTGACGCTCAATTTTACCGGCGTCGGTTCTCGAACTCGCTGACAGCCACAGGTTTGGAAAACGGACACTGGCTAAATTGAGCGTCCGTCTTCCAACCTGCGGGCAGATTTTTAATTTTTGGGGCCTCAGACTTAATATCGCTTTGATATTAAATTGGAGGGTGTACAGAAAAGCTGTTTTTTCTGCTTTTCTGTACACTTTCCCAATGCTGGCCGAAATTAACACCAGCCTTTGGCAGACGTTAATTTCTGAAAGTAAAATGTGCGGCTTGGCTGCACATTTTACTTTCTGTATCGCATGGGAATAACTAACAGGCCCATCAACATGTATTTGCATGTTGCGGGCGCCATTAGTTTCGGGTGGGTTGGCCGCGTGTTTTCGACGCGCTATTACCCCTTACTGTGCCGGAGCACACTTTACTGTGTGCTCCGGCACAGTAAGGGGTAAATCTTCTCCATTTGAAGTTTCATGATTTTCTTGTGGAAAGCTTCTTGGATGCTAGCAGAATTTCATTTGTTCTCTGTGACATTGCAACAGTTCAATCTGTAGCATTAACAGCATGGATGTTGAGAGCAACATAATTAAAGACTAGGGTGAAGAACTATTCCTTCATATTGAGTTAACAAGCTTTGGAAATGATGGTAATTTTATAGGTGTATCTGTCCCAGACTGTTTAACTCAGGGAACCAACTCTGTCGAGGGGCTATCAGGATCATTGTTCCCTTATCTTTTCCTTACAATTGTTTTTGCTATTAGTGGAATTGGTAGAAATGCATATAACCATGTCATCTTCTCCTGGAATAAGAAAAACATTCTGAGCTATCGCATCCTGGATTGGTGTATCTGTCCCAGACTGTTTAACTCAGGGAACCAACTCTGTCGAGGGGCTATCAGGATCATTGTTCCCTTATCTTTTCCTTACAATTGTTTTTGCTATTAGTGGAATTGGTAGAAATGCATATAACCATGTCATCTTCTCCTGGAATAAGAAAAACATTCTGAGCTATCGCATCCTGGATTGGAACAATACAGTGGTAACTTGTGATTGAAGGGGGAATGGAAAGAGATCTAGTACTGTTGTTTCTCCACTTCGTGAACAGGTTCTGTAGTATGAGATCATTAAGAGACCACTTGTGTGGCTGTAAATGACAGCTTTAATCTGTTGGCTAATATATTGTTTTTGCCTGGTAGGTAGATTGCTGAAATTTGCATTTTCCTCTTGATTGCCCAGTTTCATATTGCTATGAATTCTTTGGAAAGCTGGTAGGATCCTGCTCCTCTGTTTATGTAAAACATAGCTATTTGATTATCCATTTGTGTGTAGTGTTTTGTTCTTTAATCAAGGTTCAAATGTCTTTAGGGTGCTGAAAATCACTCAGATCTAGAAGATATGAAGCATGGTCTCCTACTACATCAATTCTCCTTGTGTACAGTAATATTAAAATGCGCATCCCCCATCCATGATGGATGCATCTGTTAGTATAGTCTGAATGCTCAGTGGATGAAAGCTTTGAACATGGAGGTTTTTCTTGTTTGTCCAGCATCTCAGTGAATATCACTTCTTCGTTTAGCTGGATTTTGTAATTTAATGGTTGAATGTGTTAATCACATCTGTTTTCTTTTCTTTTTAGATGCAATTGCACATATCTCATTCTTAGTCATGCTATTGATGTTATGTGCATGGATGATGCCATAGGTCCTAGTAGTCTTGCGTATGTTATGGCAGTTATCCATTTCTCTTTGCACTTGTTGGGCTTTGCTGATTAAAGTTGATTGCTCTTTTTACTGAAAGATGTGCTTTCCCTTTGATCATACCCAGCTGTGCTCCTAAGAATTTCAGATGCTGCTACTTTGGTTCCAAAGTTGATTTTTCGTAGTTTATAGTAAATCCGAGATAGTGCATTGTTCTTATTAGTAAGCTTGTATCTTCAAAAGAATCCCTTATGGGACTGACTTGATATTAGCCAGTCATCTAAGTACGGAAATATTTGTACATTTTACTTCCTTAGGTGAGCTGCTACAATTGTTAGGCATTTTGCGAATAATATGGGTGCTGCAAGACCAAAATGCAATAGACCCTGTACTGGTAATGTTGGTCTTGCAGGGTAAATCTTAGATATTTTCTGTGAGCTTTGTTGATTGGAATAGGTGCATAGGTGTCTTTTAGATCCAAGGATGCTAGTCAGACCCTTCCCCCCCCCCCCCCTGAACTCTTTTACTTAAAAGGCAAGAGTTTATACAAATCACAACATAGCAACAAGAGGAAAATTTGGTTCTTATCTGCTAATTTCCGTTCCCAACGTACCACAGATCAGTCCAGACAAGTGGGTTTATGCATCCCTACCAGCGGATGGAGGCAGTGAACAAAACTTTGAGGCACTGCTACTTAACTGAGAGTGCCACCTGCAGTCCCTCAGTATTGGCCTGTACCCAAGCCAAGATGACTACGTTAACAAACCTTCACCCACACTATGGGCAAACAGACAAAGTTGGAGTCCCTGGAACTAGGCCCTCGAGTTAACAGAAAAACATATATCCAACTATGTACACTCTCAGGGTCTCTGGACTGATCCATGTTACTTCGGGAATGAAAATTAGCAGGAAAGAACCAAATTTTCCTTTCCTGTTCATACCCCGGATCAGCCCAGACAAGTGGGATGTACCAAAGCACCCCTACATTGGGCGGGAACCTGAAAGACCTGCATGCAATACATTCTCAAAGGACACATCCTCCTGCGCCCGCATGTGAATCGGTTATTTACTCTTTCGGATAGTAGAAAGACTAGGGGGCACTCCATGAAGTTAGCATGTGGCGCATTTAAAACTAATCGGAGAAGTTCTTTTTCACTCAAACGCACAATTAAACTCTGGAAGCTGTTGCCAGAGGATGTGGTTAGTGCAGTTAGTTTGCTGTGTTTATAAAAGGATTGGATAAGTTCTTGGAGGTGAAGTCCATTACCTGCTATTAAGTTGATTTAGAAAATAGCCACTGCTATTACTAGCAACGGTAACATGGAATAGACTTAGATTTTGGGTACTTGCCAGGTTCTTATGGTCTGGTTTGGCCTCTGTTGGAAACAGGATGCTGGGCTTGATGGACCCTTGGTCTGACCCAGTATGGCATGCTCTTATGTTCTCCCCACCTCGTCCCTTCTGCATCGCAGGTGACAGGGGCAGAGAGAAATCCCTGTGCTCCCCAACTGCCTGCACTCCCCTGCGGGCATGGCTGCACCATGAGGCACCCCCCTCCTCCCGGGCCCACAGCAGTGGTCCCCGATCAGCGGGTCCTCTCCTGTGAGGCCACCCCTGCTGAGGAGCCTTTGCTCCCCACCTTGCAGCCCAAACATAGGGACCTAACACTGAGCTGCAAGGAGCACAGCCCGCAGGCTCTGTATGTTACTACACGTGGCTGTGGTGCCATAACAACCACATGGTCTGCCGTAGACAGCAGCAGGCCACCCACACAGTTGAACACACCACTCTGGACAAGCACTTGGGAGAAAATAATGCCACAGCGCCAACGGCCCAAGCAACAAGGAAGAGAAAAACCTTAAGCCACATTGGTGGCAGTCACAGTGTGCCCCGCGCAGACTGTGACCTGACCAAGGCCTCCCTCAAACCCCTAGGAAGAAGGGTACTCACCCCCCATGTTTCCTCTCCAGCCATTCCAGACAGCTCCCGCTGTCTCGGTGCACTCACTGCCGTGCCCAGACAGTTCCCACAGCCAAAAAATGCAAGCAACGGGTTTTTTTTTTTTTTAAACACAAACTTTAATGGCACGAAACACTAAACAGGGTAGAGCTTCCCTGATAAGACTGGTGAGCTCTCTGGAGGAGACCTCGAAGATCGTGAGGGAAGAAGACCACTGGCTATCAGGACCTCTGGCCAGACAAGGACGAACCCCCCCCCCCCCCCCTGTCATCTTGCTCCACACCTGAGGGATGGTACACAAAGGAGCCTAACACCTCAGGAAGCCTCTGGATCCAAAATCTCTTGCAAGTCTCTAAACTATTTTGTCTTTTTAGTCAAATGCAGATTTGCATGTCTACCATCTGCTGGAGACAGAAAAATACTGAGGTACTGCAGGTGCCTCAAAGTTTTGTTCTCTGCCTCCATCTGCTGGTAGGGAGGAATAAACCCACTTGTCTGGACTGATCCGGGGTACGAACAGGAATACAATTCTTCAAGAATCACTGGAGTCCAGTAACAAACAAATGGGTTTTGAAGGTAATAAAACAAGGGTATTTCTTAACTTTAAAAAGTCTCACCACCAAATCTCACAGTTTACTGTAAATACTCAAAAGACCACTTTCTCCATACTACAGAGTTGCAATCACTTTTTCCAAACAAAAGCAATACAATATGTTCTCCAGTCACAAAGGGGAACAGGATTTCTCTAGATATTTTCTATTTCTGAAAAAAAATAAAGCCATCTTCATCTGATACTATAAAAAGCAAAAATTCTAAATGGATTCTATAGATGTAATTTTAGACTAGATTTATACTCTCTCAAATATGTACAATCTTCCCTCTACTTTGAGTTCTGGAAATGGGTTTTGGTGTCTGGCTTGACTGGAGTAAAAAGGATGGACGGGATGGCTGTGATGCTGATGGTTTTGCCTCCATTGAGATGGGTTATGATTTTGCTGCTACTGACCTTGTTGCTGCAGTTGGTGTTGCTGTTGTATGATGATTGGCTATTGCCTGTAAGAATAATATCGCCTTCTTCAGATATAAAAAAAAGTTTGACTTCTTGTATGATTCCTGTTTGAACCTTCATTGTGGTGAATCTTGATGCAAAAAAAGTGCAAAGATTTTTTTTTTAATTGTCCCCATCTATTCACTTTGTCTCCAAATAAACTGTCTTATAATCATCACCTCTCAGGCCTGAAACTCTTAGCCAAGCTCGGCCTCTTTAATTTATTTACAGTCATTTATAAAGAAAACTGCTGCTGAGCGGAGTTTACTGCTATAGCTTTTGCAGACACCCTTGAAGGAGTCGTAAATTGACTCTCATATTTTGCACTATTTTTTTGTGTCTGCCACGATTTCATTGAAAGACTGTTCTTCCTGTGGTAACTTATTTATTTTTATTTAAAAACTTTTTTATACCGGCATTCGTAGGACACATCATGTCGGTTTACAAAAAACTGAGAAGGAAAGGAAATTACAATGAACAGGGGAGGGGGTAACTGGAAGATATACATAAGTACAGGAGAGGAGAGTCAACAGGCAGCGTTACAACTATTTGCATTGGATTAGGATTATATATGCAAATGAACTAATATACAATGTTAAGTGGCATGTGCACTTGTTTGAACATTGATGAGGTTTTTCAAGGTTATTGTAAAAATACTGGATCATCTGTACCTTGTGTGCGGCAATTCGTGCTTTAAAGGTTGCCTGTGATATACTAAACATTTCTCTACTCATCTTTCTTGGTGGTGAATATGAATGTGTTTTAGTCTTGACCTTCTTCATTGCAGATTCTACAATAATGGAGTCGTGAAGAAGTTGTACTCTCATGCCCTGGACATTTTTGTATCCTATATTTCACAATGTTTTTGATTCTGGTGAAAGTGGTTTCCAGGTTTTTGTGAGCTTTCGTTAGAGCATCATACATTGGTAGCACTGTATACTGTTTTATTAGCTAGATGAATCTTCGGATTCTTTGTAAGTCACTAGTTTCTTCAGTATCCTCTTTTAAGTTGAATGATAGTGATGCAAACATTTTCTGCAGAAAAATATGGGTATGTTGAATCTTCTGATGGTGTTAAACACCTGGGTTGTTTGGGTGTGGAGTCAGATGGTGGATCTGGGGATAGAGCATCTGATTCTATTAAAACAGAGTTATATGAATTTTGTGAATCAGATTTATCTATAAATGAAGACAATTTATAAGTTGTCATTTTTTTCCAGAAAAAAAGAAAAGAAGAAGGTGGCAGATTTGCTTGAAAGAGTTCTCGTAATCTTTCTAATGTTAGTTTTGCAAACAGCTTGTGAAGGTGTTTGTTTCATGTGTATTGTTGCGAAGTCTGCCCATAGTTCAGCACTGTGTCTCTTTGGTGCTGATGCATCTCAGATCTGATGGTTCTTTTGGTGCTAGTGACCCAGCATCTACATAGTTTTCCTCCCATTCTGCCGAATTTAGTTTTAAACATATTTTACTTATTCTGATCAAATGAGCTTGGTTGCTTTGTAGGCCAGTACGCTTAGGGATATTTGTCTACAGGGGCCACATTTGGTATCATGGTCCGGTCAGAGATATTTAAAGCATAATGAGTATAAATCCAGAATGGATATTTTGTGTCCACATTTTTTAAAAGGGTTCTTCCTATTTCTTTCCAAAGTCTTGTCGGTTGAAGTTTGAAGATGGACATGCAAAAAGTAAACCTTTTTTCCACAACTGTTTGCTGAGCAGACAAAAATCGGGTGAGGTAGAATTGTGCATGGGAAAGCCTGTGTAGGCTCAGAAAAAAGTCAAACTTTCTGGGCTATGAGAAAAAAAAAACATCCAATGGCACCGGATGATATCACCTATCTTGTTTGGCTGTTTGTTGTGCTTGTCCATGGAGAATATAAATACCTACAGCTGGAACAATCTTACATAAGCCCATGTGCACCCCTTATTAGTTCAGTAGCCTTTTTCTGAAACATTTTTAGCATTTGAATATCTGTTTCTAAGGATTGTGCCCTAACTTGAAGCACTTACTTCGACAGTGGTATGATAAATGCTTAGATGAAATCCTTATTCTTTGCTTCTCCCTGTTTAATGCACATTAACATGCCCCCTGGCTCTGGCTGCGCTGCCCAGTTTTGCTCTCTCTCATTTACCAGGTCTCTTTTTTTTTTTTTTTTTTAGTGCTAGCAACTGTCTGTTCCTGGGCGCCATATGCATTTCCTGATAATATGAAATCTCACCTGCCAGTTGTCTACCATTCAGCTAAAACATCGGAGTCCTTCTGTAAAATCAGCGAGCTCTGTTGTATATTTACAACATAACGGTGCTTGGTGTTCTCGGTGAACACCTTTGTTGGTAACTCTGAATAAAAGCCGCATTGCCCCGTAAAGCCTCCCACCTGCTTGAGTGCGTGATGCTGTGCGATGGGCTCCGGCTTGCTCTGCACGGGAGAGGCTGACTGCTGCAGTATTCTCTGCTCGATCTCCTGCTCCTGCTGCAAGGCTTTCACGAAGGCAGCCTTCAGCCGGTTGGTATGCTCGGCCTTCAGTGCTTTCTTCTGGTTTGAGGTCATGCAGTTCTCACACATAATGGTGCCATTCTTCTCCTGCCTCCAGCGGCAGGTGAAGTCAGTCTTGCACTGAGCGCAGCAGAAGGGATCACTGGAGGAGGAGGCCATGGAAGCTTTACCTGCAGAGTTGGACCATACACCAAACGGCTCAATATTAAAATTGCTTAAAAGATAGAAAACACTGTCTAGAAGTTGTTCTCAAGTGTTAAGGTGCCCCGCTGAGGATGTCTTGTAATGAGTGTGTCAAGCCTCCACCTAATCTGCCATTCCAGGAGAAGCAGGCAGCCTGCTTTCTGGTTCACAGCGTTACTGGGTATAAAACCTATGTAGGACCACCAGAGTATCTGTTGCTTTCTTTTTAACACTCAGTAGGTCTGATTATAATACTAGTTATCCAGAGAGAGTCTCTACTCCCATTATAGTCCCAGCGTAAAGTAAGGTTGTTGAAAATGTCAGTACATGGCCCTGGTGAAGGAGGCCAGTATCTACTGATTCCCATAGAACTGGTTCCCCCTGCTTGCTACTATCAAAGGCTGGGCTGGATGGACCCAGTGTGGCTGGTCTTCTAAATGGGAGGTAATAAGTTGTGGTCTTGCCAAGAAGAATAAAGTTAATGCCTACATACAGGAATGGCATATTTCAGCCTTCAGATTCCTGCCACAATGAGCCCAAGTCCAGCATTAGATAAAGTTTTCATAAAATCTAGGGATGGATATAAAGTATTCCAGAAAACATGTGCTCCTCCTTGCCCATTCTGAATCACAAGGAGCAGGGAGGTCAAGCACCAAATGGGTACAAAAGCTCAATTACACTTCATACCCTAGAGGTATTACGAGTTTGTTGCTCAACCATATTGGCAGGACACAATACGAGTGCTGCAGTGTGAAAAATGTAAAACTCCAGTTTCCAGTGCTGTCTGCCTAAAGCTTTTTTTTGCCCTACAGTTCCCTTTCTCCTTCTTCCAGCTCAATCAGAACCAGAGCTGAGATTCTGATGCCACGAGTCTTCATTTGTAGCTACCCGAGGATTTTCCTCCCCATTTTAAAACTCTCCCAACCACTTTTCCTAGCTTGGCAACAACAGTCCTGAGGCCAGAAGCGGAGGAGCAGAGCTCTTTCCAGGACTCTGTATCTAAATCCAGCCACCAGGTGTCACCTTAACAATGATTCCCCCCCCAATCTCAAATCGGGGACCTTCTGCATGATAGTGCAGAGCACTGCCACTGATCCCCTACCTAAAACTTTTAACCTGCACCAAATGCATAAGAATCCCCAAATATGTACACGTGTTCTCCAAGTGCTGCAGAGCAGGGGAGCAGCTAATGCGTGTTCAAAGCAGCAGTGTCAGAAAAATGGCAATAGGCTTCCTTCTCATTACTTGGCTGTGTCTATACCTATGGAGGTGCATGGCTTTAGCTGCATGTGTGTCCATGTGAATGAAGAACGAGGGAGAGGCTCACCTTGGGTCTCCAGCAGATTCTGCACCACCTCCTCCAATCCAACCAGATAAATAAACTCATTATTGGCAGCACTAGGCAGAAAATTCATCTCCGGGGCAGGTGGTTTGGGAGGTGGGATCTCCAGCAGTGTCTTCTCCAGCTGCTTACGCAGTGCGAGTTTTGCTGCAGCTTGTCGGCTTGCTGGGGACTCGCTGGAGTTGACTATGGAGGAGATGCTGGTAGTGCTGGCGTTGGCCTGTGCCGACGTGACACTTGTACCTTTCACTGAAGTTGGAGAGGCCTACGTGGAAAGGAAACAAAGCACATGCGCACATTTTAAAAAATACTCTGTTACAGGAATGAGCTGAAAAATGCTACCTGCTTTAGTGGGAGAAAATACAGGACAGGGATTTCTCAACTTTATCCTTCTACATACTGGTTTAGAGAGAAGTCCTCTTAGAGAAATACTCTCTCTTATCTACCTGCCACCACAGACTCACCATATCTTACTGCCAGTAAACGTTTAACGTTCACCGCTTGTTAGAAGATGCCTGGCTTTGCTGCCCCTTAGTTTTACTTGCCAAAACAACTTCTTTTGCCATAAATTCATGCATTCTATGGGAAAAGAAATAGTGACATGCACCATGGGATGATCACCAAAAAGGCAGGATCCTTGTTTTTAACAATGCAGGTAACCTGAGAACCAGAGGGTCCTCCTCATCAATACAATGGGATGTTGGTTTAGCACTGGATTGGGAAGGGAGAGAAAGAGTGAGATCCACCTACTGAGTTCCCAGCATTCTCTGGAAATCTGCTATACAAATACTGTCCCCTGCTTAGGTCCTAGGATCTTAGGGCCAGATCCTGAGGTGATCTGGGTCCAGACGATTCCATTCTTTTGCCTTGCTGCTAAACCCTCTCTCTTTTGGGTCCCAAACACACATGGAAGCTCACCTGTGGGATATTGACGAGTAGACTGGTGTTGGGAACATTGGCTACACGGATCAGACCCTGTTGAATAATTCTCTGGCCCTGAATCTGGACACTGGGCACAGAGGCCCTGGGTGCAAGGAGCAGTGGAGGCGGCCCTGTGCTGGAGTGCTGGCGGAGGCTGTGGATTTGCTGTGGAGACACGGAGATCGGCTGTAGAAATGATGAGAGTGATGATATAAGGGGAGAGATACAAAAAGGAACATTAATATACAATAAAGTTTAATGGACAAACAATTATCTAACACCTTCCCAATTGATATAGGTATCTCCCAAGGTATTTATTTATTATTTAAAATCTTTTCTATACCATCGTTAAGTTATGTACCATCACAACGGTTTATAGTAAGGCACAAAATACTAATGAGTAGTATGTTTTCAAAAGTTATACAATTATAGAGAGGTACAGCTCTCTCGGCCACTCTATTCAACATTTGTTACTAATATGTGCATTAGTGGCAAACCTAGGAATCAAATTCTTCCTATATGCAGACATTCAATTCTAAACCCCTTTTTGTCAAAACTTTTGAAAAAACTGCATAGTCTCTGTCAACATACATGAAGGAAATACAACAAAAACTCTCAACCGAAACTAACTCTAAAGCCCCTAAAAATCAAAATTGTGTGGTTAAGGAGAGACACAACGATAATCAAACCGCCAACACTAGACCTACGAATTATTAATGTTGCTCCCTCAGATCAAGTACAAGGACCTAGGAATACAGATCAATGATGACTTCACTATGAAAAAGCATATAAGCAAATTACTAAAAACAGGATACACCATGCTGAGAATACTACATTGACTGAAAACTCTACTAACAATACAGGATTTTCGCACTGTCTTACAAACACTAATATTTTCAAACTCAGACTACTGCAACTCCCTATTACTAGGCCTACCTTCAAGCTTACTAAAACCACTACAATTACTCCAAAATGTCTCTGCTAGACTAAGGATAAGGAAATTTGACCACATCACCCCCTCGCTGATGGCACTGCCCTGGCTTCCTGTACAAGCCAGAATTCATTATAAAGTATTAATCCTAATCTTCAATATCATCAACAATACTGTCCAATGCTTATTAGGAGTGACATTTCAACATTACTCACCACAGAGAACCCTAAGATCACAAAATAAAGGCCTTCTAACGGTGCCTTCTACCCGAAACACACATCTAACGCACATAAGGGACTGAATTTTTTCCATAGCAGGCCTCAAGTTGTGGAATTCCCTTCCACAGTCACTATGCCAGTTAACAGATAGAAAGAATTTCAAACGTGAACTGAAAACAATCTTTAGAGAAGCTTACGATTTGACATAAAATACCAATGGAGAAATTACCTGATAATTTCGTTTTCTTTAGTTTAGACAGATGGACTCAGGACCAATGGATTATGCTCCCCTGCCAGCAGATGGAGATGAATTCAGGTTTCAAAGCTGCCGTCACCTTACATACATCCCTGCAGTGACCTCAGCCCTCCAATATTCTCTTCAAAAGCCACTGTGGACATACTATTGAAAAACTTGATTAAAAAACGGATAAACCGTAACTGTACTCAACCAAGCATAAACCCTGAATCCCAGCAAGATTATAGATGCCCTGATCTAGGGATTGGGCGACTGCTTACCCATAACCTTTTGGAATCGATATTCACCTCATGGGAAATTCCTTGGCACCGTTCTTGGGTAGCCGTGGGTGGGATGCTAAGTCCATCTGTCTATCCTAAGGAAAACGAAATTATCAGGCAAGTAATTTCTCCATTTCCTAGCGTGTAGCCAGATGGACTCGGGAACAATGAGATGTACAAAAGCTACTCCCAATCAGGGTGGGAGGCTGCCTGTGGTCTGGTTAGCACTGCCCTCATGAAGGCTCCATCCTCTCAGGCCTGGATGTCCAAGTGATAGAACCTGGAGAAGGTGTGTAAGGAGGACCACACTGCTGCTCGGCAGATGTTGACAGGAAGACAGCAGTTTAGCTTCTACCTAGGAGACTGCCTGGGCCCTAGTGGAAAGCAGAATTGCTTACCTGTAACAAGTGTTCTCTCAGGACAGCAGGATGTTAGTCCTCACATATGGGTGACATCATCGATGGAGCCCTATCACAGAACACTTTTGTCAAAGTTTCTAGAACTTTGACTGGCACAAAGCATGCCCAGCATGCCACTAACCATGCATCCAGCAGGGGTCCCCCTTCAGTCTCATTTGTAGCAAAAAGTACGAGCGAAAAATAAAATAAGAAAACGTAAGCGAACCCAACTCCGTGGGATGGCAGGCGGGTTTTGTGAGGACTACCATCCTGCTGTTCTAGGAGAACACCTGTTACAGGTAAGCAACTCTGCTTTCTCCCAGGACAAGCAGGATGGTATTCCTCACATATGGGTGAACAGCGAGCTACAGGATGCCCGAATAGAGTGAACCAAAAGCACCCAATGATGTGCAACAGGCAAACAACAGGGATTCTGTTGGGTATGAGGGCAGCGTGAATTTCACAGTGGGTTGTAGGGAGGAAGTTGGGACAGGCTGGCCA
Source organism: Rhinatrema bivittatum (assembly GCF_901001135.1). NCBI lineage: Eukaryota > Metazoa > Chordata > Amphibia > Gymnophiona > Rhinatrematidae > Rhinatrema > Rhinatrema bivittatum. The sequence continues at coordinate 226,171,494 of NC_042622.1, forward strand.
AAGACGGAATCCTGCCTGCCAGCCTTGTCGAGACAATAATGAGCTGCAAAGGTGTGGAGAGAGCTTCAAGTGGCAGCTCTACAGATGTCAGCAATAGGTACAGAACGGAGGTGCGCTACTGACGTTACCATGGCTTTAACTGAATGCGCTTTCACGTGTCCCTGTAGTGAAAGGCCTGCTTGTTGGTAGCAGAAGGTAATACAGTCCGCCAGCCAGGTGGACAGGGTCTGCTTGCCCATCAGAACTCTCAGTTTGGTCTTATCAAAGGAGAGAAACAATTGGGTGGACTTCCTATGGGCTGTAGTACAGCCCAAATAAAAAGCGAGCGCACATTTACAGTCCAAGGAATGCAGGGCCCGCTCACCTGGGTATAAGTGAGGTTTTGGGAAAAATGTGGGTAGTATTATGGATTGATTTAAGTAGAAATCAGACACTACATCTTTGGCAAAAATTTAGGGTAAGTGCGGAGTATCACACAATCGTGGAGAAATTTTGTATAAGGTGGGTATGTTACCAGCGCCTGTAGCTCACTGACTCTGCGAGCTGATGTCAAAGCAAGTAGAAAGAGCACTTTCCAAGTGAGATGACGTAGCTCACAGGAGTGCAGGGGCTCGAACGGAGGTCGCATGAGCCGTGTTAGTACAACACTGAGGTCCCATGCCAGAACCGGAGGACGCAGTGGAGGCTTCAGTTGTAGCAAGCCTCTCAGAAAGCGCCCTATAAGGGGTTGCGCCAAGATTGGGGCATCTCTTATACCTTTTGTGGTAAGCGGCTACGCCGCTGACATGCACTCGGATGGAGGAAGTTTGTAGACCAGACTCCAAGAGGTACCAGAGGTAGTCCAGAAACCTTGTTATGGGGCAGGAAAAGGGATCTATTTCCTGTGTCGTGCACCACAAGGAGAATCTTTTCCATTTGGAACGATAAGATTTCCTAGTAGAAGGCTTTTGTGAAGCTACGAGGACACGTTGTCAGAAAGGTTAAGGGATTGTAGATTCAACCTTTCAACATCCATGCTGTCAAAGACAGGGAGTGGAGGTTCGGATGATGCAACAGCCCGTTGTTCTGTGTTATTAGAGTTGGATCTGTGCCCAGGCGAATTGGCTGCTGGACAGAGGTCGCGTAGGATTGGAAATCAAACCTGCCGCGGCCAGTGAGGGGCTATGAGGATCATTGTGGCCAAGTCCTGCCGCAACTTCATGAGAGTCTTGCTGATGGGTGGAAGTGGAGGTTAGGCATATAGAAGACCTGTTGTCCACGAGTGGGCGAAGGCATCCCTTGGTGGTGTCTTGTGGCTGCAGTGAAGACAGTAGAAGTTGTCTACTTTGCGGTTGTGAAGAGATCTACGTACAGGTGGCCCCACTGGTGGAAAATTCGGTTCGCTACAGTGGGATCTAGGGACCATTCGTGGGGATGAAAGGTCCGGCTGAGATTGTCCGCCATCACATTGTCCACGCCTGCCAGGTAGGTTGCTCTCAGCAACATGGAATGGGAGAGAGCCCAGGCCCAGATCTGCGCCGCTTCCTGGCATAGCAGGTAAGAGCCTGTGCCCCCCTTGCTTGTTGAGGTACCACATCGTTACCTGGTTGTCTATTTGTATTAGGATTACCTTGTTGGACAGGCAATCCTGAAAAGCGAATAGGGCATACCGTATCGCCCGGAGCTCCAGAAAATGTATCTGGTGCTTTGCTTCTGCTATGGTCCAGGTTACCTGGGTATGCAGGTTGTTGACATGGGCTCCCCAACCCAGACTGAAGGCATCTGTGGTTAATATAATCTGAGGATATACGGGGGTTGAAAGGGTAGTCCTATTTGAAGATTGGACTCCTGTATCCACCAAGCTAGCGAGCGTAGTAGTTGGTTGGTGACGTGGACAATGTGGGATAGATGTTGGTGTGATTGGGACCACAGGGACTTTAAAGTCCATTGTGTTACTCTCATGGCTAGTCGAGCCATTGGGGTAACGTGAACCGTGGATGCCATGTGACCTAGTAAGATTAGCAGATGATGAGCTGTGGTGGTTTGGCGAGTCTGTACTGCTTTGGCCAAGGTTGACAATGTGTGTGCTCGATCTTTAGGGAGGAACTCTTTGGCTTGAATGGTGTTTAGATCTGCTCCAATAAACGAGAGGGTGCATGATGGAGTCAGATTTGACTTAGGATAGTTTATGAGAAACCCTAAGGATTGTAGCAGGCTGATGGTAAAATTGAAGGATTGAAGTACTACCTCCTTGGATGGATCTCTGAGTAGCCAATCATCTAGATACGGATAGACGTGGATATTGCGTTGTTGCAGGTAAGCTGCTATTACTGCCAGGCATTTCGTAAACACATGGGTGCTGACGCTAGGCCGAACGGTAGCACTCGGCCTGAAGAGAGCAGAGCCAATCTCCCTGTTGTAGCAGAGGGAGCATGGTGCCCAAGGTTACCATTCTGAACTTTTCCTTGCGGAGATGTTTGTTTAGGGCACAAAGGTCCAGTATAGGATGAATGCCACCTGACTTTTTTGGAATTAGAAAATAGCGAGAGTAGAACCCTATTCCTTGTTGCAGTCGGGGAACCGGTTCCACGGCATTGGACTGCAGAAGGGTGGAGAGTTCTGCCTCGAGAAGTGGAGTATGGTCGGTTAGACTCCACGCCGGACGTGGTGGAGAGTCCGGTGGTAGTGTGAGGAAATTTAGATGGTAACCGTGGGAAATCACAGAAAGGACACATTGGTCCGTTGTGATTGTGTGCCATATGTTGGCAAAGTGGCATAAGCGGCCTTCCACAGGAAATTTTGTTGGAAGTGAGGATCGACTGCTGTTCTCTGGAACGGAATCAAAACCCCAATGCAGGACCAGTCTGGGAAGCTGGTTGGGGAGTTGTGCTGAGGCTGACCTCTTTGAGAAGGTCTGGTTGGTCGAGTCCAGGTTTGAGGAGGGTAATACCTACAGGTTAGCCTCCTGGGTTCCCGTCTAAACGGCCTTTTGGTGGTAGACGAGAAGTCAGAGGGAACAGTAGATAGTTTGCGCAATGTCTCATGATTGTCTTTAAGTTGAGCAACTGCTTCCTGAATTTTCTCTCCAAACAAATTGTCCCCTGTGCATGGAAGGTCTGCTAACATGTCCTGGACTTCTTGATGTAAGTCTGAAGATTTCAGCCATGCCCAGCGTCTGGCACTTATACCTGCTGCTTACACTCTGGAGGCAGACTCGAAGAAATCATAGGCAGCTCTGACATGTTTTCCAGCATCAAGGCCCTTTCTGGAGGATGAATTCAATCCCTTTTGAAACTCCTCAGGCAGGGATTCGGAGAAATCCTGAATTTGTTTCCAGAGGCTGCTATACGTGCCATCAACATAGAACCCTGGAATACCCTGCGGCCGAAGGCGTCCAAGGATTTCTGCTCTTTTCCAGGAGGGGCAGAAAAATGAGGTCGGGGATCTCTTAGCCTTCTTCTGAGCGGATTCGACCACTATGGAGTGGTGAGGGAGCTGGCTCTTCGGGAATCCTGGAGCTGATTGAACAAGGTAGGTAGCATCAGTTCCACCGGTGAACAGGAAAAAACTTTACCTGGGTGTTCCCAGGTACGGTGTAACAGGTCAAGCAGAACTTCGTGGACTGGAATTGCCTGGCATCCTCTTCAATTTGCAGCTTAAAAGGGATGGTTTCAGACATTTCCTTTATAAAGCTGGCAAAAGAGAGGTCCTCTGGAGGGGAGCGGCATCTTTCTTCTGGAGGTGAAGGCTCTGATAGGATGTCCTCAGAATACTCATCACTCCAGGGATCGTATGGTTGGTCTCCTCCACCCTGTGGTCCTTCCGATAGAGACAAAATTCCTAGTCCAGTCGGATCAGGAGGTGGCACCAATGGAATCGGTGGAGGCACCACCGATGGCACCAGTGTTTTCAATGGTGGTCGGGGTGGAAATATACCCAATGGCCCCGGAATTGGGTCCGGCATCGACTGATCTCGCTCTTCATCATCCGACAGAGGAATCTGGGTCGATGCCGGTGGAGAAATCGATGGTTTCAGAGGCATCACTGGTCCGGAAGGTGCGGGCACAGATGGAAGTGCGCCGATAAGGGTGTCTAGCCTTTCGAGGAGTGGAGCCAACATCGTAGGCACTGGGTCAGGCCTCGGCATGGGAGTCTGTGCCGGTGGCGATTGAAATCCTCGAAGATGTGGTAACAGCTGCCGGGGTTGCCATAAGCGTTGCTGGAGGGTCCACAGGAATTTGTGGATTCTCGGCTCCCAGCACAGTTGCAGGTGGGGGAACGCCTCGGTGTCATGGGTCCAGAGGAGGATGGGGGCTCTTCTCCCCGGGACTTCTTGGTCAATGATTCCAGAAGAAGAACCTCGTTTGTGTCGATGACTATGCTTTTCTCGGTGCTCGGCCCGGTCCTTCTCCGCGCCAAGGACGATGATGTGGAGGCCTTTGAGCGTGACAATGCCGGTGATGGCCGTTCCCCGTTGTCCCAATACTGAGATGTTGATGGAGATGGAGTCGATGACGAAGACGGCTTCAGACTCTGTGCACTCTTGGCCGGAGTAGACTGGGACAAGTGCTTAGATTTGAATAGGTATTCCATTTTTTCTAAGCGGGCCCTGCAGCCTTTCGGAGTCATTTGGGTGGAACTGGTGCACAGTTGGACGTCATGGGAAGGCCCAAAGCATACGACGCAGACGTCATGAGGGTCCGTAATGGACATAGTCCTCTGACACTCGGGGCACTTCCGAAAACCTGTCGCCATTTTTCGAAAAAATAAGCACGGCGCGTGGTCATTGGGCGCTGATGAGAGCACTGTCGAAAGCCAACCGCAAAGAACAAGGTAAAAACCTTACCGGCGTTAGCGGAGGTCAACAGTCTATGGGGGACCCCGGGACGGGGGAAAAGTTTTGAAATTTATAAGAAAAGTTCCATGAGGAAAAATGTTGTGAGAAATTCTCACAGTGCTTCCGAGATCCGCGAAGCAACTGCTGCATGGAAAAAAAAAAAGACTGAAGAAGGTCCCCTGCTGGATGCAGGGTTAGTGGCATGCTGGGCATGCTCAGTGTGCCAGTCAAAGTTCTAGAAACTTTAACAGAAGTGTTCCGTGATAGGGCTCCATCGATGATGTCACCCATATGTGAGGACTACCATTCTGCTTGTCCTGGGAGAATGAGCTTTAACCTGAAAGGGCAATGGTTTTCCTGCGTCTACATAAGTTCCTGTGACCACCTCCTTGATCCAGCAAGCTATGGTAGCCTGCGAAGCTGGTTTGCCTTGTCTCCTTCCACCGTGAAGGACAAACAAGCGGTCCGTCTTGCACACTGGTTCTGTAAGTTCCAGATACCGCACCAGAAGCCTACTGACATTTAAATGGCGGTGGTAATCTTCCGTGTACTTGTGCTTATCTAGGGATGGCAACGAGATGCGGACAATACAAAATTATTCAGAGTAGTTAAATCACAAGCAGATTGTGATACATTACAGGGGGACCTTGCAAGACTAGAAGATTGGGCATCCAAATGGCAGATGAAATTTAATGTGGACAAGTGCAAGGTGTTGCACATAATAACCCTTGCTGTAGTTACAAGATGTTAGGTTCCATATTAGGAACTACCACCCAGGAAAAAGATCTAGGCATCATAATGGATAATACTTTAAAATTGTTGGCTCAGTGTGCTGCAGCAGTCAAAAAAGCAAACAATGTTAGGAATTATTAGTAAGGGAATGGTTAATAAAATGGATAATGCCATAATGCCTCCGTATTGCTCCATGGTGAGACCACACCTTGAATACTGTGTACAATTCTGGTCGCCGCATCTCAAAAAAGATACAGTTGCGATGGAGAAGGTACAGAGAAGGGCAACCAAAATGATAAAGGGGATGGAACAGCTCCCCTATGAGGAAAGACTGAAGAGGTTAGGGGTATTCAGCTTGGAGAAGAGAAGGCTGAGGGGGGGGATATGATAGAGGTCTTTAAGATCATGAGATGTCTTGAACGAGTAGATGTGAATTGGTTGTTTAAACTTTCGGATAATAGAAGGACTAGGGGGCATTCCATAAAGTTAGCAAGTAGCACATTTAAGACTAATCGGAGAAAGTTCTTTTTCACTGAACGCACAATTAAGCTCTGGAATTTGTTGCCAGAGGATGTGGTTAGTGCAGTTAGTGTAGCTGGGTTCAAAAAAGGTTTGGATAAGTTCTTAGAGGAGAAGTCCATTAACTGCTATTAATTAAGTTTACTTAGGGAATAGCTACTGCTATTAATTGCATCAGTAGCATGGGATCTTCTTGGTGTCTGGGTAATTGCCAGGTTTCTTGTGGCCTGGTTTGGCCTCTGTTGGAAACAGGATGCTGGGCTTGATGGACCCTTGGTCTGACCCAGCATGGCAATTTCTTATGTTCTTATGACTGATTTACATGAAACTGAGACTTCCTTACGCAAGAAGGATGGAACGGTACAAAGCTGTAACGCTCCTGGGGTCACCCGGAGGAATGGTTCCCGACACGACAATTTCTGTAGTTCAGAGATGAGACAAGCTGAGCATTTCACTACCAGGAACACCATTTTCAGGGTCAACAGGCTAAGGACAGACTGCCCAACGGCCGAACGGAAGGCCCTGCCAAAGCCTCCAATACTAGATTAAGATTCCAGAATGGAAGCGGCCACCGTAGGGGTGGCCAGAGGTGCTTTACCCCTTTTAGAAAAGGGGCCATGACCGGATTTGCCGACAGGCGTGTTCCATTCGCCTCTCCTCTGAAACAGAAGAGAGCCGCTACCTGGACCTTCAAGGAGTTAAGGGACAACCCTTTATTCAATCCGTCCTATAAAAATTCCAGACCAGAGGGATTTTGGCCATTCGAGGGGAAACACCGCATTCCTCGCACCACACCTCAAATACTCTCCAGACCCGCACATATACTAAGAACATCGAGAACTTCTGTGCACGGAGCAAGGTGGTAATTACTGCCACCGAATATCCCTGCTTCATGAGATGAGCCCTCTCAAGGGCCAAACTGTAAGACAGAATCAAGTTGGGTCCTCATGAAGGACCGGACCTTGCTGGAGCAGGTCCCTATGCGGCAGGAGGCACAGAGGGACCTCCACCAGAAGTCTCATGTCTGCATACCACGGGCGTCTGGGCCAATCCGGAGCTACTAGAAGGACTAATCCCCTGTGGTACTCAATCTTGCGAATGACCCTGCCCAGTAGGGACCACTGAGGGAAGGCATATAGTAAGTCCTCTTCTGGCCAGGTCTGAACCAGGATGTCTAACCCAGGGATCGCTGATCTTTTCTGCAACTGAAGAATCAGGAGACCGTTGCATTGTGAGATGCGGCCAGCAGGTCAATGGACAGGAGGCCCCTGCGATCTACCAGCAGCTGAAAGGCTCTGGCTGGCAGCGTCCACTCTCCCTGCTTAGGAAGTCTGCTCTGATGTTGTCCTTTCCTGCGATGTGGGAGGCAGAGATCATCTTATGGAATGGGCGAAGTTGAATCTACAGAAGATCTATCTCCAGAGACACTTGCTGGCTCTTTGGTTCCTCCCTGGTGGTTGATGTTGGCTACCGTTATCAGATATCACACGGACCGCATGACCTTGGACCATGTGTCTGAACTGTAGACATGACAATCTGACTGCTCCTGCTTCCAGGTGGTTTCTGTTCCAGCACGCTTCTTCCTTGGTCCAATGCCCCTGGGCCGTCAGTCCCTGACAGTGAGCTTCCCAACCCGAAGCTTGCGTCAGTCATGAGAACTAACCAGCTCGGTGGGGACAGGCTTACACCCTTGCTCAGGTGAGCTTCCTGTAGTCACCACTGGATCCAAGAACATACTTCCATCGGTAGGTGGAGGCAAGTTGAATAGTCTTGAGACAGCGGGAGCGTTGAAGTGGGCACATATGTGCCCTTGCCCATGGTACCGCCTCCAGGGTTGACGCCATCAAACCGAGGATCTGAACATAGCTCCACACCTTGGAGTGTATCACGTTTGTCAACCGATGCACTTGGCCCATCAACTTCCTTATCCGCGAGGGTGGGAGGAAGACCTTGTCCTGCTTGCTGTCGAACCAGACTCCCAGATATTCTAAGGACTGGGAGGGCTTGAGACTGCTTTTTTCTATGTTCACGACCCAACCAAGTTCCTGAAGCAGGGACGTCACCCTGCTGTTCACCTGGAGACTCTCTTCTAACGACTTCACCCAGATCAACCAGTCGTCCAAGTATGGGTGCCCCAGGATCCCTTCTTTCCTCAGTGCTGCTGCCACGACCACCATAAATTTTGGAAAATGTTCTGGGGGTGGTGGCCAGGCCAAAGGGCAGAGCCCGGAACTGATTACGGTGGCCCAGCACTGCAAAGCGAAGGAAATGGTGGTATTGCTGGATTGGAATATGAAGGTAGGCCTCAGAGGAGCATGGAGGTTAAGAACTCTCCCGGTTGTACAGCCATGACGGTGTGCAGAGTTTCCATGCAGAAACGAGTAACTCATAGATGTCAGTTGATGCTCTTGAGGTCCAGGATAGGGCGAAAGGAACCCTCCCCTTCTTGGGTACAATAAAATAGATGGAATAATGCCCCGTATTTTCCTGAGGCATAGGTACTGGAATCATAGCCCTCAATTTGAGGAGCCTTATTCAAGGTAGATTCCTCTGCCAGCGTTTTATGCTGGGAGTGGCACGGAGACATCATGAATATGTCCTGAAGAGTGCTGCGAAACTCCAGCGAGTATCCTTCTCATATGATATCTAATACACATTTGTCAGATGTGATCTCAACCCACTGTTGGTAGAAGAGGGATAGCCAACCCCCTATTTCTTTGTTTTGTGGATGGGTCAGAAAAACTTAATTGGGGAGTTTGGGCCAAACCTGAACCAACTCCTCTCTTGGGATGTCGACTCTGAAAGGACTGAGACCTTCCCGAGGACAGAGACGTCTGAAATGTTGAATTTCTGTAGGGCCGAAAGCGTTGGGAGCTCCTGGACTGACCCCTTATAGGCGAGGGGGCTACAGCCTCTTTCTCCTACCTTCCGGTAGCCGAGTCACTGGAGATTCACCCCACTTACTGGCCAGCTTTTCCAGTTCGCTTCCGAATAGGAGATATCCTTTAAAGCACTGGTCCCCAACCCCGTCCTGGGGACCCACCAGCCAGTCAGGTTTTCAGGATATCCACAATGAATATGCATGAGAGAAAATTTGTATGCACTACATCCACATCTGCTAGGAGACGTGGAGATACTAAGGAGCTGAGGTCACTGCAGGGGTGTATCTAGGGTGACATCAGCTTTGAAACCTGACTCCATCTCCATCTGCTAGCAGGGGAGCATATAACCCATTGGTCCTGAGTCCATCTAGCTACACACTAGGAAATATACTGATAACCTCAACGTCTGTACAAGAGACAATGGCAGTGAAGTGAGCAATAAGTAATGAATGATGTAAAGTGTATAGGCAGTAGAATTAGAATCTGCATTTGCTGTAATGCTGACTTTTAAAATGTACAAATATGAAGTCTATAAATCTGCTGTCATGTTGACCAAGAATGTGTACGAATATGAACAAGAACAAAAAAACTGCTATGATGTAGACCCAAATTATGAATGCTGGCACAGAATGTGATTGTCATCCAAGAACATGAACACTGATTTTATAAACCGTTGTTCTATATACCGTCGTTCCAGAATAAGATCACGCCTAAATAAATGGTAAAAGCACCAACTGATGCACAGCTCAACATACCGAGGTTTGGTTTCCTGCATTGGTTTTCATATGATCAGAACATGGCAATTCTGTGCTGTGCATTGCCAGGTTGGAGATCTGTGTGCCATTTCTGAGCCTGGCTTTTGCTCCAGGGGCAGGATGCACTGAAGAGGGGGAAACAGTGTTCACAGCCCCTGGGAGAGAGGGGGTGTCATCCACTGCCCAACAGTTACATTTAATGGCCAGACTTGGCATGCACATGTACCAGGTTCCCAAGGGAGCTGTGGACTATGACTTATCCATCTGAGGTCTGTTGGTATTCTGGGAGGATTAAACTGGGCAGGGGGTGGAGGGGGAGGAGATGTAAAATGATGGAGGTTAAAAAATGGATGAAAAAGTTGGGAATGAATGCTCATGGTGCTAAAGCCCCAGTACAGGCTGGTTCTGATATTCGGAGCAGGTGGTGATGTAAGTTCAAATTAAGAGCCCTCCCCCCTCTCCCCCCCAGGGGTGGAGAGGGAAGAGAGGAGGAGGAAAAGTCCACCTCAGGAGAAGCAACTGCAAGTGGGCTTACATGAACTGCAGGGGCCACTTGAGAGTAATTTATATCATTGCTGCCATGCCAAAAGAAAGGAAACCATACAACAGTGTTTTTGTGGATGGGTTAAAACAGGGGTTTGCGAATATAGCAAGATTTTGAAATTATTTTCACAAAACTGTAAATTAATAGGCAGACATTCTGCTTGGCCTGCAAAACTCCTCAGACAGCAGTTACTGATCATAAAGTTCTAGGAAGTTATACAATAATATTCGCCAAGGTCTAGCCAAGCCCATTCCTCCATTCCTGCAAGAGATGGAGAATACATTCCCCTCTTGAAGCTCGCAGTTTAATGCCTTGATTACTGCATACACAATGATATGGATTCTAATTCCATGCTCCCAACTCATACCATCTAACTTCTGCAAGCTCTAACAGGGACAAGGTGACAAATAGCCTTGTATATTCCTGTAAATAGTCCGTTGCAGTTTTTATTTATTGCTTTAATTCCTCCACCTCCTGCTCTTTGTATACTCCTCCTTGTTCGCCCTCCCTGTTCATTGTAATTTCTACCTTTAAAGTTACATTGTAAACCGGTATGATGTATGCATACTAATACCGGTATATAAAAGTTTTTAAATAAATAAATAAAAAAAATAAATAATTGCACGCTCTTGGTATGGACCCTAGAGTGACTGACTGGGTTAGAAACTGGTTCAGTGGGAGGTGACAAAGGGTAGTGGTAAATGGAGTTCACTTTGAGATGGCAGCTGTTACTAGCTGTGTGCCTCTAGGATAGGGTTCTTTTCAACATTTTTGTCAGCAACACTCAGAAGGATTGTTGGGAAAGGTTTATCTTTTTACCGATGATACCAAAATCTGCAACAGGGCACACAGCCAAATATGAGGAAGGATCCAGTGAAGCTTGAGGAATGGTCTAAGGTCTGGCAATTAAGACTGAATGCTTTTAGGGGAGGTACAGTATTATGGGTGAAATTCTATTAAGCATAAAAGAGTGGAATCTGGGGGGTGATTGTATCTGATGATCTTAAGGTAGCCAAACAGATGGATAAAGCAACTGTAAAAACCAGAAAGATGCTTAGCTGCATAAGGAAAAGCAAGTTGCTTACCATAAACGGTGTTTCCGTAGATAGCAGGATGAATTAGCCATGCTGTCAAGGGAACTGTCCATCAGGCCCGGGAGGCGGAGCTTCCTAAGTGATGTCAGAGCTTTGGCTCAGAGGCTGCGCGTGGTTTTCCACGCTGATAACAACTCTCCTCAGTCTGTGATAAAGCAAGGGTGGTCGTAGAGATGGAGTCGACTGGTCAGGGAGGTGGATGGCTCAGCATGGCTAATTCATCCTGCTATCTACGGAAACACCGTTTACGGTAAGCAAACTTGCTTTTTCCCCCGTCGATAGCAGGGCTGAATTAGCCATGCTGTCATGGGAGTCCTAAGCTCCCAGCACGCTGTACTAAAGCTAGTAGTCAGTGTATGATACAGTGTGAAGAAGGTTAAGTGACAGTCGACCCTGTTGAGTCAGTGGACAATGACTGTAGAAGTGTTTTGCCAAACTTTGCATCGTCCGCTGTTTGCTGGTCAAGACAGTAATGGGAAGTGAAGGTGTGGAGAGAAGCCCACATGGCTGCTTTGCAAATGTCTAATGGTGGAATGTGTCGTAGATGAGCCATTGAGGTCGCTACTGCCCGTGTTTGGTGAGCCGTGGGTCGAGACGGTAGTTTGGACTGACTTTTCTCATAACAGAATTGTATACACTGCATAATCCAGCTGGAAATGGTGTGTTTGGTTACTGGAAGACCTGAGGCATTCGGGTTGAAAGACACGAACAATTGCGATGCCCTGGTGGGCAAGTGGGTTCTTTGTTTATAGTAGGCTAGTGCTCTTTTACAGTCCAATGTATGCAGTAGCTTTTCTCTTTCGTTCCTGTGAGGTTTTGGACAAAATGTCAGCAACTCAAATCGATTGGTTGAGATGAAATTGGGATGCCACCTTCGGTAGGAACGAGGGATGTGTATGTAGGAGTACCTTATGATGATAGAATTGAAGGTATGTGCTATAATGAACTAATGTCTGTAACTCGCTCACTCGCTGTGCCGAAGTCACTGCGATGAGGAACACGACCTTCCAGGTGAGGAATTTTTGATAGAAAGACTCCATTGGTTCAAATGGTGGGACCATCAGTTGCTCAAGAACAAGGTTCAGATTCCACGGCACTGGTGGTTTGGAGACCGGGGGACGAAGGTTTGTGAGTCCCCGTACGAATCGAGACACCATCGGATGTATGGAGATAGGTTGGCCGTTGTGTGGACGGTGAAAGGCAGCTATCGTACTGAGGTGGGCTCGGACTGAAGCTGTAGCGAGGCTGGCCACATGCAACATGTGTAGGTAGTCCAGTAAAACCTCCGGTGTGCAGGTGAGTGGATCCACTCTCATAGATTCGCACCATGTGGCATAACGCTTCCATTTGAAGCTATAGTTTTTCCTTGTGGAAGGTTTGTGGGATGCCAGGATTACATCTTGCACCGTGAGGGAAACTCCTTGTTCTGACAGAAGGTGCCGTTCAATCTCCAAACTGTGAGATGCAGGGAGGAGTGTAATGGGTGTAGGAGAATTCTGTCCTCTTGTGACAGTAGATTTTCTTGATTGGGTAATCGAAACGGTGCGTCTGAGGATAGTTGCAGGAGATGTGTGTACCATGGTTGGCGGGGCCAGCCGGTGCCACTAGGATTAATTGTGCCTCGTCCTGCATACACTTTTGCAGCGTTTTTGTGATGAGGGGAATTGGAGGAAACGTGTACATCAGTGGTTCCGTCCAATGAATGAGAAAGGCATCCTGGGCGACTCTGTGTGGGGGTCGGCCAGACGGAGCAGAAGCGATTCACTTTGCTGTTGGACTCTGTGGCGAAAAGGTCTATGGATGGCCACCCGCACCATTGGAAGACGGTCTCTGCTACGTCGTGGTTGAGGGACCATTTGTGGGGATGGAATATCCAACTTAGTTTGTCCGCTTGAGTATTGGCGATGCCTGGCAGGTAAGTGGCTTGCAACTGGAGTGGCAAGTTGCCCATTGCAGAATGGTGAGGGTTTCGCGACACAAGCTCCAGGATCCCGAGCCTCCTTGTTTGTTGATATAAAACATGGCCACTTGGTTGTCCGTGTAAACCATGACATGGTGACCTCGAAGGTCACCATGTCAAAGGTTCGTAGTGCGTAACGGATTGCTCGTAATTCCAGGAGATTGATGTGTAGGACCTGCTCTCGTTGGGTCCAGAGGCCTTGAGTCTGCAGGTGATTGAGATGCGCCCCCCCCATCCTTTGCAGGAGGCATCTGTGGTAAGGACTGCATTGTGTGGCAGAAGTGTAAAGGGAGCTCCCTTGGTGAGTGTGTCGGTTTGCGTAACCACCAATCTAAGTCTGCTATCATGGTCTTTGTCAAGGACACTCTCCATTGTAGTAGTTGAGAATGCTGCTTCCACTGTCGCTTGAGACCCCATTGTAGATGTCTCATGTGGAGTCTTGTATTGGAGACCGTGTGGATCAAGGCCGCCATATGTCCCAACACTGTTAGGATTTGATGTGCCGTTGGCGATGTGGTCGATTTTAGTTGGCAGAAGAGGAGTCTCATGGTGAGTCTCCTGTCTGCCGGCAGAAAAACCCTGCAGTTGATGGTATCCAGATGAGTTCCTATGAACTGTATCGTTTGTGTAGGACGTAACTTGAACTTCTGATAATTGATGATCAACCCCAAGTTGTCGAGGGAATGGATTGTATCCCTGAGATGTTGTAGAGTGTCCGGACTGGCGGCCACAATCAGCCAGTCGTCGAGGTAAGGAAAAATCATGATCCCCGCTGATGGAGGAATGCCACCACCACTGCCATACACTTGGTGAACACCCTGGGTGCTGTTGACAAGCCGAAGGGAAGGACATTGTATTGGAAGTGTTGGCCATGCACTTGTAAATACAGGTATTGCCAGGAGGAAGGATGCATAGGAATGTGAGTGTATGCATCCTTGAGATCTATGGAGCACATCCAAGCTTTGGGCTGGATCAAGAGTAGTAGAGATTTGAGAGAGATCATTTTGAACTTTTCCTTGACTATGAATTTGTTCAGTTCTCTGAGGTCTAATATTGGACAAAGATCCCCCGACTTCTTTGGAATGAGGAAGTAGGGGGGGAGTAGAACCCCGTAAGATGGTTGGTTGGAGGGATGCGGCGAATTGCTTGTCGTAATAAGGCATTCACCTCCTCTTCCAATTGGGTTTGGTGGGGTCTGGATCCCCGTAGTGCTGAGTGAGGGAGCGGCAGAGGGTACTGGAAATTAATTTTGTAACCGTGATGAACAATGTCCAATACCCATTGGGTCAGTTGTGATCTTCTCCCATTCCTGGATGTGTGCCGTGATTCCCCCCGCTAGCACAGTCTGCGGTGGTGGCAGGGCGATGTTCGAAAAGACGGATTAGGTTTGGCTAGAGCAGTAGGTTGTTGAGCCTGTGGGCGCTGGCCCCGCAGGCGTCCCCTGCGGTTTTGGTTCTGTTGAGTCTGCAGACGGGGAGTCGGCTGATAAGGTGGGGGACGGTAGGACGCATATGGTTGATAAGGCTGGTGCTGGAAGATTTGTCTCCGGGGCAGTGTAGAATATCGGCGCAAAGTAGAGTAGGTTTGAGGGGTGGCTAGGGACTGAACGGCCACTGACTGCTCTTTTAGTTGAACCACTGTTTCCTGAAACCATGTCCCGAACAGGTTGTCCCCTTTGTAGGGCAAGTTGGCCAACTTGTCATGGATGTCTTCTCTAATGGAGCTGGCTCTCAGCCAGGCCACACGCCGCACTGCAATAGCGCCCGCTGACGTAAGGGAGGAGGTCTCAAATCCTTCGTATACTGTGCACAACAGATGGCGTATGCCTTCTTCCAGGTCTTGAATGGTGTGAGCGTCCCTGGACGGGTGGGCGAGCTCAGCGTTGTCTTTCAGCCTTTGCACACATTCGTAGAGGTACTGAACAATGTAAAATTGATGGTGGTTAATGCGGGCGGCTAGCATAGAAGCCTGGAACATGCACTTCGCAAATTCATCCAACGACCAAAGGTTCCGGCCCGGAGGGGTCACTGAATGTAATCTGGATTTCCTTGCTCTCGCCATTGCCGATTCAACGACCAGGGACGCATGAGGCAGTTGTGGCGCCGTGTAGTAGGGCAATTCTGCATTTCGTATTTTAGGTTGGTCTTCCTGGAGACCGCTGGAAGTGTGAAGGGGGTGTCCCAAGAGCATTCCAGAACTGTGTCCAGTATGGCATGGGGTGGCAGAGGTGGGCTCTGCCGGGAGGTCGAAGATTTTTAATAAACCTAAGGTTTCAGATCTCAGATCAGGTACCTTCTGAATGTTTAGGTTTAGGATGGAACCTATCTTTTCTAAAAATTTCGGATAGGTCAGATCTTCCGGTGGAGAGTAAGGTTCCGCTGGTTCTTCCCCTCGTTCTGAAGGGTAGCCAGTCGAACTGCCTGGTGACTATGTCTGGAGATCCAGTGACACAGGGCTAAGTGGCTGTTCCTGAGGCTGTTGCGACAGCGTTGGGATCGGAGAAGGCGTGCGTGGAGACGTAGGTTGCGGGCGCTCTGGAGACGAATGCACTGAAGGTTGCGAAGATTCCAGTCCAGTACCGGGTGAGGATTCCGCTAGCTGATAGGACGATTGCATGACCTCAAAAAACCCAGAGAGAGCTAATGAGAGATTAACAAAAGCATCCTTCGTCTTTGGTGACATGGGTGGCCGAGATGGTGTCTGCGGGCGCCCTGCCGGAATTGCCGCCAGCAGAATATCAGAATCTGGCAGTTTGGTATCATGGCTACGGGTGCGTAGTACTTCTGGTCCTTTGTGCTTCTTTACCAGCGGTTCCTGCAGGATGTCACCCCGGGAGTTTCATTTAGAAGCCGATAAGTCTGAGAATACAGGAGCTGAGAAAGCGGATGAAAAAGAAGAAGAAAGGAGGATCTGGCCTTCTTCCTTCTCTGATTTGGACGAAGAGGCCAGTGAAAAATGTGCTAGTGATAGCGGTTCACATCTGGAGGCCCTTAAAATTGTGTGGGTAGCAGATGGTGACAACAAATGAGATCCCTGTCTTTTCTCCATACTGGATTCTGGAAGATGCGTTGATGTCTTGGACGATTTCTTCCTTTTTGCATGTTCCGGCGCCGTTGGTGTCGTTACTGGCTCCAACGGTGCCATGACCTGCGCCGGTTTGCTTCAGTGCACCAGCGTTGTCCCTTCATTCCTCGATGGCGTTTCGACTTGCGTCGATAGAGTGTGCGTCAGCCAACGCACCTGCATCGTAGTCGATGCATGGAGTTCGTGCGTCGATGTGGATGGCTTTGGCTTGTGCATCGGATATCCCGGCGCCGCGGTCAGAGACTCATGCGCTGAGTCAGCATGGCGCTGCATCAGTGTATCGTATGTAGATGGTTGCGACGCATGGGATGCTCCGTGGTCAGGCTCTCTTCTTCCCTAGCTCATGCGACTCCTTCCGGCTTCGGCCTTTGTTGCGGGAGGGATCCCGACCTTGGGAGGCCTGCGCCTTAACTGTTCGTCGGCGCTCCATGGAAGGTTTGGAGGTTGGAGGCTCCAAGGAGGCTGCCCTACGCTGTGGGGGCGGTGCGGTCATGGTGGGCCCCGGGGAGGAGTGTGCTTCCGACGGCGGGCATAGGAACCGGCCCCTCGCTATTTTAAGCGTTCAATTTTCTCCCCTCTCTGGCATCGCGCCTTCGGGGACATCCGGCCGCAGTGAGGGCAGCGGATAGTCTGGGCCCAGACATCTGTAGCAGTGGATGTCCATCCGTGATGGACATGACCTTCCCGCAGAGGCAGGGTTTGAACCCTGAGGGTCGGGGAGCATGTTTCCTACCATGTTTTCATTTTTTGTAGCTGCACTTCCCTGAAGGAAAGTTTAGCTGAGGAGGTCTGAAGCTCTGTGTGCGATTCCTCAGTCTTTTTTCCACGCGTGGGGAGTCGTTATCAGCGCGGGAAACCACGTGCAGCCTCAGAGCAAAGCTCTGACATCACTTAGGAAGCTCCGCCTCCCGGGCCTGATGGACAGTTCCCATGACAGCATGGTTAATTCAGCCCTGCTATCAACGGGGAAAGGAATGGTTAGCAGAAAAAGGGAGGCGATATCTCTTTTTAGATCCTGGCAAGACCTCATTTGGAATATTGTGTACAATTTTGGAGACCGGTCTTTGGTTGGAGTTGGTCCAGAGGGTGGCTGCTAAAATGGTCAATGGACTTCCTTCTAAAGCATATGGGGACAAAGATCTAAATAAGCATATCATAGAGCAGGTGTGGCCAACCTTTCAAATACGAAGAGTCAAGAAACTAAAGAAACTAGAATTCACAGTACCAAAGGAGCCTCACATTTTCCAGCAAGGACCCTCCTTACCCCTCATCTCCACCAGTATCTCTCTATCTGTACCCCACCCTGTCCCTATCAGTCTCCTTACTCTGTTCTCATCTCTTTCTTAATCCCCCAATGTCCCCACCAGTCTCTCTCAATCAATCCCCCCTACCCTATCCCCAGCAGTCTGAATGCTTCCACTGTCTCTTGCTCTCAATTCCCTTACCTTGTGCCCAGCAGTCTCTCAATCTTCCACCCTGCCCCCACCTGTCTCTCTCTAAAACCCCCATCCTGTTCCCACCTCTCTCATGCCTCACTCTTTCCCCAATCTCTCTATCCCGACTCAGTCCCTACCAGTCTTTCACTTCTCGCAACCTGTCTCAGTGTCTCTCAATCCTCCCACCATCTCCATCAGTTTCAATTTTCCCACTAGTCAGTCTCTCAATCCCTCACTATCCCCACAAGTCTCTCCTCTCTCTCAATCCTTCACCAATTCCCAGTAGTCTCAACCCTCCTCTTAGCTGCACAAGTCTCTGTCTTAATCCTCCCAATGCTGAGACTATCAGTCTCTCTCTCATTCCCATCCTGTCCCTACCAATCTCCCTTAGTTCTCCCATCAGTCTCTCTAGCAATTCTCTCACCCTGTTCCCATCAGCCTCTCAATTAATTCCATCCTGTCCCCAATACTCTGTCCCCGCCAGCCTCTCTCAATCCCTCCACTTGTACCTACAATATCTCTTGCTCTCAATTCCTCCACCCTGTGCCTACCAGCCTCCCTCAATCCCCACCTGCACCCTACCAATCTCTCTCGTTCTCTCTCCCATTCCCCTATCCCTACCAGTCTCTCTCAATTCAATGTATACCAGTCAGTCTCTCTCCTTCCACTCGGTCTCCACCAGTCCCTCAATCCTCCTCTGCTTCCCCCCATATCAGTTTCTTGGCAACTCCAGCATAACATCCTCCACCCCACACATGAACAATGACGGAGGATCAGCAGCCCCAAAAGAATATCTTCCATCCCATGTACAACTTTACCCGTCCCCATCTCCTCAACACCAATATCCCCTCCTGACTCCTTTTTTCCCCTAGCCCCACAATCTCAGTCTTCTGCCTTCTCCCTCCCCCTCTTGTCCCCTAACGTCTACCCAGTACCAGTATACCCAGCACCTCTCCTCCTGCCCTATGCAGTGCTGTCCAGTTGCTAAGGGGACAGGAGAGCAGGAGCCACATTTTGTCCATGAAAGTGTCACATGTGGCTCCCGAGCTACAGGTTTGCCACCACTGCCCTAGAAGAAAAATGGGACAGGGGAGAAATCAGAAACATTGAAATATCTCTAAAGTTTCCATGCACAAGAGATGGGCTTCTGTCAATAGAAAGGATGTAGAATGAGGGGGGTCATGAAATGAGGGTGAAAGGAGATATTTCCTAGTATTACTCTGAGTATTTCTTTACAGAGAGGGTAGTGAACAGTCTCCCAATGGAGGTGGTGTGAAACCAGTATCTGAATTCAAGAAAGCTTGGAAACATAGGGGATCTCTAAGGGAATGATGGGAATTGTAAAGATAAATTAGTTGGGTGGATAGGAAGAGTAGATGGGTGATATTTTCTTCTGCTGCCTTCATGTTTCTATTTCTGTATGCTCAGCAGTGCAGGTTGACAGTGTTGCTACATTCATAGTTTAACTTAAAAAAAATCTTATAATCCAATATAGGAAAATTGATTCTTGCCTGCTAATTTTTGTTCCTGAAGTACCACAGATCAGTCCAGACAAGAGGGTTTTGCATCCCTACCAGAAGATGGAGACAAAACTAAAAAAAACTTTGAGGCACTGCTAAATAACCAAGAGTGCCACTTGCAGTCCCTCAGTATTTACCTGTACCCAAGCCAACTATAGAGTAACAACTCAACCCCTTAAACGAGGGCGAAAGCCAAACCCAAATGTTGGAGCCCCCCCAAACAGAAAAACCACAAATCAACCTGTATATATACATTCTGACAGTTCTCATCAGTAAACATGCCAGAACATGTAATGGTCTTGAGAACATTGAGGGGCTGGGTCTCTGGACTGATCTGTGGTACTTCAGGAATGAAAATTAGCAGGTAAGAACCAATTTTCCTTTCCTGTTCGTACCCCAGATCAGTCCAGACAGTGGGATGTACCAAAGCTTCCCTAAACTGGGCAGGCCCACAAAAGACCCCCTCTCAACACACTTTCAAAGGTTGGCTCTCCTGGAGCCCGAACATCTAAACTGTAATGGCAAGATAGCGTGTGAACAGAAGACCATGTCACTGCTCTACAAATCTCCTGCAGCGACACTGACACTCGGCTCATGACACTGCCTGCACTATAGTAGAGTGCGCATGCAACCTCTCTGGAATTCTTCTTCCCTTACAAAGGGAGGCCAAAACAATAGCTTCCTTTAGCCACACTATTGTGCCTTTGGAGGCCTTGCATCCATTTCTGGCACCTCCAAACAATACAAACAAATGATCCGACCGCTGAAAACTGTTTGTGACCTTTGCCTCCGGCGACTCAGCAGACCAATTTGGGAAGGCAGGAGCTCCTCAGTCTGATTCAGGTGAAATGAAGATTCAGTACCACCTTAGACAAGAATGAAGTACTGTGTGCAAAGACACCCCCTCATCCGAAATCTTCAGAAATAGTTCCCTCTAGAGAACAAAGCCTACAGCTCCAAGGTCCTTCTGAACGAACAAATCACCTCCACAAAGCACCCGCAAGACCAAGTTTAAACTCCATGCTAGACCCAATCTATGCACTGGTGGCCGCAGATGCTCCACTCCCTTCAAAAACTTCACAACATCCGGATGTAAGGCCAACAACCTTTTCCCTGGAGTATACCTCTGAAGCACCCCAAGGATGCCACCTAAACCTGCAAGGAATTGTAAACTAAGCTCTTGAAAATCACAGGCTCAGAGTATCCTTTTTGTCGCAGGTGCTCGCTCTCAAAAATCAAGGAAAAGTGGAAAACAGGATTTACATTCAGGCAACAACCAACAAGGACTGAACTTCACAATCTGGGTAAACAATCATAGGGGTAGCTGCTTATTACGGCGGTTAATACCAATTAAGCCTGATACATCACTTTGAAAGCATATACAGCGTTGCTATCTGCTTCAACGGTAGGGGGAAGTGAGGAAAACAGGATTTACATTCAGATATCTATCCGTGCAGTCTGGGTAAACAAGCATCGGGGTAACTTGCTTGATGCGGCGGTTACAACCCTTAACCATAAGCCTTATGCTCACCTTTGATGCAACTCCAATATTACTCTCTGCATCAATGATAGGGGATGGCAGGAAATTTGAAACAAACAGTTAGCAATGAGGGCCCTGAACTTGGTGGTCGGTGAAACAGATGAGTATGGGAAAATAAGTATGGAAGCATGCTGGGCAGACTATATGGGCCAATTGGTCTTTTTCTGCCGTCATTTCTATGTTTCAAGTTGCAAGACAAAAGTGATCCGCACGAACCGAGAAAATAGGACCTTGCCTTAACAGTCCCTGCAAATGAGCCAATCTCAGTGACCTGTCAACTGTGCGCTGAACCAGATCTGCGAACCACGGACGATGCAGTCTCTCCGGCACCCTCCAGTACCACCTGGCCTGGATGCTTCTCAATGCGCCTAAATACTCAACCTATTAATGGTCACGGAGAGAACACATATAGCAGGATCCTTATTGGCCATGGAAGAACCTGAGCGCCTATGCTCTCAGCTGTGACCTATCGACTGCAGCTGAAGAAACTTGCTGCCTTGGCATTGCTCCTTGACACCATCAGATCCAGACGGGGACTGCCTCAACGAGACTGGATAAGGCCAAAGGCCTCTTTCAACAGCTCCCATTCTCCTGGGTCCAACTGTTGCCTGCTGAAATAATCTGTTTGCACACTGTCCACTCCCGCAACATGTGAAGTGGCTATCCCCTACAAATGTCCTGGGCTCCTTGGGCAACTGTGCGACTCTTCATTCACCTTTGCTGATTGATATAAGCCACTGTTGTCACATTGTACGAAAACACTCTGACCATTTGACCTTGAACTTGTGGAAGGAATTCTACCAACGCCCTGCACACTGCTAGTTTCCAAGCAACTAATAGACCAGGAAGTTTCCACTGGCAACCACAGTCCTTGTGCCATCCGTTCTTGACAGATCACCCCCCCCCCCAACCCTTGAGGTTGGCATCCGCGATACCTATAACCCAGTCCAGAACCTCCAAGCCCATCCCTTTCTCCAAATTGGGCCGACACTGCCACCACGAAAGACTGGATCTGGAAGTACCCTACAGCGGTAAAGGCCGATGAAACTCCTCCGACAATGAATTCCAGTGTGTCAGCTATGCCCCCTGTAGCGGGCACATGTGGGCAAAAGGCCATGGCACCAAACTCAATGTAGATGCCTTGAATCCAGGACCTGAAGATAATCCCAAACACCTGGGCACTGGCATCCGCAAAATCTGCACCTCCTGGGATTGTAACTTCTGAATCCTCTCAGAGGTGAGAAACACTCTGCCGAACTGAGAATCAAACTTCGTACCCAAGTATTCCAGCACCCAGGTAGGGCTCAGGTGACTTCACCAAATTCACCACCCAGCTCAAGGACCCCAACATATCAATCACTGTGCACACAGACTGCTGGCAAAACTCTTCCGAATTCCGTCGGATAAGCCATTCATCTGGATAAGTATGAACTAGGATCCCCTACCCTGCAGAGAAATGCTGCCACCACCACAATCATGGTTATGAACATGCGAGGTGCAGTCGCCAAACGGAACGGGAGGGCATGAAACTGGAAAAGTTACCCCAGAACCATAACATGAAGAAACTTTGATGCTCTTGCCGAAAAACTCCACATTTTACCTTTTGCAGATCGAGGATTAGACGAAAGGCTCCTTCCTTTTTTGGTACAACACAGTAAATAGAGTACGTCCCGCGACAGCGCTCCCTAGCTGCCACCAGTACTATCATGACAGCAACTGAAAGCGACATGTCCCAAATAGCTACTGGCTTGCCTCGGACACTGCAGTGAGACATCATGAAAGCTTACGTGATGGGGCAAAACAAATTCTAAAAGCATAGCCATCTGTTATTACCTCTAGGACCTATTGGTCCAAAGTAATCCTGGTCCACTTCGTAAAAGTGTGATAGACTGCCTTCCACTGCCATCTTGAGAGAGTGGACCAGCCTGGCTTCACTGTGAAGCCTTACTGTCTCTGGCCCAGAGTCCTCTCAGGGAAGTCTATGGGCGCCTCGAAAGGACTGCTGCCTACCGGAACCCTGGCTCTGCCTCGAAGACAATGTAGAACCCTTACTGGGATAAAAACTTCCGCACCTCCCGAAACCTAGAGCGAGGTGGAAAAGACTTCCTGTCATCTTATCCTCCGGCAGCTTATTCCCTTTAGGCTCCCCCAAAACCTTCATCAATTGTTTCAGGCGGTCCCCAAACAACAATTTTCCTTCCTTTAAAACGGAAGATTACAGAGCTGAGACCACATATCAGCTAACCAATTCTGCAACCACAGACAGATGTTGCACCGAGACCATTGCAACCATATTCCTGGACGAAGTCCAGCTCAAGTCATAAAACAAATCAGCCTCATATGCAATCCTGGCATTAACCTGAGTTGCCTGGCTATTAATACCAGCATCTGCTGAAGACTTCTCCAGAGACTTCTGGATCCAGCATAAACAGGCCTTCTGCATCAGATCGCTGCTCACAAGCTCAGCGCCGAGACTTCAAACATCCAGTCCCGCACGTCCTTTAACACTGCCGAACCTGCAACCAGAATGTTCGACTTCTTAGTGATTGCAAAGACTGAAGAATGCACCTTCAGCAATACCAGCAGCTGCAGGATATCCTCCGTGAGGGGATACAATTTTGCTTTGGCTCTAGCCACCTTGGGGCTCACCTTTGGAATTCCCATTCCTGGTTCACCAGCTTCTTGATCCTTTTAGGGAAAGGAAAGGCTTTTGGTGGGCCCCAGATTCCAACTAACACCGGATCCACCCCTTCATTGTCAGACTCCTCCTGGACCACCTTAATACCCTGTTCCTTCCGAACATGGGAAATAAGGGGCCTCAACTCCTCCTTATGGAATAGGTGAACCACGCGCGGGTCATCTCTCTCCATTATCGGGATTTCTTTCGGATCAGTCATGTCCTTATCCCCGTCCTGATCCACAGCGGCTGTGAAATCTGCTGGATCATCCTGATCCATCTCTGGACCAACCCCAAGACCATCTTCTGGGTCATCCAGATCTGAATCATTTGAGCTGCCAGGCCCCTCAGGATAGTCCATGCCCAGCCGGCAAAGGAGGTCCCCTGACCCCTTGGGCCAAGGAACCCCTCGGCCTCTTTGCAGCAGGACCAGACGGCTGACAGAAATGCCCTTTTATAGCCGGTGCTTTTCCTGGCCTAGAGCTCGCAGCTCCGTCCCCCACCCGACAGGATCACTGGAGACAACGGGGGAGGGGAGTCCATCACCTTTCGAGCTGTAGCCCTTCTCCAGTGTGATAGGCCATTTAGACTCCCAGTATTGATACTGACAGGACTTGGGAACCTGTGGCTCTACTACCAGCCTCGCCCCCCCTCCCGAAACGAATCACGGATTAGTGCCACTGCATTCAGTTGTCCCCGAGCCAGGCTGCCGGCCCAACAAGTTTTCTTGCGTTGAGAAGCCGCTGTCGACACCATTTTGTCTCCATGTGGTCGGACCTGCTGCAGAGGAACAGAAGCCGTGTGATCGCAGCATGCGGGAGAGGAGGGGGAACACTGTCCAACACAGCCTCCTGTTCCCCACGCATACTTAAGCCACGAACAGAGGAGCTACACTGCTCCCTTCACCAGCCCGGGCCTGCCCCGATGTTCAAACCACAAACAGCCTGAGAGGTTGCTGCTGAAAGAAAAATCTAACTTTTTTTCTTTAAAAAAAACAAAAACAAACAGTAGCCACAGCAAAGGAAGAAATTCAAGCAAAAAAAGAAGGATTACTTCCCTACTCATGGCAACACCTCTGGGAAGGAGCCTTCAGGGATAAGAGGAAACCAGGACCCCTGGCTGTCAGACCCCCTGGATCTGCTGCGGGCTAAAGCTGATCAGGGATTACCAATCCCTGCTCACCCGGCTCAACCTGAGGGATGGCCCACGAAGGAACCTAACACCTCAGGAAGAGTCTTCTAGCTTCTCTTCTTATGTCCCCGTCTCTTTTCTCAACTGCAGGTTTGCGCCTCCACCATCTGCTGGAGACTGAGAAATACTGAGGGATTGCAGGTAGCGCTCTCGGTTATGTGGCAGTGCCTCAAAGTGTTGTTCTCTGCCTCTATCTGCTGGTAGGGATGCTTAACCTACTTGTCTGGACTGATCTGGGGTACGAACAGGAATCTATAATTCGCAGTGAGGTACAAAAACCACCCACACAACACGCACATAAATACTTCTACTTCAGTTAAAACCAGAAACCTTGTCCTGCACAGAGATTTAGAAGACTGGCAGCCATAGCAATGACTAGCCCCTTACCTGGGCTCCCCTCACAAGTGGGGGCATCACTATCTGTGTGCTCTGCTGGCATCCCAGCTTGGAGGAAATCTGCTGCCCGCCACGGACCAGAGGAGGGGGGATGACAGTGCCTGAAATACGCGTTGAAGTCACCTGTGAGAGAAAAACCAGAGAGAAGCTATAAAAATGAACACCGCATATCATGAAACAACACAGATGCGAGACATTAAATGCTGCTCGAGGCCACTAAATTATATAATTCCTTCGGAGTATTATCACATCTAACCTTTTATTTTCACTTCTTTCACAGATGGCCTTATTCCCAATGCCTCCACTTTCTGTGTCCATACAATTTTAGGTAGCATAACTGTTATGTCTGTTTTATGTACACTGCTTAGGGTACTCAGTTTAAGAGGTTTATATTTAAATGAAATGAAATAAATGAACTGGGAAGATACCTAGAATTAATGGGGTCTAGCTGTTCTTTTCTATATGAATTAATCAAGCAAACAAGCTGCAACAGAAGGACTACACCTAGGATCTGATTCCCAAAGTTCTCAAATTCAGTCCTCCTGTAACGACATTCATGACACTGCAGGCTTTTATCACAAAGGCGTACGAGCGTGCACACTACTCCTGGGGGGAGTTCTGCGCAAAACATTTTTAAATTCTGCAAACTTTATATTGGTCAAAACAACACAATTTACATGACAGTCTTTAAGTAATTACATTTTAAATTAAGTAATAACTGTTTTCTGTATTAAAGATACAGAATTTTAAATATTTTGAGCAGAATTTCCCTAGAAATTCACTGTAAGAGTGTCCCTTCCACTCGCTCTCCCTACTCCCCTGGCCACTTTGCCCTCTCAAGCCCCAACTCCTCCACCTGCCAGTATCTCTCCCCTCCACCTCTAGGCTCAACTCCTTCCATTCTATCGCCAATCCCAGAGTTTGACCCCGTTCTCAGTACTGCTCCTCACACAGGCTCCCTCTGTCCCTCCCTCTCTAGTACACATACACGCACCCTCATGCAGGCTCCCGCACACACACACATCTCCTCATACAGGACCCTCTCTCTTGCATACATCCTCACATAGGCTACCTATGTCTCTCTCATGCACCCCTTCACACAGGCTCTGTCTCACACATACACAATCCCTTCACACAGGCTCTGTCTCACACATACACAATCCCTTCACACAGGCTAGCACCCTCACATACACACGATCACTTTTCATACACACAAGCTCCCAATCTCTCACACACACTCACTCCTTCACAATCTCCTCTTATAGGCTCCCTCTCTCTGAACCCCACACTCAAGCATCCCCCACCCCCCTGCTCTCTTACCTCCCATGCTCTTTCACCCTCTCCTCCCCTCCCACACACATTCTCCCTCACCAGAGCCTTCCATCTTTGCCACGAGCGGAGCACACTCCGTTCACAGCACATGGTGGCCTTCCATTTTTGCCGTGAACGAAGCGCGTTCACGGCTTTAGTCTTCGCGCGCTCCAGTCGCGGCATGCCGGGGTCTCCTCTGCTATTTTCTGCGCAGAATTTGGCAATTCTGTGCAAAAAGTGCCAATTCTGCGCACGGGGGGGGGGGGGGGGGGGGGGGGAATTCTGCGCAAATTCTGCACTCCTCAGTAGCGCAGAATTCCCCCAGGACTAGCACACTAAAAATGACGCTTTCAGCATCAGTCTAGTCTCAAGCAAATTATATTTTAAATACTGCATTTAGAAAATTAAAAAAAAATGTGGAAGGTGCTGTGTTGAAATGCATATCTATGAGTGCTGTGCAGCATTTAAAACAATGCTCGTTATTACACCATAATATGCACCTCCTGGAAAGCAAAGCTAGTATATATGGAGATGAAAGTTCCCACGTAAGGGAAAGAAAATTATTTTTCTAAAATGAGCTTTCCTCCTGGGAGCCTATAGTGCTATGGAATAGTGCTAGAATCAATAGGGGAAAGCATTTAGCATATGAGACCTTATGATTAGCTATGTGGAAACACCATGTCAAGAAGCGCAATTACCAGTACACTAAACAGATTAGACAGGGAAGGTGCAGGTTAAAAAAAACAAAACAAAACCCACAAGCAACTCTGGGAGCCCCTGCCACCCTTCCAGGACACTCTGCTAACCTGAAGAGCCGGCTTGCCAGCAGGAATGTTCTGCGTGCCCCGCACCAGTGGGGGAGGGGTGGTCACAACAGTTCCTGAGTTGCCGACAGTCTGGGAAAGAAAAGCACAAGATGCAGGCATTCATCAGTACTGGTGAATCAGGGAATTTAGAATGAAATATAAGCAAGAGTGGTTGGGGGGAGGGGGGGGGAGCGCAGATGTCTGCCATTGAAACACAAAGAAATCTTAATCCAGTTCCACTGCTAGCAGCAGCTTTCTATACTGAAAACATGGGTCAGTAAGCCTCACAGACTAAAATCTGCAAGTAAGACATAAAAAGTGACGTCCAGTACCCATTGTAAGCAGCACTAGCTGGCTGCCGGGTGAGTAAAGCAGGAGGAAAAGGCAGCATATTCTGAAGGAAGTTAAATGGAGACAACAGAAGAGGTTTCCGAGAAGGTCACATGGGGGGAATGGAAGCAAACAAACCCACCACACACTTGCACAGCTGCTCACTTTGAAATGGGTAAGGGGTTAAAATGAGCTGCTAGAGTGTCTTTTGCTTTGATCAGGATTAAAAGATGACCAGACGAAAAAGTCGTTAGACTGACTTGATTTAATCATAGTAGCCGAATTAAAGCAGCCATGGTAAATTCTCTGGGATTAGGGGTCTGACTTATTGTTGACAAATAAGACAATGCAGGAAAGTGGGGAGGAGAAGCAGTAAAGCAGAGTTGCTTACCTGTAACAGGTGTTCTTCCAGGGCAGCAGGATGTAGTCCTCACATGTGGGTGACATCACCAGATTGAGCCCTATCGGGGAATACTTTTCTGTCAAAGTTTCTAGAACTTTTGACTGGCACACTGAGCATGCCCAGCATGCCATAATCCCTTGTAGCCATAGGGGTCTCCCTTCAGTCTCGTTTGAAGCAAAAGGTGCGAGCAAAAAATAAAATAATAATAAAACTGTTTCAGACCCAACTCCGTGGGGTGGCGGGTGGGTTTCGTGAGGACTACATCCTGCTGTTCTGGGAGAACACCTGTTACAGGTAAGCAACTCTGCTTTCGCCCAGGACAAGCAGGATGGTAGTCCTCATATGTGGGTGATTAGCAAGCTACAGGCGGAGTCATATTTGTTAGGACCAACAGCGAACAACTTGTGCAACGGGCACAACAACTGGTGTACAGTTGGGAAAAATGAGGCAGCCTGAAAATCACAGCAGATGGATGTGGAAGGAGTTGCGATTATACTGGAAATAAGTTCTTCGAGACGGATTGGCCAAAGGCAGAGTCCTGACATCCTTCCTTGTCCAGGCAGTAATGTGCTGCAAATGTATGAAGAGGGCTCCATGTTGCAGCTTTACAGATCTCAGCAATCAGTACCGAACGATAGTGTGCTACTGAGGTTGCCATGGCTCTCACTGAGTGCACCTTTACTCGTCCCTGGAGGGGAAGGCCTGCTTTCTCATAGCAGAATTCAATACAGCCTGCTAGCCAACTGGAGAGAGTTTGTTTGCCCACTGCAACTCCCGGTTTGTTTTTATCAAAAGAAATAAAGAGTTGGGTGGATTTCCTATGGACTGCAGTGCGGGCTAGGTAAAATGCAAGTGCACGTTTACAGTCCAAGGTGTGTAAATCTTTTTCGTCCTGGTGAGAGTGAGGCCTTGGGGAAAAAGGTAGGTAAGAGTATTCAGTTACCACCTTAGGAAGGAATTTAGGGTGAGTACGGTGGACCACTCGGTCATGGAGGAACCTTGTATAGGGTGAGTATGTGACAAGTGCTTGTAACTCACTAACCCTTCGAGCAGATGTAATGGCGACTACGAAAAGAACTTTTCTTCAGGCTGATACAGTAAAAGTCGCGGGCGAGCGTACAGGCCACTCTCCTGTGCGCGCGATTTAGTACTCAAATGAGGGCCCGCGGTAAAAAGAGGCGCTAGGATCACTAGCGCGTCCCTAGCGCCTCTTTTTTTGACAGGAGCGGCGGCTGTCAATGAGTTTGACAGCCAGCGTTCAATTTTGCCAGCATCGGTTCTCAAACCCGCTGACAGCCACGGGTTCAGAAACCGGACGCCGGCAAAATTGAGCAACCGGTTTTCAACCCACGAGCCGCGGACTGATTTAAAATTTTTTTTTTTTAAATTTAAAATTATTTTTTTACTTCTGGGACGTCCGACTTAATATCGCCATGATATTAAGTCGGAGGGTGTACAGAAAAGCAGTTTTTACTGCTTTTCTGTACACTTTCCCTGTGTCAGCAGAAATTAATGCCTACCTTTGGGTAGGCGCTAATTTCTGAAAGTAAAATGTGCGGCTCGGCGTGGTTCTGAGTTATGAGATTAGGTGCTGTGCCCAGGCGAATTGGTTCTCGGATGGAGAGGTCGAGAAGCATGGGAAACCATACTTGACGAGGCCAATACGGGGCTACGAGTATCATTGACCCTTTGTCCTGTTGTAGTTTCACAAGTTTTGGTCATCAGCGATATTGGGGGATATGCGTATAGGGGCGCGCGAAGGCGTCCATGGCTAATCTGTTTTGCTGCCTGTGCAGGGAGTAGAATCTGTCCACTTTGTGATTCAGGTTGGATGCAAAGAGGTCGATTGTTGGTTGACCCCAACGCTGGAAGATTCTCCTCGTTACCACAGGATCCAGTGGGGATGGAACTGTCGACTGAGGCGATCTGCTACTACGTTCTGTATGCCTGCCAGATAAGTGGCCCAGAGATGCAGAAAGCAGAAGGCCTGTGAGGGAGTCAGTTGGACCGTTAGATGATCGAGGGGTTAAAGGGGCACTTAGAGAAGATAAGGACATCGCGGAAAGATTTCTTTGCTTCGGTGTTTACTGAAGAGGATGTTGGGGAGGTACCCTTAATGGAGGTTTTCATGGGTAATGATTCAGATGGACTGAATCAAATCACGGTGAACCTAGAAGATGTGGTAGACCTAATTGACAAACTGAAGAATAGTAAATCACCTGGACCAGATGATATACACCCCAGAGTTCTGAAGGAACTAAAAAAATGAAAATTTCAGACCTGTTAAAAATTTGTAACCTATCATTAAAATCATCCATTGTACCTGAAGACTGGAGGATAGTTAACATAACCCCAATATTTAAAAAGGACTCCAGGGGCGATCTGGGAAACTACAGACCGGTTAGCCTGACTTCAGTGCCAGGAAAAATAGTGGAAAGTGTTCTAAACATCAAAATCACAGAACATATAGAAAGACATGGTTTAATGGAACAAAGTCAGCATGGCTTTATAGAAACATAGAAACATAGAAATGACGGCAGAAGAAGACCAAATGGCCCATCCAGTCTGCCCAGCAAGCTTCCCTCATTTCTTCTCTCATACTTATCTGTTTCTCTTAGCTCTTGGTTCTAATTCCCTTCCACCCCCACCATTAATGTAGAGAGCGGTGATGGAGCTGCATCCAAGTGAAATATCTAGCTTGAGTAGTTAGAGGTAGTAGGGGTAGTAACCGCCGCAATAAGCAAGCTACACCCATGCTTATTTGTTTTTACCCAGATTATGTTATACAGCCCTTATTGGTTGTTTATCTTCTCCCCTGCCGTTGAAGCAGGGAGCTATGCTGGATATGCGTGAGGTATCAGTTTTTTTCTTCTCCCCTGCCGTTGAAGCAGAGAGCTATGCTGGATATGCATCGAAAGTGAAGTATCAGGCACATTTGGTTTGGGGTAGTAACCGCCGTAACAAGCCAGCTACTCCCCGCTTTGTGAGTGTGAATCCTTTTTTCTTCTCCCCTGCCGTTTAAGCAGAGAGCTCTGCTGGATGTGTGAAGTAACAGTTTTTCTTTTCCCCTGCTGTTGAAGCAGAGAACTATGCTGGATATGCATTGAAGTGAAGTATAAGAATGGAGTGATCAAGCTAGTTGAAAGGCATCAGGAATAGAGGAAGGTGGAGGTAGTAATTTGGATATTTGGTTTGGGGTAGTAACCGCCGTAACAAGCCAGCTACTCCCGTCTTTGTGAGTGCAAATCCTTTTTTCCACATTTCCTCTTGCTGTTGAAGCTTAAAGTGATGTTGGAGTCACAGTAACCATGTGTATGTTTATTGAATAAGGGTATTGTCTCCAGGCAGTAGCCATCATTCTGGCGAGTCACCCACTCTTCATTGGCGGCCTCTTGACTTTATGGATCCACAGTGTTTATCCCACGCCCCTTTGAAGTCCTTCACAGTTCTGGTCTTCACCACTTCCTTCGGAAGGGCATTCCAGGCATCCACCACCCTCTCCGTGAAGAAATACTTCCTGACATTGGTTCTGAATCTTCCTCCCTGGAGCTTCAAATCGTGACCCCTGGTTCTGCTGATTTTTTTCTTATGGTAAAGGTTTGTCGTTGTTTGTTTACCCAGGGCAAGTCTTGCCTCACAAATCTGCTTCACTTTTTTGAAGGAGTTAATAAACATGTGGATAAAGGTGAACCGATAGATATAGTATACTTGGATTTTCAGAAGGCGTTTGACAAAGTTCCTCATGAGAGGCTTCTAGGAAAAGTAAAAAGTCATGGGATAGGTGGAGATGTCCTTTCATGGATTGTAAACTGGCTAAAAGACAGGAAACAGAGAGTAGGATTAAATGGGCAATTTTCTCAGTGGAAGGGAGTGGACAGTGGAGTGCCTCAGGGGTCTGTTTTGGGACCCTTACTGTTCAATATATTTATAAATGATCTGGAAAGAAATATGACAAGTGAGATAATCAAATTTGCAGATGACACAAAATTGTTCAGAGTAGTTAAATCACAAGCAGATTGTGATAAATTGCAGGAAGACCTTGTGAGACTAGAAAATTGGGCATCCAAATGGCAGATGAAATTTAATGTGGATAAGTGCAAGGTGATGCATATAGGGAAAAATAACCCATGCTATAATTACACAATGTTAGGTTCCATATTAGGTGCTACAACCCAAGAAAGAGATCTAGGTGTCATAGTGGATAACACATTGAAATCGTCGGTGCAGTGTGCTGCGGCAGTCAAAAAAGCAAACAGAATGTTGGGAATTATTAGAAAAGGAATGGTGAATAAAACGGAAAATGTCATAATGCCTCTGTATCGCTCCATGGTGAGACCGTACCTTGAATACTGTGTACAATTCTGGTCGCCGCATCTCAAAAAAGATATAATTGCGATGGAGAAGGTACAGAGAAGGGCTACCAAAATGATAAGGGGAATGGAACACCTCCCTTATGAGGAAAGACTAAAGAGGTTAGGACTTTTCAGCTTGGAGAAGAGACGACTGAGGGGGGATATGATAGAGGTGTTTAAAATCATGAGAGGTCTAGAACGGGTAGATGTGAATCGGTTGTTTACTCTTTCGGATGGTAGAAAGACTAGGGGGCACTCCATGAAGTTAGCATGGGGCACATTTAAAACTAATCGGAGAAAGTTCTTTTTTACTCAACGCACAATTAAACTCTGGAATTTGTTGCCAGAGAATGTGGTTAGTGCAGTTAGTATAGTTGTGTTTAAAAAAGGATTGGATAAGTTCTTGGAGGAGAAGTCCACTACCTGCTATTAAGTTCACTTAGAGAATAGCCACTGCCATTAGCAATGGTTACATGGAATAGACTTAGTTTTTGGGTACTTGCCAGGTTCTTATGGCCTGGATTGGCCACTGTTGGAAACAGGATGCTGGGCTTGATGGACCCTTGGTCTGACCCAGTATGGCATTTTCTTATGTTCTTATGAGGGTGCAAGGGCCCAGGCCCAGATCTGCGCAGCTTCCTGGCAGAGGAGATAAGAGCCTGTTCCTCCCTGTGTTCAAGTACTACATTGTTCTCATACAGACAACACAGTTGCAGTCTTTTGTGAAAGGCAGTCCTTGAATGCATATAGAGAATAACGTGTGGCTCGAAGCTCTAGGAAGTTGATCTGAAACTTTGTTTCGAGTTCTGTCCAAGTACCTTGAGTTTGAATGTTGTTAACATGAGCTCCCCAACCCAAGTTGGAGGCATCCGTGGTTAAGGTTACTTGTGGAACTGGTTGCTGGAAGTGTAGACCTGTCAGCAAGTTGGCTTTGTTTGTCCACCAGAGAAGTGAGATACGCAGCTGGTGGGTTATATGAATTTGGGGTGAAAGAGGTTGAGTGGCTTGGAACCATCAAGATTTCAAAGTCCATCGAGTTATTCTCATGGCCAGTCTGGCCATAGGAGTGACATGGACCGTGGAGGCCATGTGGCCCCGCAACGTGAGGAATTGATGGGCTGATTCTGTTTTCTTTGTGGGCAGAGATTTAGCTAGTCTGGAAAGTGTGTCTGCGCGGTCATTGGGCAGTAAGGCCTTTGCAACTGTGGTGTCCAAATCTGCTCCGATAAAGGTAAGGAGATAAGATGGATTCAGGTGGGATTTCTGGAAATTGATGAGAAACCCTAACGAGTGTAGCAGATTGATAGTGAGCTTCAGCACATGGAGACCTCCTTGCTTGGATTGGCTCTTGATTAGCCAGTCGTCCAGGTAAGGAAACACGTGATACTGTTTTTACGTAGATAGGCCGCAGCCACTGCTAGGCACTTTGTAAACACATGGGATGCCGAGGCAAGTCCGAAAGGCAGAACCCGGTACTGAAAATGTTGATGTTCCACTATAAAACGCAGGTGTTTGCGGTGATGTGGGGATATGGGAATGTGTGCATAGGAGTCTTGAAGGTCCAGAGAACAGAGCCAGTCTCCTTGTTGTAGAAGGGGAAGCATGGTGCCTAGAGACACCATCCTGAATTTTTCTTTTTGTAGAAATTTGTTGAGAATGCGGAGGCCGCCTGATTTCTTTGGAATTAGAAGATAGCCATTCCCCTGCTGTCCCAGGGGAATGGCTTCCACAGCCCTGGCGCTCAGTAGGGTGGACAGTTCTGACTCTAGAAGGGTTGTGTGATCTTTTTGGATCCACAGTGGGTTGGATGGTGAATCTGGGGGTACCATGAGGAAGTTTAGATGATATCCCTGGATTATGATGGATATTACCCATTGGTCTGTTGTAATGCTGTGCCAGTTGGTTATGAAATGGTATAGCCAACCTTCTACAGGCAAATCTGGTCTTGGATTTATAGAGTGGGTGCTGTTTTCTGGACGGATTTCAAAATCCAGAGGTTGGGCCTGATTGCGGGGCTGGCTGAGATCTGGACGTCTTGGGCTGCCGTGGATTTATTTTATTTATTTTTAATTTTTATAGACCGAAGTTCTTGTAGAAACTACAAATCAATCCGGTTTACATACAACTTTTAAATGCCCAAAAAGAGTAGTGGGCTTTACATAGAACAGTTGAACAATAAAACAGGTAACAATAGAACAATAACAATAATGATGGAACAAATAGAATAGATAACCAATTAAACATAGTAATATAGTAATAAATAAATATTATATAGAAAATAAATATAAAAGAGATAGAGTAAATGGAGTGTGATGTCCTCCGAGGTGGTTTGGCTGGTCTCATGCGAAATGTAGGTGGATAGTACTTGCGTGAGCAATAAAAGAGTGTTCTGGGGTCCCTTCTCGTGGTCTTTCGAGCAGAAGAGGAAGCCTCCATAGTGACTGTGAAAAGCTGACACGGTCTCGTGATGATCTTTTAGTTGAGCCACTGCGTCTTGTATCTTCACCAAAGAGATTATCTCCCTTACATGGGAGGTCAGCGCTTATCCTGGACTTCTGTTCGCAAGTCAGATGCCTTAAGCCAGGCCCATCTTCTGGCACTGATTCCTGTTGCAGATAAGCGAGACGCCATCTCAAAGGAATCATATGCAGCTCTGACCTCGTTTCCCTGCCTCAAGGCCTTTTTAGAGAATGGCAGTGAGGTTTTCTTGTTGTTGTTGGGGGAGAGAGTCTGCTATCCCTTGCACTTGCTTCCACAGATTCCTCTGGTATTGTGTCATGTATAATTGATAGGCAGCTATGCGTAACATTAACAGAGCCCTGAAAGACCTTTCGGCCCAAACTATCCAAGAAGTTTTGGTCCTTTTCAGGGGGAGCTGAAGAATGAGGGTGCAGTCTCCTGGCCTTCTGCGCAGATTCCTCTACCACTGATTGGTGGGGTAGTTGTGGCTTCTGAAATCCTGGAGTGTGCTGGACCAGATATGTTGCATCTGTCTTTCTATTAACTGGTTGGACAGTGCAAGGGTGTTCCCATAGGCGATGCTGCAGATCCAAGAGCACTTCATGGACTGGAATGGCCATAATTTCTTTGGGGGCATCTACGAATTGAAGGACGTCTAGCGTCTTGTGATGGATGTCCTCTTCGGTGACCAGATCAAAAGGGATGGTCTGACATTTCCTTTATAAAATTAGCAAAGGAGAGGTCTTCTGGACGGGACCGTCTCCGTTCTTCTGGAGGAGAGGGCTCTGAGAGTATGTCCTCTGTAGAAGTGTCAGTATCAACATCCTCCCATGGATCATACGGGGTCTCTGGCTGAGATCCAGAGGGAGGGAAAAAACCTGATGCTGCAGGGCATGCAGGCATTGATGGAGGCCTCGATGGAGGATGTGGCGGCACCAATGGAGACTTAGACGGCATTGATGGCATCTAGGGGAACCGTGGGCGCTTCGATGCTGAGAGCCCCAACGGACCAGGAACAGTTCCGGCATCAATGGAAGCGGAGCTGTAATAGGAATAGAGTCCATGTCTTCATCCTTCGAGTACTCCCGAATGGGTATTGGGGGTTTCGGAGATTCAGTAGGTCGGCTTGGTACCGATGGCCCAGGCTGGGTCAGAAGGGCACCAATGAGTGTATCCAGGCGGTCGAGCAGCAGTGTGAAGAACGCTCCAGTGCTGATATGGGGGCCAGCATCGATGGTGGATGAAGGTTCCAGAAGGCATAGAGGACCGCCCGGCGAACAAGGATGTCCAGCTCCTCCCTGGAAGCTGGTATAGGTAACAGCTACAGGGGGAGGCAGGCTAGGTGTTACTGGCACCTCCACAGGAATCTGTGGGGGCTCAGTACCCGGCACTGATATCGGTGGGGATCGCCTCGGGGTCAGCGGAGGATGGAGGCTCCTCTACCCGTGCCCTCTTTACAACCGGCTCCATAGCATGTTTCCCTCTGTGCTCGATCCGGTCCTTCTCCGGCACCAAGGAAGATGCTACCAATGCCCTGGATAGTGTCGGTGACAGACAGTCACCGCTGCCTTGCTGCTCCCGGTGTGGTTTATCTATGGATTTCGAAGATGTTCCTGCCGGTGATGACTGGGTGGAAGTCGATGGAGTTAGTTTTATCTTGAAAAGAGACTCCATTTTGTCCAGGCGGGCATGCCTGCCCTTCGGGGTCATTTGAGCGCAGCTAGGGCATCGATGTACATCGTGTGCAGGGCCAAGGCAGAGCACACAAACATCGTGCGGGTTAGTAATAGACATCGTACATGGACACATTGGGCATTTTCTAAAGGCAGTCGCCATGGTGAAAAAAGAGGGCAGTGAAAACTGTCAGTGGCCTGCAGGAACCAAGGACAAGGTAGCAGGAACCGACTGAAGATGGTGGAAATTACTCACCAAGCGTAGAGAAAAACGGTGTCGCGATGGGAGACCCCTATGAGGGAACTTTTTGTGAAGAAAACCAAGTTTTTCCGTGAGGAAAATAGTGAGAATATTCTCACAGAGCTAACCGCGAGGCAAACTGCAGCACGGGAAAAAAAAAAAGAGACTGAAGGGAGACTCCTGTGGCTACAGGGATTATGGCATACTGGGCATGCTCAGTGTGCCAGTCAAAAGTTCTAGAAACTTTGACAGAAAAATTTTCTGTGATAGGGCTCCATCTGGTGACGTCACCCACATGTGAGGACTACCATCCTGCTTGTCCCGGGAGAACAAACAGAACATATCTGATATCTGGGTAGACGCACCCAGAAATGACTGGCTTGAAATTCTGCACCTCTGGGATGGCGCTACAAGGTTTTTTAATCCAAAGAAAAATCTCATCTTTTCACAGAACATCAGTATTTAGTAAATCAGACCGCTTGATTTTCAGGAGGCCGCCAGAAATTGCAGGAAAGGGTATGCTGTGAATGAGTAGGCACTGCAAGTGACAATGTATCTTCTGATGCAAGACAAACTCTTGTAACTATTTAGGCAAGAGGACCACAAATCACAGCTAGGTACATCTGGCTCCTATAGCTCTCTTAAGATCACATCTCCCACTGCATTCGTCAACATGTATGAAACAGCTCTAAAGTACACATTCACTGCTAGTTCACAGGCTTAGGGAGAGGGTTTGACAATAAGAAAAATATACCTCCAAACAGGGTTGAAGGGTATACATGATTTTTTTTGGGGGGGGGGAAAGAGGGAAGGTATGCAGGTGTGCCAACTAGTTCAATTATTTCCTTGGCCCCAAGCCCCTCTAGTGCTTCAAGGGCCCCCTCCAGGGATCATTACCTTCTGCGTGGTTGCCTCCTTCTGAATCTGGCTCTGCCGCAGTTTCTTCAGAAGTACCAGCTTGGCTTCTTCCAAACGCAGTTCCTCCTTCAGCTGTTTGATCATTCTCTCCCGCTCCTCTGGGCTGCTCTTCTGCAACAGCAGTTGGGTTTGAAAAGAAAAATACAGAAGAAAGTAGAGGAAATAAGTACAACAAAGATAAAATCTCACAGTGCCCCCTCCCCCCCCCCCCCCGCCTCAATATCCTGGGGGAGAAGGGGTAACAACAGAGGAAAGAATAAAAAGGAACAGGGTACTGAATAAACTAAGAGCTCTAAGTTGTACTGAAAAACAGCAAAGTGTGGCTGCAGGCATGTTGGGCAGACAGTGGCTCTGTCCAGTTCCTTCCTGGGCTTTCCTAGAAAACTCAAAAACATACAAAAAGAGCATGAGAGTCCCACATGCAGGCTTAGCAGCAGAGGATGGAGATTGCGGCTCCCACAGCACACAGAACACCTTTGGGGTCCACGTCTTCTGTCTAGCTGTATATAACCACATGCCAGGATTTTTAATGGGATTATAAGCAGTCACAGGTTTCCCTCCCACAAGATAGGGCGCTCCATTATGACAAACCTGATTTTTGGGGACTTGTCAGGGAGTTGGATGAGTACAATTTAAGCAGCATATGACTTGGTTAACCAAAACATGCCCTGGCAAGTTACAGAAGAATGGGTATAAGAATAAATGCTGCTCCTCCTACCTGCCATCCAATCACCATGAGAAAGATTAGATTTTTCTTCTACTGTTTGATGGGCATGCTCTGTTCAGAAGATGACATGTCCTACAGGCACTTGAACTTGCAACGTGTCAGATTGGAGTCTGGGGCTCCAGAGAGAGAGGAGGAGGATACCTCCATGACAAATTGTGCTATGGCTTCCATGCATAGCTCTGTCCTGGGGGCAGTGTACAGACCAGACTCACCAGCAGTGCCTCCGTGTTGGATTCTTTCAATGCTATTTTCGTGAAACCATTCATTCTAGGGCTGGAGGGCTCGTTGTCTGATAACACTATAATGTCTGGTGAAGGGACTCTCCTCTCCCGCTTTACCTCACTGCAAGACAAGAAAAAAAAAACCCACCATGGCTTTTAAAGACTCTGCTTCCAATCATATACCCTGAAAAACAACTGAAGAACAGTCTATGGGGGACTAATTTATTTTTTTTTTAGCTTGACAGTTTTATTCCTGCTCCTTTGGCTTCCAGTTCTGATTGAACTAGCCTCAGGTGGGTTACCACACCATTAGCCTTCATTCATAACTAGCCAGGGGTGTTTCCCCTATTTTTTATCCCCCACACATGCAACTTACTTAGCCCAGGCACTGCAGTGAAAACCTTTGCCAGGAATGAGCGAAAACTGGGACTCCTTCCTGTCAGGGCTGTGTACACTGCCTCTGTTGCAGCCTTAGCCCTGGTCAGTCCAGGGAGCAGAGTCCTGGCCTGGGAATCAAGACCAGGTCCTCTGCATGGTAATGCCATTGGGCTGACCCCTTTGGTGAATTTTATAATCTGATGCATGGAATGTAAGATGAGTTGCTAACTTCCTGAACAGAAAGTTTCCAACAAATGACCAGAAGAGAGAACACTCACAACCCCACAGTAAAGCACATAGAAGAGACAGCCTTGGCTCACACAGATGCAAACTCCAACTACTCATTACAGACATGGTGAAATCCTCTTGCCAGCGGGCTCCCATTCTCAGGCAAGGGGCATGAGCCAATCACCCCCTTTAACTGCATGGTTTTCCATTCTTTTGGTGGGGGGGGGGGGGGGGGGGGGGAACGACGATGTCCTATAGCCAAATAATGGCCAAAAGAAAGGAAATACAAACCACTGTAGCTTTTCCTTTCCATTTATTAATTGTTAAGCTCTTCGTTCTGCAGTATCTCAGCTGCTCACAACTCCAATGTGGCTACGGACTCTCAAAAAAGGCAAGTCAAAGCAGCTGACATGCCACCAGAAAGTTCTTACATATTTAACCTAGACCTAGAGGTGTGGGCAGACAAGCTTCCACTTGTGCTTCATTCTAGTTTCAGATGCTCACACTGCTGCTTGACTGCAAATAAAATTCAACAAAAACAAACAAAAAAAACCCCAAAACTCTCACACAGACACACAACAAAATATTCCTAAATACTTAAAAGTTCTTGACTGTGGTATCTCTTCTCCCTTCTCCACCTCCTTGCCAAACTTGCTCCATGGTTAAATACCTCCTCTAATTACACTCAAGATGCTCCATTTCTTCTTGTCACAAATCTATAGAACTGGAGGCAGAGGAATGCAAATCTAACTACTTGAGGGTAAAGTCACTGCAAGCAGAGTTGCATCATCCTCTGGTGGATTTCTATATCCTCGGATACAACCCCCCCCCGGTGCACGTGTAAGTAACTCTAGTTCTCAGATTTTTCGGCAGTGGTAAACAACTGTATATCTGAAGGCACTTTTGCACTCTAAGATAGTAATGCTCGACTGCGTTTCACGTAACAGCAGCAGATTTCCGGAAGCACATCATTGTCCCAGACTCGCTGCACATCACCAGTTGCTGTGTATAAATTATGGTAAATGCTGGACTTCTCTGCTCTTCCAACAAGTACCAAAATTCATACATAGCAACTGATGACGTGCAGCGAGTCTGGGACAATGATGCCTCTAGAAACCAGCAATCTACAGTAGCTGCAGGTAAGTGACACCTAGTCAGCTTCTCTTGGCTCTGTCACAAGACAAGTAATGAAAGTAAAACATTTTCCTTTAAGCCATGCTGGCAAGCATGTAGCAGCACTGCAGTACAACAGCCTTAGCTGACCAGTCATTCGCTTCCTGACTGGACGATCCTAACCGCAGGTAAAGTTTACTCACCTGGAATGATCACAGAATGCCATATGAATTGCAAGAGCAACAGATGTCAAGTTCTCCAGGCTGTATGAGTGAACAAAGAAGTTACTGAACCCCTGGTCCCTGTGTATTCAGGACACTGGGCTATACAGACATCTGCAGCACATTGCTTCATATGATTTCCTTCCTTATATAAATGAAAGAAGGTGGCGGCTAGAAGTTTGAGCCTTAAACTACTCACTACCCTTCTATCCCATCAGCCTGGCTATATTTTCATTGTTCTATGGAGTGCAATAATGCAAATAAGAATATAAAAAATGGCCTCTAGGTGGCAGAGTAGCCCAAGCAATGAGCTTTTCAACTCAGGAAGCTGTTTCAGGTCCTTATTGCCTGCATGGCTGGAAGTTTTTTTTGCAGACCCAGCTTTTGGAATATATACAACCTAGACAAAAACCGCACCACGAAAAGAGACGAGAAGATATGACCCTGCCCACAGTGACCAAAAAAAAGAGAGTCTGTATAGGAAAGCATAGACAAAAGGCAGCACCCAGGAGAATGGTACCCTCCAATGCAAGTCAAATCCTAAAGTTTAGATTCCACAGGGAAACTACAAACACCTTCAATTGCTTCCATTGAGAGGGGTAAAAATTCATTCCTGCCCCTTTTAAAAAAAAAAAAAAAAAGGGGGGGGGGGGGGGGCAACCAAAATACAGGTGTCACTTTTATCCAGTGAACTCTTTAGCACTCGCACTGTATAGTCTTCTCAATTTAAACTAACTCAAAAGACTTCCATTGTAAGTTTTGGGCCAGGATCATCTACAAGATCTACTTATTTTTCAATATAAAGATGTAAAAAAATCACAAAACTGCCAGCAAGGGCTTCCTGTTTCTGTGAAGGTAAGACAGGTAAACTAGGTGTATGATCTGGGTCTGGAAAAGTATTTTAGAAATCAGAAAGTACCCTTATATCAGGGTAAGGCACTAAAATATGCTTCAGCCACATTTAGAAAGGAAATCCATTGCTGGCCTCTTACTCCCCAGGGAATGAAGTGGGCTAAAGTAAAAGGAGCCAGGCTGGCAGATGGGTGCAGCATGTGTCCTTCACACAAGCTGGACTCGCAGACTCCGATGACACTCAGCCCTGCTTCTGAAGCACTATCCTTCCCAGCCAGGGGACACAAGCAAGACCCTGTGCATAGGGCAAGGAAATCGCAATTGTCCTGAGCAAAAGTGGCAAGCAGATGTAATTAGCCACCTCAGAGAAGAAGTGTTGCATTTACTAGAGAGAGAGAGGGGGGTGGTGGGTGGGTGGGGAACACACACACATAAAACAGGATGCCTGAAAGGAGGTTACAGTCAGGGAATGCTGCACTGGTGTCCGCTGAGCTCTGAAGGTTCAGGTTTAACCCTTCCAGTGCCCAGGCATCCAATCACAGGAGCCAGAGTGTGACGCAGGGTGCTGACACCGGCCATCGATCAGCACCCAGCAGGGAACCAACTTCCTGTATGCTAAATCGGGCC
The DNA here is from genome assembly GCF_901001135.1 of Rhinatrema bivittatum. NCBI lineage: Eukaryota > Metazoa > Chordata > Amphibia > Gymnophiona > Rhinatrematidae > Rhinatrema > Rhinatrema bivittatum. The sequence continues at coordinate 226,213,501 of NC_042622.1, forward strand.
ACCAAAAAAAAAAAAAAAAAAAGCCACGTGACCCGGGGCATGTCCCTCCCTGGTCATGTGACCCTTCAACTGCTCCTTCCAACGTGAAAACCATGGCAACAGCCGGTTCCAGCCGGTCTGTGACACATAGGCTTCATTTTGTGGAGGGAGGGAGGGAGGTAGGGTTCAGGTGCGGAGAGAAAATGGAGCAGGCCTTGAAACTTAAAGGGGCAGCCCAGGAAGAGGAAGCACACTTCCTGCACATCACTGCTCTTTCTATATAAAAAAAAAACAAACCAAAAAACGAGAGAAAGTCCTGGGCACTGCGCAACACTCAAGGAAGTCGCCTTCCCAAAGACGCAGCTGCCTTTTCTGCTGAAGTTTGGAAGTGGCCATGAACCCCCCTCTCAGAGCAGACTGGACTTGCACTTCTACCCCCTCAGCCCAGTCCCCTCTTGCCCGATTCAGTTATAGCTCAGAAAGGGGTGGCACTGGCATTATCCCCTGGATAGGAGGGGGAGGGGGGGGACAAGTTCTTTTTAACGCTGCCCTAAGATGGCTCCATAGCCAATTTGATCTGCTTCCAGCATGCATTATCAACGGCTGCCAGTCGTCTATCAGAGACAGTTTAGCATCACCAAAGGGAATATGAAATGCAAAATGATTCGGTGCAGAGAAAAAAAATCATTATAATCATAAAAGAGAACAGCAACACGAGCAGATACTGAGCATTTCATAGCAGAGGGTGGGACCGTTAGGGACAGGATTAGAAAGTTAGGGACAGGATTAGAAAGTTTGCATTAGCCACTCCCATGAGGAAAGAGGTTCTGCCCCAGAACACACAGAATGAGAAGCTTGGGAGTGGGCGCCAAGGTGCTGGAGGGGAGCACAAACTGGTTGACTGACAGGAGACAGCGTGCAATGGTAAAGGGAACGTATCACCGCTCTCTCTTCAGAGTAAGTGGAGTGCCACAAGGACCAGTTCTCTTCAGTATCTTTGCGAGCACATTGTGGAAGGGACAGAAGGTAAAGTTTGTCTATTTGTGGATGATACTAAGATCTGTAATACGCCTGAGGTAGTAGAGAGAATGAAAAGTGATTTAAGAAAGCTTGAAGAGTGGTCGAAGTCTTTGCATTTTACGGCATTGAATCCCAGCTGCCGAGTCAGGCATCTGGGGTGCAGTGATGCAAAAGAGCTGTATGTGATGGGGGTGAAAATCTACTGTGCACGGCCTGGGAGAGGGACCTTGAGATGATACTGCCTGATGACCTGAAGGTGGTGAAGCAATGCGACAAGGCGATAGCTAAAGCCAGAAGAATACTGGGCTGCATAGAGAGAGGAATCACCAGTAAGAAAAAGGAGATGATGAGGCCTCACCTGGGAGTACTGTCTTCAGTTCTGGAGCCCGTATCTCAAAAAGGACAGAGACAGGATGGAGGCGGTCCAGAGAAAGGCGGCCAAAATGGTGTGGGGTTTGTATTGGAAGACTTATGAGGAGAGGCTGAATATGTATATCTATCCTGGAAGAGAGGAGGTGCAGGGGAGATATGATGCAGAGCTTTAGATACCTGAATGGTTTTCATGTTCCTGAAACTTTTTCCAGAAGAAATCAAACAGTTGAACTAGGGGTCACGATATGAAACCTCAGGTGGGATGACTCAGAACCAATGTCAGGAAATATTTCTTCACAGAGAGGGAGGTGGATGCCTGGAATGCCCTTCCAGAAGAAGTGAACACAAAAACAGCAAACAAATTCAAAGAGACATTGGCTAAACACTGTGGATCACTAGAAGCTAAAATTGAAAATTAAGAAAAGGGTGCATGGGGATAACCAGCACAGAGCGGCAGCTGCTACCCCTAACAGAAGGCTTGGGGATTACTCTCCTTAACCAATTAGCTTACATGAATTTGACACAACTGCAGTATTGCTCTCTACTTTGACGGCAGGGGGAGAGGGGAAGAGGAATTAGATTCAAATGACAAGCAATGCTGAGGCCCTGACTTTTACAGTCCAAGGTACCGATACAGGCATTAGTGAAATAGTGCAGGACTGCTTCTACAGCCAAGTCCAAAAGCAAAGAACGTTTAAGCAGCAGCATTATATGGATGATCAGGAAGGCTCCTCACCCTGTAAAAATATTTCTAGCAGTAATGAGTTTGAAAGTTGCTTGGTTTTAATTTTTAATATTACTGCCCTTAACATAAGAGATGAGAGAACTCTAGGCCTCTGCAATACGGACTGCATAATCACCATCACAGCAGCATGCCCAGGCCCACAAGTGGGAAACAAACTCCTGTGCTATGAAGTCAAGTTTGTAACTCAGCAGCAGAGCAGGCAAGGCATTTCTTTCCTAATCTGCACCTCCGTATCAGGATTTCCTGATGCACCACACTGTGCTTCTCAAGCCATTGGTGCATTTCTCCTTCCTAGAAGCCCTTCGTCCTTATTGACTCCCATCCAGTCTCTTGCATGTTCTGTTCCTTCCTCCTCAGCTCAGAAATACTATGTCACCGTAAGAACACAGGTGTGTTGTCTAATAGTGCTACAGAAATAAGTAGCAGTGCCTCCCCCCCCAAACCTGCTCAGGCCAGAGCCAGAAATGGCGCGCTGCTTGGCTCCCTCAGTCAGTCACTTTAACAGCACTTCTGACTGCCACTGAATTTAGATAGAATGCCAGATCTGCTTTATTTGGCATTAAAAAAAAAGTCACATTTCAGCCAACAAATGAGTAATTCTACAGTTCTGTGGCAGGACAATGCTTGTTTTTAAGCTGGAAAGTGAGTGACAGAAGTGTAGGCTTTTAAATGGAAAAAAAATCAGATGGCCTGGGAGACATGTCCCTAATAACGACATTAATAACTGGTGCTGAGTAAAGGCTCTGGATAAGACGATCCCTTATCCAGATACGGCCTCATACCACATTCCAGTGTTTGACAGCTCATGGTACATAATATTTTGCTTGAAACAAATATATCATCCGTATCTTCTATCAATAGCTTACAATTAGAAACTGATTAGGACAAAAGTGTGGACCAGGTTTCCATTTGTTTGGTCTCCTGTTCACTATTCAACAAGGCATGGATGACTGTGCTTTCTGCAGTAGCGGAAGAAATATCCCGGCGGCAGCAAAGGCAGTAATCCAAGTAACCATTATCACAAAGATCATTCCAACAACATGTCAGAGGAAAGCAGGAATAGGGAACAAGAGGGTCCAAAGTCCAGCAAAAAGTTAATGGATTGGGCTTGGATAGAGCGCAGGGACACTGGATAGTAAAGTAAATACCTGCATGCCCCTTTCGAACCTTCAAACAACTCTCCTTCAGTATATGGCAGAGGAAAAAGAAAAAGTTCTCTGTGCGGCCAATTTAACAAAACCTGTGCTAAAATTCAAGTTTCAGCACAAGTTTTGTTTCATTCACATACAAGACAATGGCAGTGCCATGGTATTCTAGTGCTGGGGGGAAATTCTGTGCTACTGCGGAGAGCAGAATTACACCCCCCCCCCCCTTGCACAGAATATGGCAGAGGATGCCCCGGCATGCCACGAACGGAGCGCACGAAGATGAAGGCCCCCGTGTGCTGCGGGACGTGCTCTGCTCACGGTGATCATGAAGGCCCTGGTGAGAGTGAATGTGTGTGTGAGAGAGGAGAGAGGAGGGGAGGGTGTGAGAGAGGAGGGGAGGGTGAGAGAGAGAGAGCAGGGGGTGAGAGAGAGAGAGCAGGGGGTGAGAGAAAGAGCATGGGAATTGAGAGAGCGGGGGGGGGGGGGGGGGGGGGAGGATCCTTGAGTGTGGGTGCAGAGAGAGGGAGCCTCTATGAGGAGATTGTGAAGGTGTGTGTATGTGTGTGAGAGATTGGGAGCTTGTGTGTATGAAAAAGTGATCGTGTGTATGTGAGGTGCTAGCCTGTGTGAAGGGCTTGTGTATGTGTGAGGGGATGCATGAGAGAGACATAGGTAGCCTGTGTGAGAATGTATGCGAGAGAGAGAGAAAGGGAGCTTGTGTAGATGTGTATGCAAGAGAGAGGGTCCTGTATGAGGAGATGTGTGTGTGTGCGGGCGAGAGAGAGTGAGGGAGCCTGCATGAGGGTGCGTGTATGTGTACTAGAGAGGGAGGGACAGAGGGAGCCTGTGTGAGGAGCAGTACTGAGAATGGGGTCAAACTCTGGGACTGGCGATAGAATGGAAGGAGTTGAGCCTAGAGGTGGAGGGGAGAGATACTGGCAGGTGGAGGAGCTGGGGCCTGAGAGGGCAAAGTGGTCAGGGGAGTAGGGAGAGCGAGTGGAAGGGACAATTTTACAGGGAATTTCTTGGGAAATTCTACTCAAAATATTTAAAATTTTGCATCTCTAAGTAATAACTTTTTTCTGTATTAAATTTAAAATGTAATTACTTAAAGACTGTGATGTAAATTGAGTTATTTTGACCAAATTAAAGTTTGCAGAATTTAAAGTTTTTGTGTGCAGAATTCCCCCAGGAATACATGGGATGCAGAAAATCAATGGCATGCGAGTTTAAAACCCCCCAACCCAAAACAAAATGGAAAGGGTTTTTTTTGTTTTTAACTTATGAGGTCATCTGCATGCCATTTAAACTGCAATCCACTCTAAAAGAGAGGATCAGGAGACAGGCAGATCTCTCCTCCCCCCACCCTCAGGATCAGTGATTTTAGGAAAGGACTATAGATCATCCTGAGATAAGGCTATGTGTTGGAGAAAGGCGTAGGGAGGGGGCACTGGCTAACTATTCTGTCTCCACAGCTGGAGAAGGAGAGGCAGAGCTCAATATCCAGAGCTGGTGGGGATGCAGAAGATGGGCTGCCAAGTAGGAAGGCACAGGATAGCAGGTCTACAATGTACAAAAGATACACGCAGCAGCATCACATTTGCAAAATAAATAAATTCATAATAATGGTCTGTTGGTGGTTTTGATGTATATTTTAAGCATGTAGTTCAAAGTTGTGGTACTTTATAAATTTCCAGCTGACATGGTCCTGTCATTTAACTCTTAAGGTAAAATGTGATTTGTTTGGAGAATGCTTTCCCAGGATGTGCTGAGCTCAGGTCCCAGAAATCCTTGAGATGAGATAAGTACTGTCGCAGAGCAATGTTCCTGTAAAGAAACACTACCCAAGGGTGCGTAATACCAAAAATAGAGCTCTGTGCACCCTCAAAAAGAAAAGCTGTTTTTGTTTTTTTTTTTTTTGCAAAGTCCAGGGTGCCATGTACCCTGCTTATCCTCTGAGCCCATCAGAGCTACAGTAAGGACACCCTGTTGTGCAAGGGTGAGAGCAGATGAGTCCTGGTGTATAGCTATACAATCCCAGGTAACCTTTCAATTTGGCTAGCGTTTTGAGTAGACTGACTTCCTTTGTAGTAAGAGCTTTCACTGCTCCAAAAAAACAATAGAATACTGATGATAAACCGGTGCTCTTAACCTACATCTGCCCAGGGCTTCAATTTCTTATACCGCTCCAGTATTATCCCTGTGCCCACCAAGATGGCGGGGACCAGGGCCTATATAGTGAAGGAAACAAGGAATACGATGAAGACTGGCTCGATGTCTTGGGGGGGGGGGGGGGGGGCCATGTGGCCCCCCCAGACATCGAGCCAGTTACCTATAGTTAAGCTATAGTTAACCTATAGTTAAGGCTAGCCGGCTAAAGTTGTTCTCCTTGTATTCACCCCGTTAACATTGTTAATGAACCCAAGTTTTTGGCTTCCTTGTTTAATGTAATGCCTTGTTAGCGCAGGTTTTATGTAAACTGAATTGATTTGTAACTTGTTACAAGAATATCGGTATATAAGAGCCCTAAATAAATAAATAAATAAATAAATAAATAAATAAGACCTGTTCCTACCCTCTGCACACTCTGGCATGGGAAGCGTGCTAACCTTGGCACACGTTTTAACCTGCATTGTTCTGGGCAAAATTAACCATGGTGTATTTAACAGGATTTTTTGCATGGAAACAAATATGCAAAAATGTAGATTAAAACCTGTGCAAGGATTAGCGCATGCAAATTATAGGGTAATGAGCTTATTAGTTATTACGCTACAATGCAAGGAAATGTGGTAGCGTTCCCTGCGTATTTTTTACTGTGGAAAGTTTAACTCTTGAGGTAAAGAAGCAGCATTTTCTAAAGTTATAGTAGCATGAATTAGGAGTCTATGATGTTAGGCATGGTGGCTCACATAGTGGTCCCAGGCTGAATTTGTGTCCTGGGAAAAAAAAAAAAGTTTCTTACAACCTGCTCCTCCATTACTCCTGGCACCCAACAGGGAAAAATGCCTCACAGGGTGGCAGAGCCTTTCACCACAGTGTCATCAGTAGTGCATGCAAGCTCCCTCTGGACTGCATGAGGAATCTGATCTTTTTTTTTTTTAAACTTACAAAATAAATAAAACATTAATTTGTTCCTAAGGAAAGAGCAACTAAGGGCAGAGGACAGAGTAAGAGGTAGTGGATAATGCAAGCCTGGTCAGGACCAAGGATGGACAAATGTCCTTTAAAAGGCCATAAAAACTTAGACCAACTCTCTTCCAAAAAAATATTTTCTTCCAGAGCCCGATGCTCTACTAAGCAAATGGCCCTCAGTAAGATTCAGAAAAACAGAAGGGGGGAGGAAGGAGACACTGGACCAAAAAAAAAAGGTTTAGGCCGGACTCCTGGCCAGTGGCCAGTACTGTCGGGAAGCCCACTCAAGCTCTGCCCTCATCTTTGCAGTCAAAATTTTAATTTAAAACAGCAATAAGAAAAAGCAAAAGTGACTCAAACAGCCCCTAACACACACCCAGGCCACAGCAGAGCCTGCATTCACAGTTCAACTGAACGCTTTAGACAAATCTTTACAGTCACAAAGGTTTCATTGCCCCCGCCCCACTCGCCTGTCCCTGCTTTGGTGCCAAGAGGAAACCAGATTCTATTTTTAAACCTCATTTAGAGTTAGAAACTGCTTTTGCTTCTTCAAAACTTTTGAAGATTAGAAAAAAGTGCAGAAGAATAGCTGGGCTCTGCTGCCCAATCCACCTTTAATTCTGTATGTTGTATCCAGAATTAAAGGTGGCATTTCAAGCTGGCAGACGCAGAAGTCAGCCAAGTTGAAATATGACTTTTGGACAAACAAAGAAAATATACTGTAGCCCACCCAGCCCTCCCCCCAACTTTTAATTCAAAGGCTGAGGGGTGGGGGGGGGGGGTAGCATGCTCCACAGGAGCATCCCCCCCCCCCTTCTACAAAGGGCGCACGAGGTGTCAGCTAAGCTGATGTCAGAGTTTTTGACTTGGCCAAGCTGCAACACTTTACCATCCAGCTTATTCTAATTTGTAACCATTAACCAAACTGGTTTAAGACCAAACAAAAACAAACCACAATCCCGCCCCCCCCCCCCCACCCCTTACAAACAAAGAGAAAACTATCAAAAGTATTAACATGGCACTGCTATGGCGATTTAAAACCAACTAGAAGTCAGTACAAGACATGAAGAACAGATGTCTATGCCTAACAAGAAATTGGTCATCTGCACCACATTCACCTAACAACTGCTACCCACCAAGTAAGCTAAGGATCCACCGGCTCAGCCCTCAAGCCTTAAAGAATGCAACTTTCAAAAGGTCCGTACAACCGTGGCTGGATATGTTGCGCTTGTCAGGACTCACGACATGAAAACCGGCACAAAACAACTTTATTAGGTCAACAAATGTAAGCAGCAAAGCTCCCTCTCCCTTGCAGGTTTCCTTTTTACAGACTGCTCTGGCCCCTCCTCCACAGGTCAGGACGGAGCTTTGTTAAAAGCACTCTCTGGTCTGCGGCACACTGCACACACTCACCTGTATCCTTGGCACTTTTCATCAAGTCATGGTTCTCTACGCTCTCTTCCAATTCCCCTGAATGTCTGGCAGGAGAGAGTCACAAACTACCGCCCCCTCACGTGGCGTAACCGGTTCTCCCCGATATCACAAACGACATCACACTCAGGGTGTCCCCTCCCAATCCAACCACATTCCGGTGACTACTGCAAGGACTCAGGCTTGGAAAACAACATACCCTATATATATATACTGCATTCATGCCATGTGAAAGGACTGACAACACTCCTGGGACACCGCCCCCCCCCCCATGGTGGGGGCAAGAGGAAGGGAGTCAGGGGTATTACTGGGGAGCAGTGCAACCAAACCTTTGCCATTCACAGTACCTCTGAACTTGTATCTCCAACTGCATACAAGTATCATCACTGCATGTTTGATGCAAGGCCCAAAAGATGAGGCATGCCAGGTGAGAGAAGTTCTGCTCAGTGAAACATACAAGGGGTGACACTCTGACAGAGTAAGAGAGACCGCCAGCACCAAGGGAATCCTGGATATGATCACTCCTACACAAACTCCCTGCAAGACAGTGTAAAAGAGCTACTTGGCCATATCCGAAATCAAACAGAGGCAGAGAAAGATTTTTTTTTAAATGAGGAGGAGAAATGTACAAAAACTGCTCATTACAGGCTTTTTCTTCTCATGCTCTGGATTATCATTCCTCCCCTCTTAACACAGCAGCATCTCAGAAAGCCAGGCCTTGCTCAGTGCTGCAGTGCCCAGAAGCAGCAGCTGGAGGGGAGGGTACAAATGACTTCCCACTCCTCTTTCTGGTCTCTACCTTCTCAAGGACAAAGCTCCCCTTCACGCCCCATCACCACCTTCCACCATTATTGGGTCTGGAAGTGTCCTGCAAGGCAGTGTCCTCCATTCACTATTCTACAGCACATCTTCCAACTGGACAAAACATTCAGCTTGACAGAAAAAAAACCAAAAATCTTCACTATTTCCAAGTAACAACAACTATACTATCCCCCTTTTCCACAGACACATGCAGCACTCACAACTGAAATGGGCTGGTGCATTAATAATTTGTGCTCCGTATCAAAGAATAAGTAAGGTTTCATTCCTGGGTTTGCTTCTTTTGCTGTGAGAATCCAGGTAACGTGCTCACCTCAGCAGGACTCCAGCCAGATTCAGAGAGCTGTTAAGTAATCAAAGTGGGTAAAAGGCATTTTAGTGCTTATTGGCAGCCGAGTAACTTCAGCCCAGCAGGGATATGAAGGAAGTGACAGTTGAGTTCTTTTTACCCCTGGACGAGACATTTTTAAGACAGGTGCATCTGGTACATGGCACAAACGTGGCTCCAGGTAGGTTCAGGAACAACGTGGAGCTCAACCCTTACCTTTTTGTGGTACTCATATCCACAGGTTCGTCTGTCTGCACTTCCAGTTTAATGGTCGCCTTTACTTCTCCTCCTTTCAATAATCCTTGGACTTTGCCCGCACTGGCCTCAGTCTTTAATTTAAGATCCCCTTCCGTTTTCATATCTACCATTGGTAGCCCTTTGTCCATTTTGATTTTTTTACTGTCCACATCATTCTGTGTGATCTCTCGCTCCAAAGCCCGCTTCTGACTCCGTGTCCGGCACGCCTCCTCCGTCATCATGGGGTTCTGGCAGAGGGAAAAACAGAAGACAGTGACCTTGGGATCAAGTCACAGAATCTCAGCAAATCATAACATACAAACTGAAGCAGCTTATAATCAAACAGGGCACATGAGAGGTCTACTGGAAACACAAAGTTAATTGTGGGTGATGCTATCACGTGTCCTCAGCAACTGCACATTGCTACTTAAAAACTGATCAGTGCTAGGGATTACATGCTGCTATAGAGACCCCCCCTAAGTGCGACACCTCAGGCTTATCATCTTATAGGGCCATTTTATGTGAGCTTTTATCTTTTATATATATTTTTATTTTTGTGTCATTTGTCTGGCTGTGGTGTAATCTGTTTGTTGTGCATTCATAAATGTTATATTTGATAATTGATTTTAATGTAAACTGCTTTTCCATTGGCAAAACAAAGTGGTATATCACATTCAATAGACTAAACTAAATTGGGCCTGTGTGTGCTCTAGACTAGCAGGGGTGGCCAACTCTGGTCCTTGAGAGCCAAAAATAGGCCAGGATTTCAGGATATCCACAATGAATATGCACAACATAGATTTGATTTCAATGGAGGCAGTGCATGCAAATCTCTCCTATGCCTATTCATTATGGATGTCTTGCAAACCTGTCCCATTTGTGGCTCTCAAGAACCGGGGTTTGGCGACTCCTGCTCTAGAGCAATGGTTCCTAACCCGGTCCTTGGGAAACACCTCTGGTTTTCAGGATATTCACAATGAATAAGCATGAGATAGATTAGCGTACAATGGAGGAAATGCAAGCAAATTTCCCAAATACATATTCATTGTGGATATCCTAACTAATTAGGTGTACCCCAATGAAGGGTTGAGAATCCCTGCTCTAGAGGACCTGTTTCCAGCCACCACAAGTGTGTTGGGAATCGCTTTGTCAACTATTATCTGACTAAAGGACACATGCTGGGCTGAGTGGCCTTCATACTGAGGACGGGCCACGTAACAGGTAATAAGGGAAGCTAGGATCCTTGTTTGAAAGTCCTTTGCACTTCAGTTTTAGGTCTCATCTCTCAAAGCCCACTCTGGGCCGGATGCCCAGATTGGCTGCAGTTTCCAGTAGAAAACCATTGTTATGATTCTAACCCGTTATTCTAAACACCACAGGTTTAAGACCCAAGGTTATTTTATATTTCTAAGCATTAAAAGACAAAGCAGAAATGCAAACCTTGCTTTGGTGGTGTGGGGACAGGGGCAGCAGACAATATAAAAGATCCTCCGTACTGCTTTATCACGTACATACAAAGGAAAAAAAAAAGCCAACTATAAAACGTGCTAGCAGTACTTGCAGGGCGCTCTGAAATCTGTCAGCACCTTCCAGGGTCTACGTTGGCAGCACTGAACGCTGCATCTGATGCTGCTGCAACATGGCTCTACCAAGTTACTGCATATGCTTACAAGAGGGGGACAGGTGGTGGTGGGGGCTCCAAGAAGTGGCATATACTTCATCCTCACCAATTCCTACTATCAGGACTCCACAACTGCTCAATCAATTTTTGAATCCATAAGTTCACTATATTACTCTTATTGTATCTATATGGTAGATTTGACAGGTCATCTCTACTACGTTAAATAGTTAAATTGTATGTACATATTATATTATATTTATTATTACTATGTTAAATTGACATCCGGTTTTATTGTTCCTTATGTTCTACAGTTCTATGTAAAGCCCCCATCCGCTGTTGGGCAGTTCATCGTTTTATGTAAACCGGAGTGATTTGTAATTCCCACAAGAACTTCGGTATATAAAAATTAAAAATAAATAAATAAATAAATCCTTCCAGGCCTCTTCAAGCTCTTGCCACTACAGAAAAAGCTCTGCTAGTGTAAGTCACAGTCAGGCTCTCTTCCTGTCCTGGAACAGCCAGGTAGGTTTTTGACCGGCACTGCACAGGAAGCACTCCACTCCTATGGGAGTGCAGTTAACCCTTTGGTGTCCACACTGAGGAGAGAAACCCCTCACCTCAAAAAAATGTTTGGGAGTACCCAACGCACATCATTCCGATTAAACCTGTGTGCAGAAATCTGACCTAACACACACAGACATACAAAGAGCTGAGTCAATTTTTGATCCCATGACATCACTGGGTTCCACATGACCCTTCCCAGGATTGTCTGACACACAAAGCACTTTCCAGAAAACCAGTCTGAACCGGATCCAAGTGCTGGGTTAACCCTGCGGCAATCACTCCACAACAGGAGTCTTTGGAGATCCTCTTAAAGGGACAGGACCAACAACTTTAGGCACTCCCAACTCTCTCCCCCTCCTGCCAACTGGCCATGTGGGATGTCGTGGGTAAACACACTCCAACCACCAACCATTAAACAAGCAAATTTCTTTCAAAGTCAAACTCTACCTGCAGCCAAAATTAAGTAAAGCTGGGACAGCCGAATACAGCCATCCAAGAAATGGATTTTAATATGTCTGGACACTCATACATTATTCAGCCACATTTCTTTCATATTTTGGCTGATAAAGGGGGGTGTTAGAATTTGATATCTGAAGCATCATGCTCGTTTCCATGGGAACAGACGGATGTCACAATCCAAAAGGACTGTTCTGCTGGAATGTTATGGGAACAAAGTCGTCTCCTGTCTGTTAATCTAGGGAATTGTGGAAATGCAGGAATATAAACCTTTCCTTTTAAATAAGAAAGGCCATTTTTTTTTTTAAATGCCTAAACTTTGTGGTGAATTTTACTGCTAATTAAACAGAAAGACTGAACAGCACATCCTCCTCCACTATTGCCAGTTCCGGTCTTCCATGTTTTTCACCTCACTGCATCTGGAACCACCTTTCTCAGCTAGTGTCATGCCCCCTCTGACCAATTCAAATCCCACCTTTTTTGAGGCAGCTTTTACATTTTAAACCCTGGCTCTTCCTCATCACAGCTTTGTTGATTTTAACCATGTTTGCTACAATAAGTAAGTTTGTCTAGATCATAAGCTACAGAGAGCAGGGGCAGTTTTGTGAGTATCTGTATAATGTTGCGTGCATCTAGCGGCGCTATAGTAGTAGCAATGCAGAGCTGCTGTTTAAAAGCTTCTGTAAGAGCTTAATTAAGCATGCAATTCCAACCCTGTTCTGCTGTTCCAGTAGTGAGAACACCCCCCTCCCCACAGTTCTATCAATGCACCTTGCTACTTCATGCAGCACCCGCTGCTTTACAAATAAAATAGAATTATCCTGCTATTCAAGTCCTGAGATGCCTCCACACAGCACGGCTAATTCATCTCACTCCTGCCCTGTAGAACCCCCTGCTCTTCCAGTGCTGAGACCCCTGCACACAGCTCTGTCAATGCGCCAAACACTTGCCCTACCTACCGTACCCTTGCTATTCCAGTACTGACTCCTCTCCACCAGCTCTTCCAGTGTGCATCACTCCAGCCCTGTGGCACCTCCACCCCTCTCTATGCTGGGATAAAATAAAAGCAACTACAGATCATTGATTTTAAAATCCAACTCAAATATTTTGTTTGTTCTCAGTTTTGCAAGGAATCCCAGGCTTATATATAGCCTTCTCCTCAAGCATCAGTTTTCCATCCTCAATTCATAGATAAAATAGGAGCAAAACTAATCAAATCAGATTTGGCTCTAGCTTCAGAAGTGTAGAGGCCATATAACCACCTACTAATAGAAGCCAAAAGAACATATTTCAAAAAATGGAAAAGGGATCCAAATTAAGAAAACAGGAAACCCGCAGCAGCACTGGCAAACTAGGTGTAAAGCATTGATAAGGCAGACAGAGACAGAATTTGAAAAGAAGCTTGCTGAGGAAGCAAAAACTCATAACCTTTTCAGGTACATTTGAAGCAAAAAGCCTGCAAGGGAGGCAGTTAGACCATCAGATGATCAAGGGGTAAAAGGAGTGTTAAGGGAGGACAAGGTCATAGTGAAGAGATTAAATTATTTGCTTCAGTCTTTATTGAAGAAGATATAAGGCAGATACCCACACAAGTGATATTTAAAGCTGATGATTCAGAGGAACTGAAACAAATCTCAGTGAACCTGGAAGATATACCAGGGCAAATTGACAAACTAAAGAACAGCAAAATCACATGGACCAGATGGTAATCATCTCAGAATTCTGAAGAACAAAAATGTAATTGCAGACCTAGTATTAGTGTCCTGTAAACTATCATTAAAATCAGGTACAGTACATGAAGATTGGAGGGTGGCCAATGTAATGCCAATTTAAAAAAAAAAAAAGATATAGGGGTGATCCAGGAAACTACAGACTGGTGAGCCTGATGTTAGTGCTGGGAAAAATTAAGAAATTACTACTTACCTGATAATTTCCTTTTCTTTAAGACAGTCAGATGAATCCAGAACAAGTGGGTTATGCACCTCTACCAGCAGATGGAGACAACAAACTGATATCACAGTATATACATCCCTGAAGTGACATTAACCTGCCAGTATGCTCTTCAAAAGCAACTGTGGACAGACTAGCAAACGATTAAAAACAGATAACCATTTCAATGCTTAGCCAACAGGCAACACTGAGCTCAGACAAGAATGTATTAACATTAGTCTAGGGACTGGACTAACACTTTCAGTAATCCCTGTAAAACGTAGTCACACAGGATAACCATAATACGAGCATTCAGCAGCCAAGAGAGGAAAGCTGGATTCATGCGACTATCCTAAAGAAAAGGAAATTATCAGGTAAGTAGTAATTTCTCATTTCTTAGTGTCCAGTCAGATGAATTCCAAACAAGTAGGATATATCCAAGCTATTCCCGAATAGGGTGGGACTCTGCCCATGGTCCAGCCAAAACCGCACGTGCAAAGGCTGTGTCTTCCTGAGCTTGTATATCCAGACAATAATACCTGGAAAAAGGTGTGTAGGGAGGACCATGTCGCAGCTTGGCAAGTGTCGACGGGAGACAAAAATCTAACTTCTGCTCATGACACTGCCTGAACCCCAGTGGAATGAGCCCTAACCTGACTTGGTAATGGCTTCCCAGCATCCATGTATGCAGCCGTGACTACCTCCTTAATCCAGTGAGCTATTTAGCCCACGAGGCTCTCTCTCCCTGTGTACCACCACCATGAAGGTCAAACAAGCAATATGCCTTCTGCAAAGGCTCAGTAACCTCCAGATACCAGACAATATATCTCTCGACATCCAAGGGTTGCAACAGACTATACTCCTACATTTCTCTCTTTGTCCAGAGATGGCAGGGAGATGGACTGATTCAAGTGAAACTCAGCGACTATCTTCAGTAAAACAGAAGAACAGGACGTAGCTGTACCACCTCTGAGTCACCCAGAGGAATGGTTCCTGGCAAGTCAAGGTCTGCAGTTCAGAAATCCTACACACAGAACAAATTACCAAAAGAAACACCATTTTCAAGGTCAGTAAATGCAAGGATAGGGTATGCAGCAGTCTAAATGTAGGGTCTGCCAAGAAATCCAATACAAAATTAAGACTCCATAGGGGCACCAGAAACCGTAAGGAAGGACGAAGATGTTTTACTCCTTTCAGGAAATGGGCCACATCAGGATCCACCATTTACCCGACCCCTGAAAAGGCGAGAGCCGCTACTTGTACTTTTAAGGAATTAAGGGCTAAACCTTTATTAAAACCATCTTGCAGAAAATCCAAGATGATAGGGATCTTGACCGAAGAAGGAAAAGTACCTTGATCCTCACACACTAGCCAAATCCACACATAGGCCAAGAAAGTGGAGAACTTTCTAGCTCTTAACAAGGTGGCAATCACTGCCGCAGAGTATCCACATTTCAGCAAGTGAGCCCTTTCAAGGGCCATACCGTAAGACAAAATAGAGTCAGATCTTCATGAAGAACAGGTCCCTGCCCCAACAGGTTCCTGTGCGCCGAAAGTCGATGAGGCGAGTCCACCAGGAGCCTCTGCAGATCCGCATACCACAGTCTCCTGGGCCAATCTAGAGCGACCATGAGCACCATCCCTCCATGGCACTCAATCCTCCGAACCAATCTGGTCCACATGGGCCATGGAGGAAAGGCATACAGCAACTTGTCTTCCATCCACTCCTGCACTAGGGCATCGATCCCCAAGGACTTCAGATCTCTCCTGCAGCTGAAGAATCACAGAGCTTTCGCATTGTGCAAAGTTAAGAACATAAGAACATTAGAAAATGCCATACTGGGTCAGGCCAAGGGTCCATCAAGCCCAGCATCCTGTTTCCAACAGTGGCCAATCCAGGCCATAAGAACCTGGCAAGTACCCAAAAACTAAGTCTATTCCATGTTACCATTGCTAATGGCAGTGGCTATTCTCTAAGTGAACTTAATAGCAGGTAATGGACTTCTCCAAGAACTTATCCAATCCTTTTTTAAACACAGCTATACTAACTGCACTAACCACATCTCTGGCAACAAATTCCAGAGTTTAATTGTGCGTTGAGTAAAAAAGAACTCTCTCAGATTAGTTTTAAATGTGCCCCATGCTAACTTTATGGAGTGCCCCCTAGTCTTTCTACTATCCGAAAGAGTAAATAACCGATTCACATCTACCCGTTCTAGACCTCTCATGATTTTAAACACCTCTATCATATCCCCCCCTCAGTCGTCTCTTCTCCAAGCTGAAAAGTCCTAACCTCTTTAGTCTTTCCTCATAGGGGAGTTGTTCCATTCCCCTTACTTTGGTAGCCCTTCTCTATACCGTCTCCATCGCAATTATATCTTTTTTGAGATGCGGCGACCAGAATTGTACAGTTGCCAGCAGGTCTAGGAACGGGAGACCCCCAGCGATCCAGAATCAGCTGAAAGGCTATGTCTGACAATGCCCACTCTTTTGGGTCCAGACTCTCCTTGCTGAGAAAGTCTACTCTTACATTGTCTTTTCCTGCTATGTGCAAGGCCAAGATCATCTGCAAATGCACTTCTGCCCATTCCATCAGTTGATCTATTCCCTGTGAATCTTGTTACCTCTTGGTACCTCCCTGCCGACTGATGTAAGCCACAGTTGTTTATTGTCTGACATTATCTGGACCAATCGACCAACCAGACCGCCCTGGCTTCTAGCCGATTGATGTTCCAGAGAGACTCTTCTGCATTCCAGAGCCTTTGTGCTATCAGATCCTGACAGTGAGCTCCCCAACCAAGGAGACTCGCATCTGTTGTCAGTACTAGCCAGTCTGGTGGGGTTAGGGAAACTCCCTTTCTTAGATGGTCCACCTGCAGGCACCACTGCAGCTGGGAGGACACCTCCATCAGCAGGTGGAGCCGAATCAAATAGTCCTGAGACTGCAGGTTCCACCGAGAGAAGGGAGCACTGAAGAGGACGTATATGCACCCTCGTCCACAGTACCACTTCCAGGGTCACCTCCATTAAGCAAAGTATTTGCAGATATTACCATATAGTCAGGCACAGTGTTCATCAACAGCCTGTGCGGTGCCAGCAACTTCTGAATTCGAGTTTCTGGCAGGAAAAACTTGCCCTGTTATGTGTCGAACCAAAACAGAGGTATTCCAAACAATGGAGCAGGCTGAAGACTCCTCTTGGCCAGGTTCACCACCCAGCCAAGCTCCTGCAACAAGGAAATCACCTTGCAAGTCACCAGGCGGCTCTCTTCCAGCGACTTGGCTCAAATTAGCCAGTAGTCCAAATATGGATGTACTAGTATCCAATTATTTCCCAACTCTGACGCAACCACCACCATTACCTTGGAAAAGGTCCTGGGAGTGGTGGCCACACCAAAGAGCAGCGCCCGAAACTGAAAGTGCCGTCCCAGAACTGCGAACCGCAGAAAGCGCTGATGATCTAGTCTGATGGAAATGTAAAGGTCAGAAATTCCCTCGACCGCCGAGTGCAAAGCTTCCATGCGAAAATGTTTCACTAGCAGATGGCGGTTGACACCTTTGAGATCCATGATGTGACAAAAGGAGCCCTCTTTCTTGGGCACCATGAAATAAGTGGATTATTGCCCCATATTTTCTTCAGACGTTGGCACTGGAGCTACAACCCACAGACTGAGGAGCCTTGCCAATGTACTCTCCACTGCCGGTTTCTTCTGCAGGGAGTGGCAGGGAGACTCCATGAACATGGCCCAAGGAACACCGTGAAACCATTGCATATCCTTCTCCTATAACCTCCAGGACCCATTGATCAGATGCGATTTCAAACCACCTCCAGTAAGAGAAAGAGTCGTCTCCCTATCTTCTGTTCCCGGGGGTGGGTTGGCAAACCTTGGCAGGCTCGGGAGGTTCCAAATACCGGAGTCTGCATCCCTGTCTGGGACGAAAGGTCTAAGACCTACTGAAGGGCTGAGTTCAGAAAGGTCGCTCCTCTATAGGGTCAAAAACGCTTAGATCCTCTAGCACAACCTCTCATGTTAAAGGAGCGAGGCATCTGCTTCTTACCCTCTGGCAAACAAGGAACCAGTGATTTGCCCCACTTACTGGCCAGTTTCTCCAACTTGCTCCTAAATAAGATCGAGCCAATAAAGGGCAATTTGGTGAGGTTAGCCTTGGATGTTACATTGGCTGACCAATTTCTCAGCTATAACCGACGCCTGGCCGCTATTATCCAAAGCAACCCCTCTGGTTGAAATGCGTACCAAATCACAGCCCACATCTGCCAAGAAGGCAGCAGCTGGTTCTACAAGTGACCTGGAGTTTATCTCAGAGTCATCGACCTCCTGGGAGAGAAGCAAACAAGAGCAAGTCATTAAGGAACAAGAAGCGATCTGCAAAGTCATTGCAACTGCTTCAAAATGCTTGCTTAAGGACAGTCTCAATCTTTCTATCATGACCATCTTTCAAGGCTGCTCCTCCTTCCATGGGAATAGTGGTCCACTTGGAAACCACACACAAAAGTGCATCTACCTTCAGAAAGTGTAATCGCTCTCTTATTACTGGATCCAAAGGGTACATGCCTTCCAAAATTTGACCCTCTTTGAAATTAGCCTCTGGGGCGCCCCACTCAAGATCTATCAATTATTGAATGGCCTCCATCACGAGGGAAAAAATAATAGGCTTTGCGCAAGGAAACCAAAATGGGATTTCTCTTTGGCTCAGACACGGAATCTGCCCCAGAAACCCCGAGAATTTTCAAGGTCTGGGAAGTCAAAGCTGGCACTTCATCTCTATGAAAGAACTGTAGCATAGCTCTATATGGTTCTAATCCTAGAGGAATTTCACCATCCTCAAGAAAGTCAGGATCGGCGTCATCATCCGTGCCATCTCTATTGGGCAATCCCGCTGCTGCTCAAGGAGTTCTCCAGTGCTTAACAGTAGGCCCAGGCAAGGTTCCTATCTGCGACTCTGCTCTATGAGCATTGGACAGGGCTGAGGACTGTACCTGAAGAAAGGATTGCAATCCCTAGAAAAATTCTACCCATGAAAATGTATGAGGATTTATACCAGGAGGTATCTGAGGCATACTTTCTGAGCTACTTTCCCCTGCCGAGGAACAAGTTAAGGGAGTTACAAAATCAGGCATCCTACCTAACACATCTTTACCCAGGCCTACATCCGACTGGGAAGAATCAAACTTATTTATATTTATTTATTTATTTTTAACTTTTATATACCGATAAATGCATCAAATGCAAATCATACTGGTTTACATTAAAACAAAAAATACAGGAAATATATTTCCTTAGTTTAAAAACTTAAACTTAGTGAAATCAGAGGAAGATAACTCTCCCTGAGCCTCCAAACCGCGGTGGCACAAGTTAGCGGGCACTCTTGGCTGAGATGCCTAAATATGATAGGCAGTGCAAAGAGAAAAGTGCTTAGGTTTCTTAGGTATAGGTGCCAGAGTAGTTACCGGAGAGCAGCCTATGGAAAGCACGTGAAACACCGTTGAGGCCTACCATGCAGTGTGCAGCGAAAAAGCCTCAGAGGCTGCTCAACCTGCCAAGCTACCCACATCCCTCGACTTCCCAAGGAGCAGGACAAATGGTGGAACGGCATGCTGAGCATGGAGACTGGGGGGAAGGACGACACACTACACTAAAAAAAAACAAACCACCCCTCCTCCTCAGTCTCCAAATATATATATTTTTTTAAACTTAAAAATGTACCTGAGTTCAGCCTTACCTAGCTGAGTAAAAAATGGTCTCAGACTGCGGGGGAAGAGGGCATATGCCATCATTGCCACGCTCGGTTCCTGCACCCGCTGCCTTTCAGCTACTTAATCAGCTAAGTCCACGCTGGCTGAAAAACAGCTACCTGACCAAGGCAGGAAATCACCTCAGGAATTCTCAACTGGGGAAGGGACCATTTGGTATCACTGCAGGAAAGCGGGGCAAATTTATTTTCCTTATTTTTCTTTTTTTAAAATGAAGCAATCACCAGTAGGGAGATGCATGTCCATCTGATGGAGAATACTGGCAGGATGATGTCACTGCAGGAGTGTATATACTGTGACCTCAGTTTGCTCCGTCTCCAACTGCTGGTAGAGGTGGATAACCCACTTAATTCTGGATTTATCTGACTGGATGCTAAGAAAGGATGAAATTATTCTAAAGAACAAAATTTCTGAACATATAGACAGACAGTTTAATCGGCCAAAGTTAACAGATTTAGCCAAGGGAAGTCTTACCTTATCAATCTGCTATATTTGTTGAAGGCATGAACAAATGTGGATAAAACTGATATACTGTATCTGGAATTTCAGGAAGCATTTTGACAAATTACCTCGAGAGACTCTTAAGGAAATTAAAAAGTCATGGGATAGGAGGCAATATTCTATTCTGGATTGCGAACTGGTTAAAAGATAGAAAACAGAGTAGAGCTAAATGATTAATTTTCTCAATGGAGAAAGCAGAATAGTGAAGTGCCCTAGAGATCTGTATTCTATAAATGACCTAGAGATGGGAACAATGAGTGAGGTGATCATATTTGCTGATACAAAATTATTCAAAGTTGTTAAATGACAAAAAGATTGAGAGAAATTGCAAGAGGACTTTGCAAGACTGGGAGGCTGGGCATCCAAATGGTAGAGGATATTTAATGTGGACAAGTGGAAAATGATGCATGTAGGGAAGAGCAACCTAAATTGAAGTTTCACAATGCAAGGTTCCACACACTGGAAGTCACCACACAAGAAGAGGATCTAGACGTAATTTGGGATAATATGTTGAAATCCTCTGCCAAGAAAGCAAATAGAATGCTAGGCATTATTAGAAAAGGAATTGAGAAAAAACAGAATATCTTGTCTCTGTATCACTCCATGGTGGGACCATGGCAGCTCTGATCACCGCATCTCAAAAAAGATAATGGAATTAGAAAGAGTACAGAGAAGGGCGACCAAAATGATAAAGGGGATGGAACGATTCTCCCCTATGAGGAAAGAACATAAGAACATGCCATACTGGGTCCATCAAGCCCAGCATCCTGTTTCCAACAGTGGCCAATCCAGGTTATATGTACCTGGCAAGTACCCAGAAACTAAGTCTATCCCATGCTACTGATGCTAGTAATAGCAGTGGCTATTTTCTAAGTCAACTTGATTAATAGCAGGTAATGGACTTCTCCAAGAATTTATTCAAACCTTTTTTAAACCCAGCTACACTAACTGCACTAACCACATCCCCTGGCAACAAATTCCAGAGTTTAATTGTGCATTGAGTGAAAAAGAACTTTCGCAGATTAGTTTTAATGAGGTTAGGACTCTTCAGCTTAGAGAAGAGACTGCTGAAGAGAGATATGATAGAGG
This sequence comes from Rhinatrema bivittatum, assembly GCF_901001135.1. Lineage (NCBI taxonomy): Eukaryota > Metazoa > Chordata > Amphibia > Gymnophiona > Rhinatrematidae > Rhinatrema > Rhinatrema bivittatum. Next base: position 226,234,644 of record NC_042622.1, read on the forward strand.
TCTATAAAATAAGTAGAGTGGAACAGGTAAACGCAAATCTTTGTAATCTTTCAAAATGTACAAAAACTAGGGGACATTCAATGAAATTACTAGGCAAAACATTTAAGACAAATAGGAGAAAATAGTTATACATTCATCTCATAAATAAACAAATTCATTGCCAGAGAATGTAGTGAAAAGCTTTTAGTGTAGCTGGGTTTAAAAAAAGGTTTGGACAAGTTCCTGAAGTCCATAAACCATTATTAAGATTGACTTTGGGAAATCCACTGCTTATCCCTAGAATAAGCAGCATGGAATGTTTCATCCTTTTCGTATCCTTCCAGGTACTTGAGCCCTGGATTGGCCACTGCTGGAAACAGGATACTGGGCTTGATGGACCTTTGGTCTGATGCAATATGGCAAATCTTGTGTTCTTATTAAGGACTCAACCCCTCAACTACACCTATTAAATTACTATATCCAGAGGTAGGGTTCAATCCCATGGTTTCACCCATTCTGACTTTTTTTTTGGTGGATGTGCAATTTTCAAGCACAAGGATATTTTATATATTGAAGCAAACCCAAGCTGCACTACTCAATCCTGGGCCATCGGTCAGCCACTCCATGCTACAAGGAACTCAATTTCTGTGCACTTAAGATCAAGAAAAGCATCACAATGTCCTAGTAGTAACAGCTAGAGAATAAATCTTGCATGCTTACTAGCTTGTTTCCATTTACCAAAAGGGACCTAGATCTGAAGTGCAGGCTCATACTCTCTGGAATACCAGGGTAGACAAAACTAAGGCTAAGAAAAATGGTATTACAAGGAAGACAAAACCTGAAGGCTCTTTGGAACCGGTTTTCAAGCAATAGTTCCATAATCCTGAAAAACGGTTGCAACACAGCCAATGGCTTCAAATTCACATTCTGACACTACTTCAAACTGGATTTCTATGCCAAATCCTAGCCTTCAATATTATGTCCAAAACGTTACCATGCCATGAGGCTTTCCCTGAGTCTGCAATTGTATGTAGACATGCAAAGTTTCCTATAGCATATTAAATGTTAAAAGTGCTGATATTCTACCAAAATTAGTTTCCCCCTCAGTTCTTGAACATCATTCACAATCTAACCCCAATGGCATCCCTGATGGGAAATTTCTGTGGGAATACCATTATCTCCTTCGCAACCTTTAAAGTCTTATGCAGCTGACTTGTCACCTATAAAACTAGGATTTTGTTTTTTAGTTCTGGGCTAAATTAAGAATTGATAAAACAATTCTATACAACATTCATAAAAAGCATATGAGGAGGATAAGCAACTAGCTGGGATTTTCTCTGGGACATGACTGCAAATGAGAGTTAAAAAAAAAATATATTTTATGTTTTGTAGCCATAAGTTGAAAACTTCCTAATTTTTTGTTCTTTTTACAATTAAGGTGTTACTTCGTATTGAGCCTTACATTATTCTGATCTGGTTATAAGCACTAAAATGATATTTAGTGACTATTGGTCTTCCCTTGGTTTCATGACACTTGCATGTTTTTAACCCGATTGAAATTAAGGGATGAAATTCAGGATAAGAAAATTTGCTGACCGTAAAACTGTGTTCTCCATAGACAGCAGGATGAATTAGCCATGGCACATAGGTGATGTCATCCAATGGTGCTAAATGCCGCCTACAAAGAAAAACATTTACGATAAGCAAACTTGCTTTCTTGTTTGAAAAGCAGGGCTGAATTAGCCATGACTTGTGGGGCTTCCCAAGCTGAGGGTTGCAGCAGACTATTTACTGAAAAAATCCCAGACCCTACCATGGAGAGCAGACTACTGGGTGAACAGGCTCACAAAACTGCTTGTCCAAATTTAATGTCACTTCTTGATAGACTGTCCAGACAAAAACAGGAAGAGAAGGGTTGAACTTGCAGATGAGCCACTGATGCAGTGATGGCTCTCACCTGATGAGCTTAAAGTCTGTAATCTGGAGGTCAGTGAGTGCATAACATTGCGTGATTCAATCTGCTAGCCAATTGCCTGGTTGGTTAGGATTGTAAGCAATGAATAGTTGCGAGGACTGACGATGTGGCTGAGGTCTCTTTCAGTAGTATGCCAAGGCTTTTTTTTTTTTCTTTTAACAGTTCAAAGTATCAAGGGCTTACATATCTTCATGTACCTTGGAAATAGTGTGGGTGACATGACAATTTATATGAAAAGCTGACACCACTTTCGATGGGAACTTTGGGTGGGTGCTGAACACCACTTTATTGTGGAAGAGCTGCCATATATAAAGAGTAATTTACCAATGCCTGAAACTCTGACTCTTCTGGCTGACATAATTGTAACTAGGAATAATACTTTCCATGTGATAAACTTCAAAGAAGCTGACTCAAATGGCTCAAAAGGTGGTTTCATAAGCTGTAAGAGGAAAAACATTAAGATCCCATGGAACACTGGACATTTAGTATGCCATAGTTCTTTCATAAACTGACACTAAAGGATGAGTGGAAATCTGTTTATTCTCTACCTGAACACTGTAGGCCGCTATGAATGATGAGGTACAGAGTCCTAAGGAGTCCTAAGGAGAAGACAGAACAAGTTTCAGCAGTTTAACATGTGAATGAGACCAGGCAACGTCGCTAAAACTAGAACAAGAAATGTTTCTATTTAAAGATGTAAGCCTTTTTAGTTGAGGGCTTACTGGCGGATATCAGTATGAATTCAACTTCCTTGGTTAAGGAAAACGATGTGATCAGCACATGCTCAACATCCAGGCTGACAAGTTGAGAAAGAGGAGGTTTAGATGAAACAGACAAACCTCTTCCTGAGTCCATAGGAATCCAGGACTGATAGACTTGTACTAGGTTCAAGAACCACACTTATCTGGGCCATGCTAGTGTAATAACTATCAGGCAGACCCAGTCTTTGAGCATTTTTTGCACTGTCCTAGTTAACAGCAGAATTGGTCAAAAAGTATACATGAGATCTGCATTCTAAGTAAGCAGAAAAGCATTCTGAGTGGACCTGAGTTTGCTTGAAAGAATGAAAAAAATCTTTTCATCTTTGTTTTCTTTCAATGCACAGATGCTGACAGAGGGATGTCCCCTAAAAGGTCACTATTGTTGGCTATTGAATGATGTAGGGACCATTCCTATGGAGGTGATCTGCCAACATGTTTGAGACCCTCGGAAGGTAAGTCACTTGGATGCCCAATCCCATACCCTTATATACGCTCCTGGCAGAGAGTCCATGACCCTGTGCCTCCTTGCTTCTCATTTTAAAAAACATGGTTACTTGGTTGTCAATTTGGATAAGCATTCTCTTTCCTCAGAGATCCGGGAGGGCATTTGAGGCATGTTTGATTGCTCAAAGCTCAAATAGGTTGATTTAGAATTGTTGTTCTACTGGAAACTTAAGTTTGTCCCCATCCTTTGGTGGATATGTCTGTTGCTTATGTTACCTGATGGGGCAGAAGCTGGAGGAGTGCTGTCTCCTGCACAACGTATAGATCTAATCACCAGCAGAGCTTTCTCCATTTCCAGCAAGGCATTCACCACAGTTGGTCCCTAGGATTCAGCCAGCACCTCAGCAGAGTCCTGCTAAGGGATTTTGACTGTCTGTGAGGGATCCAAAGCCTTGACGGTGGACTCTCGCCAAGAGGGGCAAGGGGGAGGGTCTGGAGCGATGCCCTGGAAGACAATGGACAGGACCCACCGGTCTGAGGCGATGGCTGCCCAACAGTTCACAAAGGAAGCTCCAACAGGACGGGGGGTGGGGGAGGGGGCGCGGGCAGAGGGGCCATGATTCTCATTGCACCTTATTGGCAGAGACCAATCTCTCCTGCAGGATATCTCTCTGCGAGAGCCAGTCTGGGAATCTCCCCAGACCTCATCACGCAGGACTGGAGCAGGCTGTGCTATCCCAACCTCCAGGCCTTATCTCTTACAGCTTGGATGTTGAGAGGTTGACCTTACAGCCCCTGGACCTCAGAGGGAGTGGCCCAGATCCTGGTAGAGTCCAGGAAGCCTTCCACTAGGAAGTCGCAGAGCCTGAAGTGGAAGAGATTTTCCGTTTGGTGTTAGAGCCACGGCTTGGATCCATCTTCTTGCTCCACACCTAAACTCTTGGATTACCTGCTGCACCTATCGGAGGCTGGCTTGAGGACCATCTCTGTTAGAGTGAATCTTAGTGCTTTTGGGGCCTACCACCACAGGGTGGATGGATCACCCATTTTGTTGCTACTTATCACAGGACGCTTTATGCGGGGTCTGCTTCAGTTGCAGCCTCCCCTCAGACCCCCTCTGCAGGTTCCTGGGACCTCAACATGCTCTTGGCCCATCTGAGGAAGTTTCCTTTGGAGCCTTTGCACTCTTGTGACCTGAAGTACCTGATCTGGAAGGTAATTTTTCTAGTAGTGGTCACCTTGGCTTGCAGGGTCAGCGACCTTCAGGCTCTGGTTTCATATCCACCCTACATGAAGTTCTTCCACAATTGAGTGATTCTCCACACACACCCTAAGTTCCCACCGAAGGTGGTGACCGATTTCCATCTGAACCAGTCTATCGTCCTGCCCACCTTCTTTCCTAAGCCTTACTCGCACCAAGGTGAATGGGCTCTGCACAGCCTAGATTGCAAAAGGGCCATATCCTTCTACCTGGAGTGAACAGCAGGCCACAGGCAATCCATGCAACTCTTCATCTCTTTTGACAAGAACACCTTGGGAGTTGCCGTGACCAAGCAGACCTCATCCAATTGGTTCGTGGACTGCATTTCCTTCTGCTATGCGCAGGCAAGACTGCAACTGAGGTAGGGGGGCGGTGGGGGCATGTCAAAGCTCACTCTGTTCGAGCCATGGCAGCTTCAGTGGCTCACTTGTGAGTGGTCCCATGGACGATATCTGCAAGGCTGCGACACTGAGTTCCCTCCACACATTTGCCTCGCATTACTATCTAGACAGGGATGGCAGACGCAATAATTTCGGCCAGGCTGTCCTCTGGAATCTCTTTCAGATATAAAACCCAACTTTTCCAGCTTCAGGCCCATTGTTCGGGTTCAGGTTGATTCTCTGTGTTACCAACAGCACCTCAGTTGTTGTGCCCGTCGGCACCTGGTTAGGTTTCTGTTGGTCCCCTTGTTTGGGAACAACCTGTAGCTAGGAGTCCACCCACTTGTGAGGACTACCATCCTGCTTGTCCTAGGAGAAAGCAGAGTTGTTTACCTGTAACAGGTGTTCTCCTAGGACAGCAGGATGTTAGTCCTCAGGAAACCCACCCGCCACCCCATGGAGTTGGGTTTCTCCTATGTTTGTTAGTTTATTTTTTCATAATTCTCTATTATGAAACTGAAGATATACAGAGATATATCCTGAGACAGGATCAGGGTCAATTTCTTGAAATTTACTAGAAATCTTAAGGACTGCAGGAAGGTCAACACTCTTTCTTGGGAAGATGCTGTAATTGCCATGAATGATTGAGTTAACTGGTCTCATTGGAAGCAGAGGCCATACTGTAGAACTCAAATGTGGAGGCAGGTTAGAAAGACCACAAGAACTGCCAACATGTGTCTTAGAAGAACTAGTACTTGCCCAGCTGTAATCTAATCCGTTTGTACCAAGCAATGAGCTAGGGATTTCAGGACATCCAACTGGTCAGACGAAATGCTCTTTCCTGTAGAGAATCTATCCATGCCTGCTCAGGGTCGATTTTATGAAATTCACTAGGAATCCTAGTGACTGAAGAAGTTGAATTGTCTTCTACAAGGAGGTTAAAAACTCCTGTTGGGAAGGTGCCATAATTAGCCAGTCATCTAGGTAAGGGAAAACACATATGCCCAAATGACAGATGTACCAAAACTATGAACTTGGTGAAGACCCTCTGCGCCACTGAAAGAACGAAGGGAAGCACTGGATACTAGCAGTAAGAGAATTCCACAACAAAGTATAGATACTGTCAACGGGAGAAATGGAGGTTGTGTGGGCATTCGTGTTTTTCAGAACCAGGCATACAAACACTTCCTTATCTGGATGAAGGGAAGAGAGATATGGAGGAAATTTATCTTGAATTTTTCCCATAACAGATGCTTGCTCAAACTTCGTAAACTCAGGATGGATCTCAATCCCCCTGATTTCTTGGGGATGAGGAATCCCTAGCCATGTTAGTCAGCTGGGACAGGTTCTATCCACCCACTGCTGGATAAGAGACTCCATCTCTGTGGAAAGCTGCAATGAAGGATATGTATCCAGATTGAAAACTAAGCAATGGAAGTCAGGAAAAACACAAATGGTAACAGATTCCACAATTCTGAATACATAAAGAGCTTTGGTGATTTTGCACCACTCCTCCAAGTAGAGAGAAATTCTTCCCCCTAATGGAGAGGTTGAGAGCTGGCTTTGGACATTGATCAAACTTGGTTCAGGTTTTGGCTGGACATGTGCTGCTTTTGGTTAGCACCTCTTACGCAGCCAGCTTCGAGCCGGAAGTTGCAGTTGTCAAAGAAATACATCGAGGAGCCTGGTGTCGCTGGAAGGGGCATTCCTGAAAGTACAAAAAGTGTACTTAAAAGTGAAGTAGGGAAGCCTTGCTCTTAAGTCGCTTTCAACCAGCCCATGACTTGATCTGAGAGAGTCTGTTTCTGAAGAGATGATCTTCCAGGCAGAGAACATCTGCTAGCCTATCACTGACATCTTTGCATAAATGGCTGGCCCTTAACCAAGCCATGTGGCATGCTCCAATAGAAGTGGATAAATGAGCAGACTGTCGTGTCAAATGCCTCATATACTGGCTAAGATGGTATATACACTCTTCTGCGTTTAGGTGCAATTAGGGATATGCAGAATCGCCCTTCCCTGAGGATTTCAGATAATTTAAAAAGGATTTGAGAACTTGGCTATTCACACAGGTCTTCACACATAAGAAAGGGCAGATACCTTTTACTTTTTCCTACCTATTATTTTATGGTTTTATTTTGTATTTTTAAGCCTTTTACATTTAGCAAAATTGCTTACCTTGTAATAGGTGTTACCCCAGGACAGCAGGATGTAGTCCTCACATATGGGTGACGTCACTGACGGAGCCCTATTGCGGGAAAAACGTCTGTCAAAGTTTCTAGAAACTTTTGACTGGCAGCCTGAGGCTACTAAGCATGCCCAGCGTGCCATGATATTCTCTGCCACAGGGGTCTCACTCCAGTCTCATATGTAGCAATAAGCTTTAGCAAAAAAATAAAATAATAAAAAGGTATGAGACCCAACTCCGCGGGGTGGCGGGTGGGTTTCGTGAGGACTACATCCTGCTGTCCTGGGATAACACCTATTACAAGGTAAGCAATTTTGCTTTATCCCAAGACAAGCAGGATGCTAGTCCTCACATATGGGTGATTAGCAAGCTAGAGGCTGAGTCATTTTGTATTGAGGCAAGAGTGCCGTGTTGTTGTTGGAAATGAATCAGCTGAAGATCACAGCAGGTTGGTTGTAGAAGGAGTTGGGTTTAAACTGGAAACAAGTTCTTTAAAACAGATTGTCCTTAGGCTGAATCTTGTCGGCCTTGTTTGTCAAGACAGTAATGAGCTGCGAAGGTGTGAAGAGAACTCCATGCTGCTGCTTTACATATGTCAAGGATTGGTACCGAACGATAATGTGCTACTGAAGTTGACATTGCTCTTACTGAATGTGCCTTTACTCGCCCTTGGAGGGGAAGGCCTGCTTTGTCATAGCAAAACTGTATACAATCTGCTAGCCAATTGGATAGAGTATGTTTACCCACTGCTTTCCCTGGTTTGTTTGGATCATAGGAAACAAAGAGTTGATTTGATTTCCTGTGGACTGCAGTGCGGTTTAAGTAGAACGATAGTGCACGCTTACAGTCCACAGTATGTAAAGCCCGTTCGCCTTGGTGAGAATGAGGCCTTGGAAAGAATGTGGGTAAAACTATGGATTGGTTCAAGTGGAATTCCGTAACTACTTTAGGGAGGAATTTTGGATGTGTACGGAGAACCACTCTGTCAGGTAGGAACCTTGTATAGGGTGCGTACGTGACTAGTGCTTGTAATTCACTAACCCTTCTAGCTGATGTAATGGCTATGAGGAAGATAGTCTTCCATGTGAGAAATTTAAGATCACAAGAATCTATGGGTTCGAAAAGAGAATGCATGAGTCTTGTTAATACCAAATTCAGGTCCCATTCTGTGACTGGTGGCCGTATTGGTGGTTTAAGATGAGTTAAACCTCTCATAAACCTGCTAACAAGAGGTTGTGTGGATATTGGAGCATCTCCCATCTTATTATGGTAAGCTGAGATTGCACTTAAATGGATTCTTACAGATGAAGTCTGGAGACCAGATTCTGATAGATGGTATAAGTAGTCTAACAAAGAGGTTGTGGGGCAGGTGAAAGGGTCTATATTCTTTTGTCTGCGCCACATAGTAAATCTTTTCCATTTAGAAGAGTAATTCTTTCGTGTGAAAGGTTTGCGTGAAGCTAGAAGCACTTGAGATGAAAGATTGGATGAAAGATTGAGTGGTTGTAAAATCAAGCTTTCAACATCCAAGCTGTCAGGGATAGGGATTGGAGGTTGGGTTGGCATAACCGACCCTGATCCTGAGTTATGAGAGTGGGAGCTACTCCCAGACGAATTGGATCCCTGACTGAGAGGTCTAGGAGTGTGGGAAACCACACTTGTCGAGGCCAATACGGGGCTATGAGTATCATGGACCCTTTGTCCTGTTGTAGCTTCACTAGAGTCTTGGTTATGAGCGGTATCGGAGGATACGCGTATAGCAGGTCTGAGTTCCAAGGGCGAGCAAAGGCATCCTTGGCTGAATGATTCTTGTGTGTGCGTAGAAAACAGAAATCGTCCACTTTGTGATTCAGATGTGACGCAAAGAGATCTATTGTTGGTTGTCCCCAACGTTGGAATATCCTGGTCGCTACTGAGGGATCCAGGGACAACTCGGGTGGTTGGAACTGACGACTGAGTCGATCCGCCACTACATTGTAAATGCCTGCCAGATAAGTGGCCCGGAGAAACATTGAGTGTTTCAGGGCCCAGGCCCAAATCTGTGCAGCTTCTTGACAAAGGAGATACAAGCCCGTACCTCCCTGTTTGTTGATGTACCACTTGGCAACTGTGTTGTCCGTTTGGATGAGAACAGTCTTGTGTGAAAGGCAGTCCTTGAACGCATGTAGCGCATAACGTATAGCTTGCTCTAGGAAATTGATTTGAAAAGTTGCTTCGAGCTTTGTCCAAGTACCCTGGGTTTGGAGATTGTGTATCTGAGCTCCCCAACCCAAGGTGGATGCATCTGTATTTAACGTTATCTGTGGGACTGGTTGCTGGAAGGGTAGGCCCTTGTGCAAGTTGTCCATGTTCGCCCACCAAAGTAGAGATGATCTTAGTTGGTGGGTGACTTGAATTGGATAATGAAGCGGTTGAATGGCTTGTATCCATTGTGACCTTAGAGTCCATTGGGTAATTCGCATGGCAAGCCGTGTCATAGGAGTGACATGAACTGTGGAGGCCATATGGCCTAGTAAGGTTAGAAACTGATGGGCTGTTTCCTGATGTCCGGAGTGAATCGAGTTTGCTAATGGGGATAGTGTTTCTGCCTGATCTTCGGGTAGAAAGGCTCTTGCAAGGATGGTGTTCAGTTCTGCTCCTATGAATTGGAGCAGTTGAGATGGAATAAGATGGGACTTTTGGTAATTGATGAGAAAACCCGTGGAGTGAAGTAGAGTAATTGTGTGATTGAGAGAAGTGAGAGCTCCTTGTTGAGACTGACTTCTGATGAGCCAGTCATCTACGTAGGGGAAGACATGGACACCTTGCTTGTGTAAGTGGGCTGCTATTACTGCCAGACATTTGGTGAATTCTCTGGGAGCAGAGGCAAGTCCGAATGGCAGTACTCTGTATTGGAAATGTTGATGACCCACCGTGAAGCGCAGGTACTTGTGATGAGGAGGGAATATTGGAATGTGAGCGTAAGCGTCTTGAAGATCCAGAGAACAAAGCCAATCTCCTGCTTGAAGAAGGGGAAGCATGGTGCCTAGAGAGACCATCCTGAATTTTTCTTTTTTTAGAAATTTGTTGAGATTTCTGAGATCTAGGATTGGTTGTAGGCCTCCGGTTTTCTTTGGAATGAGGAAATAACGGGAATAGAATCCTCTGCCCTGCTGAAGCCGGGGCACCAACTCTACAGCCCTGACTTTCAAGAGAGTGGATAATTCTGTTTGTAGGTGAAGCAAATGATTTTTGCTGAGATGAGAGGAACTCGGTGGAAAATCTTGAGGAATGGTTATGAAGTTGAGTTGATATCCTCTGTGTATAATTGAGAGGACCCATTGGTCTGATGTTATTGACGTCCAAGCATTGTAAAAAGTGGACAGTCTTCCTCCCACTGGTAGTGTTGGTCGAGGATTGGAGTAGAGGCCTTGTTCTCTGGATATGATTTCAAAATCCAGTGGCAGGTCCGGTTTGTGGAGCTGGTTGAGGCCTAGTTGTTCTTTGTTGCCTCTGTTGTGGTCGCTGTTGGGACCTGGGAGGCCTCGGTCTGGATGAAGGAGGATAATATCTCCTTTGTTTATAGAATGGGCGCCTAGTGTCCCTTTGTGGGGGCCTGCGGCTAGCATGTGTTGATGGGTCATGCGGAAGAGAAGATAATTGTCGCAGGGGCTCAGTGTGTTCACGTAGTTGTGAAACTGCGTCTTGTACCTTGGTGCCAAACAAATTATCCCCAAGGCAAGGAATGTCGACGAGCTTATCCTGCACCTCTGGTCTTAAGTAGGAGGCTTTGAGCCAGGCCCATCTTCTGGCACTAATGCCGGATGCAGCAACTCTCGAAGCCGTCTCATAGGCATCATAGGCGGCTCGGACCTCATGTTTTCCTGTGTCTAACCCTTTGTTAATGATGTTTTGTGCTGCCTCTTGATATTGTGCAGGCAGGGACGGCACAAACTCTTCCATTTGTTTCCAGAGGTTCCTCTGGTACTGGGTCATGTAGAAGTGGTATGCTGAGATCCTGGAAGTCAGCATTGCTCCTTGAAAGATTTTTCGACCCATTTGATCCAGAAATCTATTATCCTTGCCTGGCGGGATAGATGAATGGGTTCTTGTACGTCTGGAATGCTTCTGCGCAGATTCTACGACCATCGAGTGGTGGGGCAGTTGAGGTTTTTGATAGCTTGGTGCTGATTGCACCAGGTACGTAGAATCTACTCTTTTGTTCATTGCAGGAACCGTGCAGGGACGTTCCCAGATGCGTTGTTGTAACTGTAAGAGCACCTCATGGATAGGAATTGCGAGATTGTGTTTCGGAGGTTCTACAAACTGGAGTATTTCCAGAGTTTGCTGTCTGTCATCCTTTTCTGCCTGCAAATTGAACGGGATAGAATCCGCCATTTCTTGGACAAAGGTAGAAAAAGAGAAGTCCTCTGGAGGCGATTGTTTTCTGGCCTGAGGTGGAGAGGGATCGGACATGAAGTCCTCTGATGAAGTGTCTGACCAAGTGTCATACCCAGAAGGTTGCTGAGTAGGTGTAGTCCTAGGAATCGGAGGTACGCCTGAGGGTCCAGGTAGAGGGTCTTCAGATACAACGTCCTCTACATCCTCCTCCACTGGATTAGCAGGCAAGGAAGCAAGTAATTCTTGGTACCTTTTAGTCAGGATACCGTGCAATGCTGCTTCAGCACTTGGGCGTCAGAAGATGCAGGTGGGTGTTTTGGCATCGAGTGTCTTAATTTTGTCGATGACTTATGTCTCAATGCTGATGCCTTGTGAGGAGGAGGTAAGGTGGGTGCCGTCATGTAAACTGGCTTCAGCTGTGAAGTAGAAGGGACGGTCAAAGTCGATGTATGAAGAAAAGAGAACATAGAGATTGGAACAGTCACCGAAGGCATCGGTGGCATCGAGGGTTGTAGCATCGATGGAACTTGTACAGTCGAAAGAGGAATCAACATCGATGGCTCCGATGGCATTGTCGTCTGTGGCATCAGCAGAACCACCGGCATCGGCACGGCTGGAGGTAGCAATGCAGCCGCCAGCATCGACGCAACCGCCGGCATTGGCGATGACGCTGGAACTTGCGCCTGGAAGGCTTTCCTTACAATCTGTCTTATTAGGCCGATTAAGTCTGGTGTCGATGGTAGTGTCTGGGATGCCGATCTCGACGGTGTCGGCGAGGGAATCGAGGACACGGAGGTTTGGTTGACTTGTGCCGCTTAGCAGTCAGTTCCCCCGGGGGAGGGAGCGACGGAGACACCGAGGATTGATTACGTCAGTGCTTGTGTTTAGGCCTCGATTCTGATACTGACCTGGTCGATGATGTCGACGGTACTGGTGATGGAGCATCGCCGGATCCCTCGATTTGCTGTTTTTTTAAGAAGAATTTTCTTAGTGACCCCTGTTGGTGAAGATTTTGTTGAAGTAGACTGTGAAGGCACTGATTGGAGGTGGAAAAGCTGTGACATTTTCTCCTGCCTCAGCTTTCTGCCTTTCGGGGTCATTTACTGGCATTGTACACATGAAGAAATTTCATGTTTCTCTCCTAAACAGATTACACATTCAAGATGTGGATCTGTTATAGACATGGTCCGGTTACAGACCAGGCATTTTTTGAAACCCGAAGTCATGTCTCTATCGACAGCCGTCGATGGAAAATCTGAGAAGAGAAGAGAAATCCTGAGAAGAGAAGAAAATCCAATATAGTTGTTTTTGTTACCGTCCGGTGACAAATGAGATTTTGAGAGAGCCCAAGTGGGAAAAAAAGAGAAAAAAAAAAAGTGACCTTTTTCAGTCAAAGTTAGTGAGAAGATCTCACAGGGCTTCTGTCACCGCGATGCTGAGGGCAGCGCGGAAAAACGAAGACTGGAGTGAGACCCCTGTGGCAGAGAATATCATGGCACGCTGGGCATGCTCAGTAGCCTCAGGCTGCCAGTCAAAAGCTTCTAGAAACTTTGACAGAAGTTTTTCCCGCAATAGGGCTCCATCAGTGACATCACCCATATGTTTTGTAACGGTAACAAAAACTTGTTTTATGTTTTTTTAGTTGCTTTTATATTGATGCTGTATAAGTTTTTCAGCACTTATATGGTATATTTTAATATGAATTTCTGTATCTCATATTTCATATTTTTCAATGTGTAAACCGTTATGATAGTATTACTAAACGACGGTATAGAAAAGCTGCCAATTAAACAAATAAATAAATAAAAGGAAAAGGTTTAGGTTTCTTAACAGACATATAAGTGGTGGAGTCATTTACTTAATGCTTGCATTTAAGAACATGCCATACTGGGTCAGACCAAGGGTCCCATCAAGCCCAGCATCCTGTTTCCAACAGTGGCCAATCCAGGCCATAAGAACCTGGCAAATACTCAAAAACTAAGGGCCTCATTTTCTAAAGTATCGCAGGCCTGCGATACTTTAGAAGATGAGGGACGGGGGGCCGAAATGGGGGGGGGGGGCCCCAGCGCTAGCCGGCAGCGATCGCACTGTCGCGGTGCGATCGCTGCCGGTTTCGAACCCAATAGCGCCACCATAGGAGGTGTAGCTATTGGGAGCGAAAGCTGACGCGAAAAGGCACTTACCGTTTCGCTGTCTGCGGCGTCTGTGCAGAGTCGGCCCCGGTGACGCCCCGACGCCTCCTCTTCCAGGGGCCGACTACGCCCCCCATCCTGGTATCGCGTGCGAGCGGCATGGAAAATGAGGCCCTAAGTCTATTCCATGCTACCGTTGCTACTATCAGCAGTGGCTATTTTCTAAGTCAACTTAATTAATAGCAGGTAATGGACTTCTCCTCCAAAAACTTATCCAATCCTTTTTTAAACACAGCTACACTAACTGCCCTAACCCCATCCTCTGGAAACAAATTTCAGAGTTTAATAGTGCATTGAGTGAAAAAAAGAGCTTTCTCTGATTAGTTTTAAATGTGCCCCATGCTAACTTCATGGAGTGCCCCTAGTCTTTCTATTATCCAAAAGAGTAAACAACCGATTCTCATCTACCTGTTCTAGACCTCTCATGATTTTAAACACCTCTATCATATCTCTCCTCAGCCCTCTCTTCTCCAAGCTGAAAAGTCCTAACCTCTTTAGTCTTTCCTCATAGGGGAGCTGATCCATCCCCTTTATCATTTTGGTCACCCTTCTCTGTACCTTCTCCATCGCAACTAATCTTTTTTGAGATGCGGCGACCAGAATTGCACACAGTATTCAAGGTGCGGTCTTCACCATGGAGCAATACAGAGGCATTACGACATTTTCCGTTTTATTCACCATTCCCTTTCTAATAATTCCCAACATTGTTTGCTTTTTTGACTGCTGCAGCACACTGAACAGATGATTTCAATGTGTTATCCACAATGACGCCTAGATCTCTTTCTTGGGTGGTAGCTCCTAATATGGAACCTAACATTGTGTAACTATAGCATGGGTTATTTTTCCCTATATGCATCACCTTGAACTTATCCACATTAAATTTCATCTGCCATTTGGATGCCCAATTTTCCAGTCTCAGAAGGCCTTCCTGCAATTTATCAGAATCTGATTGTGAATTAACTACTCTGAACAATTTTGTATCATCTGCAAATCAGATTACCTCACTTATTGTATTTCTTTCCAAATCATTTATAAATATATTGAAGAGTAAGGGTCCCAATACAGATCCCTGAGGCACTCCACTGTCCACTCCCTTCCACTGAGAAAATTGTCCATTTAATCCTACTCTGTTTCCTCTCTTTTAGCCAGTTTGTAATCCACAAAAGGACATCACCACCTATCCCATTACTTTTTACTTTTCCTAGAAGCCTCTCATGAGGAATTTGTCAAACGCCTTCTGAAAATCCAAGTACACTACATCTACCGGTTCACCTTTATCCACATGTTTATTAACCCCTTCAAAAAAGTGAAGCAGATTTGTGAGGCAAGACTTGCCTTGGGTAAAGCCATGCTGACTTTATTCCATTAAACCATGCCTTTATATATGTTCTGTGATTTTGATATTTAGAACACATTCCACTATTTTTCCTGGCCCTGAAGTCAGGCTAACTGGTCTGTAGTTTCCTGGATCGCCCCTGGAGCCCTTTTTAAATATTGGGGTTACATTAGCCACCCCCCAGGTACAATGGATGATTTAGATGCAGAATAGTGCATGGAAATGCAAGAGTTAAGTATGGAACTTGAACCCTTTTGCCCAAAGTTGTCCAGCAGTCTGGGATCTTTTCTTGGCGGAGTGTTGGAAAATATCCTTATTTACTTTGCTCGCTTTAGTGCCGACTCCACCACGGTTGGGGTTTCCATAATTTATATTTCAGGTCTGGTTTTCTGGCCACTAGAGCATAGGAAATAGGATTCTCCCACTTTCTTGTCTAATTCTCGCAGGTTCAATGGATTGGAATGGCTACTGGCTCCACCTGAGTGTCTAGAATCTGAAGGCCTCTGTGCATAGGTCTTTGTCCTTATGGTCATGATCACCAATGCCTTACCCAAATCATCCGAAAATATGGAATAAGAGGTCCTCAGGTAGAGAAAAGTGTTCCAGAGGTTCAGGTAGGGAGATCGGAGGGGGATTCCCAGATTCTTCCTCTGATCAGAGGTGTGAAGGAACACTGATCCAGAACCCCAATGATGAAGCAGGCAATTGAGGCTTGGTCCTTGGTCAACTCAGATGAACATCCTCCGACTGGTTGGACTCTGCAGCAACAGAGTTGAGATGACTCAAGCTTCCTCAGGGAGGTTATAATAGGGTATACCTTAGGTCAGATGTAAAAGGAATCCTTCTTGAGGGAGCAAATCCAATACCCTGGAGAGGAGAGGTTAAAGGGTGCCCTCCTAGTCCTTAGCTATCAGAGGCAAAAAAATTTTTCACCAAATCTGCCACTTGGTCCAAGGGCTGCTATGCCCTCTGGCCAGGCATTGGGGGTGGAATATCTTCTTCAGAATCCAAGAAGGAGTCTTCTTGAAAGCCCTCTGGACTTTGTAATATTTAGCAAAGGGGTGGTTAGATATCTGCTTTGTGGTGCCATTAATGAGATCCAGAGATCTCCAGTTGCTCAAGTAGTCTCAGTGGTGAAATTGACCTTGAAACAGGGGGAAGTAAGTAGAGTTTCTCTTTGCACAAGCCCCATCCTTCCTGAGTGGCGATTTGAGGAATAGCTGTCTCAGCAGCACTGAGGCCCAATGCGTCAACGGCGGCAATCCGTGCTCTGAGGCCCAAGGCACTGCCAGGATCCAAGCATTGGTGAATGATGCGTCAACAGTACTAGCTTTGCATACATTGATTGCATCATTGGTGCAGAGGTTCAATGCTTCTTTGGCACCCATGGTGCCACTGGATCTGAGGTAAAGCACTTTTTCGTTTTACTTGTCCTTGAGTCCTGTAGTACATGCAGAGGGGCTTGCCAATGCCCATTTCCTGCTTACTCGATCCAGATGAAGTGAGGGGCCCAGGCCTGGTCCAACAAGGGGGAGAGGCTTACTCAAGGAGCTCCTGCTTAACTTAAAATTTAGGGAGCCAGAAGAGGCTCCGCTGTAGTAAGAGAAATGGCTGCAGCTCTTCAGAAGACTTTAGCAGTTCCACCATCTTCCAGGTTCTAGACTTCTGAGGGCACAGAGTCATCCTGCCACAGTGGAAGCAGTTGGACTGGTGGTGGTCAGGTCCCGAGCACTAGTGACAAATATCATGGCCCTCAATGATGGACATGATTGGCTCTCTCAGCACTGAATATTTTCTGTGAAGAATTTTTTTTTTTTAATTGTACTGAAAAGTGCTGTTTGGAGAGCTGTCAAGGAAGCAAGGCTTGAAATTTGAGAAAGTTTAGAAGACTTTAGATACCAACAGATATTACTGAAAGAAAATGAGAGTTATGGTACACATCTGTGCTGATGCTTAGATGAAAAAAAGACTGCAGGGCTCATGAGGCAATGCCTGTGTGGGAACTCTTGCACATACTCAGTAAAGGCTCTATGAGCTAGGAGAGAAGGGTCAGTTCAGCATCATCAGATGACATTACCCACATTTCATAGCTAATTTAGCCCTGCTTTTTGATGGAGAAAAAAATTAGTTCCATGTCAAAATATCTTTTGCTATTTTTACTGGATTCTGTTTCAAACAAGAATTTGTAATAGTAAGTGGAACTTAAAGGTCAAAGAAGTAGTATGTGATATCTATTTATTGGACTAACTTAATACATTTGTGACATGTTCTGCTCCCTTCATCAGGTGAGTGCTGCAGAACTCTCAAAAGCTAAGTGGACTATAGTATGGCAACCACATGACAAATTTTTAAGGTTAGAAATAAGGCGCAATAGAACTGTGACCCACGAGTATCAAACAATACTTCTTTCACAAACTGATTAATCTGACTAAACTTGGAGGAAGGATTTCTTCACATGCATGTATCATTTGACATGACACAAACAGGCCCATCCTCAAATACACCACAAGGAGAGAACCTTATACACCCACTATTCAAAACCAAGATGCCTCAAGTGTGAGGAGAATGTATCTGTGTCCATCACTCACAACTGCTTCCCAAATCTCTCTCTCTCTGCCAGGTATGAAGAAAGCTTTAGTGAGGACAAGAGACAAACTCACCCAAAAGACAGTCCAGCTCATCATGCTTCCAACAGCTTTTCAGTAAAATGACCAAATTGAATGGTTGTACACATTTACCTTTAATAAAAATTTAAAAGATAACCAAATTACCACCTAGAAACCAAACAGCCTCATCTCCCGTAATGCAGGGTTTGCCAGCACATCGACCAGGTTGAGCAACAGATCAGGCACTAACTCTTGCAGGGACTCCAGCATTCATCCTGCCTTTCCCTACCATCCCCTGCCAGGACAAAGTGCTACAAAATTCATGTAAGGAGACAGGTTTCTTTAGAACTGTTTACATCATTATAGCCAATGTCTGAAAAGACAATGTGGAAGTCAAGCTTACTCTTGCATTTTCTTATGCCGTTGTTGCTCAACTCCATCATTTATATATAAAATTAACTTTTAGCAAAAAAAAAAAAAAAGGGAAAGAGCTTTATTTCCCCCTCCTATTAGTTCGTAAGTTATAGTAAGATACAATCTCTCTGAAAGGGACCAATTTAAAAAAACAAAACGATATATACGTTATCATACTTGAAGGTGGATTTACAAACCCTGAAAATAAAAAGCTTTAATTTTAACAGGAAGTGGATGCTGAGGCTGGCTCTCGTGACATGACTTTTTACTGATTATCCCACAATCCCCTGTGAACCTGACAAAACAGACCAACAGCTCTAAGCCTCACCCTGCTGGACTAGTGGTATAGAAGGAGCTGCCACACTGTCATGTGGATCACTTGGTCCCTACAGAGAGAACAATCTCACATCCAGTATTACCCAATTACAGCTGAGTAAACTCAGAAGCATGCTGCCCCAAGTCAACATTCAAGGTTATCGAGCATGTACAGGACACAAATGGAAGCTTGTTAAGGGCCTCACCAAGAACATTTCAGTGCTAAAGAAAAAAGAAATGGTTCTGGACCACTAACTTTCATCAAATACTTCAAGGAGACTATATAGGCAGCAGGTCAGAGAATGCAGCAAAGTAATGTCCAGTTTCAAAATCAGTCTGGGAGAATGAGCATAAAACCTACAGGCGGATGCTGTTTATCTCAGTCAGCTGAATGTTGAAAGAAATATGAGATATAGCAATGGGGCTCAGAGATTTCGTGCGTCTGCAGCAAGAGCCCATCGCAGACAGCTCACCCATTGCTCTTTGTTCGCTATCTGCCTCTGAATTGCAACTCCCCCCTTGGACTTGCTTCCTAGAACAGCTTCTGCGCAGTAATCAGGCCATACCAGCCAGAGATGCACCTGACGTTTTAACATACCAAGTGAAAGATGCAAAATCTCTTTTTAGCAAGCATTTCCACTTAGAGCTCCTGCCTGCCTAACAGGGCTTTCCTTGCTGCCCTTCACAAGCCACTGAAAGTGCAGCCATGCACGAGGTGGAATAATGCAGCATGTACTTATAAAGCAGGTTAGCATGAGAGCTTTGCTCTTGTGAGAGTATTTAAGAACTTTAAAAAAGTGTTCATGTAAAATGCCACCTTAAAAGTTAGATCATAAATCTGTCCCTTCTGTCACATTTCCTCAGGGTATGAACCAAGCTAAGCTTAATGAAAAAAGGGCACCAGAAGAAAAAAAAATAGTTGTGTTCTTTCTCTCCGACAAATTAACCTTCTAGAACCTGACCACTTATTCCCCAATCAGATCAAAGTCAAAAAACTTATTTTGCCTGGGAGAACCATGCACATAAAGGAGCCCAGAAGGAGATGCCTTTGTAGGCACACTCTTACTGGTTGGGGTTGGGAGGAAAGCTCTGAAAGAAAGCGGGGCCTGCACTGTACTGCAGCGAGGTGCAGAAAACCAGGGTATCCACCATGAATCATTTAATCTTCTTGTGTTCAAACTGTAAGCTCTTAGGGTCAGGGCCACTGTAACAATGAATTAACCTGCACAGCATCATGTATACAGGTGGCATTAAATACTTTTTATCCCTTTTATTTATTTTTTTTAGAGAGATCAAGACACTTATTCATGATCAAAGAATACATAGCCTCAGAACAAGGACCCTTCCTGGGCTCCTTATGTACACATCTTGAAAGCCCTGGGGCTATAAATTGACCTGCAGAAGAACAGCCTCAAAGTTCAGTCGCTCTCTGAATTAGTCTTTTTTCTTTTTTTTTCCAGAAATATGTTTTTTTATTTTTTATTTTGGGGGGGGGGGGGGCAACATGGCAAAGTCTTACTAGTTTGAGGTTCAGACAGGTGCTGTGCCAGAGCCAATACCGCCAAAGAAGGAAGGGAGCACTGTGCTGGAGCCACTACCTCCGATGGGGGAGGGGGGCGCTGTGCAGGTGCTGCCACCATAACACAAAAATACCCAGGATCATCGTTTGGTTCTTGCACCCATCGCCACTCGCACGCAAAAGAAACATCAGACTCAAAATAGAAGTCAAAAGCTGCAGCTTTATTATATTACATACCAGAGCTCATTAACATAAATAAATGCCAAATATAACTTATTAGTCTGCAACCAGCCCCAGAAGTTTAACCGCCACTGTTCAGCAAGTCAAACTACCCCCCAAGTCGCAAGACCTGTAGGCCCATTAATCCCAGGCCCCTACGACACCCAACTAGCAGCCCACTATCTTCGGGTCTAAACCCACACCCTCAGCACATCGCACCTGCTATACCTGTAATCCTGCTACTCTCATTATCTGCTCGCATACCCCCTTCTGCGACAAAGCACAACATGAACAAAACAATGAAAGAGCAACAACAGACAGGAGGGTGGGAGCAAATTTGAGGCCGCTCAGGACTGGGAACACCTAGTCTCGTTTTGAGCAGGGGAAATCCCATGGAAGGGGAACTTAAATCGTCCATGTGCGCCGGCAGTCAATCGCAGCCAATCCCTAGCTGTTGCCCCTACCAATGCATATGGATGCTTCCCATTGTCAATCACCAAATTCCCTTAGCTCCCCTTTTCTTCTTGGCATGCCCCGTGATCACATTACTAGGTCTTCCAGGGATGGGGTGGAGAGGCCATTTTTAATTCTGTCCTGGGGCCCGTATTATCTAAGGTACTGTGGGACTCGCCCATGCTGCTTGCTGTTCCAATAGGTAAATTGGGGATGGGGTGTGCATGACCCAAGGTTTGTCTAGGGCACCAAATTCTCTTGAACTGGCCTTGTTCCACCTGTTAAATTCTGTAAATTCTGCCTTTCCATTTTATTCAATCTTCGGCCACATAATGCAAGCAAAACAAAACAAAACACGACAACCCATACAAATGTATTTTACCAGCCTTCCCCTTAGCAGAGCAGACCACTCAGAAAAGTGTTTTGTTAGCCAGTAGGCCATGAGAACACAGCATGGAGCACGTTGCAGAAAAGTGAAGTACTATGAGAAGAGAACAAAACACTAAAAACCCTCTGGGTCCTTTCCCCCCCAAAGCTGGTTAACATTTTGACTGGACACACATACAGTTGCCTGGCTGAACTTCCTCATGCTGGTGGCTTTGCTAATGACCACACCAGAGTCTCGCACATAGGGCAGTTTTTTTCTCTGCCTACCAAGTGCACAGCCTGAAGCCACAGAATTTCTGCATGCTGTCAGAACACCATATAATTTGAAGATATCTGCTTTCCAAAAGCCTTGCAACTCATAAGACAAGGGCTGCTAAGCAGCAACCGTCAGCAACATGTTTTGATTCAGAGCTATGACGAGTCAAAATGAGAAAAAGATGAAACTATTATATATTATATATATTATTATTATATTATATATATTATATATATATTTATTTTTATATATATATTACTGCATCCTCTCTCTACAGGAACTTTAAGGAGATGCAACGTTCAAATTGGGGACGTTATGAATGAACGAGTGGTACAGATACTTTGGATAAATCTTTTTCCAAGTCATCATGAATGGTCGTACATCCTCATATCACGTAAAGAGCTAAAGTCTTTAGACACAAAAATACACTGCAAAAACATTTCCTCTAGAGAGTTTATACCTATTTTTACAACTTATGGATTTAGCCTGGCTGGGAGATGAGCAGCCAGGGCTGGAAGGCAAAGAGGAGAGAGATCCCGCACATTTCCAAAGGGTAGGAGGTTTGTTTTTTTAGGTTTGGTAGCACCCCGTCATGGCAGTCGCTCTGGTATTAATAAATGGCTTAGATTCTCCTACCTATGGCTCCGAAGCTGGGAAGAAGATACTCTGCTAAGAAGTTATGGTGGCGAGCGAGAGGGGCGTGCAATCATAGCACTGGCAAATTTGGCACCAAGGTACAATTTGCTGACCTCAATATGCAATAGGAAACAAAAGTGATCTGCAGCAAACAAAAAAAAAAAAAAAAGCAAGCCCTTCTCTAGTCCCCAAAGGGGAAGCCGCAGCAAACCCAGAAAACAATCCTGCTGTGTTTGTATTAAGTGTTTCCATGGGGGAAAGAGGACACCATGTGGATTTATCATTCGCTTTCTGCAACTACAGCGCCCTGAAAAAGTGCCTTGTAATTCCTAAAATCTCCTCAGACTGAGAGTGCCTTCCCAAGAAAGGAGGAAAGATCCGGTGAGGGGGCACCTTCATCAAACCTATAGCAGGACATTCAGTTTCCCCAATAAAAAGAGCTTTTAAATACTTTTAACCTTGTAGTAGCAAACATTGCTGCTTCTCTCTTTCTTACAGTCTTATGCTTTCATCACAGGAGAAAGAGATGAGCCCAATTAATAACCCAATAACCTACAATTTAGCAAAATGTCTGGCTGGCTCCTAGACCTCCCCTTCCCAGCTTTCAGGATGCTAACCCTCAAGACTAGTTCTGAAATTCAGAACCAATTGTTTGAAACTATGCACAGAGAATATAAGGGTGGAAATCAACTTAGCAAAGCAGGCAGAGAGAAGCTGATGTGCAGAAAAGTACAGACCTGAAAGTACAGTATGGGTGGTGTGGAACCTGGCTCTGTAGTTTGGCAATTTGGTAGCCAAACGAGAAAAGGTAATTCATACATTAGCACTTCATCCCATGACTGAAGTTATTTTAGGAGGCAAAAAAAAAAAAAAAAGAAACCAAAAACAGAGCCAAATAAAACTGCAAAGCAAGGAGTTTAATAATAAATATATTTTTTTTAAAAAGCTTCCTAAGAGCTGGGTTATGTTCTTTTGCTGTCTGAAAGAGCATCAACTTAAATCTATTAAAAACCACACCCTTTCTTCCCCTTACTAAGTTTGGGGAGGAAGCCACCTCCCTGGGAGATGTTCCTGTCTGGCTGACTGGGAGACACTTGCGGCTCACAAAGGGTTAAGCCCTGCCATTTTGGTGCCATTCACCGATATGTCCATTAAGGGTGTTACATAACAAAATGGCAGACCTTAACCCTTTCTGCTCTGCATTTCCTCAGTAGTCTAATCAGGAAGAGGAACACAGCCCAGTTCAAAGGATTTCAGGCACCTTCTGGACTGCAAAATGTTAACAAGCTTGCAGAAGGAACAATACCACCACACAATAGTATATGCGTATTAAATGCCTACAATTACAGCAAGCAGGAGGGGGAAACCCTTTGTACAGGAAACTATCATTCATGTTTAATGCAAAATTGTCAAAATAAGAAGAAGCAGGTTTGAAGTTAGCACAAGTTTCCCAGGAAAGACAACAGCTAATTGGCCGAGAGCTTAGCAGTTTGCAATACTGACATTAAATAGTGTTAACTACTGACCCCAGGCTAATGAAGGGATCAAGGGCAGAACACAGACACAGAGTCTTCCTAATTGTTCCTCGGGCAAAACTTTCTTTGAATGCTCTGCTCCCTGAAAAAGCTGCAGTGTCTGTGGAAAGAAAGCTAGGCCTCGGATTCTGGCCTCCTGTACATTCCCAATACCAGATTTGGATCTGGGTGAGTAACCCAGGCAGCTGGACAGGCAGGGGATCCTCTTGTCTCCTCAAAAGGAAGCAGGGGGCCACTTGTAAATTGCTATAAGACTGATAACCCATAAAGCCTTCTCAATGTTTGGCAGTGCAGATAAAGAACCACACTATACAGACTAGCCAGTTATTACTGTCCACTTTGCAAGGACATATCCCAGCTGCCAGTCATAGACTATCGTTCCTTATCCAAGTCAATTTGATTCCTCAATGATTCTCTACTAGCTTGGATACACTGAGTACACACAATTTCATTCTTAATTTCAGTCAGTCCCCTACCCCATGTCCCTCCACCAAGCCCTGTAATAATACAAACATCTACCAAAACTAGTGATACGTTTGTCCAAGTATTTGGCCTCCAAGGTACCTGTGGCCTTGCTGCCATAAGCCTTAATTCACAAGTATCCTATTATTACCCCTATTTATATCCTCTCCCAATTTACTTTAGTTCAGTCATTGCAGACACAGACCAGGACCATGGGCCACAAACCTTAATTCATACAAACACAAGTTGCTATAGTGGGTCAGACAGAAGGTCCATCAAGCCCAGCCAGCATCTTGTTTCCAAAGTGGTCAATCCAGCATACAAAAGTACCTGGCAAGAACCTAAACAGTAAATAAATCCCATGCTAGTAATGCCAGTAATAAGCAGTGGCCATTCCCTAAGACAATTTGATTAATAGCAGTTTATGGACTTCTCCAGGAACTTGTCCAAACCTGTTTTAAAGCCAGCAACGCCGTCTTAACTACATTCTCTGGCAATGAATTCCAGAGGATCCTTCCAGGACCCTACAATCATGGGCCCTAAATCTGGCCATTAGGTGTCACCACTCCATAATGAGTGGAAAAGCGAGTTTGCTTACCATAAACAGTGTTCTTCTTAGGCAGGATGAAATAGCCATGAAACATAGGTGATGTCATCTGACAGCACTGAATAGCCTCTCTTAGCTTAAAGAACTTTCAATCTACTGAGCATGTGCAAGATATCCTGCATAGGTACTGCCTTGTGAGCCCTATGCAGTCAATTTTAGAGCTAAGTTAAGCTAGGTGTCAATTCTCCAGGGAGGCAGGAGAGTATTTAGCATGGCTAATTCATACTGCTGTCCACAGAAAAAAAACCTGTTTACAATAAGCAAACTTGGTTTTTCCCCCATGGATGATGCAGGGAAGAGGGATTCAGTTTTGTAAGGAACTGGGGAAATTTTTGGGGAAGGGGGAGACTTTTCTGAAAGGATGGGCTCCACCTTCACCAGAGTGGAACCAAGCTACTGGCACTAACTTTTAAAAGGAAATAGAGCAGCTTTTAATCTAGATCGGGGGTCGGGAACCTTTTTGGCTGAGAGAGCCATGAACGCCACATATTTTAAAATGTAATTCCGTGAGAGCCATACTAACTACAACCCCCCACCCTCCTGACTCCAAGACCTACCAAATTAATTTACTACAACCCCCTACTCTCCTGACACCCCCAACACCGGCCAAATTAATTTACTACAACCCCCCATCCTCCTAACCCCCTCCTCCCCCCCAAGACCTGCCAAAAGTCTCTGGTGATCCAGCGGGGGTCCAGGGCTCGCAGACAAATCTTTAATAAAAAAGTAAAAATCTAACAAAACCCCCCACCCTCCTGACGCCCCCCAAGACCTCCAAAATTAATTTACTACAACCCCCACCCTCCTGACCTCCCCAAGACCTGCCAAAAGTCCCTGGTGGTCCAGCGGGGGTCCGGGAACGATCTCCTGGACTTGGGCTGTCGGCTGCCAGTAGTCAAAATGGCGCCGACGGCCCTTTGCCCTCACTATGTCACTGGGGTTGACCAATGGCGACGGTAGCCCCTGTGACATAGTAAGGGCAAAGGGCCGTCGACGCCATTTTGATTACTGGCAGCAGACGGCCCTTTGCCCTTACTATGTCACAGGGGCTACCGCCGCCATTGGTCGACCCCAGTGACATAGTGAGGGCAAAGGGCCGTCGGTGCCATTTTGACTACTGGCAGCCGACAGCCCAAGTCCAGGAGATCGCTCCCGGACCGCCCCTGGACCCCCAGGGACTTTTGGCAGGTCTTGGGGGGGGGGGGGGTCAGGAGGGTGGGGGTTTATAGTAAATTAATTTTGGAGGTCTTGACGGGCTTCAGGAGGGTGGGGGATTTTGTTAGGATTTTTACTTTTTTTTATTAAAGATTTGTCTGCGAGCCAGATGCAGCCATCAAAAGAGCCATATCTGGCTCCCGAGCCATAGGTTCCTGACTCCTGATCTAGATCAAGGGAGAAAGCAGACAGTCACTCAGCAGCACATGGTTTGGAGGAATGTATCCTTGAAGGATACTAACGAAACAGGGAAAGTTAGGGCATCCCAACAGAGAAGTTCCAATAAAAGCAAATGTAGTCCATGTGCCTATATGTAAAAAATCACCTGAGCTAAAGATTTCCAAATTATCCCTAACAACTGAAAAGCAGGTTGTTAATACAAACAAAAAACACACTTTGAAATGTCTATATGCCAATGCCAGAAGTCTAAGAAGTAAGATGGGAGAGAGTTAGAGTGTATAGCAGCAAATGATGAGATTGACATAATTGGCATCACAGAGACTTGGTGGAAGGAGGATAATCAATGGGACAGTGCTACCGGTATATCAGGGTACAAATTATATTGCAATGATAGGGAGGAACAACTTGGTGGGGGTATGGCACTTTATGTCCGGGAGGGTATAGAGTCCAACAGGATAAAGATCATACAAGAGACTAAATGCTCAGTAGAATCTACATGGGTAGAAATCCCATGTTTGTTGGGTAAGAGTATAGTGATAGGAGTATACTACCGTCCACCTGGACAAAATGGTCAGACAGATGATGGAAATCAGGGAAGCTAACCAATTTGGCAGTGCAATAAAAATGGGAGATTTCAATTACTCCAATATTGACTGGGTAAATGTAACATCAGGACTTGCTAGAGACAAAGTTCCTGGATGTAATAAACGATTGCTTCATGGAGCAATTGGTTCAGGAACTAACGAGAGGGAGCTATTTTAGATTTAATTCTTAGTGGAACGCAGGATTTGATGAGAGAGGTGGGGCTACTTGGTAATAGTTGTCATAATATGCTCAAAATTTAAACTAATAACTGGAAGGGGGACAATAAGTAAATCTACAGCTCTAACACTAAATTTTCAAAAGGGAAACTTTGATAAAATGAGGAAAATAGAAAAAAACTGAAAGGTGCAGCTGCAAAAGGTTAAAAGTGTTCAACAGGCTTGGACATTGTTTAAAAATACAAATCATAGACGTGCAGTCCAGATGTATTCCATGCATTAAGAAAGGTGGAAGGAAGGCCAAAACGATTACCAGCATAGTTAAAAGGTGAGGTGAAAGAGGCTATTTTAGCCAAAAAAAAATCCTTCAAAAATTGGAAGAAGGATCCATCTGAAGAAAATAGGAACAAAGCGTAAAACATTGACAAGACAGGCGAAGAGAGAATTTGAAATTAAGTTGGCTGTAGAGGCAAACACTCATATTTAAAACTTTTTAAAATATATCTGAAGCAAAAAACCTGTGAGGGAGTTGGTTGGACTGTTAGATCTGCGATTCTCAACCAGTGTGTCGCCAAGCACTGGCAGGTGTGTTGCGGCGCCCAGCGTCCCCTTGCCCCAGGTGTGCTTCCCTTCTCCTCAGGAGCGGAATGGCCTACCAGGGGATTGATCATCCCCCGGTGGGCCGATGCAGATAGAGCAACGCTGTGTGCCACCACCGGCGGCGGCTGAAGAGCAGAGAGATGCTGCGTGTCGCCACCGGAGGTCAGGCCGGCGGCAGCTGAAGATTGGAGGCCAGGCTTATTGGGCAAAACAATGAGAAGAGGCTCCACGTGAGAGAGGAAACTTGCTTGTGTGGGTATGTGAGTGTGGTAGAATGGGAGCAAGAGCATTTGTGTGTAATTGAGAGCTTGTATGTAAGTGAGAGAGCACGTGTGCGATTGAGAGGGAGACTGGTCAGAAGTGATGTGTTTTTGTGAGAGAGTGAGAGACTGCTCAGGAAGGTGATGAATTTGTGTGTGAGAGACAGACTGGTTAGGGAGGTTACTGGTGTGTGTGAGATAGAGACTGTGTGTAAAGTGACTGGAAGTGGGCCCTAAGGAAGAGGACTGCGAGGACAGAGCTTCAGCAAGCACTGCTGCTTCTGGTGTGTGCTATTGGCCAGCAAGGGAAAGGAGTAGGAGAGTTGCTAGAGGGGGTAAGTAAAGGAGGCTTTTTAAGTTTATTTTTCTTGATTGACTGCCATTTTAATTATTGGGTATTATGTGATGTGTCTGCTGTTTTGAAATAGTTTATTGATATTTGGACAATTTTTAGTAATTTTTATGAGTTTTTAATTGTTGGATGTTATTCTGTTCATCAGCTGTTTTGTAACATTTATTAGTATAACTTTACAATTATTTCTGTGTGGGGATCTATAGCAGCTTGGCTTGTTTTCCTAATAGGAGGTGTATTAGTGTTTAAGGCCTAGTTTAATAGTTGTATTTCATAGATAGGTATTTTACTGTTTGAGTGTGTTCCATAAAACAGGTGTAACCTTGTGCGGATTAGTTTGTGTGCATTATTGCAAATCCTGGGACTATGTTAAGTGCTGTATTTCTCTTCCCATTTCTCCAGGTTTGCATTGCATGCAGAGTGGCTTTTTGGATTTCCATTCCAGTTTGTCTCCATATTTATAATTTGTGGTTTTCTGTTCTTGGTGAAGGCCAGTTCTGGGTGTGTGACTGAGGTGAGGTTTATTAGCATGTAGGCATTTGTATCAATCTTATTTGTTGTATTTTCGCAATAGGACATGTATTAGTGGTAAATTACTGACTTTTCGTAAGAAGGGACATTGTGCCTGCCAGTAAAGGGAGTTTGTTTTGCTTTTACTGAGATTTTATCAGAACCAGAATATCTTTTTTGTATGATGAGTTTTACGGGTAATGCCCTAGTTCTGCTCTGCACCCACTGTTGGGGGTAGAGGGGGTTCCTGAGGATGCAAAATGTATGTTACATTTAGCCCCATCATGGCACATGTTCAGTGTATCACGCATGTGAGAACCATCTGTCAGGTGTGTCCCCGCCAAAAAAGGTTGAAAACCACAGTGATAGATGACCGAGGGGTTAAAGGTGCTCTTAGGGAAGATAAGGCCATTGCAGAAAGACTTCCGTGTTTACTAATGAGGATGTTGGGGATATACTAGTTCCAGAGATGATTTTCAAGGGTGATAAGTCAGATGAACTGAACCAAATCACTGTGAACCTGAAAGATGTAGTAGGCCAGAATGACAAACTAAAGAGTAGCAAATCACCTTCACCGGATGGTATGCATCCTAGGGTACTGAAGGAACTAAAAAATGAAATTTCTGATCTATTAGTTAAAATTTGTTACCTATCATTAAAATCATCCATTGTACCTGAAGACTGGAGGGTGGCCAATGTAACCCCAATGTTAAAAAAGGGCTCCAGGGGCGATCCGGGTAACTATAGACCAGTGAGCCTGACTTCAGTACCGGGAAAAATAGTGGAAACGATTCTAAAGATCAAAATCATTGAGCATATAGAAAGACTGTTTAATGGAACACAGTCAACATGGATTTACCTAAGGGAAGTCTTGCCTAACAAATCTGCTTCTTTTTTTTGAAGGGGTTAAACATGTGGATAAAGGTGAACCGGTAGATGTAGTGTATTTGGATTTTCAGAAGGCATTTGACAAAGTTCCTCATGAGAGACTTCTAAGAAAACTAAAAAGTCATGGGATAGGAGGCAAAGTCCTTTCGTGGATTACAAACTGGTTAGAAGACAGTAAACAGAGAGTAGGATTAAATGGTCAATTTTCTCAGTGGAAAAGTGTAACCAGCGGAGTACCTCAGGGATCTGTACTTGGACCAGTGTTTTTCAAAATATTTATAACTGATCTGGAAAGGAATACGACGAGTGAGGTTATCAAATTTGCGGATGATACAAAATTATTCAGAGTAGTTAAATCACAAGCGGATTGTGATACATTACAGGAGAACCTTGCAAGACTGGAAGACTGGGCATCCAAATGGCAGATGAAATTTAATGTGGACAAGTGCAAGGTGTTGCATACAGGGAAAAATAACCCCTACTGTAGTTACACACTTAGGTTCCGTATTAGGAGCTACCACCCAGGAAAAAGATCTAGGCATCAGAGTGGATAATACTTTAAAAATCATCAGCGCAGTGTGCTGCAGCAGTCAAAAAAGCAAACAATGTTAGGAATTATTAGGAAGAGAATGGTTAATAAAAAACGGAAAATGTCAATGCCTCTGTATCGCTCCATGGTGAGACTGCACCTTGAATACTGTGTACAATTCTGGTCGCAGCATCTCAAAAAATATACAGTTGCAATGGAGAAGGTACAGAGAAGGGCAACCAAAATAAGGGGCATGGAACAGTGCCCTATGGAGGTAAGGCTAAGGAAGTTAGGGTTTTTCAGTTTGGGGAAGAGATGACAGAGGTCTATGAAATCATGAAAACCGATTTACACTAACTTTTTAAAATCCTATTTACTCTCTCAGATAATAGAAGGTTCAGGGGGTTACACTCCATGAAGTTAGCAAGTAGCTCATTTAAAACAAATCGAAGAAAATTCTTTCACTCAGCGCATAGTTAAACTCTGGAATTCATTGGCAGAAGATGTAGTTACAGCAGTTAGGGTAACTGGGTTTAAAAAAGGTTTGGATAAGTTCATAGAGGAAAAAATCCATAAACTTTTATTAAGAGTTACCATCCAGGAAAGAGATCTAGGCAACATAGTGGATAATACTTTGAAATAGTCGGCTCAGTATGCTGTAGCAATCAAAAACCAGAAAAAACAATTCACAAAATGGGGTAACAAAATCCAATCACACTACATAACCACATGAAATATTTTCTTTTTTTCTATTTTTCTTTTATCATTCACACAATTGAAAATGTGCCGAACCCTCTGTCACTAATGTGTCATCAAAAACTTATAACACACTGTTCACGACAAAAAAATTTTTGAGAGAGGAAAGTGATGTTTCATAAAATTCATTCAAGGCACCATTCAGGTTGCCTCGTTTTTTAATCATGAACATCACCGTCCACCCTATATTGAATTTATTGTTTTTATTATCCCAAAAACTTATTTTTTTATTATATTTATATTTTATGAAACTGTCGTGGAAAAGTACATCTTTGACACGAATAGGAACAGTCCGTCAATTCTTCACTTAAAAATTGAATAAGGAGGGCGAGCAGGAGCGGAGAGAGAAGCCCCGAGAGTGTCATCGCGGAGGTCGGAGGCAGGACGGTAACCCGAGTCAGCTGCAGGCTGTGCGGCACAGAGGAGCTGATTAGAGGCGGGACCGGAAGCGGCCAATATCAGCGGCCCCCCTGGCTCTCCTACCTTGAGGGCGAGCAGGAGCGGAGAGAGAAGCCCCGAGAGTGTCATCGCGGAGGTCGGAGGCAGGACGGTAACCCGAGTCAGCTGCAGGCTGTGCGGCACAGAGGAGCTGATTAGAGGCGGGACCGGAAGCGGCCAATATCAGCGGCCCCCTGGCTCTCCTACCTTGAGGGCGAGCAGGAGCGGAGAGAGAAGCCCCGAGAGTGTCATCGCGGAGGTCGGAGGCAGGACGGTAACCCGAGTCAGCTGCAGGCTGTGCGGCACAGAGGAGCTGATTAGAGGCGGGACCGGAAGCGGCCAATATCAGCGGCCCCCTGGCTCTCCTACCTTGAGGGCGAGCAGGAGCGGAGAGAGAAGCCCCGAGAGTGTCATCGCGGAGGTCGGAGGCAGGACGGTAACCCGAGTCAGCTGCAGGCTGTGCGGCACAGAGGAGCTGATTAGAGGCGGGACCGGAAGCGGCCAATATCAGCGGCCCCCTGGCTCTCCTACCTTGAGGGCGAGCAGGAGCGGAGAGAGAAGCCCCGAGAGTGTCATCGCGGAGGTCGGAGGCAGGACGGTAACCCGAGTCAGCTGCAGGCTGTGCGGCACAGAGGAGCTGATTAGAGGCGGGACCGGAAGCGGCCAATATCAACGGCCAGCGTGCGGCGCGTAGCAGAGCCGGCGTGTCGCTAAAGCCGGGCGCGCGCAAACACGGGCTTTGCCGGGCTTCGCCGGAGTTGCCGGATCGCCAAGGCCAAGTAAGAACTGAAATTAATGTACTTCTCTCTAAATACCCTCCTTGCTCATAGTCCTTGATTAATTATTAATAGATTCTGCCAAAGGGTGCTTTAGTTTGTTTTTTTTTTCTTGCTATCCTCTGACATGCCTCCAAAGCGGAAAGGGAGAATAAGAACCTATCCTCCCTTACCAATGCCGTCTCCTGTACAGCAAGAAATCGTAAGCTACATGCTCTCCCCTATACCTACATTAAAGAGAGCTGAGGAATCTGGTGTGCCAATAGTTTTGGGGAAATCTATTGACCTTGCAGAGGAAGCGTCTCTTAGCCCTCATATCGGGCTGGCACCACAGCAGAGGGAATTGGAAGGGTTAATAGAACCTGCTTTGGGAGATGTTGAGCTACCAACTGAAAGATTGCAGTCTGATGCAATTAAAGTCCAAAACGAAATAGAGACAGACACAGCCACCTCTATCAATTTAAAAGGGGCGGCAGTAGAAGTCTCTGTTATGGTCCCAATAGGAGTTAAAGACTCTATTCCAAACTCAAAGCAGGATGAAATCCCAACCAAACCAGCTGTGGTAACGATGGATACGTTGTGGGACATGATGGCTGGCATGATGGGAAAAATTCAAAATCTGGAGAGGAAAATGAATTCAATGTGTGAAGGAAATCAACAAGATAGTCTGGTAATACAGAAACAGATAAAGGACTCTAATGAACGAATTAAAGCCTTGGAAATCCAAGAGAAGAAAAACTCAGAAATTAGACAAGCATTAGTTAAAGATAAAGAATATTTATCTCGTAGAGTTGAAATGCTAGAAAATAATTCAAAAAGATTTAATTTGAGAATTTTAAATTTTCCTCGTAAAGTAGGAGAAGAACCCTTGATTACTTTTAAAAAGTTTCTCGTTGAGCAACTCGGTTTTTCTGAGGATAGAGCTCCAACTATAAATAATTGCAATTTTCTTCCCCCTACAAGAAATGTGGTTAGATCAGAATTATTTCAAGGAAATTTGTCTAATTTTCTAGAGGATTCTTCCTTGGAAGTAATTAACTGGGGTACATTGCTAGTAACTTTTTATTCATTTTTAGATGTAAATTCTGTCATGAAGAAATATTTCAGCAAATACCCAGTTAAATTTCATGACAAGGATGTTAAAATCTTTCCTGACTTGGCTGTGACCACCCAACAAAGGCGTAAAGCCTTTTTGAATTTTCGCCAAGAGGTTCTTTCATTAGGTTTTTCGTTTACCCTTCGCTTTCCTTGCAAGTGTATTATTAAAAAACAAGAAGCTACATATTTATTTTTCACCCCAGACCAATTAAGGAATTTCTTAAATCAGAATAGGATGCCTACCTCATCCCCTCTATCCATGCAATGATAAATATTGGGTATAGTTAGTATGAATCAATCTTGATTCATGTATTATTTCTTATATATTCCCCCTTTGAAAGATAATTATCAAGGATTAGAAAACCCTCCATTTGATTGATACTAATGGTTTATTCTCTAAATGTAACAATTGGTAAGAATTTGATTTGTATAAATGACCATGTTTTTCTGTATACAAATAATGTGATTGTATCTATTATTTGAAAAGTTATAAATAAAGTATTAAAAAAAAAAAAAAAAAAAAAAATTGAATAAACTTTGATGAGCTTTGACTTAGATGCTGAGACATCAATTCGGCACAAGCGTTTTACCCAACCAGGCCAAGTTTCAAATGTCTTCTTCATCAGGGGAAACAGCTTATCTGCTGCTCATCTCAGCTCTCCAACGTTGTTAATCCATATCATACTTAAGTCAAAAGCTCTATCTTAAAATAAGCTCACAGCGCACTGCCTGTATGTTCAAAAAAATGGCGAACCTAAGTTCCCATTCACAGCGTCCTCATTTAAAGGATTCCATCATGTGACACCCCACTGCCGTCAATGTAAACCAGCCTGCCCTTTAAACTGACCTTAAAGTAACGAAAGCCAGTCCCATCTGATCGTTTATTGCCGCCGGTGCTTCTGATTTCAATTTAAAGATCCAAAACTGCTCTCTATAATTCAACAGAGCTCCTATCTCTCCAAACGGTGTGATACTCTCCACTTTCTCAATAACGGTCCATTAGGTTTGCCATTTTTTTGAACATACAGGCAGTGCGCTACGAGCTTATTTTAAGATAGAGCTTTTGACTTAAGTATGATATTATGGATTAACAACGTTGGAGAGCTGAGATGAGCAGCGGATAAGCGGCTTCCCCTGACGAAGAAGACATTCAAAACGTGGCCTGGTTGGGTAAAAACGCTTGTGCCGAATTGATGTCTCAACATCTAAGTCAAAGCTAAGTATTGCTCATCAAAGTTTATTCAATTTTTAAGTGAAGAATTGACGGACTGTTCCTATTCGTGTCAAAGATGTACTTTTCACGACAGTTTCATAAAATATAAATATTTATAATAAAAAAATAAAAGTTTTTGGGATAATAAAAACAATAAATTCAATATAGGGTGGACGGTGGTGTTCATGATTAAAAAACAATGAGGCAACCTGAATGGTGCCTTAAATGAATTTTATGAAACATCACTTTCCTCTCTCAAAAATTTTTTTGTCGTGAACAGTGTGTTATAAGTTTTTGATGACACATTAGTGACAGACGGTTCGGCACATTTTCAATTGTGTGAATGATAAAAGCAAATAGAAAAAAAGAAAATATTTCATGTGGGTTACATAGTGTGATTGTAGCAGTCAAAAAAGCAAACAATGTTAGAAATTTATTATTTATTTTATTTATTTTTAATTTTTATATACCGGAATTCCTGTATGCAATACAAATCAGTCCGGTTTACAAGTAACGAAAAGGTTGCCCTGGTCTGGTAGATTAGACTGGGGTTTTTTTACATAGAACATAGAACAATAACAATCAACTATTGAACATTATTACAAGGAACAGTGAAAGTAACAATAGTATTTAACAAACATATAATATTATTATAACATTATTCGTGTTCACGTTTTACAAGGAACTTTGGTAGCGTAAATAGTCTGCAAGTAATCGGTTAAATAATATAATATGAAAGGATGACTTAAATAAATAGATATTGTGAATAATCAAGTCCGTGTATGAAATTGAGTGTCAATGTGTTTGTGACACCTTGCAATGGTTGGATCTGAAAGACAGGAGGAGGTGCCTAGTTTCACTCTGGGAATTGGAATGCTTGCCTGAAGAGCCAGGTTTTTAACCTTTTTTTGAACTCTGGTAGATTGGGTTCGAGTCTTATGTCTGGTGGGAGCGCATTCCATTGATGTGGTCCCGCAGTGGATAGTGCTCTTTTTCTTAACGTTGATTTGGCGGGAACTGCGACTAATGTGCCTTTGTAGGCACTTCTGATGGGTCTGGCCGATGATTGTAGACGAAGTTGGGTTTGTAGAGATATAGGTGCGACGTTATGAATTGTTTTATGGATAATGGTTAAGGTTTTATATATGATTCTCTGTTTGATGGGTAGCCAGTGGAGGTAGCTCAAGGTGGGGGTAATATGGTCTCTTCTATTAGTGTTAGTTAGGATTCTGGCTGCGGCGTTTTGTACCATCTGTAGGGGTTTGATGCTGTTGGAGGGGAGGCCCAGTAAGATTGAGTTGCAGTAATCAAGTTTCGAAAAAATAATGGATTGAAGAACGAGGCGAAAGTCATTGAAGTGAAGGAGTGGCTTTAGCTTCTTTAGGACCTGTAGTTTAAAGAAGCAGTCCTTGGTGGTTGTGTTTATGAATTTTTTAAGGTTAAGTTGATTGTCAAGCCAAGTACCTAAATTCCTGACGTCTGCAGAGAGCTCCATGTTTAAAGATGTGGTTTGTGCCAGACTAGGTGGGTGGTTGTTCGGGTTTTGTGAGATTAGTAGCAGCTCTGTTTTGCTGGAGTTTAGAATCAGGTTTAGGCTGGAGAGTAGTTGTTTAATTGGTTTAAGACAATTCTCCCAGTAGACGAAGGTTTTTTGAATTGATTCTGTGATGGGGATTAGGATCTGGATGTCGTCTGCATAGAGGTAATGAGTAAGCTTGAGTTGAGATAGCAAATGGCAGAGGGGGAGGAGGTAAATGTTGAACAGGGTAGGGGAGAGGGATGAACCTTGTGGTACGCCTTGGTCTGATAGGATGGGGTCAGATTCCTTGTTGTTGATTCTGACCTTGTAAAACCTGTTGGATAGGAACGATTGGAACCAACAGAGGGCTGTGCCTTTGATTCCTATGTTTGATAGTTGTTCTAGGAGATGTGAGTGATTTACCGTGTCGAACGCTGAAGATAGGTCTAGTAGGACCAGTAAGAATGACTGTTTTTTCTCCAGGTTCAAAAGTAAATTATCAGTGAGGGAAAGCAGAAGGGACTCTGTGCTTCGAGATTTGCGAAATCCATATTGTGCCGGGGAAAGAATGTTGTGCTCCTCGAGGTATTCGGAAAGTTGTTTATTTACCGCTTTTTCCATCAGTTTGGAGATCAGGGGCAGGTTTGCAATGGGTCTGTAGTTGGCTGGGTCCATGGGTGATGCAGTTGGTTTTTTCAGTAGGGGTTTGAGGATTGCAAGTTTTAGCTGATTAGGAACTGTGCCCATGGCTAAGGAGGTATTGATGATTTCTGCAATAGGTTTTGCGACGGTGCTAGAGATGGCAGTGAGCAAATTAGTAGGGAGTGGGTCCGAGGGATGTGCCGATGGTTTAATTTTTTTAAGTAAGTTTTCAATCTCCATGGCTGATGTGGGCTCGAATGACTCTAGTCTAGAATTCAGAGTGAGTTGGTATGTGCTATGAGGTGTTGGAAGCGTTTGGTGGGTTGTAAGGGAGAGGGTGAGGTTTGAGATTTTTGTTTTGAAGTAGGTGGCTAGTTCGTTGGCCTTACTGAGCGCTAGGTGGTCTGGAATGGATGGTGGTGTTGGTTTGGTGAGTGATGAGACGTAGGAGAATAAAGCCTTCGAGTCGAAGATGAAGTTATGAATTCTTTTTGCATAGAAGTCCTTTTTTGTTTTGTGTATGGCGTTTCTGTAGGTGTTGAGGGTGGCTTTGTAGTCAAGTCTGGATGTGGGAGAAGGGTTGTTTCTCCAGCTTTGTTCTTTGTTTCGTAATTTCTGTTTCAGGGTTTTGAGTTCTGGGGTGAACCATGGTTTTCTGTTGTCTCGTGTCGGTTGGATTTCTTTTGAGGAGGTTGGGCAGAGTTGATCAGCTATTTTGTTCGTGAGTTTGATCCATGAAGTGGTGGCTGTGTTGGCGTCTGAGAAGTCAATTTGTTTGAGGTCTTTGGAGCATTGTTTGTTGAGTGACTCCAGTGCGCATGGTTTCCTGAAATGAATGGTGGTTTTGGAGATGTTTGGAGGAGGTGTGTTTTTCATTTTGAGGGTTGTGTCTATGAGCTGGTGGTCTGACCATGGGATAGGCGTGCAGGTGGGATTTGTATGGATGGACCAGCTCTCGTTGATAAATATGAGGTCTAAAGTATGACCTGCTTTGTGAGTGGGCCCGCTGATTATTTGTGTGAATCCAAGGTGACTGAGGGAGGTAAGGAAGGTTTCGCAGTTAGTGGATTGAGGGGTGGAGTCTACGTGAATGTTGAAGTCTCCCAGTATGATGGTTGGTTTGTCTGAATTTAGATGTTTGGCTATCATCTCTATTAGAGGGGAGGGGTTAGCCTCTAGCGTTCCTGGTGTGGCGTAGATGAGGAATATTTGTAGATGTTGCGATTTGAATATGGAGCATTCAAGTTTTGAGGTGGAGTATGATTGTTGTAGTGTTATCCCCAATTGTTTTTTTTGCAGCAAGTAGAATTCCTCCTCCTTTTTTTTTTTTTTTTTTTTTTTTTTTTTTTCGGTCTAGGTATTGAGAAGAGGTCGAAGGATTGTGTAGGTAGTTGGTTTGTTAATGATATGTCCGTGGGTTTTAGCCATGTTTCAGTTATTGCACATATGTCAGGGTTGTTGTCAATTAGGTAATCATTTAGAAGGTGCATTTTTTTGGACAGTGACTGTGCATTGAATAAGGTTAAAGTGAATAATGAAAGGCCGAGGAGTTGTGTAATGGGAGATGTCATGATGTTGATGAGTCTTTGTTGTCTGGGTGTCTGAATGGGGTCTGGTGGAGAGTTATTTCTGGGTTTTCTCTTGAGTATGGGGATGGAATGGCTGTGTGTCATTATATGCTGGTTTGCTAGAGGTGACCGGATACGTGCGGAATCTGCTAGGATGGATGCTGGCACTGCTGGAGTGGCTGCTGGAACTGCTGGAGTGGATGCTGGCACAGCTGGAGTGGATGCTGGCACAGCTGGAGTGGATGCTGGCACAGCTGGAGTGGATGCTGGCACAGCTGGAGTGGCTGCTGGAACTGCTGGAGTGGATTCTGTGAGGGCTAGTTAGACATTTGATTTTAGTTGATGGACGCTGACGAGATTGTGAAGGGTGTGTAGTATTGTAGCTGGAAAGGATTGGTTTAGGTGTTTGAAAGTGGTCGGTGCGTTATGGCTTTATCCGGTCAGAAACATCCGTTTGTCCATGGCTGATTGGCATTTGTTTGTGCTGTAGTTTCGTCTGTGGATAAGGTTCGTGGCTTTCTCGGGGCCGAGACGAAGGGGCGAGACAAAGGGGCAGGCCCCTTTGTCGTGCTCCTTAGGCGTGCGACGCCAAGATGTCGCGGGTAATTTAAAGTCCTCCTGGCCCTGCTCTCATTGGCGGTGCTGCGCTGCTTTTTAGTGGCTGCCGGCCGGGGGGAGGGCTGAAGGAGGAGCCCGTGGTCCGGGGACGGCGCCTCGTGGTCGGCGCGGGGGGTCTGCCGGGGTGAGGGTGCGATTGAGGGCCTTACCCCGGTGGGTCTCGGCGCCGGCTGCGCAGGCCTCGCACGGTCCCATCCCGCTGAAGAAATCGCTGAAGAGGTGAGTTTTCGTCGCCGCGGGTAATTTAAAGGCCTCCTGGCCCTGCTCTCATTGGCGGTGCTGCGCTGCTTTTTAGTGGCTGCCGGCCGGGGGGAGGGCTGAAGGAGGAGCCCGTGGTCCGGGGACGGCGCCTCGTGGTCGGCGCGGGGGTCTGCCGGGGTGAGGGTGCGATTGAGGGCCTTACCCCGGTGGGTCTCGGCGCCGGCTGCGCAGGCCTCGCACGGTCCCGTCCCGCTGAAGAAATCGCTGAAGAGGTGAGTTTTCGTCGCCGCGGGTAATTTAAAGGCCTCCTGGCCCTGCTCTCATTGGCGGTGCTGCGCTGCTTTTTAGTGGCTGCCGGCCGGGGGGAGGGCTGAAGGAGGAGCCCGTGGTCCGGGGACGGCGCCTCGTGGTCGGCGCGGGGGTCTGCCGGGGTGAGGGTGCGATTGAGGGCCTTACCCCGGTGGGTCTCGGCGCCGGCTGCGCAGGCCTCGCACGGTCCCGTCCCGCTGAAGAAAGGGAAGGGAAGGGAATGGTGAATAAAACGGAGATTGCTGCATCTCAAGAAAGATATAGTTGCGATGGAGAAGGTACAGAGAAGGGCAACCAAAATGATAAAGGGAATGAAACTGCTCCCCTATGAGGAAAGACTAAATAGATTAGGGCTGTTCAGCTTGGAGAAGAGTCGGCTGAAGGGGGATATGATAGAGGTGTTTAAAATCATGTGAGGTCTAGAATGGGTAAATGTGAACCGGCTATTTACTTTTAGATAATAGAAGGACTAGGGGGCACTCCATGAAGTTAACATGTAGCACATTTAAAACTAATCAGAGAAAATTCTTTTTCACTCAACGCACAATTAAACTCTGGAATTTGTTGCCAGGGGATGTGTTTAGTACAGTTAGTGTAGCTGGGTTTAAAAAAGGTTTGCATATGTTCTTGGAGGAGAAGTCCATTACCTGTTATTAATCAAGTTGACTTAGAAAATAGCCACTGCTATTACTAGCATCAGTAGCGTGGGATATACTTAGTTTTTGGGTACTTGCCAGGTATATGTAGCCTGGATTGGCCACTGTTGGAAACAGGATGCTGGGCTTGATGGACCTTTGGTCTGACCCAGTATAGCAATTTTTATGTTCTTACCCCCAACACAGTGTTACAAAATTAAATACCACCCCCCCCCCCCTCTTGTCTATGCAATTTTTTTTTTTTTTAGATTTCAAGAATGAAACACTGACATTATACCCCCATATTTTGGAGCCAGTCAGTATCCGTGATGCAGAATTTTGAATTAGGTGCAGAGCTCAGGGATATGAAGCTGGTAGATCATTAAAAACCAAAAATCATAATGTAATCCAGAAAGCACTAACAACTGAAGTATGGTATGAAAATCAAATGGATTAAAAAAAGGTTTAAGTCTGCAGAGCACCTGCAGTTTGAAAAAAGCAGCCTTATCCAATGATTTAATATGA
This sequence comes from Rhinatrema bivittatum, assembly GCF_901001135.1. Taxonomy (NCBI): domain Eukaryota; kingdom Metazoa; phylum Chordata; class Amphibia; order Gymnophiona; family Rhinatrematidae; genus Rhinatrema; species Rhinatrema bivittatum. The sequence continues at coordinate 226,274,542 of NC_042622.1, forward strand.
GGGTGCATAGTAAGCACCCTCCCCCTCCAAGTTACTAATCAATGAAGCAACAAGGATTAAGCAACCCTCATATGTAAGGGAAGGCTGAGCATCAGGTAAAAAAACAAAAAAAACAAAATCAATTCAGTTTTGTCCAAGTGAAGAGAACTTAATGGCAGGTAACCAACACTTACATTTTTGATGGCAAGCTGAGCAAGATTAAGCCTATTGGAAACAACCAGGATGAGACAGGCACAAAACACTGCATGTTATCTGCATATAATGTATAATTAAGATCAAGACCAGTAAGCAGCTTACATAAAAGGGACCTATACAGGGTAGCAGAACGTGCCAACACCTACAGAACTCCAGAAGAAATGAAGTGCCAGGAAGAGACTTTTGAGCCAATCATTAACCATTAAAATCTCAGACAACGTAAAACCACTCCAGAAATACTGATGTTCTTTAAACGAGAACAGAATTTGGCAATTTAAGCTATCAAATGCAGCAATTATATCAAGGAGAGCCATATTTATTTTGATTTATATTCTGCTTTTCAGCACTTGAAATTACATTCAGGTACTGTAGGTATTTCCCTATCCCTAGAGAGCTTACAATCTAAGTTTTTGTACCTGAGGCAATGTAGGGTAAAGGGACTTGCCCAAGGTCACAAGAATGGCTGTAGGATTTGAACTTTGGTTTCCCTGGTCGTTCTCGGCTGCTCTAATCACTAGGCTAGCCCCCCACAAGTGGTCTATTATCAAAAATACACAGGATAAAAGTAAAGTCTCAGTACTATGTTGTTTACGAAATCCAAATTGGTGATGATAAACAATCTCTTCAAGGATGTTAGCCAGAAAAAAAGAGACGAAATGAGATGATAAATTTGATAATAGTGAATCAAGAGATTTCTTGGGGAGAATGAAGTAGCAAGAGTAGAACCCCTGGTCACCTTGGTCAGGCAGGACAGGTTCTATTGCCCAGTGTTTGAGAAATGACTCCATTTCTAGGGGAGCTTTACTGAGTGAGATGGATCCAGACTGAAGGCTGAACAATGAGGAAGTACTGGAAGAAACGCAAGCAGTAACCAAATTCCACAGTATGGAGTGCCCAGTGATCCTTGGTGATTTTGCGCCAGTTCTCTAGGTAAAGAAGAATTCCCCCCCCCCCGGACTGCTGAATTTGGAGACTGATCAAAAACTTAGTTCAGATTCTGCTTGCTCCTGCTGGGCCGCTGTTGGCTGACATCTCTCGCACTGCCAGCTTCAAGCTGAAAGTTGTTGCTGTTGTGGAAGCAGAGGTGGTGTGCGGTACTGCTGGAAATAGCATCTCTGAAAGTACAAACGCTTACAAGTGAAGTAGGGCTGCCTTGAAATTGACTGTTGCTAAGAGCTGCTTGAGAGTGACTGTAGTGTTACATGTCACTCCTTGATATAAGAGACCATTTCTTCAAGTTTGTCTCCAAAGAGGTGATCTCCTAGGCAGGGAACATCCACTAACTTATCGTGTACATTGCCACACAAAGTGCTGCTCCTTAGCCAAGCCATTCTATATGCTCCAATGGAATCAGACGATGAGCAAGTCATTGTGTCAAACGCTTCACATACTAACCGAATGAGATGGCAGATGCATTCTTCTGCGTCAAGGAGTGGCTGCAGATACACAGCACTGCCTCCATCAACTGGGGCTAGGGATGATTTCAAACCGAATGTAATCACACAAGCACTGCACCATATAGAACTGGTGAGCAGAAATTTGAGCATTAAAGCATTGAACTTGAACACTTTTCCCTCAAAACTGTCCAGTAGTCTGGGATCTTTCCCTGGGGTTGGAGAATATCCTTTTATTCTTCACTTGCATTAGCACTGACTCCACCATGATTGATTGCTGAGGCAGCTTCTATCTTTAACTCTTTTCAATGCACAGTCCCTTTCAAAAAAACACACACATCTTAAGAACATAAGAAATTGCCATGCTGGGACAGACCAAGGGTCCATCAAGCCCAGCATCCTGTTTCCAACAGAGGCCAAAAACCAGGCCACAAGAACCTGGCCATTACCCAAACACTAAGAAGAACCCATGCTACTGATGCAATTAATAGCAGTGGCTATTCCCTAAGTATAATTGATTAATAGCCATTAATGGACTTCTCCTCCAAGAACTTATCCAAACCTTTTTTGAACCCAGCTACACTAACTGCACTAACTACCTTCTCTGGCAACAAATTCCAGAGCTTTATTGTGCGTTGAGTGAAAAAGAATTTTCTCCGATTAGTCTTAAATGTGTTACTTGCTAACTTCATGGAATGCCCCCTAGTCCTTCTTAAATGACTACCTCACTGAAGCAAACCCAGATATCTGTGCAATCACAGAAACCTGGTTGAAACCCTCAGATTTAGTGCTATTAAATCAATTACCTACTCAGCTTTATGATTTGTTCTCCATCCCTAGACCCAAAAGAAGAGGAGGAAGTCTGCTCCTGGCAGCCAAGAAAGGTCTTGGAATAACTTTACAACATTCAAATACTACATTAAATATAGAGCTCTCTGTCTTCAAATCTGATCATTTACAAATTGGCCTAATCTATGCTCCACCAGGAACTTTAGACTCTGACCCTTCACCTGTCATTGAATTCACTGCCAAATATTTCAATCCAGACATACCTGCCATTTTATTGGGAGACTTCAATTTACATGTTGATGCTTCACCACAATCCCCAAACTGCGTTACCCTACTATCGGCTCTCAGCTATATGGGATTCACACAAATTATAAAAAACCCTACACACAAAGCAGGTCACACTCTGGACCTTATTTTCATTAATCAATGCATCTCGCTCCTATCTACAATCTCATGTTCACCTGTACCTTGGACGGATCATCAAATCATCAACACGACCCTCAAAGCTTTCAGAACACCCTCCTCCTTCGTTTCCAAAAACCACTATTCAATACAGGAAACCCTGTTCTACAGACCTTCTCATCAACCAGCTCTCTAATGAACTATCTCAACTCGATCTTTCCAATGCAACTACAGCCACCACCTCAAGGTGCAACATCACCAAAAAGATTGCAGACCTAACCTGCCCTTCCATCACAAAAGTAGTTCAACCCTCGCCAGACAACAGGAAACCCTGGTTCTCCCCAGAATTGAAGCTTCTTAAACAAGAGCTAAGAAATAAAGAACATACATGGAGGAAAAACCCATCTCCCACTACATTAGCTATGTATAAAACCTCCCTCAATGCCTACAGGATCACCATTCTTAGAACAAAGAGAGATTTCTTCTCAAAAAAAATACATCATTTCATTTTTGATTCAAAAGCACTATTCTCCTACGTTTCAGCCCTCACTAAACCATCCCCTCCTACTATCCCTGATGATCAAGCGCTCAACAAAGCCTCTGAACTAGCTGATTATTTCAAGGAAAAAATTGATAAATCGATTGGCCCCTTCTCATCTTCTAGTTCCTCTCCCCCACTCCCGCTCTCTACCCCACCTCAATTAAATACGACTCTGGAATCATTCGAGACTACATCAGCTCTTGAGATAGAAAACATTCTCAAGAAAATGAAACCGTCCTCTCATCCAATAGACACAATTCCAACCAACCTCCTCATCGCAATAAGGAACACCATATCAAAGCCAATTGCAGACATCATTAATTGTTCTCTTTCCCAAGGTCTAGTTCCTGACCAACTTAAACTAGCTATTCTCAAACCTTTACTAAAAAAAACCGAACCTACCGACCACAGATCCAGCTAACTTCCGCCCATTAGCCAATCTGCCAATGATGCCAAACTTATGGAAAAGATAGTCAATAAACAGCTATCCGAGTACCTGGAAGAAAACTCTATTCTTGCACCTTCCCAATACGGTTTTCGTAAATCATTGAGTACGGAATCCCTACTTATCTCTCTTACCGACACTATTCTAACTAATATGGACAAAAAACAACCACATCTCTTGATACTTTTAGATCTCTCTGCGGCCTTTGACACTGTCAACCACTCATCTCTATTAACAGGTCTGGCAGACATAGGCATTAAGGGTACAGTTCTCAGCTGGTTCAAGTCCTTCCTGGCAAATAGACATTTTAAGGTAAAAATAAACAAAGAATCTCATCCGGTCCCATCCAACCAGGGGGTCCCTCAAGGTTCCTCACTCTCCCCAACCCTTTTTAACATTTACCTCTTACCTCTCTGTCGACTACTTTCTAAACTAAATCTAATCCACTACCTATACGCGGATGACATCCAAATACTCATCCCAATCACAGAATCTCTACACAAAACCCCGATTCATTGGAACAACTGCTTGCAACAAATCAATCATCTTCTTGCTAGCCTTAACCTTATTCTTAACAACAAAACAGAGATCCTAATCATCAATCATGACATCAACAACAAGTTGCTAAACCCAGCGAACCCACTCACAGCAACCATTCCTTTATTAAATCACTCACCGCAAGTTCGAGACCTAGGCGTCATTCTAGACGATCAGCTTAACCTTAAAAAATTTATTAGCACCACCACTAAAGACTGTTTCTACAAGCTACAAGTCCTGAGAAAGTTGAAACCTCTTCTTCATTTCAATGATTTCCGGTTGGTTCTTCAAGCCATTATACTATCAAAAATCGACTATTGCAATTCGCTTCTCTTCGGCCTCCCAATCTCATCCTTCAAACCCCTCCAAATGTTACAAAACTCTGCAGCTAGAATCCTTACAAATACGAATAAAAGAGATCACATCATCCCCATTCTCAAACTCCTCCATTGGCTTCCAATTAAGCAAAGGATTCTTTATAAAGTGCTCACAGTAATTCATAAATCAATTCACAATATATCCCCACTTCACTTAAGCACCCAACTACGTCCTCACTCTTCAGCTAGACCCATCAGAGGAGCATATAAAGGCACTCTCCATGTTCCCTCAACAAAATCCTCACTTCAGAAACGTACCATATCTACTGCTGGCCCCATTCAATGGAACGCGCTCCCACCAGATATCCGTCTAGAGATCTGCCACTCTACATTCAAAAAGAAACTTAAAACCTGGCTCTTTAAACAAGCTTTTACAGGACCATAAGCACTTTTTTCCCCTACAGCCAGCAAGATTTCCTCATCATCGCTTTCCCCAGGTTCTATACTTCTACTCGACTGCATCCATTCTCTTGCTGCAGGTCTCATGTGACATTTACTGTTTTGCTTTTATGTTTTTGTTTTTATTTATACTGCTCAATGAGACTTGTTAGCTAATATGTTTACATTTCAATGTTAATTTTGATCTAGTTTACCCTTTTCCAAGTTCCACAACCTTGTTCTATGTAATGCCTCTAGGCAAAAATTTATGTTCAGTTTCAATGTAAACCAATGTGATCTGTATTTCATACAGGAACACCGGTATAAAAAAAAATCTAAAAATAAAATAAATAAATTACCCCAAATTCTGGGGTTTCTGGACTCTAGATCTAATTTCCTGGCTCCTGAAGCACAGGAAACTGGATTCTCCCACATCCATATACTAGTACATACATTGGTATGTACTAGTACATACATTGGTATGTACTAGTACATGAACTCCGGTATATAAAAGCCTTTAAAATAAATAAATAAATAAAATAAATAAAAATCCTTGTCTGTAATATTTGTAGGATCAAATGAATTGGGATAGCTACTGGCTCTGCCAGGATGGCTAGAATCCAGAAAAAGCCATAGACTTCTATGTGAGGGTTCTTGTTCTTATGAATGTTGACTCCCAGCGCCTAACCCAGGGGTCAGGAACCTTTTTGGCTGAGAGAGCCATAAACGCCACATATTTTAAAATGTAATTCCATGAGAGCCATACAATATGTTTAAAACTAAATACAAGTAAATGTGTGCATTTTATGTAAGATCACACTTTTAAAGTACAATAAGTCTCTGAAAATATTACACCAGGCCTTAAGACACCAATACATCTCCTATTAGGAAAACGGACTAAGTCAGGCTGCTATAGAGTCCTACACAGAAACTACACGCCAGCAGAAAACCTCACCTGAATCACATGCTGTCCCTCACCTAACATAGAATAAAGAGACCAAAACGCATAACAAGAAGCATGCAGAAAAAACTGAATTGGAAACTGCAACAAGCCAGAGTCTCTGTATGCAGTGTAACAAAGGAAAAAAGAAACATCACCCATCCTTATAAAACAAATCAAGAAATATAAAATCATCAGCAGTAAAACTGTACTAACAAAAGGAACATATTTCAAAACAGCTGATGAGTGGAATATCCAATAATTAAAAACTCATATAAAACATTTCCAGATACCAACAAAATATTTCAAAATAGCAGACACAAAGACCCAGTAATGAAAAATAATAAGGATACAAAATTTTTTTTGCTCTGCATACCTGGGAACGTTTGATATCCAGGTGTCCTGAGATTGTTCTGAATTAGCAGGAGGTGGGGTGGTTTGCTTGGAACTTTCTCCTCTCTCAGTCACATACCAGCGCTCTCTCTCACACTGGCTCTCAATGACACACCTATACACACATGCTCTCAGTACTCACATATACACGTTTTTTCTCTCTCACTTATATAGGCTCTTGATTACACATTTACACACATGCTGTCTATCTTTTCACGCTTACACACACACACACACAGGCTTTCAATCACATAAATACATGCTGTCTTTTTCTCTCACACACAGACTCTCATTCACATGCTTACAAACATGTCCTCTCTTTCTCTCATTTACACACAGGCTCTCAATCACATACTCACATGCTCCCTCACCTAAACCAGCTCTCAATCACACACAGACACACATGGTCTCTCTCATTTAAACACAGGCTCTCAATCACATACTCACATGCTCCCTCACCTAAACCAGCTCTCAATCACACACAGACACACATGGTCTCTCATTTAAACACAGGCTCTCAATCACATACTCACATGCTCCATCACCTAAACCAGCTCTCAATCACACACAGACACATATGATCTCTCTTACTTATACACACAGGCTCTTAATCATACATACACATGATTTCTCTCACACACAAAGGATCTCAATCATACACACATACTCTTTCACACAAACAGGTTTTCAATCACAAACTTACACATACAGGTTCCCAATGGTAAACTTACATACAGGCTCTCAATCATTCACATACATGCAATCTCTCACACACACACAGCCCCCCCCCCCCCCCCGCGGCCCGGAAGAGGAAGTGGAGAGTATCGGGTGCCTGCGCGGCAAGAAGAGGCCACGCTAGTGCGCTCGGCATCGGCCCGAAGAAAAGAAGACTGCAGCGCGGCTCGGAGGAAAATGAAGAGGTTCAGCCGCGGCCATGGGACTCCGCCTCCGCGAGGGCTGAAGATGAAGGAGGTTAGCGTTGGGAGGAGGCTGCTGCCGCCGCAAGTTCCCGGGGTGGGGGGGAGAGAGAGTGAATGAGCGAGCAAACACAGCTCGCTCATTCATTTTCCTCCGAGCCGCGCTGCAGTCTTCTTTTCTTCGGGCCGATGCCGAGCGCACTAGCGTGGCCTCTTCTTGCCGCGCAGGCACCCGATACTCTCCACTTCCTCTTCCGGGCCGCGGGGGGGGGGGGGGGGGGGGGCGGGAAGAAGAGAGCACGCCGGTGCCGCTGACTCCAGCTGTCCTGCCGCGTTCCGCCCGGGCTGACAGCATTTTAAGCCCGGGCGGAGGAGGACCGGGGAGCAGCTGTGTCAGCGGGAAAGTGTGGGGACACTTGTCTGCGAGCCAGATGCAGCCCTCAAAAGAGCCATATCTGGCTCGCGAGCCATGGGTTCCCGACCCCTGGCCTAACCCAACTTATTTGGCAAAGGAGAGGTCCTCAGGTAGAGATGTGTTTGAGGTTCGTATAGTCGGAAGGGATTCCTGATCCTTCCTTTGATCTGAGGGGATAAGAGAAACTGATCCAGGATCCTAAATAATGATGTAGGCAACTGAGGAAAGACCCTAGATTGCCTCAGCGGGGAGTACACCTGGGGAATGTCATCCAACTGATTGGACTCCACTGCAAGGAAATGGAGAATCTGAATGCTCTCACAGGGGTTCTGATTAGGTATTCCTTGGGTCAGGGATAAAAGGGATTCCTCCTTAAAGGAGCAAATCCAATATACTGGAATCAAAAGGTTGAAAAGTGCCCTCCTTGTCCTTATCTGGCAGGGAGGCAAAAAGTCTTCACCAACTCTTCCATTTGTTCTGAAGGCTGTCGTACCCTCTGGCTAGACATTGGGGGTGGAACATCCTCTTCAGAAGCCAAAATAGGGTCCCCTCTTGAAGGTCCTCCAGATTTTGCCATAGCTGCCACTGGGAGAGGGGGGGCGTCTCTAGATGAAGGCTTTGCTTGAGTAGCCATGACGGGAAAAGAGCGCATGAGTGAAGCATACCTCCATCTGTACTCCCCTCATTCTTGAATGTGTCAAAGGGACTAGTGCTTTGAGGATTAGGTGCACTGGCAGCAGAGGCCTGGGGCATCGATGCAGCTGATCTTCGCTCCGAGGCAGAAGCACTGACCGTGTCAGGGCTCAATGCACTGGCGAATCTTCATGCAACTGCGCCACCAGTGCCACGGCCTGGTGATGATTCTTTAGTGCAGATGGTGCCACTGGCTCAGAAGTGTGGTGAAAAAAAAAAAGTTATAAAATTGAAGAATATCAAAGATAGGGTACACATCCGTGCTGCTGAAGGGCTCAGGAGGCAACTCCCACATATGTACAGGAGAGAGACTCTCACAGACAAGTGGTCCAGAATGGGGTGGAGAGGGTGGTGTCTGGATGTTAGAGTCTCTCTCTCTCAGGCTTTGGAATTTGTGCTGGTTAACAGGGAGGGCTCAGAGTTCAAGATCTTAATATTAACTTTTCACACTTTAAGGGGGCTGGGGCCTAAATATTTGAAGGGCAAGTTGAGCTGGTATGTTCTGGGACAGCAATTACAATGTAACCAATGTCAGTTATTTATTTATTTAAAATTTTTATATACCGGCATTCATGATACAATCACATCATGCCGGTTTACATAAAACAGGGGTGTACAAAGAACAATTGAGTAACCTATTAGTGTGGAAGGAAGCAGTTACAAATAACAAGGTAATAGAACTGGGAGAAGAGAAGAAAGGGAGAGGATAACATTAGATATAGATATTTACATTAGCAATAACATTTTTACATGGGGAAGTGGTTGAACTGGCTGAATAGAATTAATCGGTGTCCGGGAATGCTTTTTTAAACAGCCAGGTCTTAAGTCTTTTCCTGAAGGTTGGGAGGCTGGGTTCTTGTCTAAGGTCAGGTGGGATGGAGTTCCACAAAAGGGGGCCAGCTGTTGAGAAGGCCCAATCTCTTAAGGTAATGTGTCTGGTAGTTTTGGCTGGGGGTACTTGAAGAGATCCTCTGAGTGCGTCTCTAGTTGGTCTGGAGGAGTTATAAATTTGGAATGGGACTTGTAAGTCGAGTGGGGTGTGTTGATGGATAGTTTTGTATATTATGGAAAGAGATTTGTAGAGGATTCTAAAGTGAATAGGCAACCAATGGAGATCTTTTAGGATTGGAGATATATGGTCCCTCCTCCTGGAGTTTGTCAGTAATCTTGCCATAGCGTTTTGTAACATCTGAAGGGGTTTAGTGTAGGAGGAAGGTAGGCCCAGAAGGATAGAGTTACAGTAATCGATCTTAGAAAAAATGATAGCTTGAAGAATGGTTCTGAAATCCTGAGTGTGGAACAGTTGGTTTTCCCAAAGACCAGACCTGAGCCAGAAATGGAACCTAGGTCCCTCTGCATGGCAGTGCACATCACTGCCCCCCGAGCTAGCCCTGAAGAAATATTTTCCCGATGCTGTTCCTGGGTCTACCCCACTGGAAACACATACCACAATTTTTTGTTCTAGAGCAGTGGTTCTCAACCCTGTCCTGGGGACCCCCCCAGCCAGTCAGGTTTTCAGGATATCCACAATGAATATGCATGAGAGAAAATTTGCATGTTATGGAGGCAGTGTATGCACATTTTCTCTCATGCATATTCATTGTGGATATCCTGAAAACCCGACTGGCTGGAGGGGTCCCCAGGACAGGGTTGAGAACCACTGTTCTAGAGCATTCTCTCGTTTAAAAAAAGGTTTGCACCTTGTGCTTAAATTTAACCAGTGGTTCCCAAACCTGTCCTGGAGGACCTCCATCCAGTTTGGTTTTCAGGATATTCACCGTGAATATGCATGAAATAAATTTTCATGCAATGGAGGCACTGCATGCAAATCTCTCTCATGCATATTCACGGTGGATATCCTGAAAATCCAACTGGCTGGGGGGGGGGGGGGGGCCCTAGGACAATTTTAGAAACAGAGTTACACCTTTGAGTTATTTAAATACTTCATATCTCCCCGGTCTATCTTCTTTTCTAGGGTATACAACATACTTAGGGGCCCCTAAGCCTCATCTCATATGGCTTTTGATGCTGACTCCATACAATTTTGATCACCTCTCTTTGGACTGCTTCCAGCCTGTTTATATCCCTTCAGAGGTATGGCCTCCAAAACTGGAGGCTGTTCTAGCTATGGACTCACCAACAGATTCAGACTAAGCACCTTATCCCTGCTATAAATTATACAAATTACCTCTTGCTTGGCTACCTTGACATAGGTATGAGGTAGTCAAACACTTAAAAACAATCCAATAAATATAAGCTGAGGTTTTACCCCACTAGAATTGTTAACACTTGACCAATTCTTTCGAGCTGCAAGTAGGATATGGGCCCCAGATCACTGCTGCTCAATTGTTTAATTATTGCACAAGGGCTTTGCATAAGAACCAAATGATCCAGATTCTGGGAAGTCACAGACTCCACTTATGTTTTTTAAGCTAATCTGTAAAGCTACATTACTTAGAATTCTACTGAGCTATTAGAAAGTCTCACATTTACTGCTGTTCTCAATTGTCCAATGCAATCTTCAGTTGCCTTTATTGGGAAAGGGGCTTGAACAAGTTTCCAGATCTGCTGAGGTGCTCAAAATCCATCAGACTGTACTGTTCCCAGGTGGTTTGGTGTGAAGAGAATTGTCTATTCCTACTCACCTCGGTCCTACCCTGTAGTCAAGATAACCCATCTATGCTCAGATCAGTATTGCAAAAGCTCTCAATTTTACACTTTGTCAGACCTTCTTGTTTCCAAGGTCTTTGCCAACCCAATGACAGTACCCTGACACAGCTGGTGTCACTGCTGAGTAATAGCTGGGTCTCTCTGCACCTTGAGCACAAGGCAGGGCCAGGACCTCAGCCCAAGTCACCTGCTCTTTAGCTTATTTCAAACATTCCAACCCGCACCAGATGCTAGTCCTGAAAATCTGGAGCCAAGTTTGCAACCCTAACACAGACAGGATCCAGCTTAACTAGGTCTGTCACCTCAGGAGTCTGAAGACCTATTCCTAGTCAGGTAGCCAGGCCTGAGACCAGGGCACAGCAAGCTACCATCTGCTGAAGACAGAGAATACTGGCAGGCTGGTATCAGTACAGAGTTATAAAAGGAGTGACATCAGTGAACCTGCTGATTTCTCTCCTCATTTGCTGGTTGGCATGCATAACCCATTTTGTATGGACTGGTCTGACTGGATGAAGAAGAAATATGATTTATGTGCATAAATCATGTTTGCTGTGAGCCAAGCCTTTTCTTTATGCTGATTTTCTAGTTTGTAAACATTTTTAAACTCTGAAGGCTTTATCATATTAGTTTACTGCATCAGGAATTTAAAAAATAATTAAAAAAATTAAATTTGTGCAATTAAACTGTGCGCTAATGCTCAGCTTTTTGCATCGGCCCTTAAAATTATAAGCCCTCTGGGGACAGGGATACCTATTGTACCTGAATGTAATTCACTTTGAATTGGTTGACCAGTCACAAAAGGTAGAATTAAAAAAAAAAAATAATAATAATTAGAACAGGCTCCAGAGTACAAGCAACCTTATAATCAAACAGCATTCAGCACCTTCCATTATCGCCATCAGGGTGTAAGTCACATGTTTACCATGACCTTACCAAAAAGCTCAGCTCAGGCATAGAAAGGTAAAGCAAGCTGCTGCAGTTCAGCGAGTAGGGATGGCATTTCCAGGTTTCGCAGGGCTCTCTTCCATGCATTGCACTAGTAGTGACTCCTATTCTAAAGGCCCAGATGATACTGGCTTCCAATGTCAGAAAACCAAGGTGCCATTTCTGTAAGCAATTCTGAACCTGGGGTTTGCATCGCAGGAACAGACATGTGGAGCTCTCTGCACTCTACAGGACATGCTGCAGTTCCAGCCATCTGTTCTAGTTTTATGGCAGAGTTACAGCTACTCCCGCTTAATAATTTCCCTTGGGGTGCAAGAGTGGGGAATGCAGAGATGGATGGTGCTGGAATCACCCGAAGCCTGTGGATCAAGTCAGATCAACAATAACCATTGTGGAGAGGCCTGCAGCTGTGCGACTGTCACCCTCCCCTCCCCCTCTGCCTGTCTCTGCTGGTCACTAAAAGTCAGGGCAAGGGGGGCCTAAGAAAGGGGAAAAATGAAAAGTATTCAAGATTCAGCAGCAAGGCTGATCACAATCTTTCCTTGGATTTCTGCATGCAACTCTTATTACCCTGCAACCAGCAATGCTAACAGCAACTCGCTTCTCTGCTATTTGCAGTCTTTTGTGGACGTGGCTGCTCTCTGTGAATTATCCAATCCTACCAATTGCTTTCACTCTTTCCCTTAATGGAGGGATCAGTCAGATGGGGTGAAGCAGGTTAGGCTCTACCTAACTGGGGACCCAGGCAGAAGAGTGCCATGTTTCTCATTTACGTTCATGAGTAGCAGATTACACTTCTCCAGTGCCCAATCCTTCACATGTTCTAAAGCAGCCACCAGCACACAGCTAGGGGCTTTCCTCTCAGAGGCTGCTACTATAGTGCCCCCCAACTCCTGCCAACTACGGGAAGAGGAACCAGACCATCGGATATAAAATGCAGGTGCTAACGAAGCCCTCAGGCACATCTGCCCATCTCCCCCACTGGTGTTTGCATGCTAAAGAAAGGCTACATTTCAACCACTAGAAACACAGGGTGGAAAAATATTGAGAAAACTTAGGTGCTGGTCAAATGTTTTAGGAGCCAGGGAGAAAATGTGTCACTTTTGTTATGCCTAATATTTTATTTACTTTTTATTTTTTGTTTCCTCCCCCTCCCCACAGCCTTTTCTTCTATGTGGCCAAGGGCAATCTCATGCCTGAAGCAGCAGCAGCTCCTGGCCTAGGCACCTAGGTACTTTCCACTCCGGGCAGAAAAATACCTGTAGTTCTGGAATGGCCAAAAAAAAAAAAGAGCTCACACTGGATTGTAATTTGGTGGTACCTGAAAATACCCACCCCCTTAGTTAAAACCAGATGAGAGAGAGAATATTGTATGGTATGCAGCCTTCGGACTTGCCCTATGACCTGGTCCTTCATATCGTCATAAAAAAATGTCCTCCCCCAGCTCATATGCCGTGCCTGGGAGAGGATGCCCCATCTGGTCTTTACTAACTCTGGGGAGCAGAGGAGAATGAGCTCAGGTTTCGGGACCAGCTCAATGACACGGGGAAAGGACTGGGGGAGGGGCAGCCGAGTGCATTCCTGTCATGGGACTGGGGCTGAAGAAAGGACTGGAAATTCCAGAGTCATCTTTTCCTGCCCACCCCCCTTCTCTCTTTTTGGAGGATGCCAGGAGCTGTGATGGGCCATGCTGTCTGCCTGAAAACACAGATCCAAGTGAAACAATGCAAGCCTCATTAACAGAGTAAGGAAGAGCAGGTTAGGAAACTTAACATAATGAAAGGCGCCCGATTTCCTAGAAAAGGGCTGAAGTTTAAAAAAAGTTTAAAGATAGGACAATGTCATTCCAATTAAAAACTGTTTAGGAACCAGAACATGGTTTTTCCTTGCTTTTTTTTTGCTATTTTGTTTTGCTCTGTTCAGCTTAATCCCTTTCCCTTTATTTTTAGACTTTTTGAAATTTTAGGCACCTTGGTGACCTGGCTCCTAGGATTTTTCCCAATCTTGGCTATAACCCTCTTAAGTTATTCAAGTCTAACTGGGCGTCCACCAATACATCACAAACTGGATTTGTGACAAAACACATGGTTTCACAGAGCACGCAATGAGGCCAAGTTGAGAAAAAAAACAAGCAGTGTATTATTTGCTGGCAACTTGAGCTGAAATCTTCTTTAGTGAACCCCAAACTAAGTATTTATTTCTGTCATTTCTCTCCTTTCAATTTCACTATACCACTTCTGGCCTTCCTCCTTTCTCTGATATATCTGAAAAATGTTGTCTCCTCGCTTTCTCTCTTTGGCCATCCTTTCTTCCGCTTGCCTTAACCTTTTGCTTTCTTTCTTCGTCTCCCTCAGTTTTAAACAGATATTCTTCCCTGTGTTCCTTTTTTTTGGGATCCTTTATAATTCTTGAACACATTTTTGCCTTTATTTTTTCAGTCACCTCAGAGAACCACATTGGTTTCTTTTTCCTCGTTTACTTTTCTAACGGGCCGATACAGTACAGTGCAAGTTTGAAGCGCTAGCTCTACCTCTTATTCAACAAGGGGTAATAGCCTGTCGAAAACGCGCGTCCAACCCCCCCCCCCCCCCCCGAAACGAATAGCGCCTGCAACATGCAAACGCATGTTGACGGCCCTATTAGTTATTCCCGCACGATTCAGTAAATAAAATGTGCAGCCAAGCTGCACATTTTACTTTTAGAAATTAGCGCCTATTCAAAGGTAGGTGTTAATTTCTGCCGGCGCAGTGTACAGAAAAGCAGTAAAAACTGCTTTTCTGTACACCCTCTGACTTAATATCATGGCAATATTAAGTCTGAGGTCCTAAAAGTTTAAAATAATTAAAAAAAAAAATTTTAGAATCGGACCACGGCTTGAAAACCGGATGCTCAATTTTGCCGGCATCTGGTTTCCGAACCCGTGGCTGCCAGCGGGTTTGAGAAGCGATGCCAGCAAAATTGAGTGTCGGCTGTCAAACTCGCTGACAGCCGCCTCTTTACCACAGGCCCCCCCTCCTGAATCGCGTGCCCAGGAGAGTGGCCTGTGTGCGCGCCAGGAGAACGGGCGTTCGCCAGCTCTCCCGCGCGTTTTCCTGAATCGGCCTGATATAGATTTGTTGATTTTGTAATAACTCCTTTTAATTTGGTCCACTGTTCCATCTCGCCCATTTTCTCCATGTCCTTCCTCCAAGTATTGACAAAGTCTGTATTTGTGAAATTCAAAACTCCAGTCTGTGAGTGAGGTCTCTGAAATCTAACCATACTGTCTGATGATCACGGGGCTCAGGTGAGCCCCTGCCCAAACAGAGCCATTACCACCATCAATGAGCACGAGATCGAGTTTCACACCCTCACTCATGGATTCCATCACCATTTGTTTGACCAGAGCCTCTTGAATGGCACCAACTATCTCTCGACTTCTTGTAGATTCCACAGAAGGGATGCTCCAATCCACATATGGCCCCCATATATGCTTTCTATAAGTTAAGATTGCTTAGAAGATTGAAAAATGTTGACATTGATTTTCACACTGTTATGCAAGCCTTCAACATTACTTCCTTGTATTATTGCAATGCATTGTACATAGGGCTGCCCAAAATACAATTAGATGTTCTTCAATTAATTAAAAAAAATGAAGCAGCACAGCTTATTTCAAGCTCATGATCTAATCAAATAATCCCCAGGCTAAAGCAACTACACTGCAATACAGATTCTTGTTCAAAGTGATACTTCTGGTATTTAAAATAATGCACGAGGGGAAACCTCCATATCTAAAGCAATGGTTCCCAACCTGGGAGGAGGCCCGCGAGCTGTGGAAGCAGAAAGAAAAAGCCCCTGCAAATGAGAGACCCAACAGGCAGCCGCTGCACCCCATCCTTTGGCGGTAGCAAAAAAAGAGGCTGCCGGTGCCTGAAGAAAGAAGAAGGGTGGGAGGCCACGGGACCTCTCTCCCCTGCAGACTCCAGGAAAATGAAGAGGAGAGGCTTGGGTGAAAGTGCCCTAAGCCTGTTAGGTTAATGACCTGCCTTTGTTAGCATCCCCTCCCCTCTCTCTCTCTTGGGGAGGGTACTTGGACTGGTCTGCTGGGACTGGAGGTTATCTGGAAAGTACAAGTTTCACCTTCCTTTTCCTCCAGCTAACCCCCTTTCCAAGAGGCCGATACAGTACCGGTGGAGCGCACTGTTAACCCGCGTTTGACGCGCTAGCTTTACCCCTTATTCAGTAAGGGGTAATTGTGCTTCGAAAACGCGCGTCCAATCCCCCCCCGAAACTAATAGCGCCCACAACATGCAAATGCATGCTGATGGCCCTATTGGTCATTCCAGCGCAATACAGTAAGTAAAATGTGCAGCCAAGCCGCATATTTTACTTTCAGAAATTAACGCTTGCCCAAAAGGTAGGTGTTAATTTCTGCCGGCACCGGGAAAGTGCACAGAAAAGCAGTAAAAAACTGCTTTTCTGTACACCCTCCGACTTAATATCATGGCGATATTAAGTCGGAGGTCCTAAAAGTTTAAAATAATTTAAAAAAAATTTAAAAATCGGCCCGTGGCTTGAAAACTGGACACTCAATTTTGCCGGCGTCCAGTTTCTGAATCCCACTGCTGTCAACAGGTTTTGAGAACCAACACCGGCAAAATTGAGCGTCTGCTGTCAAACTCACCGACAGCCACCGCTCCTGTCAAAAAAAGAGGTTCTAGGGATGCGCTAGTGTCCTTAGTGCCTCTTTTTACCGCGGGCCCTAATTTGAATATTTTTTTTTAGTGAATCACACGCACAGGAGAGTGGCCTGTGCGCTCGCCCGCTCTCCTGCAAATTTTATTGTATCGGCCTGCAACTCAGTTTATAATCCAGAACTTATTCTCTTAGAATTTATTCTTCTGTCTGATCTGAAATTAAGTTATGCATTGCCCTGTTAGCCTATGTAAATGGGCAGAAATAAAAGTCAACTGACAAACCACAGACAAGAGCTTTTCATGTTAGTCCAATAGAAAGGCAACTCCAACAATGTGATCCATTATCTCAAGGGTTTGTCAAGGTGGAACAGGAGAATCAGCATGGCATTATGAAGTGAAAAAAAAAAGCCAGTATCCACCTAAGCCTAGACCCGGGCCTTGATTAAGTACCTAGAAGGGCAGTTCTATTAAATATAGCTTATCCTACTAGTCCAACACTGTTGTAATTAGAGGCTCACTGAAACTCACCTCTGCCTCCAAGTTGCTGGAAAACTAAGCCATTCAACCTACAGAAGAAGCCAAATGCTCCTGAATGTGCTTGTAGCATCTGGCCCTGAGAGCAAGCATCCTTGCACAATCCTTACAACACACAGACATGTAAACAGCTGGAGGAGCCACTGGACAGTAATGGCCCATTTACAACAATGGCAGCCACTGAAAACCTTCTGCTAAACAGCAGGTTGGTGTTAATCCTCTCTGAGTGGGAGTTGGCTATGATACAGATACAAGATCTGCCTGCCCCTAATTTCTGGTTACTATTCCTCCCTGAGATGACTCCTCACGTGCTAGGTCTCTAAAGTAGGACGGCAGAGTACTGTTCGTCTTCAGAAGCAGCTCAGAAACGTATCACACAAAGCACACAGGTTAACAAGGAAAATATTCTGAACAAATGCCTGACATTTACTAGATGAACAATTTAACAAATCTGGTTTGTATGTTGCTGAATTTCTGAAATATACAAGGTGGGTTGTCACTTTCAAGCCTGCTGGGTCACAGAGCTCATCTTTACAGACAGCAGCCTAACTCATGCTTTTCAGCCACAGCACCCCCCCCAACAAAGAATCCCAAAACAAGAAAACATAAGGAGAAGACAGCAGGACAGCCCTACAGTGACAGGTTCTTAGCTAGGCCTGGTCACCACATGAAAGTGGGCAGCTGAAACTTGGGTCAGAAGGTGACAGAAGAGCTTCGCCTGCCGTTTCTTGGACTAAAGTGTGCAAACACGATAAAAACCCAGAGGAACTACAGTCACTCTTCACTGTGTTATCTTACTCACATTGCAAAGACATTACAAAACTTGGGATTTTTTTTTTTCTTAAACAGTTCTTTAAAATTCAAACTGCATAGGGAGCAATCTAGATAAGAATTATACTCCCTTCTACATACATTCAGACCCTAGAATGGAAGCCCAAAAGCTAACCCAGAGCTCAGTGTGCTGCAGCAGTCGTCAAACAAGCAAACAGAATGCTAGGAATTATTAGAAAAGGAATGGTTAATAAAACAGAAAGTGTCATAATGCCTCTGTATTGCTCCATGGTGAGACCGCACCTTGAATACTGTGTACAATTCTGGTCGCCGCATCTTAAAAAAGATATAGTTGCGATGGAGAAGGTACAGAGAAGGGCAACCAAAATGATAAAGGGGATGGAACAACTCCCCTATGAGGAAAGGCTGAAGAGGTTAGGGCTGTTCAGCTTGGAGAAGAGACGGCTGAGGGGGGATATGATAAGAGGTGTTTAAGATCATGAGAGGTCTTTAATGAGTAGATGTGAATCGGTTATTTACACTTTTGGATAATAGAAGGACTAGGGGACACTCCATGAAGTTAGCAAGTAGCATATTTAAGACTAATTGGAGAAAATTCTTTTTCACTCAATGCACAATTAAGCTCTGGAATTTGTTACTAGAGGATGTGGTTAGTGCAGTTAGTGTAGCTGGGTTCAAAAAAGATTTGGATAAGTTCTTGGAGGAGAGGTCCATTAACTGCTATTAATAAAGTTGACTTAGGGAATGGCCTCTGCTATTACTGGCATCAGTAGCATGGGATCTTCTTGGTGTTTGGGTACTTGCCAGGTTCTTGTGGCCTGGTTTGGCCTCTGTTGGAAACAGGATGCTGGGCTTGATGGACCCTTGGGTCTGACCCAGCACAGGCCACTCTCCTGTGTGCGCGATTCAGTAAATAAAATTATTCAAATTAGAGCCCGTGGTAAAAAGAGGTGCTAGGGACACTAGCGCGTCCCTAGCGCCCCTTTTTTGACAGGAGCGGCGGCTGTCAGCGAGTTTGACAGCCGAGTCTCAATTTTGCCGGCGTTTGTTCTCAAACCTGCTGACAGCCACGGGTTCGGAAACCGGACGCCGGCAAAATACAGCATCCGGTTTTGATTTTACATTTATTTTTTTTTTTTTAATTATTTTAACATTTGGGACCTCCGACTTAATATCACCATGATATTAAGCAAATGATGAGATTGACATAATTGGCATCACAGAGACTTGGTGGAAGGAGGATAACCAATGGGACAGTGCTATATCAGGGTACAAATTATATCGCAATGATAGGGAGGATCAACTTGGTGGGGGTGTGGCACTTTATGTCTGGGAGGGTATAGAGTCCAACAGGATAAAGATCATACAAGAAACTAAATGCTCAGTAGAATCTATATGGGTAGAAATCCCATGTTTGTTGGGTAAGAGTATAGTGATAGGAATATACTACCGTCCACCTGGACAAAATGGTCAGACAGATGATGAAATGCTAAGAGAAATCAGGGAAGCAAACCAATTTGGTAGTGCAATAATAATGGGAGATTTCAATTACTCCAATATTAACTGGGTAAATGTAACATCAGGACTTGCTAGAGACAAAGTTCCTGGATGTAATAAATGATTGCTTCATGGAGCAATTGGTTCAGGAACCAACAAGAGAGGGAGCTATTTTAGATTTAATTCTTAGTGGAACGCAGGATTTGGTGAGAGAGGTAACGGTGGTGGGGCCACTTGGCAACAGTGATCATAACATGATCACATTTAAAGTAATAACTGGAAAGGGGACAATAAGTAAATCTGCAGCCCTAACACTAAGCTTTTAAAAGGGAAACTTTGATAAAATGAGGAAAATAGTTAGAAAAAACTGAAAGGTGCAGTTGCAAAGGTTAAAGTGTTCAACAGGCTTGGACATTGTTTAAAATACAATCCTAGAGGCGCAGTCCATATGTATTTCATGCATTTGTATGTTGTGGGCACTATTAGATTCGGGAGGGGGGGGGGGTGGATGAACGTTGACACACAAAACGCCAGCCCTTTGCCTGCACTCTTTTCAAGCTCTGGTCCTTGCCTGCACTCACCATGATGTACTCTGCTGAGCCAATCTCTACTGGCCCCCAGATCTCAAGGGCTCAACCTGCGGCAGAAGACTGGTCCATGCCCTGAGCTTCTGTCCTGTTCCTCTCCTTGGATGGTGTAGCCGAGTCCAGTTAACCAAGACAATGCTGCTATGGAATAGATGAACTTGCACTTAACAGGTGGCAAGACCTGAATCAAAGGCAGAGCAAGTACTTTAACTTATGCTTGAGTTGGGAAGATAAAAGGTCCAATGTGTTCTGCTGGCACCACTTTGAATATCCGTTCCATTTGAAGACATAATTTCTTCTAGATGATGGCTTTTTAGCAGAGATTAATATGTCTACAATATCTTTTGGCAAATCGAGATCTGAGATCACTGAGCGCTCAACATCCAAGCTGTTAGGTTGAAGGCTGAGAGGTTGGGAAGATAAAGTATCCCTTTGACTTGAACTAACACAGGGTCTGTCCCCAGACGTACAGGACGACTGCTGAAAGGTTGGACGAGATATGCAAACCATGTCTACCTGGGCCATGTTGGAGCTATAAGGATCAGATGAGTGACATCCCACAGAAGCTTCTGCACTATTCTGGCAAGCAGAATCGGCAGAAAAGCATGCATGAGGCTATTCTCCAATCAAGGAGAAAGGCATCCCGAGATAGGCAGATTTTTGGGCAGAACTGAGCAAAATTGATTTAGTTTTCTGTTCTGCTCTAAGGCGAATAGGTTTACTGACGGTAGACCCCATAAGTCAAATATGGGCCGATGCATTACAGTGCGCTCCGGTGGAGTGCACTGTTAACCCGGGTTTGGCCGCGCGTTTGACGCGCTAGCTTTACCCCTTATACAGTAAGGGGTAATAGCTCGAAAACACACGGCCAACTCCCCCAAAACTAGTAGCGCCCGCAACATGCGAATGCATGTTGATGGACCTATTAGTTATTCCTGCGTGATCCAGAAAGCAAAAATGTGCAGCAAAGCCAGGCGTTTGGCAGAGCAGAGCTGATGAGCTCCTAAGCTCTAGCGTTTCTTTGGAAAGAATAGTCTCTTTCAATAGATGTCTTCTTACAAATGGACTTGATGTTAAAGTTCCAAAAAAATCTTTTTCCAAAAAAGTTTAAAAAAAAAAAAAAAATCCAAAAAATGTTTTCTGTTCAACAGCAGCAGCACATCTTATGTGAAATGAAAAGTGTTACCCCAAGATTATGTCCACTGAGCACGCACAATTGCAACAAGTGCACAAATGTTAAAACGCTGTCACAGCGTAAGTGTGAAATTGCTTATTTATGAGGGTGTACCACTTTCAGTAATTCACATTTAACATGTGATTTTTTTTTAATATTTTGTCCTTTAAATCCAGGACACAAATTCATTTATCCTTCTGTATATACGGAAGAATTGTGCTGAGGGAATTCATTTTGAATTTTTCTCAGGGTAGATGTTTGTTCAAGTGTCTCAAGTCCAGAATGGATCTCAATCTGTCTGACTTCTTGGTGATAATGAAATATTGGGAGTAGAAGCCCTGCCCATGTGGAGACAAAGAGATTGGCTCTATCGATTGCTGAAGTAATTAGACTTCCAGACGAAGCTGAGCCAGGTGGTCCAGACCTGGATTGAGGGTCAAACATGGAAGGGATCCTAACTGGGAGAGACACAAATGGTATCCAAACTGAACGATTTTGAGAACCCAGAGGACCTTGGTTATATGATACCATATTTCCTTCCACCCCCACCCCAATGGAAAAAAGGGTGTACAGATTGTTCAAGAGGATCAAAAAGGGGGCCCAGGTTTGGTTTGGGCCTGTTGCATGGTTTTGGGCTGACTGTATTCTTGTTGATGAAGTCTAGCTGGAAATGGATGCTGATGCTGGACCGGAAGGGGCAATACTGTTGAAAGGACTGGTAGGGACAACTGTGGAAGTAGAGCTGTTTGTATGTGAAGAAGGAATGCTGCCATGTAGAGGTCTGTTTAAGAGCCATTGAGAAATGGGAATGAGTGAGGTGATCAAATTTGCCAATAAACACCAAATTATTGGAGAAATTACTTGCCTGATAATTTCGTTTTCCTTAGTGTAGACAGATGGACTCAGGATCAATGGATACAGTGTACTCCTGATAGCAGATGGGAGACAGTCAGATTTCAAAGCTGACGTCAGCCTACATATACTGGGGCAGGAAGCTTAGCTCTTCAGTATTCTCCTCGAAAAGCAATTGTGGATGTGTGTGTGCTCTAATAATCAAGTTAACCAAGTTAACTAGGACTGGTTCAACTGATTTCCAAATTGGAGACCGCCAGTGCACTCAACCGAATAACGCCGACACCCGGCAACTAGGGTGTCTTGAACTAGGAGTAATACCTGGCTTACCCGAGCTTGTCTTGTTCTCTGTGTTTGTCACCTGAGTTTTCCGGATTCCGGGGCAGCCATGGTGGGATGCTCAGTCCATCTGTCTACACTAAGGAAAACAAAATTATCAGGTAAGTAACTGCTCCATTTCCTAGTGTGTAGCCAGATGGACTCAGGACCAATGGGATGTACAAAAGCTACTCCTGAACAGGGCGGGAGGCTGCCCTTGGCCCACTTAGTACTGCCCTTGCAAAGGTTGTATCCTCCCAGGCCTGGACATCCAGGCGGTAGAACCTGGAGGTGGTGTGTATGGAGTACCATGTCGCCGCCCGACAGATCTCGGCAGGCGACAGCATCTTGGTTTCCACTCAGGACACTGTCTGGGCCCTTGTAGAATGGACCTTGACTTGTAGAGGTGGAGGCTTCCTTGCCTCTACGTACGTCGCCTTGATTACTTCTTTGATCTAGCGGGCTATAGTTGCCCACGAGGCCACCTCCCCCTGTTTCTTTCCGCTGTGAAGGACGAATAGGTGGTCCGCCTTTTGCACAGATTTCTATCTTTCCAGGTATCGGACTAGGAGTCTGCTGACATTTAGATGGCGAAGATGGTGTGAGTCTTCCGAATCCTTCTGTTCATCTGGAGCTGGCAGAGAGATGGTTTGGTTTAGATGAAACTGAGAAACCACTTTCGGTAGAAAGGAGGGGACAGTGCGTAGCTGTATGGATCCCAGTGTGAACCTGAGGAACGGTTCCCGACAGGATAGCGCTTTAAGCTCGGAGATGCGACGGGCTGAACATATTGCCACTAGGAATGCAGTCTTCAGGGTCAGGAGCCGTAGTGACAGACCGCGGGTTGGTCTGAAGGAAGTTCCCGCTAGAAGTCAAGTACTAGACTGAATTCCGTAGAGGCACCGGCCACTTTAAGGGTGGTCGGATTTGTTTGACCCCTCTCAGGAAGCGGGAAACATCTGGATGGGTTGATAGGCTGATACCGTCCACCTGAACATTGAGGGAGTTGAGGGACAACCCTTTGGCTCAAGCCATCCTGCAGAAATTCCAGGATCTTGGGAATTTTGACTGTCCGCGGAAGGATCTCTCTGTCCTCACACCAGGCTTCAAATACTCTTTTATATTCGTATGTAAGCTAGTGATGTGGAGAATTTGTGTTCTCGAAGTAAGGTGTCAATCACTGCCTTAGAGTATCCGTTTTCTTCAAGTGAGTCCTCTCAAGGGCCAGAACGTAAGAGAGAATCGAATCAGGTCTTCGTGGAGGATCGGTCCATGCCTGAGAAGGTCCCTGTGTGGAGGTAAGCACAGAGTGTTCCCCGCAAGAAGTCTTCGCATGTCTGCATACCATGGACTTCTTGGCCAGTCCAGGGCCACTAGAAGTACTAGTCCCCTGTGGTGTTCTATCCTGCGAATGATCCCGCCCAGTAGTGGCCATGGGGGAAAGGCGTACAGCAGGCCTTCCTGTGGCCAGGTCTGGATGAAGGCATCAATTCCCTGGGATTGCGGTTCTCGTCTGCGGCTGAAGAACTTGGGAACTTGGGCGTTGGACCGGGTTGCTAGTAGGTCCATGGTTAGGGTTCCCTAGTGGTTTACTATCAGCTGGAAAGCTGTGAACGACAGCGTCCATTCTCCTGGGTCTAGGCTCTCTCTGCTGAGGTAGTCCGCAGAAATGTTGTCTTTTCCCTGTGATGTGGGTGGATGAGATCCCTTCCAGGTTTTTTTTTGTTTTTTTTTTATTTATTTGTGCAATTTTACAAATATTTATCAAGATCAAACTTGAAAGAAAAAATAGAGAAGGTATACATAAATAAAATACCACATTTGCATTATACATCATAGAAGAAAAAACATTTAAATTCCCATTCTCTAACTTAAGTCCCCTAATTTGGAGGGGGTGAGTATTCACAACCTAAGGAAATAATGACATTAATTTTTAAGGTAATTCCAGACTGTTACAACGAACATTTATCCTTTCATGAGAGACTAGGGGTATCTATACAAGATTCCATGGGAGCTACTGAAGTCAACGGTTGTTTCCCAATTAGAAATTGGGTTAGCTGCGGAGGATCAAAAAATACATAGGTATTCCCTAAGTATTTGACTACACATTTACACGGGAATTTCAAAAGGAAATTCCCTCCTATTAATACAACTTGTGGTCTTAACAACAGAAAAGCCTTTCTCTTTTTCTGAGTTTCTCTAGATACATCTGGGAAAGCACGTATTCTACAACCCAAATAATTTACATTCCGATTCCTCAGTACTAATTTCAAGAGCCATTCCCTGTCTGTCTCTAGTGCCAAAGTCACTATAAGAGTTGCAGGGACGGCCATCTCTGAATCAGAAGTCTCAAGGATTGCTGATAAATCCAATTCCGAAGGTTGACTAATTGCAGGTCTCAAAGTTTCAGCTTCTCCTCCTTGTTCTCCCAATAATGTTCTTGCTTTAGGCAGATAGAATATCTTGATTATTGGTGGTAACGCAGAATCTGAGATTTTAAGAAAATCTTTTAGGTAACTCATAAAGACCTCTCTAGGAGATCTCATAGGTAACTGAGGGAAGTTAATAAATCGCAGATTCCTGCTTTTAACCAAATTTTCCAGACTTTCCATCTTTAAAGCTGTACTATGCCTTTCTTTAAGGAATTGAAACAACAACAGCAGAAATCCCTCCTCTGGTAAGACCTATGACTTTCTCATTAGAAACGCTGTGGGAGGCTATAAATGATATGAGAAATTCTATTCTCCAGCAATTAATCCCGGTAACGGAGCAAGTTAAACAGCATGATTTAAAAATTGAAGTGGTCTCAAATGAAAATGTTCAAATTGGAAATCAGATATCAGCGATAAGAACTGAGTTGGACAAAGTACAACAAAATCAAGTGATCCCTTCCAGGTTTGTTTCCGCCCCTGCCATGAGGATGTCTGAGTCCAGGGACACTTGCTGGCTTCTGGTTCCTCCCTGGCGGTTGATGTAGGCAACTGTTGTGGCATTGTCCGACATGACTGACAGATTCGCCCCAGAGTTTGTGGTTGAATCGTAGACAGGCTAGTCTGACTGCTCAAGCATCTAGTCGGTTTATGTTCCATCCCACCTCTTCCTGGTCCAATTGTCCCTAGACCGTCAGTTCCTGGTAGTGGGCTCCCCACCCTCGCAGGCTCAAATCTGTGGTGAGCAAGATCCAGTTCGGTGGGGATAGTTTGCTCAGATGGTCTTCCTGTAGCCACCACTGGAGCTGGGTCCGAACCTCTGCTGGTAGCTGGAGGTGAATGGAGTAGTTCTGGGACATCAGGTTCCATCGTGACAGTGGGGAATGATGTAGTGGGCGCATGTGGGCCCTTGCCCTTGCCCATGGAACGACTTCTATGGTTGATGTCATGAGATCGAGGACTTGGACTTGGAGGTAGTCCCATACCTCGGGGGCGAGCATAGTTCAGCATTTTTCACAGCTGACTCAATTTCCTTCTCCTTGGAGGGGGAAGGCCAACCTTGTCTTGTTTGGTGTCGAACTGGACTCCCAGGTACTCTAGCGATTGGCAGGGCTGCAGACAGCATTTGGCTGTGTTGACGACCCACCCGAGATTCTGCAGCAAATTCTTGACTCTGGTGGGCGCCTGGTGACTTTCCTCTGGAGATTTTGCCCTGATCAGCCAATCATCCAGATAAGAATGTACGAGGATTTCTTCTTTCCTCAGTGTTTCCGCCACTACCACCATGATTTTGGTGAAGGTCCGAAGGGCATTAGCTAGACCGAAGGGTAGCACCCGGAACTGGTAATGATGATCCAGTATCGCAAAGCGTAGGAAGCATCGATGGTTGTGATGGACCGGGATGTGGAGATAGGCTTCAGATAGATCCAATGAAGTCAGAAATTCTCCCGGCTGTACTGCCCTTATGACTGAGCGTAGGGTTTCCATGCGGAAGTGTGGTACTCTCAGGTAACGACTGACTAATCGGAGGTCCAGGATGGGCCAGAACATATGTTCCTTCTTGGGAACGATAAAATAGATGGAATAGTTACCAGTATTTTGTTGGTGCGTAGGCACCAGGGTTATCGCCTTTATTCTGAGTACTTTTGTCAGTGTGGTTTCCACTGCCGTCCTCTTGGAGAGAGAGTGGCACGGTGACCTCACAAATTTGTCTAGAGTGATGCTGTGGAAGTCCAGATAGTATCCTTCTCGAATGATGGTTAGGACCCACTTGTCAGGCGTTATATCGACTCATCTTTGGTAGAAGAGGTTTAGTCTGCCCCCTATGGCTTCTTCCTGTAGGTGGGTCTGTTGATTCTCATTGTGGGGTGCGGGCGGAGCCTGTACCTGAGCCTGCTCCCCTCTTGTTGTGTCTGTTCTGAAAGGACTGTGCCCTGCCTGCGGGGTGAGGTGCTTGGTAGTATTTTTTTTGAAGGGGTTAATAAACATGTGGATAAAGGTGAACCGGTAGACGTAGTGTATTTGGATTTTCAGAAGGCGTTTGACAAAGTCCCTCATGAGAGGCTTCTACGAAAACTAAAAAGTCATGGGATAGGAGGCGATGTCCTTTCGTGGATTACAAACAGGTTAAAAGCCAGGTAACAGAGAGTAGGATTAAATGGTCAATTTTCTCAGTGGAAAAGGGTAAACAGTAGAGTGCCTCAGGGATCTGTACTTGGACCGGTACTTTTCAATAAATATATATATATATATATATATATAAATGATCTAGAAAGGAATACGACAAGTGAGGTCATCAAATTTGCGGATACAAAATTATTCAGAGTAGTTAAATCACAAGCAGACTGTGATACATTACGGGAGGACCTTGCAAGACTGGAAGATTGGGCATCCAAATGGCAGATGAAATTTAATGTGGACAAGTGCAAGGTGTTGCATACAGAGAAAAATAACCCTTACTGTAGTTATACACTTAGGTTCCGTATTAGGAGCTACCACCCAGGAAAAAGATCTAGGCATCATAGTGGATAATACTTTAAAATGGTCGGCTCAGTGTGCTGCAGCAGTCAAAAAAGCAAAACAGAATGTTAGGAATTATTAGAAAGGGAATGGTTAATAAAATGGAAAATGTCATAATGCCTCTATAAATCGCTCCATGGTGAGACCACTCCTGGAATACTGTGTACAATTCTGGTCGCCGCATCTCAAAAAAAGATATAGTTGTGATGGAGAAGGTACAGAGAAAGGTAACCAAAATGATAATAAAGGGGATGGAACAGCTCCCCTATGAGGAAAGGCTGAAGAGGTTAGGGCTGTTCAGCTTGGAGAAGAGACGGCTGAGGGAGCATATGATAGAGGTCTTTAAGATCATGAGAGGTCTTGAACGAGTAGATTTGACTCTGTTATTTACACTTTCGAATAATAGAAGGACTAGGGGGCATTCCATGAAGTTAGTAAGTAGCACATTTAAGACTAATCGGAGAAAATTCTTTTTCAGTCAACGCACAATAAAGCTCTGGAATTTGTTGCCAG
Organism: Rhinatrema bivittatum; assembly: GCF_901001135.1. Lineage (NCBI taxonomy): Eukaryota > Metazoa > Chordata > Amphibia > Gymnophiona > Rhinatrematidae > Rhinatrema > Rhinatrema bivittatum. The sequence continues at coordinate 226,302,465 of NC_042622.1, forward strand.
AGAAGGTGGTTAGTGCAGTTAGTGTAGCTGGGTTCAAAAAAGAATTGGATAAGTTCTTGGAGAAGTCCATTAACGGCTATTAATCAAGTTTACTTAGGGAATAGCCACTAGAGATGTGAATCGGAACCAGAATCGGTTCGGATTTCAGTTCCGATTCACATCTCTATAGATGTGAATCGGAACCAGAATCAGTTCGGATTTCAGTTCCGATTCAAATCTCTAATAGCCACTGCTATTAATTGCATCTGTAGCATGGGATCTTCTTAGTGTTTGGATAATTGGCAGGTTCTTGTGGCCTGGTTTGGCTTCTGTTGGAAACAGGAACCTGGGCTTGATGGACCCTTGGTCTGACCCAGCATGGCAATTTCTTATGTTCTTATGTATGTATTCTTGTATGGTCTAAAGCGCTGGGCTCCTCTGCCCTTGGTTTTTCAGGGGGGGGGGGGGGGGGGAGGAGAAGCGCTGGCTTCTTTTGTTCCTGTCCTCCGGTAGACGAGGTACTGGGAATTCGCCCCATTTGTTGCCTAATTTCTCCAATTCGCTTCCGAACAAGAGGGATCCTTTAAAAGGCATTCTCATGAGGTTGTGTTGGCTGACCAATTTCGGAGCTACAGTTGTCTTCTGGCTGCCACTATGGAGGAGATACCCCTGGCTGAGGTGCGCACTAGATCTGAGGTCGCATCCGTGAGGAAGGATATCGCCGGTTCCAACGTTTCAGTGGAGAAGCAAGCAGGCAAGTGTCACTACAGCACAGCAGAAGCGACCTGCAGGGTCATAGCTGCTACATCAAAAGGACTGTTTAAGGTTGGATTCCTGACGTCTATCCTGGGCATCCTTGAGTGCCGCTCCTCCTTCGACTGGGATGGTCGTGTGCTTTGAGATTGCGCAGACCATGGCATCCACTTTTGGGAACCTTAGGAGTTCCTTAGCCATGGGTTCCAGTGCTTCTAAGGCCCATCCTCTTTGAAGCTGGCCTCTGGGGCATTCCATTCCAGGTCAATCAGTTGCAACATTGGGAAATAGCATGAGGTCTGACGGAGGGATACCAAAACAGGGTTCGTCTTTGGCTCTGTTGAGGTACCCGTGCCTGGAATGGCCAGCGTCTTCAGGGTCAGAGACATGAGAGCTGGTAACTCGTCTTTGGAGAAGAATCCAAGAAGTGCTTGGAAGGTCTTGCCCTTCTGGTGGAGACTGTGGCTGTGTCACAGGTGGTACTGATTGCACTTGGACAAAGGTTTGCAGCCCTTTGAAGAATTCCACCCAGGAAAATGTCCCTGGGTTCATATTGAATCCAGGCGGGATTATGGTGGAGGCCCCCGAGGTGCCTTCCTGTGTAGGCGCCGAGTCGGAGATAGAGGTCCGGGGGTACTATCATTAGTGGAACCGGATCCCTCTATTGGTTCTGGGGGGCCTTGCTTAGGTTCCCCCTGAGCCTCTTTTGCACTGCTGGCATAGGGCGGAGGCCACTTCAGGTTGCGCAGCTCTCAGGTGGCAGGCTGGGCAGAGGGCTTGTCCCTTCGCCTTCTTGGCCGGCAGTGCCATTTGTGCGCGTGGAGTGATTCAAAACTCGTCTGCGCGTGATGGTAAGCGCCGGGAGGCTTAGTCGTGCGCTCCGGGTGCGCCTTTGATGTGCGTGCGAGGTGCGCAAGATGTGCGCACAGGCAACTACTTTGTGCGCGCCGCTGAGCGCACAGCGGTATTTGTGCGCTTGGGCCGTTTGTGCAGACCACTATGCGCACCGCTGTACGCACAAGTCAGTTGTGCACACGGCTCCGTTGAGCGGGCAATACAGCGATCAAGGGCGGGAAATGGCACCGACGACCACGCGGACAAGATAGCGAACCCCCCCCCCCCCCGGGTCTCCTCGTGTGTGAACCCTCGCACCAAACTGGGTTCTAGCCCAGACGAAGCTGCTCAACACGATTTTACAGATGCCTGAAGGGACGATCTGTGCGGCTAATCAAGCCTCAGAGACTGGACACTTAGAAGAGGTTTTCTACCTTACCTGGTCTCGGCATTTCCCGGTCTCCGGCTGTGGGGGGGGGGGGGGGGGGGGAAGAGGGAATTACCTTCACCGCCGTGCTCGATTCAACACCCGCTGCCTCTCAGCCGCCCTGGGGGCTAAGTCCATGCTGGGAGCCAGCCACCGGGATCTCGGAAATCACCTCAGGAATTCTCGACTGGGGGAGGGACCCTTAGGTATCACCACAGGAGAGCGGGGCTAGTCTTCT